>NC_135807.1:122163919-122763919 GCF_964213995.1 Mustelus asterias
GCTCATATCCCATGAACAAATAAAACAAGACCTGCCAAGCCAAGGGTAAAAGGGCTTGCAACACTCCGATATCAACAAAAGAATTTCTTAGCAACAAAATTGTCCAATTATTAAATAATTAATCATGACAATGTTCGCAAACATAGTTTCTTGGAATATGTTTAAGCAAAGAAATCTTTAGAACAAGAGAGTGCTTGAATGAATCTCAATATATTTTAAATATTTTCTTATATTCATTTGTAATTTATGTAACAAAGAGAGAGACTCTCATTTTGGAAGCAAAAGCTTCAGAAAACTTGCACACAAATTGTTCGAACATGATTCAGATCAATTTTTAATGATCCAAGCCATTGAGAACAAATATGATGGAAAGAGATAAAGTGTGGCTCAGTTGGTCTAATTTCCTACCCTTCGTGCTGTTATAAATGGTTGTACTGCACCAACCTGGTGAGTGTAAATCGTGATCCATTGCCACAAATCGCAACTATCTTGATATTCAAAACTCAGTTCCGATTTCAGTTCTACTTCGTCTTGCACCTATGAAAGGAAACCAATGAAATGAAAAAATATTTGCACAGAACTAAACTCAGATGAGTAATGAGCCACTAGGGATTGCACATTACAGTACCATCTGGATTCCGCCAATTGAATTGCAGGGTTAAACATTTATTCACACTGAAAGCAAAACTCTAAACATAACACAAGTCTGACACGATTAGATTAAAAACAAATTCTGAAAACTCCTTTTCCTCCAACCCATCGTGTTTCGGACAGCTGCTGTGCTATTCAAAATTCCCCATGAAAATGCAAATTCAGGTGTTAATTCAGAAATGTCTTCTCTCTTGGGTAACTTAAACCAGCACTCTGGTCTGTCATAAAAATTATGTATTGCAACAACCTTCAGGATGTGCAACGAGAGGATATGCCTTTGGCTTTCTTGTGAGGAAGTGGATTTGTTGTGGCATTCTTTATAGCAAAAGAGGACATTATTTGTTGGACCTTCAGACTGGATGTAAGGATTTGAGTGGGGTATAGGAAATGGCTAAATAGTGGGGGAACTGAGAAGCAATGGTGTAGGAAAAGTGACAAATACTTAGGACAGTCTTGAGAATTTGGTGATTAGGTTAGAGTAGAGAAGGGGGAACAAACAAACAAAGTAGGGTGAGGGGGCTGCCAATGAGGCCACAGACCTTGTTCCCTATATAAATGGGAGGGGTGGGGGTTATCTATTGTTGGCAAATCACACTAAAGAATGTGAGCGGCACCTACCATGGTCATCTGTTTAATGCAGAAGTGGCGCCCAGCCTCTCCAACAGGACCCCCAAGGCCTGGGAAACACTCAAATCCAAAAGGAGGCAAGGCAAAGATTTTTCTAGGGGAGAAATCTAGTGCAAAGCCCGGTTGACTTTCTTTGACCAGTTCATACTTGATCAAAACCTCGTCACTCCGTCCCTGAGTTCACTGTGTAAATACAGTTTCCAAGTATTTGATATCTAAAAAATTGCTGAAGCCTCAAAAAGTGGGTAGTTGTTTAAACAGCAATAAATAACTAATTCTCTATAAAAACAGTCTCAGTTTTATTTTTCAACAGTCAAATAAACCTTGAACACATATGTTCCTTCTCATGATGTTAATAGATTTAAACAAACAGCAGCCTTGCCCGAAATAAAAGCTTTGACAATTCAACCTCTGTTTATTGCAAAATCTTTTGGAAAGGGTAAAGAAACACTTGTTCCTCACAGGATGCAACAGCAATAAAAATAGAATGGTAAATAAAACATTGAGGAAAACTTTAGGCCAAAATTTCACCAAGTCAATAAGATTCACCTGAAATACAAAATAATCCTTTTAAGGACATAGCCACTGGTATATTAAACAATCTTCTACCAAGATCTGCCTGACAGAAAACATATTTGATCAAATTGGACTGAAAATGCAAAAAATATTACTCGCCTGCAGACTGATCTTCCAGCATCTTATTTTGTTAACCTTGAAGCTGATCTCTTTGATGTGATTACTTGATAACTGGATGCTGCAGTTAATTTCATCACTACCCACCCGAACAACAGCGGGTGAGTTGGGTTCCGGATAATCACAGATGCAGGCCTCAAACCGTACATACCCATAGAACTTTACTTTCTCTATAGATTCAAGGAACTGAGGGATAAATAAACAATGATTAATATATAAATTCTCTCTGAAGTCCTTGGTAGCTTAGTCAAAGGCAAATGAAACAACAACCTGTACTTGCACAGCACTTTAAACAAAATAAAATGTTCCGAGGTGTTTCACAGTATTATCAAACAAAGTTTGGCACAAAGCAACAAAGACATATTAAGGCAAATGACCAAAAGATTTTAAAAGGAGCATCATTAAGGAGGAAATACAGGCAGAGAAGTTCAGAGAGAGGGAATTCCAGAGCTTAGAGTCTTGGCTTCTGAAGTCAACAATGGTGACATCAAATCACAAGGAAGGTCTACTGCAAAGATTGCTCTTCATTCTTAAAAATTAATTTGTGGGATTTGGGCATCGCCGACTAGGCCAGCATTTATTTCCCATCCCTAGTTGCACGAGGTGGTGGTGAGGAGCTGCTGCCTTGAATCGCTGCGGTCCCGGGGGTATAGGTACGCCTACAGTGCTGTTAGGAAGGGAATTCCAGGATTTGGACCCAGTGACAGTAAAGGAATGGCAATATATTTCCAAGTCAAGAGGGTGAGCAACTTAGAGGGGAACATCCAGGTGGTGGTTGTTCTCCTCTCCTGCTCTTGTCCTTCTAGGTGGTAGTGGTCATGGGTTTGGAAGGTGCTGCTCAAGGAGCCTTGGGTTCTTGCAGTGTGACTTGTAGATGGTACAAACAGTGCTGTTGCGCATCTGATGGAAGGAGTAGCAATCAAGCAGGCTACTTTGTTCTGGATGGTGTTGAGCTTCTAGTGTTGTTGGAGCATAAAGTGAGAGTGCTGAGGAATGTGCCACTGAGAAATCTGTTGCTTTTATGAAAACATGTAACATCCAATTCATTTCCTCGGTGTTCTTATAGAAGCTGTTTTGAGTCTGAAGGCATTTTTTAATGCTTAAGAGGCCAGAATTGGTGAAGTAGTATGGGGCTGGAGGAGATTAGAGAGATAGGCCATGGAGTCTCACCATGCGGGAAATCTGAAAAGCAAACTCCGTTGGGCTTGTGTGGTTCCAGGTGCGGGGGGAAATTTGTTCATCATCAGATTTAGGGAGCCAGCTTCTGAAAGTGGGGTGGGGGACACTGATAGCAACCCTTGCCGCTGACTCGCTTCCCCCACAACATCCACCTGGCATCACTCCCCAGTGGCACTGCTGAGAAATTCACAGCTTCCAGCCTCTAAATGGCCACCAGCTTTCAGGAGGTGGGTTTTCTACCTGGGTGGGGAGGGAGGGTCTGGATCTCAAGGAAAACCCACTGCTGCCCAATTAAATGCCTAATTGGCACTTAATTCAGCAGGCCTTCCTGAAAGTAGGCAAAAGTAGGTTTTCACTGGCCTTCCCACTAGCAGATAAGATTTCCATCGCCTCAATTAAATTCCACCCTAAGCCTTCAGTCTTGATATTTAATTGATGGAAATCTCTGCTCATCATCTGCTCACTGGATGTTAGATCAACAGTAGAGGAGTCATAAGAGGTGGTGGTAGAGCTGAGTGTCAAACTAATGTCATGCTTTCGGATAACATTGCCAAGGGGTAACACACAGATGAAAAATTGGAGGGGCCAAGGATAGATTCTTGAGAGACCCAGAGGTAATGGTGTGGAGTGGGAAGAGTATCCATTGCAAGTGATATTCTGGTCACGATTAGACAGTTAAGAATGGACCCAGCTAAGAGTAGTCCCACCCAGCTGAATGATGGTAAAGAAGCATTGGAGGCAAGGTGCAATCAACCATGTCAAAGACTACAGGCAGGTCAAGAAGGATGAGGAGAATTGATTGACCTTTCTCACAGCTGTACAAGACGTCATTTATGACTTTGAGAACTATTCAGTACTTTTGGCAGGAGCAGAAACCCAATTGGAGGGATTGAAATGTATAGATTATGCATCCACATGACATAGAAACTAGAATCAGGAGTGGCCATTTCACCCTTGGAACCTGCTCTGCCATTCATTATGATCATGGCTAATCATCAAATCCAATATCCTGATTCCCCCCCTCCCCCCCAATATCCCTTTAGCCACAAGAGCTATATCTAATTTCTTCTTGAAATCAGATAACATTTTGGCCTCAACTACTTTCTGCGCTAGTGAATTCTACTCATTCACCACTCTCTGGGTGACATTTTCAGGCTTAACTGAATTTCTACAAATACGGCAAAATCTGTATTGGAAGGTCTCTAGTTGAGTGGCTGTAAATCATAAGCAATCGCAGTATAATCTGGCGCACATGCCAAGCATCCATTTTGATTTCTTGTTGGCAAGAAAAAAATTGTTGGAGTGGCACATCGAGTGGCGGGCCTGGTTATTGAAGACTTAACCTACCCTTTTCAGCTCAAATACTTTTTGGTCTGATAGAGGGGGAAAACAGAACCTGGGACTTTGGTGAACAAAGGGGTCAGCAGCATAAAACCTTAACGAATGGGATTTAAGGATTGTCAAACAAACAGTGGGAGAACTGAGAAGGAAAGCGAATTCAGTGTCAAATTCCAAAAAGAGAAAAAGAAAGAAAAAGAGTGAACTGAGAAAGAAATGACAACAGGAAAGAAGTATGCCAATTTACTCGTTAATAATGCATTGTTCACACACAAGCTAATTTTGTCAGCAAATTCCAACCCATTGAATTAAACTACTTTTACCTCTCTCTTCATTTCAGCATCTTGGAAAGATTTCAGTTTCTGGTACTGTTCCTGAGTAGGAGTAGTCCAACCTCTCTCCAGTTCATATGTAGCCTGAAATTAGGGTGAGGAAAAGGGAAAGAAAAAAATAAAAATTCCTGCTGTTTATATTTTAATCTTTCTGAAGGCGATTTGCTGTAAGCCTTTTGTACAGGTGCAGTGAAATTCTGCTTTGTCTTCACACCAGCTACAATTCATCTGTTCAATAACATAACCAATAAAGAGATGACAAATAATTATCTCCTAAATTTTGATTACAAGACAGCAATTTTAAGAGCTTCAAATAGTACATAACTGAAAGGTGGATCTTGATAACCATCATCTAAACTTCATGACAGAGAATTTCTGCTTGGGCACTAATTGTGGTAGTTTTCAGAAGTCTATTCCTTAAAGCTTCCAGTCCAAAGTATTTGCATATCACCAAATGTAAAATCAGCATGAAACCAGTCAATGTTTTAGAACTTAATTTTAAAAATTCTGCATGAACAAATGTTCTTTAATATGTTTAAGACTGGTAAGCTGGTGTAGTTTTATTAATACATTTGAAAATCCCTCGATCATGAAAAATAAGCCATTTTTAATGGTCTATTTCATTACCTGTGAGTAACTAGAATATAAATAACTGAAAACTGAGTAAGAAGCTATACAGAACCATTTATTGGTTTTGTTGGTGCAAAATAAAGCACCTGGGCATGCTTCATTATGTTCAAAGTTGTTATATGCAGTTGCTCAGTAAATTATGAAGATTGAATTTTTAGGAGTTTTTAGAACATATGCATTAGTGTTCCTGTGCCTCAAGAAAAAATAGCTTAATTTTAAAAGCCTTCTTGAAGGCCTAAAAGCAGGTGCAGTTCACGGAACTCATGCCTGCTTCCGGCATGATTTTCTTTTTAAAAGCTAGCACAGTTTGTACTAAATGTAATTTGCAGTTAGAATTCCACAATCTGTCATGCTGGTTTGGCCATTATGGGTGAATTGCACTAAAAAAAAATAGCGCAACCCAATGGCAACTGATCCCCACGAGATTGCACAGATGTTTAAAACGCAGATTTTAACATTTTCAGCTATGTGCACGAGCATGCAGGGAGGCTCACAAAGGTAGCTTCATTCAAATTCAGTTTGTGTTGCTAGAATAAGAGTTGTACAAATAAATATAGATATGGCTGATCAAACTTTCTTTGCATAGATTATATTTCACTGTTTTATATTACTGTCTATTTTATTGGTAAAGTTAGCAAGTGGAAAATCTACATGTTTGCTGCATTCCAGATCAGAAATGGGAATGTCATCTGAATAATACAACTGGTGGTAGTTAAAATTTAGGTTGTATTAGAGTGGAAATGCTTCGATGGTTGCATTCTAATCCTGGTGCGCACCTAGAAGTGATCTGTATCACAGTAAACTGTGGTAGCTGCATGTGCTGAGATTGTTGTTGTAAGAGTCACGTCTGGCGATGACCAGATCCAGTTAGTGCCGGAAAGGGTTAAGCTGCAAGCTGAACCTTCATCACACAGGAAAATTGTGCGCAAATGAGATAACTCCTACTCTTTTATTGGTGTATGCTAATTACTTGTAATCGATGCTGAGACTTTAATTACCTTTGTACTTCTGAATTTTTCACTCGGAATGCCCTCAATGGACATTCAAGGTCCTATAGCTGGCTATAGTAAAGTTAATCTTGGAACCACTCTGTTACTTTGTTTGGCTACTTGAGGGGAACGAAATACAACAAGAAAACCATTGTAACAGCCCCTAACAGATTTGGCAATGGGATGGGATTTCATTCAGGCTGGCTGGGAATAATGGTGAGTATGAATCACCTGATTGATACTCTGAGCAGAGCTATTGTAAACTCAGCAAAAGTAGCCGTTTTAAAGTGTGATATCTGAAACCAAAGTAAAGCAGACCAGACAAGGGGAGTGAAAAGATGTAACTGCTAGCACGTGGTTGTCAATAAGACCATGAGCTGTGGCAGCTGAGAAGGCGAATGCCATGGCGACAGCCAAGAAGGCGAATGCCAGAAAGGCGAGAGCCGAAAAGGCAGAACTTGAATTTACTACTGAATAGGGAGGAGATGCAGCAAAATACCTGAAACTTTTTAAAAAACAAATCTGAGAGAGCAAAGCTCTCTCTCAAATCAGGCACCAATTAGTATCTGTCAAGAGGAAGGGTTGAATTACAAGTTATCTGGACATTTGTAGATTTGTTTATTTTGGTTTTGACCACAAGATTTTTCCATCTGGGGAGATAACATTATGGGTTTTTAATTACAGGAATTTAGAAGGTTAAAATCAGAACCATGAGAATGCTTACGGAATTCATTGTTACTTTAAGTGGATGCTAAGTTTCTCTGCTTTAATGTTTTCTGCATGATTTTATATTCAGTTTGTGATTTAAGTTAAATAGATTTTTTTTAAAAAGTGGTGCAATTTATGAAGTTAATTTTCAACGGTTATGGACCTGGATTCATGTTTCAATGGCCATAAGCATGATTCCAGGATATTGTGAGAAACATGTGGGACTTTTAAACTGGATGCAAATTCACACGTGAGATTAAGATAGTTTTAATTGTATTGGTTGATTAAAATTTGGGATATTTGAAATGATTATGACAAATCCTGTGTTGGATTGATTTTGGGTTAAAACTTGTCAGGCCGAAAGGTTTACTCCTGACACAATTAGAACCACGAAAAGGACAATTCTGAAACTAGACACGGGGGAAGAAAAGGTGAGAGAGAGAATGATTCCCGAATCATGGGTGATGTAATGACGTTCATTTGAGAACTTTACTCCACCCCCTTTGAAACTAGAATTAACCCTTGTCTGTTAAAAACTGAAGATTTTTTTTATGCAGGAACTGGGACTTGCAAAATTTTGATGTGTTCAGACTAATTAACCCATTCTGTCCCAAGCAGGATGGATCTTTGTGTTTTTGTTTTGCAGGGAACTACAAATAAAGCAAGATTTGCAGCAGCTTCAAGACATTCGAGAATTTATTTGTAGACTTAATATAGCAGAAATTATCAGCCTGAGGATGAGTGTATAGTGAGGATGAGTGCGACTCCCCGTCCCCCCTGCCAACGTCTCTCCATCTCCACGCGCGGATGTCCTGACACTGCAGCGTGCCGGTTTATGGCAGTTGATGGTGATGATGGTGAGATCTATGAAACACATACAGATGGATGTGGCGGCGCCTCCCAACAAAACATGACAAAGACGGAGGACTAACTTGGATGCAGTCACATCACATTATCACCTGTTACATTCTGCTGGCCACACAGCCACCAGCTCTCATACATCCACCAGGAGGAGTGTGTCCAGAGTAAGCACCTCGTGAAGCACATCATAGAACAAAGAACAAAGAACAGTACAGCACAGGAAACAGGCCCTTCGGCCCTCCAAGCCTGGGCCGCTCATTGGTCCAACTAGACCATACGTTTGTATCCCTCTATTCCCAGACTGCTCATGTGACTATCCAGATTATACCATTTCTAAACTCATCCTCTGATGCCATGTCCAGCCGATCTATCTGCCTGGACTGTGAGGTCTATTTCACAAAGGAACTATTGAAAGGAAATGGATATCATTTGCATCTTTATATGCTTACTGCTCCACTAAGACAATATCTACCCGAAACAGGATCGTCAATATTGATAATGATTCTTTCAGAGGCTAATGGCTGGGACATTACAGGCCATGAAACAAAAGACAGGTCTGGACCCAGAAAAACATCTCTTTATTAAATCACTGTGGGGGAAGGAGGTTATACAACTCATGTGAAGGGGTAGGGCCTGGGTGGGATTGTGGTCGGTGCAGACACGATGGGCCGAATGGCCTCCTTCTGCACTGTAGGGTTTCTATGATTTCTATGATTTCTATGAATCAAAATCTGGTAAAGGGGGGCGGGGGGGCATCTAGTGAGGAATTACAAAAGATAGAATGGGTGGGGGAATGCAAGGTTGCATTCACCACTATTAAACAACTTTTAGCAACATCTTCTGAGATGGGGCTCAGATGAAAAAGATTCAGTGGACATTTTGGGTATTAAAGGGATCTACGGTTCAAATATTGGGTTGTAGAAATATTTATTCAATGTCATGGAACCTGGCCTTTGTAGAGATATTAGATGTTACCAGCTTAATACCTGTGGATATAAAAAACCTACCCAATGTCCAAACAGGGGAGTCTCCCCCAGATGGGCTTATCAGAATTGGGAAAGCTAAAACTTTACTGCATGATGCGACAATGGTATCTCTAGGGGTAACCTACAATGTTTTGGGCCTATTAACAATACTACATTCAATGCCACGATCATCCTAATGCCATTAAATGGGTGGAGGTCCAACTGCAGGGAATCATTGATGATAATACTTACAGAATTGCTCCTGAATCACGGAAATGAGATAAAAGGAGATACTGGGAGATATCGGGGGATTTTTTGGGGGTGCAAACTTAGTAGTTAATTAAGTACCATTATCTGAACTGAAGAGCTATTCGTCCTGGGTTGCCACGCAAGTTGGAAAGGGACTACAGTATGGAGCCGATGGAACTGAGTATGCACTCACCACTGTAGACCTACAGGGTGAGGCCTCCTAGAAACATTTAGTCATGTAGCGAAAGGAATGATCAATACCATTGAAGCCCAAGTCAAAGGGCAGGCATGCAACAATCTTGTCAGAGATCTGATAGGTAAGGTTAGGTCCGACATTGAAGATTTGAAATTTGGAACCATTCCCCGACATTTATTTATCTCCCTGTACAAATTAAACTTTAACATTCACTGGGACAGACATGAATTAGTAGTCATTCGACCAGGAAGTCCAGTGAAGGGGGGTATAAAATTCATTATGGTGGTACCACAGGAAAGTACGTTCAATGAGATCTTTAAGAATAGCTACAGATTGGAATCATTAGGGACAGAGGAAGGGGGCTGGGTTCACCGAGCTGGATCTAAAGGATCCATGACCCATAAGGAGGGCCTGGCATATGTGAGCACAACAGAATGCTGTTCAGAATCAGAGCATATGTGTGTACTTGTCAGACTCTCGAGCCTGTAGGTAGCAGCAGCAAGATAATCGTTGATATTTTACCATTGAAGGAGGCATTTAAAGCAGTGCAGGCCCCACGCAGTGATACATAATCACCCCAGAGACAGAGATAATCTTGGGGGGGGGGGGGTTTACTTTGTGAAAGTAATCACAGTTTTTGTCTGCAAGTAACAGATTCATTGACTGTGGGAGGATTCCACTGGCCAGGAAAAGCATCAGGATACATATTTGGTGCCTGGTGGGATGACTCATTATACACTGATGAGACAACAGGGAAAGTGGTCTGACAGGCCATACGAGACGTTATGGAAATCAACCATGAATAAGTCAGGCACTTCAAAGAACAGACCCATAAGGGATGTATCCAGGTGAACCTAACTACCCAGATTGCTACCAGACTGAAACAATTAGGAACACATCATTGTGGGACATATTTATTCCAGGATCTAACAGTTATTGGGAAATAATCAGGATGGGGATGACCGTAGCGACGGGAGTAATTTTGGGTCGCCATAGCGTGCTGTTATCAAAGAAAACTGGATAAATTGCCGGTGCTGGCAGTACCTCGCTATGCTCTTATAGCTCCCTATAAAGGAAGAAGTGGGAAAGTCAGCAGCTGAAATTTACAGCAGAATCACTTAGGATACCTCCCGACATCTGGACGACAGGCCACCTGAAGGATTCGGAGGGGTATTCTCAACATCCTATTGGCATTTTTGGGTGGTCACCCAATGGCCAAAAGGGACTGAAAGGGTTAAAAATCACAAGTTTAAAAATCACATAAGCTGCAAGCTGAACCTCAGACGCACAAGGAAAGCTATGTTCAAATGACAGGTTTTGATTAAAGTAAGCCCAGATAATGCTCAAGGACTATCTAATCGAATGATGTGCAGCTACAGTTCATATATGCCCATTAGAACAAGGAACAATGGAAAGGAAGGTTGAGATACCATTGGTCAGAGATATAGCTATCATTTCTTCTAAAGCTGGCTATAGTAAAGTTCAACTTGGAACCACTTTGTTAGGCTACTTGACGGGAACGATAATTTAAATACAACAAGAAAACCATCATAACAGCCCCTAAAGATGCCAATGTCCTGATCTTGGAAGTCACAGATGCCTTGTGGCATGGTTTGTTCTGAAGGAAGCGTTAGTTACATAAAGCTTAAGGTAGCAGCAAAGCTCTAGTTGTTTCTCTCCATTTGCTGATGATACCCATGTGAACTAGTCAATGGATCAGGCATTGCTAGATGCTTATAACTCTGCTAAAAAGGCACTTGCAAGCGAGATATGAAAATAACAGACATCGACACAGCGAACTGAGAGACAGATGCCGACAGCTGCGTCCTCTGGAGGGAGAATGTTTGAAGGACATTGGAAGATGTGAGGAGAAAGCTCAGCTGACAGAACAGAAGAGGGCTCAGAATGAATTTTGCACTCTCTCATCCCACCATCTTTACTCGTAGCAAATGCAGCAGAGAGTACCATGCCAGACTGGGGCTCCTGAATCCACCAGGAAATGTTTAACAGAGTTGACCACCATGCTGCAAATCATCATCTCGTGGTTGTTGAGGCTACCAAATATCACAGTGTTAAATTGATTGCCGACAATTTTGATATTTGGAGTCACAAAAAAATCTCTTGGCTCTATCCTTTAGCAGTGCAATCAAAGGTTAGTCACCAATTGCAGGAGACTGAAGGCTCAGAAGGTCCATAAGACTTGTGCCTAGTCTGTGGAACGAACAGGCTTGGTGGGCTGGATATCCTGTTGTGTGATCTTTCTCACGTATTGGTAATTGGAGCTCACTAAATGGTTATATTCACACCCTAAACATTGACAACATGGCCATAGAGATCTATTTCCCCTTACCTGGTTGTACAATAGGGTGACACCACCACTACTTTCCATGAGCATTTTATCCTCCAAGGGATCAAAATAACTGAGAAGAAAAAATAAAATAAAATCTTGTTAGTTAGTTAAAATGACTGGAACCCACCTTCATTGCAAGATAATCCATAAACACAAAATAAACTTGCTTTATTCACTGAATTCAATCTGCTGACTTTAGTTCCAAAACTCCAGTGCTGACAATTTACCCCCTAAATATGCATCAGGCATAAAAGTGCACATTAAAGTAGCAATTCATGAAGGAACAATGCAGCTTTAAATAAAAAGTCCTGTTTGTTTCCACAGATATTCTTCCTATGATTTCATTTTCTATTTTGATTCTTTTGAATTTTGCTTTATTTTCAATCTTCCTTAAGTGGCATAGAATCTACTTAAACAGAGGCTCCATGTCCACTAACTTAGAACAGATGCCTCCTCCCCGTCCCCCCCACCCTCCTCCTCATCTTTTCCGCAATGCAAAATAACCCCTAAAGCCTTCATCATCAGCAAAGCTACACAAAACACTGCAAGCTTACAGTGTAGGAAATCCTAGTTTCAGGACTGGTGTAAGATTGCAAGTATTTTGGCAGCAACAGGACTTTCCATAGTCCTTCCTTGGAAGGAGTTCCCTAGCAAAGACTCATTACATAGAAATTTCTCAAGGAGCAAGAAGAGGTTCATCTGAACAGAATAGAAAATAGTCGGTCTGTTGAAAGTAAGAAATGCTAATTGCCCAGGAAAGGTTTTCCATCGTGCATAAGACCATAAGACATAGGAGCGGAAGTAAGGCCATTCGGCCCATCGAGTCCACTCCACCATTCAATCATGGTTGATTTCAACTCCATTTACCCGCTCTCTCCCCATAGCCCTTAATTCCTCGAGAAATCAAGAATTTATCAATTTCTGTCTTGAAGACGCTCAACGTCTCGGCCTCCACAGCCCTCTGTGGCAATGAATTCCACAGACCCACCACTCTCTGGCTGAAGAAATTTCTCCTCATCTCTGTTCTAAAGTGACTCCCTTTTATTCTAAGGCTGTGCCCCCGCGTCCTAGTCTCCCCTGTTAATGGAAACAACTTCCCTACGTCCATCCTATCTAAGCCGTTCATTATCTTGTAAGTTTCTATCAGATCTCCCCTCAACCTCCTAAACTCCAATGAATATAATCCCACGATCCTCAGACGTTCATCGTATGTCAGGCCTACCATTCCTGGGATCATCCGTGTGAATCTCCGCTGGACCCGCTCCAGTGCCAGTATGTCCTTCCTGAGGTGTGGGGCCCAAAATTGCTCACAGTACTCCAAATGGGGCCTAACCAGTGCTTTATAAAGCCTCAGAAGTACATCCCTGCTTTTGTCAGTAGTTAGTGTATCTTGGACAACTCAGACATTCACAACATTGATTAGCTGGACCACAATAATCAGAAAGTTATGGGTTCGAGTTGGTGTGTGCTCAAATAGCTAATTCTAGGTTTCAGTATTATGGTTTGAGTATCATTACACTAAATGTGGTGGAAATCAGGTAAAACAATCAGACAAAGCCCCCAACTGCTATTAACTGCCAGAAAACGGAGATCTGAAGAGAATTGGTGAGAGCAGACTTAATCATTGTTGCAAAGGCCTAAATGAACAAGTAGTCTGGTAATGCTTATTCTTTAGACTTGGACAGATAATGGCCACTAGAACAAGGCACAAGAGGATGTCTGAAATATATGTGAAGGAAAGGTTTAAGGGCTTTAGCTCTAAATTCACAGAACATTATTTCCAATCGGTGGAAGATTCAGCAGACCAGAGAGTGCACTGTATATCAGAAACAACTGTGTTATGTCTCGCTGCATACATTGATCATAGTAGGAACAGGAGAGGACCATCCGGCCTTTTGAGCCTGTTGTACCATTCAATAAAGTCATGACTGATCTGTATCCTAGCACTATCCACCCAGCTTGGCTCCATATCCCTTGGCTAACAAAAATCTGTCAATCTCAAATTTAAAATTAATTGAGCTGGCAGAGTGAAGGTGGAAAATTATAACCAAAGAATCCAAGACAAAATTATCTTTGCAGTTCCATTGGTCAGTTTGAGAGTGCTGTTTGCTGGTGGTATGAAGGGATTTGTTTACTCAATTTGCTGGCTCCTTTTTTCATCATTAATCTACTTTAAATTTGCTTACATCTACATCAACTGGACAGTTCAGTGGTAGCTTTACGCAAAGGAATTTATAAAGTTAACTATTGACGGGTGTCCCACAGACATATACTCAGGATGTTGAACTGAAGGAAAGGCAGAATTGGAAATTAGGAGTTCCGTGAACCAGAGAGTGAAACACCTAAAAGGACATGAAGGGAAATGATGAACTTTAATGATCCGTGTTTCACTCATCATTAAATATTGCAAGTGATCCAGCAACAAGCAAAAATACGGAATATAAAATAAATCATGGAAACACCAAAATGCAAATTGTTCCATTTTGCATTTTATTAAACTATGGTCAAGGCTAGTTGGGAATGAATTTTGTATAATGTTTATCCATTCAATTAATTGGGGCTTTATTCGGTTTTTTCCAGACACCGGAGGAGGAGGGGTGGCCTCTTCCCCACCCTTATCCTGAAAGACAACTGGATTGCTCAGAATCTGAGCTACCATTTTGTAGTGATAGCACTGAAATGCTTCCATCTACAGTTTTGGTCAGCAATGGGGTTCTCAACCATCTCAGAATTCCCTAGAATAGGAAATTCAGACATGTCAGAATTTAACGCCAGACACATGATTAATATCATCTGTAATATTGAACCTCATGAGGGCTTGGTCTTGTCGGGCAGGCATTGAAAATGCACCTTTCCTGGCCTGCTGCATCATGCTCCACCCCCAGTAGATCATGTAACAACTTGGGCTGCTTTCCTCTCAACATGAAAGTCAAAGCCACTAACGGATACCTGGGAAATAGGCTGCAAACTTGTGAGGAGTAAAACTGGGGCAAAGATTGCCACTGACATGTCGCCTTCAGTGACCAGGTTGGGAGGAGTAGAATTAAGATTTGTAGAAGTTGGGAGATCAGAATGTCACATGATCGGGCCTACAGGACTGCCTCTAACCAGCGATTTTAATTCTAGGTAGGTTACACACATGGTCAGTTAGTAACTCTAGTGTGATGTTAAGAGTGAGCCAAGGTTTCTGCAAATTCAACCTGAGCAACTAGTGAAAGTAGGCCTACAGCTTGATTTGATCAAAAGCCTCCAACCTTTGGTCTGATTGGAATCTATCTTGCCACTTGGTGAGGTAATAGCAGCTAAATCTGGGGCATCGTCCAATGGGAACTTAATTTGTCGGAAGCTGAAGTCCAATAGAAAGCCCGAATCTGCTATTTCAAATCTCAATTCAATTCTTTGCAAAGTACATCCATGTATTTAAAAGAGAAAACAATTGTTTAAATACATCAAATTGTTTCTAAATTTTTAAAGTTTTTTTCATTAATGCATGGAACATGGGCATTGCTGACTGGCATTAATTGCCCATCCCTAGATGCCCTTGGAGGGCAGCTGAGAGTCAACCACATTGCTATGGCTCTGGAGTCACATGTAGGCCAGACCAGGTAAGGAAGGCAGATTTCCTTCCCTAAAGGACATTGGTGAACCAGATAGGTTTTTCTGACAAACAACAATGGTTTCACGGTCATCATTAGATTCTTAACTTCAGATATCGTGTTTTTTTTGTTTATATATCCAATTCAGAGTCTCAATAAGTGAGACATTCCCGAACTAAGCTGACAAGACAGGCCTCTCACTTCCTGTCTTGGGCTTGATCTACATGATCCAAGCTGATTGGAGCAGGCATTGCACCTCCTCCAAGGCTTAATCTCATTTGCATCTTAGCCAAAAGGCCGAGATGCCGCTTTAAAACATTACTTCAAATGAAGCCTCAGTGTAACCTCATGACTTCAACCAAGTGCAGCACATCGATACTACACTTGATCTTAACCAAAAGGCCGAGATATTTTAATTTTTTAAATACTTTTCCAATTCAATCAAATCAAGTCCAATTCAGAGTCTCAATAAGTTGAGACATTTCCGATCCATGCGACCCTTTACCCTGTCTTGGGCCTGATCTGCATGAGCCAAGCTGATTGGAGGAGGCGCAGGTCTTCCTCCTCCAAGGCTTGATCTCATTTGCATCTTAGCCAAAAGGCCAAGATGCCGCTTTTAAAAATTGCTTCATATGAAAGTGAAGCTTAAATGCAACCCAGTGGCCATTACCAAGCGCAGCATCAGCAGACTACACTTGATCTTAGCCAAAAGGCCGTATTGTGTTTATTCCATCTTCTGCCATGGTGGGATTCAAACCCAGAACATTAGCTGAGTTTCTGGATTCGGCCATCACCTCCCCTTTTTGGTGAATTATTGCACTCAAGGTCAGGATTATTTGTGATGGCAAAAGGAATGATGGAGTTATTCCTGCAACATGTACAATCTGCAACATGGCAGAAACTTTGAATTCATTCATAAAATGTAAAGCAATGTTTCAGATTCTACTGCAGAAATGTAAATCTACCAACAAAGAACAAAGAACAAAGAACAATACAGCACAGGAACAGGCCCTTCGGCCCTCCAAGCCCGCGCCGCTCCCCGGTCCAGGATTGAATCCTGAATCCAGGATCCCCGCCCAATTTTCCAGCCTATCTACATACCAATATCCTATCCACCGAGCTGTCCCTCACAGCTACGATGCTTTGTTCATTACAACCTATTAACTCACCCCCACCCCCCATTCCAGACCATGTGATCTCCAGGGAGAGGCGAAAACCCAGAGTGAAAAACCCCAGGGCCAATATGGGGAAAAAAAAATCTGGGAAATTCCTCTCCGACCCCCTGAGGCGATCGAAACGAGTCCAGGAGATCACAATGGCCCCGATCGGAAAATGCTTCCCAACCCTAGTCATTTCCACTTCCACGAACACCATATGAATCCCCTGCCCCCGAGACAGGTTCCCAACTATCCGCAGTCTCACTCTGTACTGGCACCAGCAAGATGATCGTAGAATGAAGCCTTGAAACGAGAAACCAGGAACAATTAGCCCGCGCCGCTCCCTGGTCCAAACTAGATCACTCTTTTGTATCCCTCCATTCCCACTCCGTTCATATAGCTGTCTAGATAAGTCTTAAACGTTCCCAGTGTGTCCGCCTCCACCACCTTGCCCGGCAACACATTCCAGGCCCCCACGACCCTCTGTGTGAAATATGTCCTTCTGATATCTGTGTTAAACCTCCCCCCCTTCACCTTGAACCTATGACCCCTCGTGAACGTCACCACCGACCCGGGGAAAAGCTTCCCACCGTTCACCCTATCTATGCCTTTCATAATTTTATACACCTCTATTAAGTCTCCCCTCATCCTCCGTCTTTCCAAGGAGAACAACCCCAGTTTCCCCAATCTCTCCTCATAACCAAGCCCCTCCATACCAGGCAACATCCTGGTAAACCTCCTCTGTACTCTCTCCAAAGCCTCCACGTCCTTCTGGTAGTGTGGCGACCAGAACTGGACGCAGTATTCCAAATGCGGCCGAACCAACGTTCTATACATCTGCAACATCAGACCCCAACTTTTATACTCTATGCCCCGTCCTATAAAGGCAAGCATGCCATATGCCTTCTTCACCACCTTCTCCACCTGTGACGTCACCTTCAAAGATCTGTGGACTTGCACACCCAGGTCCCTCTGCGTCTCTACACCCTTTATGGTTCTTCCATTTATCGTGTAGCTCCTCCCTACATTATTCCCACCAAAATGCATCACTTCGCATTTATCAGGATTGAACTCCATCTGCCATTTCCTTGCCCAAATTTCCAGCCTATCTATATCCTTCTGTAGCCTCTGACAATGTTCCTCACTATCTGCAAGTCCTGCCAGTTTTGTGTCGTCCGCAAACTTACTGATCACCCCAGTTACTCCTTCTTCCAGATCATTTATATAAATCACAAACAGCAGAGGTCCCAATACAGAGCCCTGCGGAACACCACTAGTCACAGGCCTCCAGCCGGAAAAAGACCCTTCCACTACCACCCTCTGTCTTCTATGACCAAGCCAGTTCTCCACCCATCTAGCCACCTCCCCCTTTATCCCATGGGATCCAACCTTTTTCACTAGCCTACCATGAGGGACTTTGTCAAACGCTTTACTAAAGTCCATATAGACAACATCCACGGCCCTTCCTTCGTCAACATTTCTAAATCCCTATTTTCGCTTCTTCATTTTACTTCCTTAATACAAAGTACATCTGTGTTACTTCTGCTTTACTGCTTATTCTTCAAATTTCTTTTTGTGCTATTGGTAACACTCTAGCGTATTAATTTGGAATAGTCTAATTGATCAAACTGTATTCAAAAGCTGTATTCAAAATTGTCAGACTTCACCCTCCATTGATATTTGGGTCTCGTAATGAGTTATGGCAAATTATTTATTACTGCACTGTTAATTCAACCTAATTTTCACACACAAGTCTACAGCAAATTCCAAAAATGATTCACTTCATGAAGCAAAGACATTGCCAGAATTTTGTACAAAGGTAAAGAGTTGGAAAATAGAAGTGTACAAATCTTATAAAATGGTGTGACATAAAGCATCTATATTTAGATCAGTTCATGATCTTGTTACAGTGAGGTTTACGAGATGATTTTTTTTTGGACAGTGTTTATAATTTAAGGCAAAATGAAGACGGTCATGTGGCCTGTTCTGAAGTCTGCCTGACAGCAAGCCTGGGTGGTTTGATTGTTAGAGAATAAAAAGGGACCCAGATTGTTTTACTGGGAAGAAGGTGTAAGGTGTTTACGCTTGGGGACAATAACAGCAGCCATTATGCTAACCGTGGATCAACTGTGAATCTCCAAAATCCCAGAAAAGTGCTGAAACCCAGAATGGTTGTAAATAATATGCTTTAAACTGTTCATTTAATTCCAAGATGAAAGAGAGTTGGTCTCTCAAGGATAGCTAATCAGCATCTCTACCTAGATACAAGGCCCATATGATAAATGGTGTCATAGTGATGGCTTTGAGGTGAAAAGATACAGAGGAAGCCACTAGGATATCAGGTTTTCCTAAAATATCAGAGAATATCACAGGTAGGTTGTCTGCCAGGTTAGTCTGCCAATATCTGGAAGAGAGAGCAGCTAGAGGCAGAAAGTCTCCATGGTTCATCATGCCAGAATATGGGTGGAAGCTTGTGCTCAGATTGAAAAGGCCAAATTACTGAGAAGTAAAAACGAGACTAGAAGATTCACCTAGCTGGCAATAGAGTGAGGATCTCCAGTAATACTGTCACCACAAAAGATAGTTCTGTGGTTAGAAGTTATCAGGCTGAGAAAAGTAAACCCTTGGGAGTAGAGAATCATTTTGGACCAATTCTGGGAGAATTGGATGTCTACTTGAAGAGCAATGTAATATACACCTGATAGTGGGTTTGTTCGATTGTGCTAAAAAAAAGTGGTAGGGTCTTCCATTCTGTAGTTTGAAGTACAAGTTGCCAACAAAAATGGTATAGTCAATAGTGCTTTTAGTCTGTTTGGTTAAAATGCAATATTTTCAGCTATTAAATGGAAGTTCAACTTAATTGTAAAATTTAATCAGTCTCTACGTGGATCATAACAACCTGCCACACATCACAAAAGTGGCTATAAAATTGAGTAAAATGCCTTCAGTATAATGAGCAGTGACATTCACCACAGTGAACTCGCAGAAGTCCCATTTGCTGGATAAGTTTTCCTGATGAAGCATTGGACTTGAAAAGGTTGACAATTTAATTTATTTCTCCACACCTTCCCTCAGTGGCTAAGTGGGTAAATTCAGTGCACCAGAGTTTCAATCCTTGAACTATGCTAGATTATTCAACTAGCAGCCCCACGTTAACCAAGGAAGGATGCTGAAGTAGGTACAAGAGATAAATGGCTCAAATTTTGCTGCCAGTGGTGAATAAATGGCTCTCGCCAATCATTGCAATTATTCTCAGCCTTTCCATGGGCTTACGTACTATAACTTTCATTACTGAAAGAGTCACAACAGTGTAGTGCCCTCTACAGAATATCTGGGGTAGCTGAACGGGGCAAGCAGCAACATGTCCCCATAACCAATCCGATTGAAGAATCTTTACTGAAGCATGAAGATTGTAAGCTAGTGTCAGTCAAACAATTTAATTCAATGCCAGATTATTTACAGAAGAAATGTCCAAAAATAAATTAATTCTAATGGAATGAGACTTCACACTTGTAAAGGTCAATTTTCAGTGTCAGAGAAGTTGTTTAGCAATAATTAAGACTTTTGTGCCATTAAAGGTTTACTTCGACTCAAATTATCAAGTTCTATATTTTTCCTGGTGTGTTTAGTGGATAAATACCACAACTTCATGCCCTTCACATGGTTTAATACTGAGTGAGATACTGGTCTAGTGAAGCTCCTGGAGTAGGAGAACCTGGATAGCAACTTCCTGATTTGTGTGTTAAACCATGTGTGTGCAGATACCAGAGTTTATTGTCCAACTTACTCCTGAATAACAGCGAGTACTGATGGCCTTAGTGTTATTCTTACCACAACATCCAGGCCATGAATAGATGTATTTTCCAAAGGAATTGAGGGAATGTGCAAGATGGGGGTAGTCTCTCAAAATATGAACGATTTTGTTTGGCCCAATCGTCCTTTACCATTAAAAAAATCACCATAGTCAAGTTGAAAAATTTTAAGTCTCCAAAACTATCCACTATGAAAGAGTACAGATCTTGCTATTTATGTCAGTTTGCTGCTCTTAATAATAGAATACCTTTATTTTGCCTCTCTGTAAAATCCCCATGATTATTTTTCCTAAGGTAGATTCCTCATTGACAGTGTCCAGCTCACAATGATGTCGATAGCATCAGAGGTATAATTAGTGATTAGATAACTAATTTCTGACGCACTCTTATTTCTGGTGAAGCACCTTATTTTCTCCCTGGTGAGATTGGGAAGTCAGAGTATGGGCATGGATTCCAAATTACCACACATTAGAACAAATACCAATTTTAAAGGTCAACAGGAAGAGAAAAAGGACTGACCAAAAAAATGATCACTTCGGAATTTAAAGTGCACTTTTGGTAGAATAATTAACAAATTAGATATCAATGCAATTTGCAGAAATCCATGTGGCACACTACAATTATAGTTGTTCTGAGGTTGTCATGTGAGGGACAGTCAGGTTCAACAACATCAAAACCTCGGCTACGTTTATTTGAATGGGGAAATCAAATTGTAGGACACTGCTGGTCTGTGTTTTAACCAGTCTGGCTTAGTAACGCTGACACATAAATGGAGATCAGCCAACTCAGTCACACAGGGTGAAGATTGAACCTGGATCAGTTCAGGTCTATAATAAAAGAAAATGACTGTGGATGCTGGAATCTGAAACAAAAACAGAAAATGCTGGAAAATCTCAGGAGGTCTGACAGCATCTGTGGAGAGAGAGAATAGAGCTAACGTTGAGTCTGGACTGTTCAGGTCTGTCTGGCTCAGCCAGTTTGTCTAGCCGAGTCAGTCATAGGGAAAATGACGAAAAGCAAATTCAACTTCTAAATTCTATACCCCAAATGGCACTATTCTATTAACTTGCAAGTGTAAAATAGTCTTCCCCTCTGGAGATAAAGCAGTATTGTCCTTTGGAAGACCTGTCATGACAGCTAAATAACACACAAATCACATGAGGGTCATTACCCCTCTGCCATCCATCTTTTAGATTGGAATAAGATAATCTAATCATTTTTAAAATGTCACTTACAAATCCTCCTTTCCTCCTTAATTCAAGACCCCCGACATCACTCCCTGACTTCAGTGGTGGGGAAGTGATCTCTTCCCTGGCTTAGCCATGTCTGATACTCATACACAGAGAAACTGAGAGTTACAGTTCTCATCGTCATTTCTCTCCACACTAATGGACAGGTATAAAACAACTACTAAAATTTCTTGCTTTGATCGAAACAAGAACCTCTTGTTGGTGATAGCAAGCAGGCTTGTGAAAAGTGCTCTCACCAATGGTCATGATAACTAAGTTAACCAGACATACAACATTAACAGGTTTGTTTAGCTACACAAGGCTGAAGACAGCTAACTCTGGACCAACATTTAAGGCTGCCATACCATATCTATCAAAATTCAATCATCTTTTTCTACAAACACACACAAACGTTTGAGGTGGGGGGGGGGAAGGGGGGGGGGGTGATAAGGGATCTCTGTCTTCTTATAGTGTACAAAGATTTAGGTAAAGCAGATCCAATGTAACCAGTAACGAAAACACAACACAGGGGAAAAATACAAGTTTCCCCACCTGCTGGTGATCTTATATAGTACAAGAAAGGATATGACTGGCTAACATAAGCATGCAGTCATATGTTTTGCAACATTCCATCAGTAACTGCATTAAACCAAGCCCAAATGGTGTTATTTGCATTATTGGACTGGTAATGTTTCAAGGCAGTCATGCCAAGTTTTATCCCATCTCTGTCTTCAGGTACCATGCCCCAAAAAGGCATTGATGACCATGGATCTCCATATTAATCTTATTCTCGAGGCACAAATCATCTTCGCTGGTGGTCCATTCATTCAATTTGCAAGGCCCTTTAAAAGGACCATTCTTGCCTATCTCAATCTCATTTACCATCCTTCTCTCCCATCAACATCAGACTTTCTAAATCACGATTTCGTATTACATGCCCAAGGAATTCCAATGGTCTCTCCTTGATCTGGGTCAACAGAGTTCTTTTATTCTGAGATTTTATTAGCACCTCTTCACTGGTAGTGTGAATTGTCCAGGTGTGAAACAACTGGGAGTGTGTGTGCAGGAAAGAAAGTGCGCATGACAGAAAGCAAAGCGCCAAAGAAAGTGATTGCAAAAGCAAGAAAGATCAACAAGAAAAAGAACAAGTGAAAACAAATGAATGCAAAATGAAATCAAACAAGAAATCAAAATTGAGGAGGACGACAAAACAAGAGGGAGGTAGAGAACAGAACAAGAGCATAAAGGGATAGAAAGAATTTGCACTCATATTATGCTTTTCATATCCTCAGAATGTCTCCACTTAATTTTAACAACTGGAATTCAGTTTAACATCTAACCTAAAAGACAGTACCTTCAACAATGCAGCATTCTTCCAGCCCTTCATTGAAATGCTGATCTGAATCACAAACTAAAAATCCCAGAAGTACGGCTTGAACCCATTACCTTCTGCAGAATGTTGACATTTAAGAGTATAATTCAAATGTTCCTCCCCAGAACAGAATGAACATCTGTCATTGCAGGGAATGCTAATCGAGTCAGTGTATGAGTTTCAGATAGATTGGAACATGGAGGCAAGAGACGACTGGTGAATTAGTAATGATTATCCACTTCATTAAATGGTCAAATCGTCACCTATGCCTACAGAGACTAATTCCTAACTTAAACCTCCTCAATCCACAACTGTAAGGCAAAAATCATGAAGAACAGGGATGACAGTTTTGGCTGATGAATTTCATCTGTTAAATAAGGAGATTTGGAAACAACTCGAAGAGAACAGAATTCCAGGCATTAACAAGCGAATACTGGCTTGCAACCAAAGCCGACATGAAATGACTAGAAATAGATAGCAGATGCTTGGCAATAACTAACGCATGTTATGAAACACAATGTGCAGACAGTAAGGAAACTGCGTAGTAGCAAGCCAAGCAATATGGTGACATCCAAAAGGTGCATGGGTGTTGCTACAGCACATCCTTTCTGGAGTAAAAACTATAAATAGTTCAAGCCCATTGCAAAAGCCAGTTTGTAATAGGAAATTTGCTGAGTTTAAACAACCAAGATGGAATGAGAAAAATCAACAGGTTTTTAAAAAAAAATTCCTGGAAAATAAGGCATCTATCGTCACATAACCCTTCTCAGTGTCTTTCTTCCCCCACAGCAAAGCTGACTGTTCAAGACTCTCTTTGGAACACATGCCAGCAATGAACTACCAAGCTCAAGTTCGCACAGAACGTCCACTGTTTTGCAATCAACTCACAAGTTAGATGTGTTGACATGGGGAATTTGCCCGGAAATTGTGCCAAAGTGTTGTGAACCAATTTCAATTCAAGGTGAAACCAGTTCACATTACCTTGCTTCTTTCATCCTTCCCACCACCACCACCCGAACCACCCTAAACTGAACTTTAAACAAAAAAATACATATCCTCAAAAAACTTCCCTGTTGTGTTCAGTAAATATATTGCATAATGACTCTGGAATTACTTCATATGAGTCATATACATTCAGACAGACATGGTTTTTAATTTAAGACAGAAAAAATGAGACAACTAAACACATGTTGTTCACCCTTTTACTCAAACAGCGCTGTTAGAAAAAAGAAACACTTGATGAGAGATGTTTATAGTTTTTGCTTTCAGGGCCCACACAGTCCGTATGATGGAGCTCCAATGGTCACATGTAAGTTTAAAATCCAATCGCCTTTCATCTCAAATGGACAAATGCTAACTGAGTTTGACTTTCAGATTTAGAATGTTATCAATGAAGCACAGTGCAAAAACAACCTTGTCCAAACTTTAGACACAGAATTCAAATGGGACAAAACTAGCCAGTGAGCTGTACAAGTGTTAATGAAACTTGGGTTGACAGAAATTCAAAAGTTACATTGCAAATGCGATCTACTAGACTGTAGTTCAGTCATCCCGGATTGGGTCACGACATATTAAAATGTTTAGCATCACATTCTCTCAATTTCCCCCTCTCTTCCCAAACGTAAGGACAGGGTGGGGATGGAGACGAGCATTACAGGGACTGCTTTCTCACCATTGACCCTAGTGGTCACTGGATACTCTCATCTGGAATTTCTGTAGAGTTTCTCCAGCAGGAGACTGACAGAACAACCTGAGGAACAGTGTAAACAGCCAGGCTCAGTTATCTGTCATTTATCCAGAGGTTCTGCCAAACTCCTGCCAGAAAATCTCAAGTGGAAATTCCAGGTGAATTCTTTTGTAATTCTTTGAGAAAACGTCCAAAAGGTTTACTGGCTTTAGACATAACTCTAACATGATTAACACTGAAGATATAAACTCAAACTTAATATTCAAAATAGAAGCCAGAGTAAGCCATTCAAGACTGCTCCATCATCCACCATACTCATGACTAATCTTCTACCTCAACTCAAACTTTCCTCTCTATTCCCCAAACCCTCAAGTCCCTTAGCATTCAAAAACTCAATTTCTGCTTTGAATGTACTTGACAACTGAGCATCCAGAGCCCTGTAGGACAGAGAATGCAAAAGGTTCACAACGTTTTGGGGGAAGAAATGTTTCCTTACCTCAATCCAAATGGCCGATACTTATTTTGAGACTATGATGCAGAGTTCCAGATGACCTAGTCATGGGAAATATCCTCCCAGCATCTACCCAGTCAAATCCCTTAAGAATCTTATGTTTCAAAGAGCTCACCCCCTGTTCTTCTAAACTCTAGGAAAAGGCCTTGTTTATGCTCAATCTCTTCCCCAGGACAATCCCCTCATCCATTTGTTACACGCAAGTAGTTTGCTAGGCCATTTCAAAGGGACCATATTACTGTGGGTTTGGAGTTACAAACAGGGAAATCCAGATAAGGACAACAGACTACCTTCCGTAATTAGTGAACCAGTTAGGTCTTTGTGACCATCCATTTCTTGAATTACAACAATATAGCCCATGAAGGGTAGTCAAAATGTTTTGAGATATTCTGTGGTTGTGAAAGGCACAATATAAAAGGCAAGCCTTTGAAGTGAAGTAGGAGGCTACATGAATATCCCAATCCTTAAAGATAGCAGGACCCAGCATGCAAGTGCAATAGACAAGGCTGAAGAGCTTACAACCAACTTCAGCCAGAAGTACTGAGTGGATGATCCATCATGGCCTCTTCCTGAGGTCCACACCATCATGGATGTCAGTCTTCAGCCAATTTAACTCACTCCACGTGCTATCAAGAAAGAAATATTTCACCAAATACAACAAAAGTTACTGACCTCGTCAACACCCTGGGTATAGCGCTGAAGAATTGCGCTCCAGAACTAGCTATGCCTCTAGCTAAACTGTTCCAGTACAGCTAGAACTCCGCATCTACCTAACAAAGTGGAAAATTGCATGGGTATGTACTGTCCACAAAAAGCAGGACAAATCCAATTCAGCCAATTACTGCTCTATCATTGTAATCTCAATCAGCAGCAAGTGACAGAGGGTGTGCTATCAAGTTGCACCTACTCAGCACTAACCTAAACTGATACTTAACTGGAGTCTTGTTAGAACCACACTATTCTGGACTTCATTAACGCTTTGGTATAAACAAACTAAATTAAATTCAAGAAGTGAGGTGAATGACTGCCCTTGACATCACACAATATTTAACTATATGGTATCAAGGAGCCCTTTTAAAGTAAAATCAATGAAAGTGGGGAGAACACCTCCATACAGCTGGATATAACACCAGCCAAAGGAAGATAGTTGAGGTCGTTGGAGGCCAATCATATTGGTCTCGGCACATTGCTGTAGGTCCCAGAAGCTTTGATTTCTGGGTTAAGCTACTACTGTTCTCCCACATACACCGCCAGCTAATATTTCATTTGGGCCCCAGGGCATCATCGGAACTTGATCTAAAAGAGGACACTGCTGACAAAGTCACAATTGGGCAGTTTGAGCCCGGAACAGACCAAGTTAGGGGGAACTTTTCATTCCTCAATCATCTCGCTTTAAATGTTTTAGAGTAAAAATTGTGCAAATACAAATGAATAAATTACATATGTTTATCCAGCAATAGTCTAAGAAGTCCAAGACAGTTTCTTTCAGAAAATTTCAGTCCTCCTACTGACCGAGGAAATAATCTCAGATTTGGCATTGGATAAGGGAAAGGGATTTATGAAAATTGACTTATGGAAATGTCACAAATTATAGTCATCATAAATTATAATACTTCCATTTGGTTTTAGCACTGGAATAAAGGGTATGGCCCAATCAAAATGCTGCACCTTTGCAATTAGCCCTCATCTTGCTAACTTTTTTCCGCTCATAGCAATGTTGTTTTACTAAAGACACAATACAGGTCTGGGCTTAAGGAATTTGTAATGTGGAGATGCCGGCATTGGACTGGGGTAAACACAGTAAGAGTTTTAACAACAGCAGCTTAAAGTCCAACAGGTTTATTTGGTAGCAAATGCCATTAGCTTTCGGAGTGCTGCTCCTTCGTCAGATGGAGTGGATATCTGCTCTCAAACAGGGCACAGACACAGAAATCAAGTTACAGAATACTGATTAGAATGCGAATCTCTACAGCCAACCAGGTCTTAAAGATACAGACAATGTGAGTGGAGGGAGCATTACGCACAGGTTAAAGAGATGTGTATTGTCTCCAGACAGGACAGCCAGTGAGATTCTGCTAGTCCAGGAGGCAAGCTGTGAGGGTTACTGATAGTGTGACATGAACCCAAGATCCCGGTTTAGGCTGTCCTCATGTGTGCGGAACTTGGCTATCAGTTTCTGCTCAGCAACTCTGCGCTGTCGTGTGTCGTGAAGGCCACCTTGGAGAACGCTTACCCGAAGATCAGAGGCTGAATGCGGGCGCAGAGTCGCTGAGCAGAAACTGATAGCCATATATGGATGAATAGCATTGCCCATCACCCATCCTATCTCAGTGACTTTGCTGATGAAATCCTAATCTATGCTGGTCTCAGCCTCAGATGTCAACTATACCATTGCTTTCCTGGCTGGTTTCCCAACTTTCACCAACACATAACCCGTTACTTGCGATCCAAGATCCTATCTATCCATCATCTCTATGAACTCCCTTGACCTCTGTTACATTCTAGACCCCCAGTGCTTCCATTCCAAAATCTTGTTCAAACCCATTAATGGTCACATCGCTCCCTTTTTCTAGGTCCAGCCCAAACTATTCCCTATCTCTCCTCTACCACCCTCTATTCCAACCACTGGCTACAATGTCCCCATTATTGCTTCCCTAAACATTTCCACCTCTCTCAGCCCTTTGACTAAGTTTTAAGACAATAACCATCCTACCTGCTCCCACCACCAACCACCGCCCCACCCCCACCTCCACCTATCCCACCTCCCAATATCTTTCTTAGGTTTAACGTCAATATTTCTCCAAATACATATTGATGAGTCACTTTCAATTCTTCGTGTTTCAGGTGCTGTACAAAAGCAAGTTGTTCATTATGGCTCCTTTCAAACAATGCACTTTTCAAATAAATCTCCTTAATCCTGTCAAAATATTCAGAGCTAACTTGAGGGCTTGAACAGGTGTTCCTTCAATAGCTTTGTCAAGTCACAAAATGTTTTTTGCGCTTGTCTACTTATAGTGAAATCTTAAAAATGCACTTTCACTACGCGTAATAGTCCAGATTTTCCGAAGGATGGCAATCATAGTCAGATCTGGAGCCCAACTTTCCCAGGAATGTGGAGCTCTGTCTGAATGCCATAGAGTTGGGGGAAATCAAGACATGTCTCCTTGTTGTGGCACTAGTTGCCGTAAAGGTCCAGTTTGAATGTTAGTGAATAGATGGACGAATGACTGATAGGTTAGGTGAGTGGACAAATTAGTTGAAGGTAGGGTGGTAATCGGGTTGGGAGGGGGCCGGGGTGAGGGGTTAGTTGGGTCAGGCCCAGATGATAGTTGGGTTGTATCAGGAAGGGTAACCAGATGGATAGTGAAGTCTATAAGATGTAGGTGCAGAATTAGGCCATTCGGTCTATCAAGCCTGCTCCGCCAGTCAATCATGGCTGATAAGTTTAAGTCAGGCCGACGGAGGTCAGTGTGAGTGATTGGGGGGTCATTTCAAAATAAGGGGAAGCAGATTTAGGACTGAGTTGAGAAGGAACTTTTTCACACAAAGGGTGAATCTGTGGAATTCCCTGCCCAGTGAAGCAGTTGAGGCTACCTCATTGAATGTTTTTAAGGCAAGGATAGATACATTTTTGAACAGTAAAGGAATTAAGGATTATGGTGAGTGGGCGGGTAAGTGAAGCTGAGTCCACGAAAAGATCAGCCATGATTTTATTGAATGGTGGATAAGGCTTGAGGGGCCAAATGGCCTACTCTTGCTCCTAGTTCTTATTTCTGTCATTACTCAGGAATTAGAATAGGTTTTAATCTGTATAATGTTTCCCTAGTAACTAGTGATCATTGAATTCAAAGGTTTAATGCTAGGAAAAAAGTTCCAGGGAACAAGGTTCTGGATAAGATGAGAAATTCAGTTTATGACGTTCTGCTAGTGGCATGCTTTGCTGATGTTTTAGATTAAAGAATGCCAAGAGGCAGCTGTATCAGTTCTGGTGTTCCCGGAACTTTGGAAATAAATGCTGATAAAAGTCAGGCTCTGTGAAACATTCAGCTGGAACGTTTAAGCTTACTTGGAAGTCCTTCTCAGAAAACTCAGGCGAAACCTCAAAGAAAAACCTCAACTGTTCTTTGTTCTTTCCGCAAGTGCATACGGTTTTAGTTTAGACAGGCATCATGATCAGTGCAGGCTTGGAGGGCCGAAGGGTCAGTTCCTGTGCTGTACTGTTCTTTGTTCTAGTTGGAATTTCAGACAGTACAGTCTTCGAATGACTTTTACTCATCAGGATCTGGGTAAAGCGTTGCATCAGGATTAGAAGCATATCTATTCTCTCATTTATCATGTTTACATGTATGTGGCAGTGAGCTCTGTAATTATCCCAATGTGACCAGCTGGGTCATACAACTCCTGTGTGAAGGGTATATTCAGGGCACCAGATTAGAAACGTAGTCCTGTGACATATTTACTCCCCTGTCTTCCAAAGTAGAGAAAGATTGTGTGTGCAAAACAAAAGACAGAAGTTTGTATTCCTGGATTTTTGTTATTTTCTATAAACCTCCCTGTCCACATTCTTGCCAGCAATCTTTGCCTCACGTAAGTTGCCTTCTTATAACACTGGTGCTAACCACTCAGACTGCTGCTGCATCAGCCCAGGAATTTCCCTTTTGCCAACGAGGTACATTATTGTTCAATTAGTTACTTTAACAAAATGGATTGCACTGAAGATTTATAGATGGTCAACATAATTTCTTCCAATTTATCCTTCCTAATTCCTTCAATGTGAATCTGGTTTAGTCAAATCCTTGGTTTTTGAGAGCTTTCTCTGTATCCATTTTTAAAGTTTTAAAGTTAAAGTTTATTTATTAGGTGTCACGAGAAGACTTACATAAACACCACAATGAAATTACTGTGAAAATCTCCTCGTCACCACACTCGGGCACCTGTTTGGGTACGCAGAGAGACAATGTAACATGGCTAATGCACCTAACCAGCACATCTTTTGGACTGTGGGAGGAAACTGGAGCACCTGGAGGAAACCCACACAGACACGGGGAGACCGTGCAGACTCCGTACAGATAGTGACGCAAGCCGGGACCTCAAGTCCGATTGTCACATTCATAAGCCATACAGCACCAAAAAGGCTGTTTGAACCATTGGGTCTGTACCAGCGCTTTGAAGAGTTGTCCACTTCTTTCTCCACAGCCTTGAAAAAAAAATTTTTCACAAATATTTATCAAATTCCATTGAAAGGTAACAATTTGGTGTAAATTTATGTTCTGCCAGTGAAAGTAGTTTCTCCCCATTTACCCTATTAAAAATCCCTCATCATTTTGAGCACCTCCATTAAATCTTCCCGCAAATTTCTCTGCTCAGAGGAAAACAATACTCTAGCTAAGGCACAACTAACAATTTACCTTAACTTCCTTGCTTTTTTCTAAAACTTGTATGCTACTGTGATTGTCCCTTTAAGGCTCAATCTGCAGAGCAAGGGAGCCAACTGGAGAGAAGGGTGCGGGATCACCCTGGTAAGTGGGTGCTTCTGTACTCAGGAGTCAACTCAGGAACTAATTGCCATCGCAAAGGCTGCAAGCCTCAGTAGAGACTAACCTGTAAATAAACGAATTGTGTTTACTCTAAACTGGTGAATGAGCATCTTTACATTTGGCGACAAAGATAACAAAACTTCCTCAGACAGTGTCCAGATTTTACTGAAGTTGAGAAAAGAGTGATTACCAAGATGCCCCTCTTTGGAAGGACAGATCCATTTGACTCCTCCATGAAGGACAGGACACAATACATAGAGCACCTAGAGTATTACTTCCAAGCAAATAAACTAGTGGAGGAGAAGACGACAAGACAATTCTGAGTGCATGTGGAACCCAAATTAATAATCTGATTCAGTCTCTCAGCCCCAAGCATGCCCGACTCCAAATCATTCAGTGAGCACATGGAATTGGAGAGGTCACATTTCCAGCCTAAACCAGTTATACTCCAGAGATTCAATTTAATTCAGGGGATAGAGCCCCAAGTGAAACGGTTGTGACTTATATTACTAAATTAAAACAGATATTGGAGTATTGCAATTTTGGAGCCACCTTGAATGATAAGTTAGTCTACAGGGGTGAAAAACAAGGTGATTTAATGGAGATTACTTGAAAAGGTTGATATAAATTTTAAAACAATGGAGATTGTGCAGGCAATGGAAAGCACTGAAAAAGGTGCACAAGAGCTACAGAACGTGTCAAATGGCGCCAGTTAGGGTAGGAACCTGTATTCAGCACTGGCAACGAAACTGAAGAAAAGCTGCGAGGCAGGAAACAAGTTCAACCATAAATAAAACAAGATGATTAAGAGGCTATCAGCAAAGTTTGAAATGGAATGTTACCAATGCGGAGGTGACCACTCCCCTGAACCTTGCAGGCATAATGAGGCTGTGTTTTTTCATGGGAAGGCCATTTAAGGCACAAGTATAGAGCCAAGTCAAGTCTACTGAGTAGCCAATTATATACTCCAGTATATAATGTGGAAGAATCTAGCACCAACAATTTAAATATTCACTCATCTGTTTAATATAAAAAGTGGGCAAGATAGCCCTTATTACTGTAATGCTCCAGGTAAATGAGAAGCCACTCAAGATGAAAGTTGATACTGGGGTATCAGTTACTGTGACAGGTGAGCATACATATCGGTACTTGAGAGGAGTTCAACAATTGAATTTGAAGAATATTGCAGCCAAGTTAACAACTTACACTGGAGAAGATGTACAGTGGGTACTGCAATGGTACCTGTAAGCTATGAGCAACAATCTACCCAACTCCCAGTGATCATAGTGACAGGTGAAGGACCAAGCCTTCTCTGCCACGATTGGCTTAAGGGAATCAGCTTAAATTGGACCAAGACTTTCAAAGTGTGGGAAGGAGAACTGCTCGAGCTGAAGAAGAAATACAAGAGCATTTTCAAGGGTGAATAAGGCAAAATAAAAGGCCTGCAAGCGAAGATCTATGTGAACCCAGAGGTGACCCCTCGATTCTTTAGGGCGAAACCAGTACTATGCGCTTTACGAGAGAAAGTATAAACTGAATTAAAGCGATTTGAAGAACTGGGCATTATCCAGCTAGTTCTTGGAATGGACAGCACCCACAGTTACCATATTGAAGCCGGACAAGATTTTCTGCATGTGTGCTGATTGCAAGTTAACAGTTGATCGGGCTGCCAAGTTGGATAGCTATCTGAATCTGAAGGTTCGGGACCTGTATGTGAGGTTGGCTGGATGACAATCTTGTACAAAGCTGCCTATGGGTCACGCACATCAGATTGGACAATGCATGCGCACGCACAAGCACATAGTTGTCCAATACATGTACCTGCCTTTTGGCATGTCTTCAGCATGTGCAATTTTCCAGAGGACAATGAGGAGTCTGCTGCAGGGGCAACCACAAGTTGTGGTATACCTTGATGATGTTCTCATACCTGGATCAACAGAAGCTGAGCATCTAGCAAACTTGGAGGTGATGAAGAGATTTCAAAAGGCTGGAGTTCGTCTCATGGAGAAATATACTTGTCAAACCACTAAGGTACTGTGTAGATGCACAAGGATTACACCCCATAGAAGACAGTCAAGGCCATAAAGGAGGCACCAGCCCCAAAAACACAACTAAGCTCAAGTCATTTTGGGAATGGTAAATTAAAACTTGTCAATGTTATTGGCCCCTTTGCATATTCTGCTAAAGGAGCACCAGCATTGTTGGTCTTGCAACACTCCCCAGAAAAAAGCTTTCAGAGTAAAATAATTGCTGCATTCTTTGAACTTGTTAGTACATTTTGACCCATCTAAGGAACTGGTGTTGACCGGTGATGCCTCTCCATATGGTGTTGGTGCAGTGTTGTCCCATGAGATGGACAATGGATCTGAAAGGCCAATAGGCTATGTCTCAAAAACCCTCTCAGAGGCCAATAAAGGCTACTCACAAATTGAGAAAGAAGGATTATCAATAGCTTTTGGTGTCAAGAAATTCCACCAGTATTTGTATGGTAGCCACTTTACCATTACTACTCTTGGGTCTTCTTAAAGATCACAAGACTATTCTGCCAATAGCAAGAATTCAATGTCAGACGCTAATTCTGTTCGCCTACGAATATACATTAAAGCACCAACCTGGAACACACACAGTGAACATGAATGCATTTAGCCACCTACCTTTACAAGAAAGTATTACAGTTGCTCCAGTATCACAGGAAATTGTCATGGTGTTGAATTTTTTGGGCACATTACCAGTCTCAGCAAAGCAAGTCAGATACTGGACCAATCGGGATCCACTTCTGTCCAGTGAGACACAAAAATACTTACAGGTTGGGTCAATGAGCTAGTTTCTAAAGAAATGAAATCATTTGTTACCCGCAAGAATGAATAAACTTGCCAAGATGGCATCGTACTCTGAGGAACAAGAGTAGTTGTCCCTATACCAGGCAGAAAGGGTAGGAGTACATATTGATTATGGTCTATTCATGGGCACAATGTTTGTGTTCATTGTTGATGCACACTCTTAAGTGGATGGATGTTTTTAAGGTGAAGTCTCCAACATCACAGGCTATCATTGAAAGATTACACCAATGTTTTTCCTCCTACAGAATATCTGAAGTCATAGCGTCTGACAATGGAACAGTATTCACAAGTGCTGTATTTCAAAACTTCACCACACAATGGTTATGAAGCACATTAGAACTGCACCTTGCTACCCAGCATCTAACAAACTAACTGAGCGAACAGTCCAAACTTTTACATCTGACCTAAAGAAGCTGTCAGGAGGAACCTTGGAGACCAGAATCTCACGCTTCCTTCTTGGCTATCGGACCACTCCACATGCAACAACAGGAGTTGGGCCAGCAGAGTTGTTAATGAACAGTCGTCTCACAACGAGACTGCGCCTCATGTTTCCAAATTTGCCAGGGAGAGTAGAGACCATCCAAAGCAGTCAGAAGGCATGTCATGATTTGTGTCAGTCAACACAAAAATCATTTCTGATTGATGATGCCATATGTGTGAGGAATTTTGGTAGTGGCTCGAGGTGGGTGACTTGAATTGTTGTCCCCTAAGCTGGACCCCTATCTTATCAAGTGGGCAAAGAAGGAAGGATCATCCGAAAACACATTCTTCTCAAATGGTCAGAGATGCTCCAGCAGCCAGTTTTGCCATCAGGAAATGTTGCCGACTGTTTTAGCACAAACGACAGCTCCATGGAGAAAGATAGAACTGAACTGTCTGTGCGTGAAGAGGGACCTGTCATTGTGGTTTCGGCTGACAGCATTCCTGTGGAGGCACCCACGGCAGAGGAGTTACACCGCTGCTCAAGATTTGGAAATCCCTTGCAAGATTTGATTTATAATTGACCAAATTCATGTATTGTATGTTGAGTTGAATTGACTTGGACTGTGTAAATTGACTATTGACATTTGTATAAAAAATACTTAGAGGAGTAGGGATGTGGCAATTGTCCCTTTAAAGATCAATCTGCAGAGTAAGGTCACAGGACCCAGGGAACCAATCAGGAAGCAGGTTGGGGGATTAGTCTGTTAAGTGCAGGCTTCTATACTTGGAGTTATCTCAGGAGCTGATTGCAGCCACGAGGCTACAAGCCTCTGTATGGGTTTAACCTGTAAATAAATGAATTATGTTTTACCTAAATGGTGAATGAACATATTTACAGTTACTAACACTCTTATCAGCTTATCGGATCTTCATGTATGTGAATCCCAGTTGTTCATCTACTTTTCGCTTTCATCTTTTAGTTTCCACTGCCTCGCCTCCTTATTCCTTCCAAAGTGAGTTATTTAAATGCTCAAAGAATTCTTATACATTTGTATTTTCAGCTGGAACATTTCTACTTGCATCTAATCTTATTACAGTATCATTTGTAAAAACAAGAATCCTCTTGGAATTTTTTTTTTAAAACAATGAAAACATTCCCTCCAGAGATAGTTCTGTTCTCATGCACTGTGGCCTTATAGTTATTTGTTTACCTACAGCCTCCATACTAAAGGCCAAGCTACTTTTTTTCCTCTAAAAGCTAAAACAGCTTCTGCTCCAATTTTTTCTAAGTTACGATGAACTGACACAGCCATACCATTGCATAATGCACTTCCTGCCCCGTCACTGTCTCAAGTTGAAACCAATAGTTTGCAACCTCAGCAACTCCAGCTGACCTCCTGCTCCCATCTCCTCCCCATCACAAATACCGCACGCTTCAACCTCTTCAACATTGTCAGTCTCAGATTTTGTATCATCCCAACTAATTCAGAAACCCTCATTTATACTTTTTGCAGGTACCTCAGGATGCAGTAATTCCAATGCCCTCCCTCTCTGCAAATGTTCACATTCAAAACTCAATTGCATTTATCCTCGCTTGTACCAAATCCTGTTCATCCATTACCCCTGTGCTAGAAATCATATCATAGAAACCCTACAGTACAGAAAGAGGCCATTCGGCCCATCGAGTCTGCACCGACCACAATCCCACCCAGGCCCTACCCCCATATCCCTACATATTTTACCCACTAATCCCTCTAATCTACACATCCCAGGACACTAAGGGCAATTTTAGCATGGCCAATCAACCTAACCCGCACATCTTTGGACTGTGGGAGGAAACCGGAGCACCCGGAGGAAACCCACGCAGACACGAGGAGAATGTGCAAACTCCACACAGACAGTGACCCAAGCCGGGAATCGAACCCAGGTCCCTGGAGCTGTGAAGCAGCAGTGCTAACCACTGTGCTACCGTGCCGCTCATTGATCTATATTCGTTTCCAGTCCAAATCAACCTTCATTTTAATATTGTGTTCAAATTCCTTCATGGGCTCATCCCTCCCCATCTCATAAGGCTTTTCCAGTTCTACAACCCTTCAAGTACTAAACATTCCTCCTAATCCAGCTTCTTGCATATTCCTGATTCCCTTCCCCACTCCAACTGTGCCTCCACCCGAACCTAATTATTGACCCCCTTCTGTTCAGGGTTGACCATATAATCAATAATTTTCTCCCTACATCTCTTTGCCTTTGTCTCTCTCTCTCTCTCTCTCTCCCTTTTTCATGGCCTCTTTTGACCAAACTTGCCATTCCTTACTTGGGTTGGTGTCAATTTTTGTTTACATTTCTGTGAAGCGCCCTGGATGCTTTCCCATGACAAAACGTGCTGTACAAATGCAAGTTGCTGTTCTTTTGGCTCCTTTCAAAGATGCAATTTCCTCAATTCAGTCAAAACCTGGTCGAAGCCCTCCTCCTGTTTAAATTTGAACTGCTTAGTGTTAACCTGTAGCTTTGAACCAGGATGTTCTCAATAACTTTTTGCCAGGTTAGCAAATTTGGTTTTGGACTCAATTTAAATAGAACGAAGAGTAGTGGGAGACACATCCATTTCAGCTTTCTTTTAAAAAAGGAAGAAAATGGAAAAAAATCTTTGAAAGACCAAACTGGTTAAAAGGATTGCAGGTGCGGTGCAGGGGCAAGGCGGCAGCAGAAAGAGAAAACTCTTTCAGAAAGCTAGCACAGCCGCAGTGCACTGACCAGCCTCCTTTTCTGTATTGTAATCATAGAATCCCTACAGTGGAGGAGGCGGCCATTTGGCCCATAGAGTCTGCACCAATTCTCTGACAGAGCATCTTACCCAGGCCCTATCCCCGTAACCCCACATATTTACCATTGCTAATCCCCCCTAAACCTACACATCTTGGGACTAAGGGACAGTTTAGCATGGCCAATCTTCGGGCTGCAGGAGGAAACTGGAGCACCGACTGGAAACACACGCAGACACTGGGAGAACATGCAAACTCCAAGGCTGGAAGTGAACCCAGGTTCCTGGAGCTGTGAGACAGCAGAGCTAACCACTGTGCTGCTCAATGATCAATGATTTTTATGTTGTTTCGCATTCAAGTATAACTTGACAACTGAAAAATATTCACAGAGGCAAAGGGGAAGTACACTTAGTGAAATCATAAACATGTATTTTCACAATATAAAAGCAGTGGAAATTCTCTCCTCTCCTCCAGAAAAGGGGTACATACAAAACCTAAAACAGCAGGCAGTGTTTCTCTACCCCCAATCCCTGCCAAGACATCTTATATAGCTGAACAGTAAGTAAAATATACAAAAAATAAGCTGAGGCCCATGTTCTCTCTCTCTCGGTATATGTAAAGGTTGTCATGGCACTATTTCTCTCAATATTCCACAGCCAATAAAACAAACGCTAGTCAATATTGTAGTGGTTTATGTGATCTTGCTGTGTGCAAGTTGGAAGCTGCATTTTACAGGAGTAACTACACTTCAAAGAAGGTACTTCCATTGGTTGTAAAACGCTTTGTGGCATCCTGAAGTCATTACATGTGCTGTGCAAATCCAAGTCTTTCCTTACTACTTTAAATATGCATTCTTTTAGTCTAATTTAACCTGTAAATAACTTCAATGCATACAGAATATATATGTCATGCACTCAATTTAGTCAGCAAAGCTGCACTGTATTCAATTTGACGTAACTATTCAAAGATGTCTCCACGAACGACATACCAATGCCATCTAGGGGTGACAGAATTAAAACATCTTTGAAGTAGGAAGTTTCACATCATGCTTTTCTTAAATATGCTTTGAGTTAAACACCAAGACATTCAGTAAAATTTTTAATAATTAGTAAAACATTGAAAACAATTAACAATGTCATCCTTATTTTCATCAATTGTTATTTTACCATTCCTTTACACTGCTAGACTCAGATCGGTGCACGTAACAAGCATAGAATAAAACATTTGAAAGGGAGAAACTAATGAAAACAAAACCATACACAATAATGTCTTTAATAGTTTCATCTCTAGGGCTCTCTGAACTACTAATTGGAACATCGGAAATAGGACAGGAGTAGGCCATTCAACTCCTTGAGCCTGTTCGGACATTTACCTCAATACCACTTTCCTGCACGGTTTTCCTGGTTCTAGACAATCCCAGTCAGGGGAAACATCCCAAATTTCTTGATATCTTTAATATATAGAAATCTCTCTGTGTTGAATAGACTCAAATGACTGAGACTCTACAGCCCTCTGATGTAGAAAATTCCAAAGATTTACCACCTTCTGAATGAAGACATTCCTCCCCATCTCAGTTCTAAATAACCTTCCTCTTATTCTGAGATTATTTCCCCTGGTTCTAGACAACCCAGTAAGAAGTTTAACAACACCAGGTTAAAGTCCAACAGGTTTATTTGGTAGCAAAAGCCACACAAGCTTTCGGAGCTGCAAGCCCCTTCTTCAGGTGAGTGGGAATTCTGTTCACAAACAGAGCATATAAAGACACAAACTCAATTTACATGAATAATGGTTGGAATGCGAATACTTACAACTAATCAAGTCTTTAAGAAACAAAACAATGTGAGTGGAGAGAGCATCAAGACAGGCTAAAAAGATGTGTATTGTCTCCAAACAAGACAGCCAGTGAAACTCTGTGGGGGTTACAAATAGTGTGCCATGAACCCAATATCCCGTTCTCCAAGGCGGCCTTCGCGACACACGACGGCGCAGAGTCGCTGAGCAGAAACTGATAGCCAAGTTCCGCACACACGAGGACGGCCTCAACCGGGATATTGGGTTCATGGCACACTATTTGTAACCCCCACAGAGTTTCACTGGCTGTCTTGTTTGGAGACAATACACATCTTTTTAGCCTGTCTTGATGCTCTCTCCACTCACATTGTTTTGTTTCTTAAAGACTTGATTAGTTGTAAGTATTCGCATTCCAACCATTATTCATGTAAATTGAGTTTGTGTCTTTATATGCTCTGTTTGTGAACAGAATTCCCACTCACCTGAAGAAGGGGCTTGCAGCTCCGAAAGCTTGTGTGGCTTTTGCTACCAAATAAACCTGTTGGACTTTAACCTGGTGTTGTTAAACTTCTTACTGTGTTTACCCCAGTCCAACGCTGGCATCTCCACATCATGTCTAGACAACCCAGCCAGGGGAAACATCCTCCTGTAACTATCTGGCTGAATCCTATAAGAATTTTGTATGCTTCAATAAGAGCACCTCTCATTCTTCCAAACTCTGTGTATGGATCATTCTCCTCTTCAATCTCTTCTGGAACAATTCCTCATCCCAGGGATCAGTCTGGTGAACCTTCACTGCACTCCCTCTGTGGCAAGTATATCCTTCCTTAGGTGAAGGAGACAAAAACTATAAACGATACTCCACGTGCAGTCTCACTAAGGCTCTCTACGGACTTCTTTACTCCAGTATTCAAATTGGCAATAAACACTAAACATACCAATTGTTTGTTGCACCTGCATGCAAGCTTTCAGTGAGTTTATGAACAAGGGCTTTTTAGTCCCTCTGAAACCAACACTTCCCATCTCTCAACATTCAAGAAATACTCTGCTTTTCTGTTTTCCTGACCAAAGTGGATAACTTCATATTACATCTGCCATGTTCTTGCCCACTCACTTAGCCTGCCTAAATCCTCTTTGCATCCTCCTCACAACTCACATTCCCACCTAGTTTTGTCTCATCAGCAAACTTGGAAATTTTTTTTTAATATACTTTTCCAATTCAATCAAATCAAATCCAATTCAGAGTCTCAACAAGTTGAGACATTTCAGATCCAGGCTGACAAGACAGGGCGAGCAACCAAACCACCCTGTCCTGGGCCTGATCTACATGAGCCAAGCTGATTGGAGAAGGGGGAGGTTCCTCCTCCAAGACTTGAGTCATTTGCATCTTAGCCAAAAGGCCGAGAAGCCGCTTTTAAAAATTGCTTCATATGAAACATATGAAGCTTCAGTGTAACCTAATGACCTCAACCAAGTGCAGCATCCCATCCATACTACACTTGATCTTAGCCAAAAGGCCGAGAAGCAAACTTGGAAATATTACATTTGGTCCCCCATATCCAAATCATTAATATAGGTGGTGAACAGACATGGCCCAAGCCCTAGCCCTTGTGGTACCCTACTGACCACAGCCTGCCAACCTGAGAATGACCTGTTTATTCCCATTCAGTTTTCTGTGTATTAACCAATTCTCACTGCATGTCCAATCCCATGTGCTTGACTTTTGCTTACTGAACACTTTGGTGAGACCTTATCGAAAACCTTCTGAAAATTCAAATACAGCACATCCACGAATCCCCCTTCATCTATTCAGCTAGTTATTTCAAAAAACTCGACAAGTTTATCAAACATGATTTTGCTTCATAAATCCTTATTGACTCTGCCTACTATTAAATTTGAATTGAATCTTTTGGATTCGATTGTTTTCCCTTCTACTGATGTAAGACTAACAGGTCTGTAATGCCTGGTTTTCTCTCTCTCTCTCCATTCTTAAATAGTAGGGCTACATTTGCTACCTTCCAATCTGTAGGAACCACTCCAGAATCTATAGAATTTTAGAAGATGGCCCCCAACACGTCCACTACATCCACAGCAACCTCTTTCAACCCTCTGGGATTAAGATAATCAGATTCAGGGGATTCATCAAGTTTCAGTTCCATTAATTTCTCCAGTACTACTTTTTAACTAATACCAATTTCTTTCAGTTCATCATTCGCACTTCTCCCTTCTTCTCCAGTACACCTAGGAGGTTTTTTGCATCTTCCTCCATGAAAGTATTTGTTTAGTTTCCCTGCCATGTCCTTATTCTTCATTATAAATTCTCCCATCTCCGCCAGTAATGGACCCACATTTGTCTTTACTCATCTTTTCATTTTTAAGTACCTATAGAAGCTTTTACAGACTGTTCTATGTTTCATATTCTATTTTCTCTTTCTTTATTAGTTTATTGGTCCTCCTTTGCTGAATATTAAAATGCTTCCAATTCTTAGACTAAACATTTTTTTTGCAATTTTATAAGTCTCTTCTTTTGATCTAATATAATCTTTATTTTGTCTTGTTACCCATGGTCAGATCACCAAGTATTTTTTTTTTTAAATGCTAGCCCTTGCTTGTCTGCCATCATACTTTTTAAATGTTGTTTTCCAATCTACCACTGCCAATTTGCCCCTCATACCTTCATAGTTTCCTTTGTTTGGATTTAGGCCCGAGTTTCAGATTGAAATTTTGTCATATTGTGATCACTCTTCCCTAGAGGCTCCTTTACAATGAGATTAATAATTAGCCCTTTCTCATTGCACAACACAGTATGTAAAATAGCCTGATCTCTAGCTGGTTCCTCACTGTTCTAGAAAACCATCTTGTATACATTCTAGGAATTCACCCTCCGTAGCATTAGTACTAATGAGGTTTACCTCAAGTTCCCCATGGTTACTGCATTATCCTTATTGCATGCACCTCATTTCTTGATTTATACTGTGCCCTCCATTACCACTACTGTTTGGTGACCTATTAACAGCTTCGACCAATGTTTGTTCCCCCTTGCTGTTTTTTAAGTTCCATCTAAACTGATTATACATCTCAATCTTCCAAAGGTCTTCACTAACTAATGAACTGATCTCGTCCTTTAACAACAACACTACCCCAACTTCTTTTCCTTTTGCCTGCCCTTCCTAAATATTGAATACTATTGAACATTCAGTTCTCCGCCTTGGTTACCCTGTAGCCATGTCTCCGTAATGGTAATTAGATCATACCTGTTTACTTCCATTTGTGCCATCAATTCATCTATGTTGCTGAAAACGTTGCGTACATTCAGATAGTGTCTTTAATTCTGTATTTTTATTATTTCACAATAGAAGCCATATCTGCTAATGCACTCTTAAGTTTGTACACTCTGCCCCTTTCTTCCACAGATTACCAATTCCCTTTGTGAGGTGACTAAGACCTCACTCTGTATAAGTTTTTAAATATGTAGATAGCGATATGCTCATGGCTATTTCTAAAAATCTAAAATTGGACAAAGATCCAAAATGGCTTAATCTATGTCTGTCTGTGACCCTCGAACAAAAAGGAGCAACCTGGCAGTACCAGTGAAACTTGCACCCCTAACAGCCTCCCTGTGAGCTGCATGGACCAAATTCAAAGAGAGCTATACGAAGGCCACCTGCATTCGATAACCCAAGGTGACCAACTGGAGACTGCTCGTCTGCTGAGACAAAGGGCCTCATAACATTCCTTTCAATTCTAATGGCTGAGAAACTTAACCATCTCAGGGACCCAGATGATAGATACACATCCCTTGTCAAAGCCAGGGTGGAGAGGTAGGAGTCATGTGACATGGACCTTTAGCTTGTGGAACTAGTAATTTGTCCAGTGGAGCAGCATAAGTTAGTCTGCCATTTTACCATCCAACTAGCAACATCACAGATAAGGATCTCTAAGCCAGGTTAGACACCTGGCCCTCTCTACACTACTGAAAATTTTTACCATCACCTACAAAACTGATCCATCTCTGCATACCTATCTCATTACATGAAGTCAACACCACTGAAAAAGTGAATTATATACTATTGGTTTTCATCCCACTGACCTCCGGGAAGGAATACCTTATTAGGCTTTGATTCTGAACTCTGGAACCTATATGAAACAATATTTATTTTCTCTGTGGTCTCTGCATTGTGAATTTTTCTCTTCTCTATCTTTCTTTTACTGTTTGAATGCATAGGAGGCAACATGGTGACCCTCCTCCCGTGTTGCAAGTATGTGCAAATAAACTAACCCTTTGAGTTCATCCTATCTCAAATTTGCTGTGGGGTTAATTCAGCAATTGGATCACACCAAAACCAAGGGGTTGGGAAATACGACACCACTTATAAAGGGGGAAAGCATCTTTTTGTTTATGGATAGGTGATAAAGGAGAAATTAGTGCCGTTTAAATTAACTTTCTCTTGTCTGTAAAACCTTATTGTTATCTTACTCTCTTTTCATTTCTTCTCTTTTTAACTTATTACATCTTCCCTCACTTGATCCCTCTCCCCCACAATTTAAAGCCCTCTCTAATACCATTTCTCCAACACCAATCTTTGAGCCACTCATTAACTCTCTAATCTCATTTACCCTACTCCGATCAGTTTGTGGTTCAGCTACTAAACCTTTGAGATTTTGCTTTTCAATTTAGCCTCTACCTGCTCATACTTTCCAAGTCCTACCTAGGTTGTACCTACGTGGACCATAAAGGTCAAATAACAAATAGCACAAATGCTATTAAAAGTCATTCATGGGAGGAAACTGCAAAGGGTAAACAACAAAAAAAAAGGTTGGCTCTACATAGAGTGAGCGCTTTGCATTCCATTAACTGTTCCCTCTTTATTATTACAGCAACCTGCTTTTCCCACAGTTTGAGTGACTAATGGGTATTGCTCACTTGTATCAATTTCAGAAAAGCAAACATGTTTTTTGCCTAAAAGCAAATTACTGCAGATGCTAGAATCTGAAACCAAAAGAGAAAATGTTGAAAAATCTCAGCAGGTCTGGCAGCATCTGTAAGGAGAGAAAAGAGCTGATGTTTCGAGTCCAGATGACCCTTTGTCAAAGTTTTTTGCCTTCTTACTGAGGGTAATCAGTAAAACAGTAAATATCAAAAAGGAACAGTCGCTTTTAAAAATTGCTGCCAAGGAAAATATGCCTCACTCACCTTTTCCTGATCATTATTCTGCAGTTCTCGTCCTGCAAGCTCCACAGACTCACATATGGCAGTTCAAATGCACGCAACTTTTTCAACACTGGCCCAAGAAATAGACAACATAAATTCATCATAAATACTTGCGAAAATTTCCATTTTATCCGCAAATATATTTCATTATGTTCAATTTGTTTTGATGGTATTCTTTAGCACAGGGTTACAGGGAAAGGGCTTGCGGATAATTAGATAAATCTTTCAGAGGGCTAGGACAGACATAATGGGCTCAATGGTCTCTTTCATAGGAGCCCTGCAGTGCAGAAAGAAGCCATTTGGCCCATCAAGTCTGCACCAACAACAATCCCACCTAGATCCCAAATATTTACCCTACTAATCCCCCGACACTAAGGAGCAATTTAGCATGGCCAATCAACTTAACCCGCACATTTTTGGACTGTGGGAGGAAACCAGAGCACCTGGAGGAAACCCACGCAGACACGAGGAGAATGTGCAAACTCCACACGGGAATCGAACCCGGGTCCCTGGCACTGTGAAGCAGCAGTGCTAACCACAGTGCCACCCCACTTGCAGTAAGATTGTATGATTCTATATGAAGTCTACTACATGCACTCATGGCTTTGTGGACTGTACACACAAACTGAAGGTTTAGAAAACGATGAAGTACATGAGTCCTGTACCCATGGGTCACTCTATCTTACAAAGATGTAAATGGTGCCAGGGATCTGCAATACAGCATGGAGTTATTTACATGATCTGATTACAGGCTTATGGCTCAACATTAGATAATTCTATTCTCTGGTTACTCAGCCAATTGAAGGCAATATATCACATTGCTGCCAATATCTGCATATTTCAAAGAGTGAGATTTTATAGCCATTTCTAACATGAATTAGACTTACAGACAAGACCAAGACCCATAGTTAATCCGACTTTGTGCCAGTAAACGTTAAAGTCTGGGTATTGCCTGGACACAATAATTATCTTGACTTCACGTTGTGTACGTTTATTTGTTATGACTATGGTTAAGGGTTGATGCGAGCTTTGAGAATATTGGAAGTGGAGGCACGAGGAGAGAAAAGTTTACAAATCAGACTGTACGGTTTCAGTCCACCTACTAGAAGAATTTCATAAGAATTCTGCATTTATTAACATGCATCCCGCTGGACATTAAAAAAAGGTTTTCTCCAGCGACAGATCTGTGCTTCAATGGCTAGCTGGCATTTTTGTTTGGAAAGAAAGGACTGGCATGGATCATAACTTCTGCCCAACGGTGTAAAATCATTGCCCTGGGTGGGAGGGGGGTTGGGCCCACAGAGTGACGGATCCCACGTGAAAGGTGATTAGTCTGAGGCGGGGCGGAGGTGTCACGTGTGGGGCTCAGTCTGGATGTTTAAAATAATTATGCTTAACTTAGAAGTGATTTTATTTCTTCTAACTCTTTCAGAGTTGTCAATTGGTGCAAAACTGACACCACCACCTAGAGCTAGCACATTTAAAATCACTTTGTTGGATGGTTCCCAGCACAATGTATTTGTCCAGGGAAAGTTAGCGCTACTGGACAATTGTTGCGTAAAGCCTTATCTGGGAACTTTGAGAAGGATTTCCCAGCACATCTTTGGGGTACTCCCCAAATTGGACACTGGGGAGCCAGGAACTTATTGGCCAAGTGTTTCTCAGGAGCTCTTATGACATCCTAATGTGCTTCACAGAATCAACAGTGCAGGAGGCCGCCATTTGGCCTATCAAGCCTGCACTGACAACACCCAGGCCCTAGCCCCATAACTTCACAAATTTACCCTCCTAATCCCCCTGACACTAAAGGGCAATTTATCACGGCCAATCAACCTAACCCACACATCTTTGGAGTGTGGGAGGAAACCGGAGCACCCGGAGGAAACCCCCACAGACACGGGGAGAACATGCAAACTCCACACGGACAGTGACCCAAGCCAGGAATCAAACCTGGGTCCCTGGCACTGTGAGGCAGCAGTGCTAACCACTGTGCCACCGTGCTTAATGAAGTACTTCTGACATATAGTCACTGCTATAATGTAGGGAAATGCAACAAGCTACTTATGATCAAGTAGCAAAGAGGCAAATGGTCAGGAATTTTTTTTTTTTAAAAAGGAATGCTGTTTGGGGGAAAAGTGTTGGCCAAGACATTTGAAGAACTCTACTGTTCTTTCTCATTGTGCCATGGGAAATTTAGCATTCACGCAAGACTGAAATGGGCCTTTCTTAAATGCCTGATCCCTGAAAGAACTCCCTCCACATTCATTTAAGACTAGATTATGCTCAAATTTCCAGGAATTCACTTTGAACATAGAAGTGAGTGTTTGCATTAAGCCAAGGCAGACACCCAATGGAAGTTAGGATTGATGGTGTGAAGGGAGAGTAAAGTAGGCTTTCCAGGACTGTTTGCAGAGAGTCCGTGGATATACATCCTAGTTGTTGTTTAAATCATTCATTCATGGAATTAATAAACATTTTCTTAAACTCTTCTCCCCGGTCTCCTCCACCCTTATCTTCAGCAAGTCTGAAGAGATCCCAGGCTTCTTTCTCAGCAAGATTGAGACCATCTGATCAGCTGCCTCTGCCAAAGCCTCTTTCCCCTAACCCTCAGGCCGCACTTACAGTGGCACAGTGCTTAGCACTGCTGCCTCTCAGCACCAGGGACCTGGGTTCAATTCCTATCTGTGCGGAGTCTCCCCAAGTCTTCACGGGTTTCCTCTGGTGCTCTGGTTTCCTCCCACAGTCCAAAAGAGGTACTGGTTAGGTGCATTGACCATACTAAATTCTCCTTCAGTGTACTCGAACAGGCGGCGGAATATCGCAAGTAGGGGATTTTCACAGTAACTTCATTGCAGTGTTAATGTTTCTTGTGACACTAAATAAATAAAACTTGGTCCTGAACTTGGACCTTTTTCTAGGTTCTTTCCCATCTTCCCTCATGTCCTATTCCCATTAAACTACTGACCACTCAATTCCCCCTTCTGCTTCTCAAGTTTTTGGATACAGCATACTGCTTCCACCATTTAGCATGCATGTAGTCCTGTGTTGTAGCTTCACCAGATTGGCACCTCATTTTTATGGTATGCCTGACTCTTCTCCTGGCATGCTTCCCTGCACTCTTCATTGAACCAACGGTAGGATAAGGGATATACCAAGCCACGAGGTTACAGATTTTGGTTGTACGCAAGTAATGGAAAAAGCCATTGATATCAGCAAAACTGGAACATCCTGCCGCCGGCCAATGACATGCCGCCAGAGTGGGGGTAAGAGGGTTGGTACATGTGGAAAATCCATCCAAAATGAACACATTACATTAACGTCTCACCCACAAGAATATCTTGAATACGCTACAGAGAAACTAATTTGGACCTCACCAGAATATCGTCCATTCAGAAGTTCACAAACTAGATAGAGGGCAAAGTGATCCAAAAACTGCCTCGATAATTCAACCTTCTGGGCGATCGTCTAAACAAAAATCAGTTAACCAATAAATTAATGCAGGGCACCTAGTGCAGAAATAAAAGCTGTAAGGTTATCACTATTAACCAACAGCGTACATGGAAAGCCTTCACTGTTTATAAAGCAATTCTTTCAGATCAGCAGTGATGACAGACACTTTTCAAACACATTCTTTTCATTAATTCTCCTCTTCCTGCACCACCATCCTGAAGGTGTCATTTCAGATTTTCAGATTGTTCCTTGATTGCCAACCGCACTCAGCTAACTATCTGAAAGGGCCATTCTCTTGGAGGAGCTTAAACATGGGGGTTTCTTATCATGCTGTCCAAATTTGGGAGAACCAACCATGATTATACAAAATGATTTACTCGCTGTGGAGTAGTTTGTGATGCCGGTACACATGGCATTAAGTGATTTTTAAAATGAAAAAATAATTTTCTTGTTGGCATCATTATTTATGGTGGCAGGAAAGTAGGGTTGAAAGCTGTTGTGCATTCAAATCCAACAGTTCATCAAAAAACTTTTTTTTTTTTTAAAAAGGGAAGTCATTTTACTATCCACACTCAATATTTGAGTTAATGAAAATTTTGTGCTGTCAAAAAATGAACTTGTTCTCATTAGAGAAAAAAATTGTTCAGGGACATAACCCACTTCTCTGAAATGATAAATAGCATGAAAAATGTATATGTGAGTATGTTACCTTACTTCAATTGTGTTCACAAGACTGCAGCCTGCAATGTAAATGCTGGACTTGAGCAAAAAAAAAAATAGATTAAAAAAACATTGCCCCCCCTCTCAAAAAAGGGAAAATATGGGCGACACACATCATAAATGACAGTCATAAATACTTTTAACTGCACCCACAAGGAACTTGACAAAAAAAATTGCATTTAGAGAACCGACATGCTTAAATGGTCCTGAGAGTCTTTCTAGTGAGCTACTGACTCATAGATCTGATGGTAACTGGACTGCTACAATTGGTTGCAGTGACAAATGTTCTCTCCAAGTGGCTGCACAGCAAGCCAAACTTTCCCAGACCGTGCACAAGTTGACTACTTTACTGCGTGCAAAAAGGTTTAAAGGGTCTGGACACTTAAACCAATCGCCTGTGCAATCAGACTTGCAATTTGCCAGACAAATTAAGAGAGGTTTGACAGAAGTCACCCCGTGCGCACGTGTACATCCACAACTCCAAAATAGAACAATTACATTGCTTATTCACATTACATTAAATTTATAGGGTCAGCACAGCTGGAAAACTCATCCGTTAAACAAATGTTCTTAAACATTTGACAAGGAAACCAAGAACTACTTTCTGCAGCAAACTATTTTCACAGGCACAAAAATCCCCTCCCTCTCTTCCTGGAAAATTTTCATGGTATACACAATCCAGACGGTTCCCAAGTCCCGCTCCACTGACATCCCACGAGTGTTGGTGGCTATGCCTAGCCGAGAGGCAGTAAGACCAATTGAAGCAACTCATATGCTACCAAAGACAAGGGCAGCTACACCTGATTTGTATAACATCCACATCATTGGACAGTGCTTTTACTCACTCAATTTAAAATGGCCAAAAGCTTTCTTGCTCCTAATTCTTGTGTTGCGTTAAAGGAACAATTAATAGCAACATTCCATTTATTCAGTTAAAGATATAACTTCCAAAAATACGTAAGTGGACATCAAAAAAAACAACTGCTGAGTAAGCAAGTATTGTTACAGCCTATTAAAGTGCATCTTCAAGCCCTCAAAATGGAATAGCTATTTAAAACAATAATACAGACATTATATTCACAGCCGTCCCCTTAAATCTTGCCAACTCACATGGCTTCATTGATGAGGAAATCTTGATCATTTCCTTGTATTGCTCTCTCTATAAAAGCAAACTACTGCGGATGCTGGCATCTGGAACCAAAAAAGAAAATGCTGGAAAATCTCAGCAGGTCTGGCAGCATCTGTAAGGAGAGAAAAGAGCTGACGTTGAGTCCAGATGACCCTTTGTCAAAGCCATAAAGCTTAGAAAGTGGGAGATATTTATACTGCAGGGTGAGGGAACGAAATAGGAGTCATTGCCACAAAAACAAGGGAAAAGGCTGCTAATGGCAGTCCATAGAGAGAATAAAGGGTGTGAATGGCCAAACGGCAGAGAGACCAAAATGAAGATGTTGGGGGAGGGGGGAAAATGGATAGGACAGAGGTCAAATTTAGAAAAGGGGAAGCAAAGGGGGAGAAAAGGCAAGGGAAGGGGGAAAAAGTAGGGGGCAAGAGTGGGGGGGGGGGAAGTAAAATGAAGAAAGGCAATAAAGAAATAAAAGGTAGAGAACAGTAAAAAATTAAATAAAATAGAATGAAAACAAAGGGATCGAGGGGAGTTGAGCAAATCATCTGAAGTTGTTGAATTCGATGTTGAGATCGGAAGGCTGTAACGTGCCGAGCCGGAAGATGAGATGCTGTTCCTCCAGTTTGCGTTGAGCTTCACTGGAACATTGCAGCAGGTCAAGGACAGACATGTGGGCATGGGAGCAGGATTGTGTGTTAAAATGGCAAGCAACTGGAGGTGGTTGCCATTTTAACAGACCGAAGGCGCTCTGCAAAGCAAACACCCAGTCTACGCTTGGTCTCTCCGATAGACAGGAGACCACATTGGGACCAGCGCATGCAATACACCAAATTGAAAGAGGTGCAAGTGAAACACTGCTTAACCTTGGATGGTAAGCATAGAAGAGGTAAAGGGACAAAAGAGTCCAAGGTCCAAAACATTCATTCCAGGTTAATTTGGTGCATTGCATTTGCTGCTCCCTTTATTTTCTCTGTGGACAGCCATTGGCAGTCTTTGCCCTTGGTTTCTGTGGCTATGACTCATCTTTCATTCCCTCACCCTGCAGTATATCTCCCACTTTCTATGCCTTTTAGCTTTGACAAAGGGTCATCTGGACTCAAAACATCAGCTCCTTTCTCTCCTTACATATGCTGCCAGACCTGCTGAGATTTTCCAGCATTTTCTCTTTTGGTTATTGCTCTCTCTATCCATTTTCCCCTTTCCAGCTCCTAAGCACATTTTGTCTGCCCTGATAAAAAGCTCCCTCAAGTTATTCTGTTACACTTGCAAATTCCTAACTTTGGCCCACAATTAATTGCGATATTCCAGCCAATACCAATTTATTACAACACTCCCTCCTAGCAACTTCTGAAGCACTTGCTTCCTTTGAAACCTTTTCTCTCTCTCAGCCTGGTTCTTTCCCTGATCTCCACAAATGGACTAGAGTTGAACATCTTCGGCAATAACTGGTTTAAACATCCATCGCCAGATCTGGCTAGGCCATAAAAAGCATTATCGGCATATCTAATCTTTGAAAATGGACTAGAGTTGAACATCTTTGCCAATAATTGGTTCAGTGGCAAAAGCAAAGCGTAATAGTCACCAGATGCTTTGGAGAAATTGCTTCCAGTGGGGTTCTATAGGGTCCCTTTCTTTGCTTTTCATGATTGATATATCAATGATTTAGACTTAAATGTAGGGGGCATAATTTAAAAATTTGCAGATGATACAAAATTTGGTCACGTGGTTAGTGAGAAAGAAAGCTGTAGATTGCAGAAAGATAACAATGGGCAAAAAAGAATGATAGTCAGGGTGGTGTGCAACTTGAGGGGAAATTGCAGGTGGTGGTTTTTCTATACACCTGCCGCCTTTGTTCTTCTGGTGGTATAATCATGGATTTGGAAAGTACTATCAAAGGAGTGTGGGCAAGTTGCTGCAATGCATCTTGTAACTGGTAAACACTGTTTCCATGGCATGCTAATTATGGAGGGGTGAATATTTAAGGTGGTGAATGAGGTGCCAATCAAGCAGGTTACTTTGCCTTGGATGGAGTGAAGCTGAGAGTGCTGTTCGAACTGTCCTCATCCAGGCAAGTAGACGGTATTCTATCACACTCCTGATTTTTGCTTAATAGATAGTGGACAGACCTTGAAGAGTCAGAAGGAGATATATTTACTGCAGAATTCCCAGTGTCTGACCTGCTCTCGTAGCCACAGTATTTATATGGCTGGTCCAGTTAAGTCTATGGTCAATGACAACCCCCAGGATGTGTGGTGGAAGGTTCAGTAATGATTGAATATCAAAGGGAAAATGGTTAGAATCTCTCTTGTTGGTGAAAGTCATTGCCTTCCTCTCTAGCAGGTACAAATACCTCCATATCCAAGGAGTTGCATATGTGTAATCATCAGGAACAACCCAACTTCTGACCTTATGATGAAGGGGAAGTCATTTATGAAGCAACTGAAGATGGTTGGACCTAGGACACCACCTTGAGGAAGCTCTGCAGCAATGTCCTGGGGCTGAGATGATTGACCTTCAATAACCACAACCATTGTTCTGTGTGTTAGGTATGACTCAATCCAGCAGAACATTTCCTTCTCCCCAACTATTCCCATAGTGACTCCAGTTTTGCTCGGGCTCGTTGATGCCACATTGGTCAGATGCTGCCATGATTGTCAAGGACAGTCACTCTCACCTCCAGTATTCAGCTCTTTTGTCCATGTTTGGACCAAGGCTGTAATGAGGTCTAGAGCCAAGTGACCCTCATGGAACCCAAACTGAGTGAGCATTGATGAACAGGTTATCGGTCAGTTTGTGATGTTTGATAACACTGTTAATGACACCTTCCATTCACTCATGATGATTGAGATTAGACTAATAGGGCAGTAGTGCATAGATTGGATCCATCCATTTTGCTGATAGGGTATTCCTGGGCAATTTTTCACATTGTCTGGTACATATCAACGTTGTAGCTGAAACAGCTTGGCCAGGAGCCAAGTCTTCAGTGCTACAGCCAGGATCCTCTCCAGGCCCTTGGTCTCTGCTGTATGGCTTTAAAATAGAATGATATAAAACACCAGTTAGAGTGATGCATACAGTTCTGATTACTGCAATGCAGAAAGATGCGTTCATACAAGACGGGATACAGAGGATATTTGGGGATGTTGCCAAGAACTGTTTTCCTTTATATTCTTTCATGGGATGTGGGCGTCGCTGGCTAGGCCAGCATTTATTGTCCATCCCTAATGGGCCTTGAGAAAATAGAATTTTAGCTACGAGGAAAATATTGGATAGGCTAGGGGTTTTTACCTTTGGAACAGAGGAGGCCGGAGAAAGATTGAGAGACCTGAGGGAGGGGAAGCAGCAGAGGAAAATTTACCTCCAACATCCTGTTTGCTGAGTGAGACGTGTGGGTGTCAATCACGAGCCTTTTTCCATCTGCAAGAAGAATCTCCAAGAGAATAGCTCGTGCACGAATCTTAAAGGTTTCCTGCAAGAAAAGGAAGGGTTTTTTTTTTAAAAAACGAACAATTCAGTGGTATTCCCTGCATGAAGGAGCAGAACGTGGTCTTCACATTTGGTGTAATTGACTGAAATATATTTTAGCACTAACACTAGGAAGTGCAATAGAACATTTATATCTGCTTAAATTTAACAGGAAAGATCAGCCATGGAGGCAAGTTTTACTCAGATCCACGCCTGTTGCTGAAGTTAAAATAAAGACACAGCTGCTTTCTTTGCTGGAGTTTATTGGCATAGTTCACAGTCAACACTGTTCCCACCCCTGTGTCCCAGTAATCCCCATTTATAACAGGACAAATACCCATCACTTGTTTAACAAATTAATTGCCATTAAACCTTAACGCATTAATCATAGAATCTACAATGCAGAAGGAGGTCATTTGACCCATTGAGCCTGCACCGACAACAATCCCCCCAGGTCCCATCTCCATAACCCCACTTATTTATAGCCCTAATCCCCCTGACACTAAGGGGCAATTTTTCATGGCCAATCAACTTAACCCGCACATCTTTGGATTGTGGGAGGAAACCGCAGCACCCAGAGGAAACCCATGCAGACATGGGGAAAACGTGCAAACTCTGCACAGACAGTGACCCAAGACCGGAATTGAAAAGTAAAAGTAAAGTAAAGTTTATTTATTAGTCACAAGGCTTACATTAACACTGCAATGAAGTTACTGTGAAATTCCCGTTGTCGCCACAGTCAGGCGCCTGTTCGTGTCAATGCACCTAACCAGCACGTCTTTCAGAATGTGGGAGGAAACCGGTGCACCCGGAGGAAACCCACACAGACACAGGGAGAACGTGCAAACTCCACGCAGACAGCAATCCAAGCCAGGAATCGAACCCGGGTCCCTGGCACTGTGAGGCAGCAGTGCTAACCACTGTGCCGCCCTAATAAAACATTGCATTCGCATGAGAGGCCTTGGAGTTTAGAAGAGTGAAAGATGACCTTATTCAAACATACAAGATCCTTAGGGGGCTTGACAGGGTAGATGGTGAGATTTTTTCACTAGTGGGAGAGAGTCTCAAACAAGCGGACATAACTACAAGATAAAAAGCCAGTCATTTAAAACTGAGATGTGCAGAAATTTCTTCTCGCAGAAGGTAGTGAATCTCTGGAATTCTCTGCCCCAAAGGATAGTGGAGGCTGGGTCATTAGAAGTATTTAAAGTGGAGGTGGATAAATATTTGACAGATCAAGGACTAGAGGGCTTTGGGGAAATGGCACAGAAAAGGACAAGAGGCCAGCACAGATCAGCCATGATTGTATTGACTGGTGGGGCAGTCTTGAAGGGCCTGATGGCCTCCTCCTTCTTCTATTTCTTGTGTTCTTGTGTGCTGGGCTAAATACAACAGCACTGGTTTAGTGTGTAGTACTCTTGCTTCTGTCTTCAGTTAGTTAGCTGTTTAAACTTAGCTCAGATCAGATGTCAAGTTGCATCAATCCCCAAACAGCACATGATTAACAATGATTTCCCACTTCACTCAATAAAATCTTTTGTTTGGCTGATTCATATCAACATCTGACTCGAGGAATTTTAACCTTCAAAATCAGTTTATGTGGATATATGGCACAGAAACAGACCATTCAGCCCATGCCAGTTTTTATGCTTCGCTTAAGCCTCCTCCAATCTTCCCTCATCTAAATCACAATTACAATAGTGGCCCTCTATTCTTTCTCCCTCATATGCTCGACTAGCCTCCCTGTAATTGCATCTATGCTATTTGCTACAACCACTTGGTGGATTGTGGGCGGCACGGTAGCACAGTGGTTAGCACTGCTGCTTCACAGCTCCAGGGACCTGGGTTCGATTCCCGGCTTGGGTCACTGTCTGTGTGGAGTTTGCACATTCTCCTCGTGTCTGTGTGGGTTTCCTCCGGGTGCTCCGGTTTCCTCCCGCAGTCCAAAGATGTGTGGCTTAGGTCGATTGGCCATGCTAAAATTGCCCCTGAGATGCGTAGGTTAGAGGGATTAGTGTGTAAAATATGTAGGGATATGGGGGTAGGGTGGGATTGTGGTCGGTGCAGACGTGATGGGCCGAATGGCCTCTTTCTGTACTGTAGGGATTCTATCATTCTATCTATCACTCCCTGTTGTCGCAAGTTCCACATTCTCAGGGGAAAGAAAATTACTTCCAAATTCCCTACTGGTTATTTTGGTGACATTTAAGAATGGTAGTCCCTAATTATAAGACTCCCAACAAGAGGAAACATTCCCTTTTCTCTTGAAGAAAGAACACTGAGGAATGACCTAACAGAGGTCATTAAAATTAATAAAGTGGATACAAAGAGACCCAGCCACGCCTGATAGATATATCCTTGCATTTCTGATACCATCTTCTTAAATCTCTGTTTTTTATACTATCTTTTTTATACTATGACAGCCAGTACTGCAGGTAGCACCCTCAAGGGTGGCCTAACATTGGTTTAAATAGGGTTAACAAATCTTCCCTCCTTTTCAATCTGATTAATTTTCTCCTTCTAGATTTAAAAGATTGGTTTTGGAAAGGTAGAATGTGAAAATTTACAAAGATCTTAAACCAAGCCCCAAACTGCCTTCAACTGTTCACTTCCTGTTTTAATTGAAGTGGGACCAGATGTGAGGGCCAATCCATTCCCAAGAAGCAGGTTTTTTAATTTATTTATGGGATATGGGTGTCACTGGCTATGCCAACATTTGTTGCCCATAGGAAGGTGGAGGTGAGCTGTCTTCTTGAACCGCTACAGTCTTTATGGTGTAGGTACACCCACAGTGCTTTCCGGGAGTGAGTTCCAGGATTTTGACCCATGATAGTGGAGGGATGGCAATATATTTCCAAATCAGGATGGTGAGTGGCTTGGAGGGGAACTTCCAAGTGGTGGTGTTCCCATATGTCTGCTGCTCTTGTCCTTCTAGATGGTAGCAGTTGTCGGTTTGGAAGGAGCTGCTGATGGAGCCTTGGTGAGTTTCTGCAGTGCATCTTGTAGGTGGTACACACTGTTGCTACTGAGCATCAGTGGTGGAGGGAGTGAATATTTGTGAAAGGGGTGCAAATCAAGTGGGCTACTTTGTCCTGGATGGTGTCAAGCTTCTTGAGTGTTGTTGGAGCTGCATTCATCCAGGCAAGTGGAGAGTATTTCATCACACTACTGATTTATGCCTTGTAGGTGCTGGACAGGCTTTGGGGTGTCAGGAGGCAAGTTACTCACTGCAGGATTCATAGCCTGTGACCTGCTTTGGTAGCTACAGTATTTATATGGCTAGTCCAGTTCAGTTTCTAGAAACATAGAAACATAGAAACCCTATAGTACAGAAAAAGAGGCCATTCGGCCCATCGAGTCTGCACCGACCACAATCCCACCCAGGCCCTACCCCCATATCCCTACATATTTTACCCGCTAATCCCTCTAATCTACGCATCCCAGGACACTAAGGGGCAATTTTGGCATGGCCAATCAACCTAACCCGCACATCTTTGGACTGTGGAAGGAAACCGGAGCACCCGGAGGAAACCCACGCAGACACGAGGAGAATGTGCAAACTCCACACAGACAGTGACCCAAGCCGGGAATCGAACCCAGGTCAATGGTAACCTCCAGAACAGTGTGAATGGGGAATTTAGCAATGGTAATGCCATAGAATGTCATGGGGTGATATTTAGATTAACTTTTATTGGAAATGGTCATTGCCTGGCACTTTTGTGGCATGAATGTTACTTGCCACCTGTCAGTCCAAGTCTGGATATTGTCCAGGTCGTGCGGCATTTGAACATGGACATTGAAAATTGTAAAAGGCTGCATGCTTCAAATTATTTCTCTCTTCCAGGTCTAACCCTGGCCATTTGGGTTCCCCAAGCCTTGGGAAACCCAACAGCTGAAAATGAAGTGAGGATTGCTGCATGGAAAGGCAAACGCCTTTTCAGTGCTTGTGGGCCAGGAGGAGCAGAAGTGTTCCCCAACCCCCACTCCCCATACCGGCTTACCCCATACCCCCGCCACCCCTCTCTCACCCCACACAATCCCCAGGATCAGACCCTGCTTCTCCACCATGCTAATTACTGCTCCAGGACTGGGCTCTCTGCCTTCTCCTGGACTTCTAGAGCATTTCCTACTTGACAGGAAATCAGCTGGATAAAAGGGACAAGCTCAATGGCATGTGTAAAGCCTGCACTTCTGGATATAACTCCTACCTCATCCTTTCCTTTGGAAAAACCCTCTCAGTCAAGATCGGAGTTCAAGAATCAGTTGTTATAAATGTTTTAATCATCTTTAAATATACACAAAATTATTGGGTTCATTAGCATAGCATAGAACAGTACAGCACAGTATAGGCCCTTTGGCCCTCGATGTTGTGCCGAGCTTTGTCCAAAACCAAGATCAAGCTATCCCACTCCCTATCATTCTGGTGTGCTCCATGTGCCTATCCAATAATCGTTTGAAATTTCCTAAAGTGTCTGACTCCACTATCACAGCAGGCAGTCCATTCCACACCCCAACCACTCTCTGCGTAAAGAACCTACCTCGTACATCCCTCCTATATCTCCCACCATGAACCTTATAGTTATGCCCCCTAGTAACAGCTACACCCACCCGAGGAAATAGTCTCAGAACGTCCACTCTATCTATCCCCCTCATCATCTTATAAACCTCTATTATGTCGCCTCTCATCCTCCTCCGCTCTAAACAGAACCTTTCCTCATTGTAACCACAATAAATACAAATGGCTTCAAATACTTCATTAAAGCCAATAGCAGTTTAACTATGTTAAAATGAAGGATTCACCCAACAGCTTTTCACATTTAAAAACACTATTGTTCAACAACAATTTTCATACCAACTGCAGAGATAATGACAGATGGACTTTGAAGCCTTACTTCTTTCTGCCTGTCTTTATTCTTCTTCCTTCTACTGCCATCAGCCGTCTGTGTCAGAATATGTTTTTCTGCTATTCTGCCTCTCATTCTCCTCCTGACCACCTTCCTCCTTCATAAGAACATAAAAACTCTCAGTTTTGACATTTTCAGCTAGCTTGGCCCCAATAGCATTTTGGGGGAGAGAAACCCAGATTTCCACTAACCTTTGTAAAACAAGTGCTTCCTCACATCATTCCCCCAGTGGCCGAACACTAATTGTCCATATTCCACACCAGAGGAGATAGTTTCTCTGCATCTACCATAACCTATTCTTTAAACGCCACAAACACATGTATCAGACCACCCCTTAATTTGTATCTGCAAAGAGCCTAATCCATGCAAACTGTCCTCATAATTTATTTATTTTACCTGGGATATCATTTAGGGAATCAGCACTGTACCCACTTCAAGGCAAATATATCTTAGGGTTCATTCAATATGACTCAGCCTTAACAAATCTATGCTGACTTATCAGTTCATGTTTGTCTAAGTACTCACTCTGTCCCTGAAAATAAATTTCAGCAATCTTCCACTAACAGTCTTAAAGGCCTATAATTTCCTAGATTTTGTACACCTTAACCTTCTTAAATGTAGGGTCCCCTAAAATTGAAAAATTAGCAGTTTTAGAACAGCTTCACCTATTCTCCTCCTCACACGTTCCATAATGTTATCTGCTCTTTTTCACTGCTCATCTTGATAAGGTATCTGAATGCATCTGGCCCTTACGGCTATCACAGCTTTGCTGATGATTTTTCTTTTCTTCTCAAATTCAATACACTCCTTATCTTTATTGTTGCTTTAACTGATGGGCATTGCTCTGATGGTTTTCAGCCTCCTATTCTTTGAAGAGGTTGCCTCAAGGTCTAGCTTTTAAAGCTACCGTTACTGAAGTGATCCTCTATTTTGAATCAGTTGGCCTGAACCATCCATGTTGTCTTTTTTTACTTGTTTATTCATGGGATATGGGCATTGCCGGCCAGGCCAGTTGGAGTACTGTGAGCAATTTTGGGCCCCACACCTCAGGAAGGACATACTGGCACTGGAGCGGGTCCAGCGGAGATTCACACGGATGATCCCAGGAATGGTAGGCCTGACATACGATGAACGTCTGAGGATCGTGGGATTATATTCATTGGAGTTTAGGAGGTTGAGGGGAGATCTGATAGAAACTTACAAGATAATGAACGGCTTAGATAGGATGGACGTAGGGAAGTTGTTTCCATTAACAGGGGAGACTAGGACGCGGGGGCACAGCCTTAGAATAAAAGGGAGTCACTTTAGAACAGAGATGAGGAGAAATTTCTTCAGCCAGAGAGTGGTGGGTCTGTGGAATTCATTGCCACAGAGGGCTGTGGAGGCCGAGACGTTGAGCGTCTTCAAGACAGAAATTGATAAATTCTTGATTTCTCGAGGAATTAAGGGCTATGGGGAGAGAGCGGGTAAATGGAGTTGAAATCAACCATGATTGAATGGTGGAGTGGACTCGATGGGCCGAATGGCCTTACTTCCGCTCCTATGTCTTATGGTCTTATGGTCTTATTTACTGCTAATTCCTAACTGCCTTCAGGAAAGGAAAACAGTGATGAACTACTTCCAGTCCATGCTCCTCATCCAAGTTTCTTTTCTCCCAAATTATTTATTTCCTTTTTTAAACAATATTTCCTGTCCATTATATTAGTATGCCATATCTCTACTCACCATTGCCTTTATAGCTTCTTGGAATTAAAAAGGAAGTTGTAACAGTACAAGTGCTCCCCAGTAATACTGATTTGCCCTTTTGGAAACCTTCCTTCTATTTCACATGGAAACTGCATCCAGATCCCAAAATACCTCAGGTTGCAAATTCTAGAACAATTAATTCACATTGCAGGCTGCTGCACTAATACTTCTGAGGAATGCTCAGTTGGGAGATGCACTAACTTGCGCAAGACTGAGCCATAATAGCCCGAGTGGAGACCGTAAGTGAACTTGAGTCAGAGCAGTGGTCAGAGCATTAAAACATTTCTGGACTAAGTTTGGGAGGGGGTAGAAAGGGAGGGAAAAAGCAGCTGCCCATTGTACATCAATATTTGGGGGCATTAATTATTAAATTTCAAAGCCTCAGAAATATTAATTCAAATCTAATTAAACTTTGCACCACCGTACTGCACTTCTGAATGCAGAAGGTGCTCACATAAAACTGATTGCTTAAACAACTATGCTGCAGCCCTAAAGTGAATACCAACACTGCCCCCACAGTCTTACACATCAGAAATAGAGTTAAACTTAATCATTAGTTAAGTTACTGTGCATATGTTGTTTCAAGCCTTACTGCACAAACAATGCAAGGTCGGTCTATTACATGTGATTTATATATCATGGCAATTTAAAACTTTAGGTGCGCAAAGATAAATCAGAAAAGTAGAATGCACAGCCCCATGTGATATACTATACTAATCACTGACAAGCTCAAACAGAACACACAACTGAGCCCTCTAAGTCAAATGATTCATCACATTGATGCTTCATGCACTCTCATCTATTTGACACGTTGTAGAGGCTTTTATGTTCAATTATTTACTACAATATATCGCCCTAGTTTCTTTATCACTTCCAGAGCTCTCTAAAGCCCAAATGAAACACTGCTCCCTCAAAAAAATGTTCTTCTGTATGACCGGAGGATAAGTAGCATTTTATCCTTTCCCCCCTCCATTAGGCTTAACTGTTAGGAAACAAGCAGTTTGCTGGATTTCACCAATGATTAAAACTAAGTTGGGTTCATGCTAACCACGGCTAGCATGAAGGGATTTGTTCAGTTAAGACCTGGCAGTGAGAGATAGAGTAACATGGATCAGTCTGATCTTCCCCATTGTTTAATAGTATTCTCCAGCACATGCCTAACATTTGATGCACAACATCTAAAAACAAAACAATGGAAAAAGCCCTGGAACCAAAATGCTTTAACATTAGACTCAGTTGGAAGATAAATACCAGTTGCTGCTCAGAATAGAATCCCTCCAGTGCAGAAAGAGGCCATTTGGTCCATCAAGTCTGCACCAACTTCCCAAAAAGGCATCCCATCCAGCCCCAGATCTTGAACACCTTCATGGCAATCAGGTTACTGGTGTTGGTTTAAAAATAAACATGGTCAAGCATCAAACGCAGTGTTTATCAATTCTTTTTCCACCGGCAACTGACTTTTACCAAATGGCTGCCCCTCATGACCCACACCACGTTCAGTTACTACGTGCTTCTGGCCCTCTTATGTCACAAAACAATCCATGTCTGCAATTGGCTTACTAGAAAGGGAAAGAAAATTAGCACCAATCATGTACATACAGGACACTTTATGCCAAGTGCAGGTACAGGGCAAGCGGAACTGTTTATTCTTGCCTTATGTGGTCATAGACTGTACTGCAGTGAGAATTTACTCAGTGAAAATGGAAAAAAGGTCAGGCGATCTTTGGGGATCATTTTTGGCAACTCATTTTTCAACATCCCACAATCTACATGTGGGTCACAACCCCCACTTTGAAAAACACGGATTTAAGGAACAGCCTTTTGCAACAATGCGAATGTTAAGGAAAGTCCTTTCATGAAAACAGAGGACATACTCAAGTGAAATACAATGAATATAGCTACCATGATATTTGCGTTTTAAAGTGTTCATTCAGGATTGGAAAAGTTGAAAACTACCTGTTGTGCATTCTTCAATAAAGCAGTGAATATTTCACTGGCTGATATAACAGGATCCTCTCCAACTGCGAAAGCAAAAACATGAATATTCAACAATTGGATTTGTTTCTTTATAATCATGATGTTCACAAATACCCACCAGACTTGTACCTCTAACATTACAGACTTATTTGCAGGGGCTGCAATAAAAATACTGATGAAATCAAAAGAACTGCACTGCTTTGGAAAATGGCAAGATGCTGTCAGCACCTTAAAGCAAACCTGTACAGAATGCACGGGTTGCACATTTCAAATAGGGTTTTAGCAAATTGAACTGACCCAGGTGAATGATATTGAACCAAGACATAAGCATAGGCACTTCCAATAAAAAACATCTACTTCCTGTGACCATTGGCACGATCTTACCATCAAGTTGCACCCTTTTCCGGGCGTGAAAACTTAGTAAAGTCGGGCGTGAGGCGAGTAGCGTGATCTACGCCCGCTTCCCCTTTACCAAGGTCTGAAAATGGCCACGATCAGGACCGCGCCCAAAACGGGCGCAACGGCCATTTGAATGCATTTAAATTGACTTAATGGGCTGCACTCCCAACCTTACCGGCACTTCCCCCTTTACCACTGCGTTCGCCCATCCAGACTCGGTGCAAAACAGACATGCTCCACAAAAGTCCGATTTGTGCGCTCCAGTTAGTGAGCAGGTAAGTGCCGAGTGTCCGATGGTTCTCTGCTTGAGATTGGTTGGGTGGGGGAAGGAGGGTCCACTGCCACTCTGCCTGAGATCAGTGACGGGGAAGGAGGGTCCACTGCCACTCTGCCTGAGATCAGTGACGGGGAAGGGGGGGGTCCGCTGTCACTCTGCCCGAGATCAGTGGGGGTGGGGTCCACGATCAGTCTGGGTGGCGGAGGGGGTGTTGGAGGATAAGGGGGTCAATAATGTTGTGGAGGTGGGGTAATGTCTGTGAGGGCCAAATGGAGGCATTATCCGGCCCGGGAGCGATGTGGCAGGGGAGCCGCATTCTATCTTTTTTTCTGCGCATGCGCAGTTGGAGACGCCGATCGGAGCTGCAGGATTTCGGGCACGTTAAGCCCCGCCCACAGGCTTGTGCAGCGCAATTCGGAATTGCTGATATTTTTGCAGGCAGAGTGTGTATGGGGCACCTGAGAACAATTCTAAAAGTTGGATCTGAAACACTCCCAGTTTCAAGTCCGCCGAGCACTTAGAATCAAAATGGCCCCATGAGTCTAACACTTTTAACAGGTTTTGTTCGGTATGTTCACTTTTTCATGGGATGTGGGTGTCACTGACAAGGCCAGCATTTGTTGCCCAATCCCAATTGCCATAACTGAGTGGCTTGTTATGCCATTTCAGAGAGCAGTTAAAAGTCAACCACATTGTTGTGGATCTGGAGTCACATGTAGGCCAGACCAGATGGGTTTTGACAACAATCAATGATGGTTTCAATTCTAGATTTAATTAAACATTTGCTAATTATTAATTGGTTGCATTTAAGTTCCCCCATCTGTCATAGTGGGATTTGAACCCATGTCCCCAGAGCAATAACCTGGACCGCTATATGACTAGTCCAATGACATTACTATTACGCCACCTTCTCTCCCAGATAGGTGGTCTCATTTAAAAGCTGTATTACTAAAGCCTTTATTGTGGAAACAAAACCAATATAGGGGTTGTTCGTACTGAAAAGTAGCAATATAAGAAGGAGGCCTGCCTCTTCAGCATTGCTTCTTGCTGCCTTAATAGTTTCCAAACTTCTTCCTTCCTGCTGTCTCTGCAAGAAGATTAAGGAATTTACCTTAAAAGTCAACAGACTTGGGTTATTGCACGTGCCAGTGAAGATATCTGCCCTGTTCCAATGTCCTCTGTAAATAAGGCTGATTATGCTGCTTTAATACTCAAAGGACAGATACAGGCATGTTATAGGAATTACACAGCCCAGCCGTTTGGCCCAATTGGTCGATGTCATAGTTTATACTCCACAAGTTGCCTCCTGCCTTATTCATCTCCGCCAATCAATATAGCCTTCGATGATTCCTTTGTCCTCTCATATACATATCTTGCTTCCTTTTAAGTGTATTTATGCTAGCTGCCTCAACCCCTCCAAATGGTGGCGAGTTATACATTCTCACAATCCAGAGTAAATATAATATTGAATGCTATTCCTCTATAAATTAACCCTGGTGCTAAATCTACACCTATGATTTTGTTGATCTGCATACCTTCTTCTAATGATTTATGTATCTGCACCCCCAGATCCCTTTTGTGCCTCTGATTCACTCAGATACATACTTCCTAAGAAGTTGGTTCCTCCTTATTCCATCCCTCACTAATCCATATTGAAATTCATTTTTCACTTAGAGCCATTCTGCAAGATTTTTTAAAGTTTTCTTTATTCTAAACCACTGTTAATTTGCTCAGCTTGCTTTCATAGAATCATAGAGTCCCTGTAGAACAGAAGGAGGACATCATGCTGCCAAAGGAGGAAAAGCTCTGTTTTCACCATCAGACAGATTAAAGAAATGAAGGGATGCTCCAGCAGAGCTCATTGGCCAAGAGATTTCAGAGTTGGATGTGGCGATTTTGAATCGGGCCTTGAATGGGTCCCATTAGCCATTGGTTGTTAATTGTTTCCTGACGCTGACCCCAGTCTGGGTAAGACTTCTCTTTCTAATTAAATATTGTTCCCTAATCAAAGAGCTTCTTGGGTAGGAGATATTCCAACTTGCAGGTTTGCAATTAGGAATATTTATTTTTGGGAACGTTCAATGGATATTTTTCAAGCTGCAGGATGGTTTGTAGTGGAGCTCCCCAGGGGTTGGTATTGGGACCCCTGCTTTCCCTGACATATATTGATGATCTAGATCTTGGTGCGCAGGAGACAATTTCAAAGTTTGCGAATGATACAAAACTTGAAAGTATTGTAAATTTAAAAGGACAGCGTATAACTTCAAAAGAACATAGACAAGTTGGTGGAGTGGGCATATAAAAGTTTAACGCGGAGAAGTGTGAGGTGATTCATTTTAGTACAGACAGACAACATAAAATAAGGGGTACAATTCTTAATGGGGTGCAGGAGCAGAGGGACCTGGCAGTATATGTGCATTGATCATTGAAGGTGGCAGGACAGGTGGAGAGAGCAGTTAATAAAGCCCAGGATACTGTATATTTTATTAATAGGGGAATAGACTACAAGAGCAGAAAGGTTATTTTGAACTTGTGCAAGACACTAGTTAGGCCTCGCTGATTATCTCTTTTTCTACAGTCCTTCCTCATCACTGGTATACACTTTTGCTGAGCACTGTGAAAAATTGCTTTGAAAGTCCTCCATTGTTCCTCAGTTGTCTCACCGTAAAGTTTTTGTTCCCAGTCTACCTTAGCCTCCCTCATCCCATTGTAGTCTCTTCCATTTAAGTACACGACACTGGCATTGGATTTTACCTTCTCACGCTCCATCTGTATTTTAAATTCCACCACACTGTGATCACTCCTTCCGATAGGATCCCTAACTGTGAGATCACTAATTATTCCTGTCTCGATACACAAGACCAGATCTAGGATAGTTTGCTCTCTCGTAGGTTCCATTACATACTGTTCGAGCAAACTATCACGGATTCATTTTATGAACTCCTCCTCAAAGCTGCCTTGACTGACCTGGTTTGACCAATCGACATGTATATTAAAGTCCCCCAGGATAATTGCCGTACCATTTTTACATGCATCAGTTATTTCCTCATTTATTACTCGTCCCAACGTGATATTATTTGGCGGCCAATAGACTACGCCTATCAGTGACTTTTTCTTCTTACTATTTCTAATTTCCACCCAAATGGATTCAATGCTTTTCTCCAAAGAACCTATATCATCTCTCACTACTACCCTGATGTCATCCTTAAATATCAGAGCTACGCCACCTCCTTTACCTTCCTGTCTGCCCTTCCAATTGGTCTGATACCCCTGGATATTTAAGTCCCAGTCGTGATCATCCTGCAACCATGTCTCTATAATAGCCACTAAATCATACTCATTCACGATGATTTGTACCATCATTTACCTTGTTTCGAATGCTACGAGCATTTAGGTAAAGTGCCCTTATGCTAGTTTTATAACGTCTTTTTGAATCCTAACACCTCCATTAATAACATCTCCCAAGTTCTTTCCCTTTTAACTTTTGTTTGTAATTTTCCATGTAGTTGAAAGCTTCTCCTCACATGCTAACCTGCTGCTTTGCTTCCTATTAACCATTATATTTCCCGTAGTTTTACCCTTCCCTAAATTTTACTTACAATAAATATAAAGATATGTTAGGCAATTCCTACAAATCTTAGATACACGTGCATCCAAAGAGTGGTAGGGGTCTGCCTGAAGTCATCATATACAAATTTGCAACAGACCTTATTGACCGAGCTATGAAACTGTGGATGCAATGGGGTATTTGAATTCAATTATGGATTCTTTGAAAGACAATGGCGACGTTAGCCTGATTTTAATCCAAATCTGGAATGGGGAAATTGATGATTCATCCAAACTCCTCCCCCACCCCAGGAGTGTGATGTCTGGGGTGAAACGTAACTTCCAGGATTCATTCGACTAGCACTAAGTTGCTTCACGCCTGATGCCAGCAGGAAGTCCATCAATGCCCACAGGTGGGAGTGGGAACTTAGACAGAAGCCAGACAATGTCAGGTGCCAGTTCTAGGAGTTAAGGGGAAGGCCAGAGCTGGGGAGGCCCAAAGATTCCTGGCAAAACTGTTGAGAACTGTTCCTGCTCCTCCTCTTAGTAAACCAGGAATTGTCACAGAAACGTGTTTTTCATATTAGCCTCTTTTGGTCAGTCTGTTGCCTCTCACCAGGTTTGTCTGAGGACTTTCCCGATTTCTGGAGTTAAAAAATTGTGTTATGTTGACTAAATCGTGACTTCAGCATGTTAGATAAGCCCAAATTCAGTTTGATTAAAGTGTCAGCTTACTGTGCGATTCCCCCCCAGCCCCCACCCATCCCCCTCAAGTCATCTTTTTAACAAATCATATATGGCTGCCTGAGTTATAATCAAAGCTTATATTTGTTGATTCCTGTCAGGCATTTGTTATAGATGTTAATGGTTGAACCATCCAGATGAACTAGTTTTATTAAAAAACTGCACACTTTGCCAGCTTTATCACAGACTTATTAATGCTTTTCAGACATCAATAGTAATAATTGCAAGCATTTTTGGCATCACTGTAGTCCTACTTCCAAAGTCCTCTTATGTGGAGATAGATATAGAACATAGAACATAACAGCGCAGTACAAGCCCTTCGGCCCTCGATGTTGCGCCGACCAGTGGAACCAATCTAAAGCCCCTCTAATCTACACTATTCCAATATCATCCATATGTTTATTCAATAATCATTTGAATGCTCTTAATGTTGACGAGTCCACTACTGCTGCAGGCAGGGCATTCCACACCGTTACTACTCGCTGAGTAAAGAACCTACCTCTAACACCTGTCCTACATCTCTCACCCCTCAATTTAAATAGCAAGGTTTTGAATCCTTCTTTAAACTGTTTACCTCTTGTCATAGTGGAATGGCAATGCACCAAACTTAGTACTTGCATAATACTAAAAATGGGGAGGACTTTGTTCATGCAGCTCCATTTACATCAATGCCCCAGAGGCAGACAGAACAGGGAATATTACCTGAGCAAAGCATAGTCAATTAGCTCATTGTCTGCCCCCAGAAAAATCACCACAAATCCGCACAAGACTGCCGGAAGCAATGCTACACACCATCCTCCACCAAAGAAATCCAAAACGTTTCAATCTCAGAAATGTTCTGTATTCCTTGGATTTTAATTTTGTTCTGGATAAGTTTGCAATAACAGATTTGTTATTTGGCTGCTGGTGCATCATCAGTCGTTGTACTGCTTTCCACTGTAGGAAGATCAAAAAAATACAGTATCTTTGTTTACCTCATTCTAATGTGCAAATTGTTTTTTAAAAAAAGGACATTTTTAATTCTGTGGCGCTCTGTCCCATTTGTCACAAATGGTATACAAGTTTCATTTCATTGGAGACGTGGGCCTGCATGTGGAAACTGCTTTGGTGCTGTAAGCAAGGATATGTTAGGACAAAGCCTAATTGTGAAGTGTCACAAAAGACTAACTCACAATGTTTGCAGTGTGAATGTTCCAGTTACAGCAGAAATTCCTGTGACCAGCTGAAATGAAGGGTCACCAAGAGGTTTGGTGCAGCCTTCCATCGTTCTAACCCAACATTGCCATTATGCAGAGTTGTTCCTAGCCACATAATATTCACCCAATGAGAACCAATTGGTACAAGGTTAATCCATTAGTGGCTTCAATTTCCAGGCCGAATTCTAAACTGCTCAATTTTTGTTTAAAATAGGAGTACTGAAATATTTTTATTGCTTCCAAAAACGCTGGAATATTGTTGCACAAATTCAGAGAGCTCTCCTGTACCTTTCCCAGGGTGATAATTCTTCATAGGTAGCAATAGAGACAGAAGGAATGAACAGGATTGGGAACAGAGAATAAAAAGAAAAAAAGAATTGTTCTCATCCAACATTCACTCACCTCCTAATGCAGTTCAATTTTAAATTAGAAGAGTCAGAGGTTTACAGCATGGAAACCGGCCCTCCAGCCCACCTTGTCCATGCTGCCCTTTTTTTTTTAAAGCCACTAAGCTAGTCCCAATTGCCCACGTTTGGCCTATATTGCGTTTTGCAATTCTTTTATCCTTTTACCTGTATATGGGCAATATGGCAGCTAGGGCAGTGGCATGCTCCTCCTGCCAGATGTGGGCAATTAGGGAGCAATCTAGTTTCCCTGACAACTTTGTCTGCAGGAAGTGTGTCCAGTTGCAGCTCCTCACAAACCGCATTGTTCGGTTGGAGCGGCAGGTGGATGCACTGCGGAGCATACAGGTGGCAGAGAGTGTGATAAGACACTAGTTACAGGGAGGTTGTCACACCACAGGTTCAGACAGGTAGATGGGTGACTGCCAGGAGAGGCAGGCAGGTAGTGCAGGAGTCTCCTGTGTCTATTCCCCTTTCAAACAGGTATACCATTTTGGATGCTGTTGAGGGGGATAGCCTGTCAGGGGGAGATACCAGCAGCAGCCAAGCCTGTGACACCACAGCTGGTTTTGCTGTGGGACAGGGTCGGGCAAAGAGCAAGCGAGCAGTAGTAATAGGGGACTCGCTAGTTAGAGGCACAGACAGGCGTTTCTGTGGCCGCAATCGAGACTCCAGGATGGTGTGTTGCCTCCCTGGTGCCAGGGTCAAGGACGTCTCTGAGCGATTGCAGGACATTCTTAAGGGGGAGGGTGAGCAGCCAGAGGTCGTTGTACATATTGGTACCAGTGACATAGGTAGGAAAAGGGATGAGGTCCTGAAAAGTGAATATAAAGAGTTAGGCAGAAGGCTAACGTGCAGGACCTCGAAGGTAGTAATTTCAGGACTACTACCGGTGCCACGTGCTACTGAGAGTAGGAATAGGAGGATTAGGCAGATGAATGCCTGGCTTGAGAGCTGGTGCAGGGGGCAGGGATTTAGATTTTTGGATCATTGGGATTTTTTCTGGGGAAGGGCTGATCTGTTCAAGAGGGACGGGTTACATTTGAGCTGCAGGGGGACTAACATCCTGGCGGGGAGATTTGCTAGAGCCACTCGGGAGGGTTTAAACTAGTTTGGCAGGGGGGTGGGATCCAAAGCAGTAGGGAGACAGAAGAGAAGTTTGAGGACAGCACAGAAGTTAAAGAGAGCACATTAATTAGTAAAGGCAGTGTCAATAATCCTAGTACCAGACAGATCAGGCAAAAGCAAGACAGAGAGCAAGGGAAGTCCAGATTAAACTGCATTTATTTCCATGCAAGAGACCTGACGGGCAAGGCAGATGAACTCAGGGTATTGATGGGTACGTGGGACTGGGATATTATAGCAATTACTGAAACATGGCTAAGGGAGGGACAGGACTGGCAGCTCAATGTTATAGGATGCTATAGGAAAGATAGAACAGGAGGTAAGAGAGGAGGGGGAGTTGCACTTTTGATTAGGGAAAGCATCACGGCCGTACTGAGAGGGGATATATCTGAGGGTTCGGCCACTGAGTCTATATGGGTAGAACTGAGAAATAAGAAGGGGGAAATTACTTTGATAGGATTGTACTATAGGCCCCCAAATAGTCAGCGGGAAATTGAGGAGCAAATATGTAAGGAGATTACAGGTAGCTCCAAGAAAAATAGGGTGGTAATAGTCGGAGATTTTAATTTTCCCAACATTGACTGGGACAGCCATAGTATTAGAGGGTTGGATGGAGAGAAATTGCTGAGTGTATTCAGGAGGAATTTCTCATTCAGTATGTGGACGGCCCGACTAGAGAGGGGGCAAAACTTGATCTCCCCTTGGGAAATAAGGAAGGGCAGGTGACAGAAGTATTAGTGAGGGATCACTTTGGGACCAGTGACCATAATTCTATTAGTTTTACGATAGCTATGGAGAATGATAGGTCTGGCCCAAAAGTTAATTAATAAGAGATAATATCAGGGTAGTACTGAGGGATGACATAGGCTCTGAGGAACAAAACGTGGAATCATTATGGGTAGAGATGAGGAATAGTAGAGGGAGAAAGACACTAGTAGGTGTGGTATATAGGCCCCAAAATAATAATGTTGAGGTAGGGAGGGCTATAAACAAGCAGATAAGGGATGCGTGTAAAAACGGAACGGCAATAATCATGGGGGACTTCAACATGCACATTGACTGGCAGACTCAAGTCGGTAAGGGTGGAATGGAGGAAGAGTTCTTAGAATGCTGTCGGGATAGTTTCCTTGAACAGCATGTTACGGAACCGACGAGGGAACGAGCTATTTTGGATCTGGTATTGTGTAACGAGGTAGGTAGAATTAAGGATCTTATTGTGAAGGACCCTCTTGGGTCTAGTGACCACAATATGGTCGAATTTCTGATTCAGATGGAAGAGGAGAAAGTTTGGTCCCAAACCAGTGTCCTCTGTTTGAACAGAGGGAAATATGATAGGATGAGGGATGAATTGGCTAAGGTAGACTGGGAGAGCAGGCTGGCAGGTAGGATAGCTGAGGAACAGTGGAGGATTTTTAAGGAGATCCTTTTCAGTTCTCAGCAAAAATATATTCCAGCAAAAAACAAGGATTGTAAGAAAAGGGAGAACCAGCCGTGGATAACGAAGGAAATAAAGGAGAGTATTAAAATAAAAACAGCTGCGTACAGAGTGGCCAAAAATAGTGGAGAAACAAGTGATTGGGAAAAGTTTAAGAAACAACAAAGAGAGACTAAGAAAGCGATAAAGAAAGGAAGGATAGACTATGAAGCTAGGCTAGCAATTAATATAAAAAATGATAGTAAAAGTTTTTATAAATATATAAAAAGGAATAGAGTGGCTAGAGTGAATGTTGGACCCTTGGAGGACGAGAGGGGGGAGTTAATAGTGGGAAATGAGGATATGGCTGAGTCTTTAAATAAGTTTTTTGTGTCGGTCTTCACGGTGGAGGACACAAATAGTTTGCCAAATATTAACGATAGAGGGTTGGCAGCAGGAGAAATACTTAATACAATTAATGTTACCAGAGAGGCAGTGCTGGGTAGACTAATGGGACTGAAGGTGGATAAGTCCCCGGGTCCGGATGGAATGCATCCCAGGGTATTGAAAGAAATGTCAGAGGTAATAGTGGATGCGTTAGTGATTATTTATCAAAACTCGTTGCATTCTGGGGTAGTGCCGGTTGATTGGAAAACGGCTAATGTTACGCCGCTGTTTAAAAAAGGAAGGAGACAAAAGGCGGGTAACTATAGGCCGGTCAGCTTAACGTCTGTAGTAGGGAAAATGCTGGAATCCATTATTAAAAAGGAGATAGCAGGGCATCTGGATAGAAATGGTTCGATCAATCAGACGCAGCATGGATTCATGAGGGGAAAGTCGTGCTTGACGAACATGTTGGATTTTTATGAAGATGTGACTAGGGCGGTTGATGGAGGAGAACCGGTGGATGCGGTGTTTTTGGATTTCCAAAAGGCGTTTGATAAGGTGCCCCATAAAAGGCTACTGAAGAAGATTAGGGCACACGGAGTTGGGGGTAGTGTGTTAAAGTGGATTGGGGACTGGCTATCCGACAGGAAGCAAAGAGTCGGAATAAATGGGTGTTTTTCCGGTTGGAGGAAGGTAACTAGTGGCGTGCCGCAGGGATCGGTACTCGGGCCGCAACTATTTACCATTTATATAGATGATCTGGAGGAGGGGACGGAGTGTGGGGTAACGAAGTTTGCAGACGACACAAAGATAAGTGGAAAAGTGAATCGTGTGGAGGACGGAGAAGATCTGCAGAGAGATTTGGACAGGCTGAGTGAGTGGGCGAGGATATGGCAAATGGAGTATAACGTTGAGAAATGCGAGGTTATACACTTTGGAGGAAATAATAACAAATGGGATTACTATCTCAATGGAAACAAATTAAAACATGCTACCGTGCAAAGGGACCTGGGGGTCCTTGTGCATGAGACGCAAAAGCCCAGTCTGCAGGTACAACAGGTGATCAAGAAGGCAAATGGGATGTTGGCCTATATTGCGAAGGGGATAGAATATAAAAGCAGGGATGTCTTGATGCACCTGTACAGGGCATTGGTGAGGCCGCAGCTGGAATACTGTGTGCAGTATTGGTCCCCTTATATGAGGAAGGATATATTGGCATTGGAGGGAGTGCAGAGAAGGTTCACCAGGTTGATACCGGAGATGAGGGGTTTGGATTATGAGGAGAGGCTGAGGAGATTGGGTTTGTACTCGTTGGAGTTTAGAAGGATGAGGGGAGATCTTATGGAGACTTTTAAGATAATGCGGGGGCTGGATAGGGTGGAGGCGGAGAGATTCTTTCCACTTAGTAAGGAAGTTAAAACTAGAGGACACAGCCTCAAAATAAAGGGGGGTCGGTTTAAGACAGAGTTGAGGAGGAACTTCTTCTCCCAGAGGGTGGTGAATCTCTGGAATTCTCTGCCCACTGAGGTGGTGGAGGCTACCTCGCTGAATATGTTTAAAGCGCGGATGGATGGATTCCTGATCGGTAAGGGAATTAAGGGTTATGGGGATCAGGCGGGTAAGTGGTACTGATCCACGTCAGATCAGCCATGATCTTATTGAATGGCGGGGCAGGCTCGAGGGGCTAGATGGCCTACTCCTGCTCCTATTTCTTATGTTCTTATGTTCTTAAAAGTTAATATTCTAAATTGGGGCAAGGCCAATTTTGATGGTATCAGGCAGGAACTTTCAAAAGTTAATTGGGGGAGTCTGTGGGAAGGCAAAGGGACGTCTGGTAAGTGGCATGCTTTCAAAAGTGTGTTAACCAGGGTTCAGGATAAACACATTCCTTTTAGAGTGAAGGGCAAGGCTGGCAGAAGTCGGGAACCCTGGATGACTCAGGATATTGAGGCCCTGATCAAGAAGAAGGAAGAGGCACATGACATGCATAGGCAGCTGGGATCAAGTGAACCTCTTGAAGAGTATAGGGGGTGTAGGAGTAGAGTTAAGAGAGAAATCAGGAGGGCAAAAAGGGGACACGGAATTGTTTTGGCAGATAAGGCAAAGGAGAATCCAAAGAGCTTCTACAAATACATAAAGGGCAAAAGGGTAACAAGGGAGAGAGTAGGGCCTCTTAAGGATCAACAAGGTCATCTATGTGCGGATCCACAAGAGATGGGTGAGATTCTAAGTGAATATTTCTCATCAGTATTTACTGTTGAGGAACTTGGGGAAATAAATAGTGATGTCTTGAGGAGTGTACATATTACAGAGGAGATGATTCTGGAAGTCTTAAAGCGCATCAAGGTAGATAAATCCCCGGGATCTGAAGAAGTATATCCCAGGACATTGTGGGAGGCTAGGGAGGAAATTGCGGATCCCCTAGCCGAGATATTTGAATCATCGATAGTCACGGGAGAGGTGCCTGAAGATTGGAGAGTGGCAAATGTTGTGCCTTTGTTTAAAAAGGGCTGCAGGAAAAAGCCTGGGAACTATAGGCCAGTTAGCCTCACATCTGTGGTGGGTAAATTGTTGGAAGCTATTTTGAGAGACAGGATCGACAGGCATTTAGAGATGCAAGGACTGATTAGGGACAGTCAGCATGGCTTTGAGAGTGGAAAATCATGTCTCACAAATTTGATTGAGTTTTTTGAAGGGGTAACCAAGAAGGTAGATGAGGGCAATGCAGTTGATGTTGTCTACATGGACTTTAGCAAGGTCTTTGACAAGGTACCGCATGGTAGGTTGTTGCATAAAGTTAAATCTCACGGGATCCAGGGTGAAGTATCTAAATGGATACAAAATTGGCTTCTTGACAGAATGTGGAAATGCTGGAGTTGGACTGGAAGCCAGAGGGTGGTTGTAGAGAGTTGTTTTTCAAACTGGAGGCCTGTGACCAGTGGTGTGCCTCAGGGATCAGTGCCAGGCCCACTGTTATTTGTTATTTATACTAATGATTTGGATGAGAATACTGAGCGCATGGTTAGTAAGTTTGCAGATGACACTAAGATTGGTGGCATAGTGGACAGTGAAGAAAGTTATCTCCAATTGCAATGGGATCTTGATCAATTGGGCCAGTGGGCTGACAAATGGCAGATGGAGTTTAATTTAGACAAATGCGAGGTAATGCATTTTGGTAGATTGAACCAGGGCAGGACTTACTCAGTTAATGGTAGGGCATTGGGGAGAGTTACAGAAGAGATTTAGGGGTACATGTTCATAGCTTCTTGAAAGTGGAGTCACAGGTGGACAGAGTGGTGAAGAAGGCATTCGGCATACTTGGTTTCATCGGTCAGAACATTGAATACAGGAGTTGGGACGTCTTGTTGAAGTTGTACAAGACATTGGTAAGGCCACACTTGGAATACTGTGTGCAATTCTGGTCACCCTATTATAGAAAGGATGTTATTAAACTAGAAAGAGTGCAGAAAAGATTTACTAGGATGCTACTGGGACTTGATGGTTTGAGTCATAAGGAGAGGCTGGATAGACTGGGACTTTTCACTCTGGAGCATAGGAGGCTGAGGGGTAACCTTATAGAGGTCTATAAAATAATGAGGGGCATAGACAAGGTAGATAGTCAATATCTTTTCCCAAAGGTAGGGGAGTCTAAAACTAGAGGGCACAGGTTTAAGGCGAGAGGGGAGAGGTATAAAAGTGTCCAGAGGGACAATTTTTTCACACAAAGGGTGGTGAGTGTCTGGAACAAGCTGCCAGAGGTAGTAGTAGAGGCGGGTACAATTTTATCTTTTAAAAAGCATTTAGATAGTTACATGGGTACGATGGGTATAGAGGGAAATGGGCCAAATGCGGGCAATTGGGATTAGTTTAGGAGTTTTTAAAAAAAAGGGCGGCATGAACAAGTTGGGCTGAAGGGCCTGTTTCCATGCTGTAAACCTCTATGACTCTATCCTTCAATGCCCATTTTACCCATGCTTTTTAAAAGACAAAATTGTACCTGCCTGTACTACTTCTGGCAGCTTGTTCCAGACACTCACCACCCTCTATGTGAAAAAAATGCCCCTCTGGACACTTTGGTATCTCTCCCCTTAAACCCATGCCCTCTAGTTTTAGATTCCCCTACCTTAAGGAAAAGATGTTGACTATCTAGTTGATCTATGCCCCTCATTATTTTATAGACCTCTATTAGATCACCCCCAAGTCTCCAACGCTCCAGGGAAAAAGTCCCAGTCTATCCAGCCTCTCCTTAGAACATTGGCTGGTATTTCTTCTCTCTTAGCCCAGAAAGACCATTCATGTACTTAAGGGCCAGGATTAAACCAATTCTCTTACAAAACAGGCCATCAAGTTCAAGGGATTTTGACAGAAATCAATTTGATAGACTTACCTTTCTGAAGATACTGCTGTAACTGAAGTCTTCTTTCTTCAGCCATAGACTCAGTCTGTGCAAGATAAGTCTTAGGTGGAAAAGGCGGCACAAGATTTGTCCCAAAGTAATGCCTCAGCTAAAATAAATCAAATAAATATCACACCATTAACTTCAGTACCTATGCACACAAGCACTGTTAAAGAGTGCTTAACCTCAAAATCCCAAAGTGTTTTACAGCCATCGGGTACTTTGAGGCACAAGAAATGCAACAGCCAATTTAATACACAGCAAGCTTACTGCAACATGATAATGGCCAGGTAATCTGTTCTTTAATGTAAAACGTGTCAGTTGAGGGATAAATATTTAACAGGGTATTGGGAAGAACGCCCCTGCTCTTCAAAGAAGATGGTAGTCATGATGTGGAGATGCCGGCGTAGGACTGGGGTAAACACAGTAAGAGTTTTAACAACACCAGGTTAAAGTCCAACAGGTTTATTTGGTAGCAAATGCCATTAGCTTTCGGAGCGCTGCTCCTTCGTCAGATGGAGTGTTCTCAAACAGGGCACAGAGACACAAAATCAAGTTACAGAATACTGATTAGAATGTGAATCTCTACAGCCAACCAGGTCTTAAAGATACAGACAATGTGAATGGAGGAAGCATTAAGCACAGGTTAAAGAGATGTGTATTGTCTCCAGACAGGAGAGCCAGTGAGATTCTGCAAGTCCAGGAGGCAAGCTGTGGGGGTTACTGATAATGTGACATAAATCCAAGATCCCGGTTTAGGCCGTCCTCATGTGTGCGGAACTTGGCTATCAGTTTCTGCTCAGCGACTCTGCGCTGTTGTGTGTCGTGAAGGCCGCCTTGGAGAACGCTTACCCGAAGATCAGAGGCTGAATGCCCGTGACTGCTGAATGTGGGGGAGCACTTCAGCGGCCTAAACCGGGATCTTGGATTTATGTCACACTATCAGTAACCCCCACAGCTTGCCTCCTGGACTTGCAGAATCTCACTGGCTGTCCTGTCTGGAGACAATACACATCTCTTTAACCTGTGCTTAATGCTCCCTCCACTCACATTGTCTGTATCTTTAAGACCTGATCGGCTGTAGAGATTCACATTCTAATCAGTATTCTGTAACTTGATTTTGTGTCTCTGTATGCCCTGTTTGAGAGCAGATATCCACTCCATCTGACGAAGGAGCAGCGCTCTGAAAGCTAATGGCATTTGCTACCAAATAAACCTGTTGGACTTTAAACTGGTATTGTTAAAACTCTTACTTCAAAGAAGAGCCAGGGGATCTTTTACAACCAAATGAGAAGGCAGATGAGATCTTGGCTTGACATCTAATCCAAAAGATAGTAGGTAATGAGTCATAGACATAAGTTCTAAGGAAAAGAGCATGATAGAAAGGCAGAGGTTAACGCGGTGGGGTGGGGAGGGATTTTCAGAGTTTAGGGCTGAAGATATAGTTACCAGTCTACTTATTCCTGAAGCACATCGCTAAATGTTACAAATTTCAATCGATGTTCTCTCGAATTCAGACTTCCAGTCACTCGAAATGAAACTCATGTCTCCTACAATTGACTATTGTTATTCTATCCAATATCTGGTCAAACAACAGTATAACCTGGAGATGACAATATCTCCCATTAAATTTCCTGATCTCATGCACGCCCTATAAGCTTTTGTCCTGTCTTCTAGAAAGCTAACAGATATTCAATCCAAGCGGAATGTGATATACATTTATAGATATACAAATGAACACCAGACCACTGGTGTGAACAGTCAGAGTATCCTGCGCAAGCTGGTTTATTATATACATTTCATTCTCAAACCACCAAATCCCCCACTAATTCCACCAGCCTATTGCGGTGGGAGGGATGAGTCAAAGTGCATGTTTGACATTTAAAGCATTAATACTCCCAGCTAGCGACATGCAATGTGCATCCGTTTGTTTGCTTTTTAAAGTCTCACTTTGTGCATCTGTTCGTTAAGGAAGAGAATGTTCAGCTTAATTGTGGCATTTAACAGATCATTGATTCACGGCAAACTTTAATTCATGAGCTCTCTTAAAATCAAAGATGCAAATTTTTTTGGCACAAAGTAACCTACATCCCTCTTTCAGGCAAATAAGACTCATGTTCACTGTATATTTACAGGAGTATATTTGTTTTAATACAGATTAGATCTTAAGGGAGCAAGCTCACTAGGTTGCTTCTTTGTGCATTTATTTTTCTAATGTACAGTCGAACTTCCTGTAAATTGATTGCATGGTGCAGCCCTTTTGTTCCATGTACTTATTGCATTACCACTGACAGGTGCAGCCGCAGCAGTGCAGCTACTGGTTACAGGAAGGCTAGTGACAAAGAAAGGTTCCTGGCTTGCAACCTAAAAACGCTTTGGGTGATACCTGGAGCATCATGGCTAGACCCAATTCATTGGCCCAACCCCCTTGCAGCCATGTAATCACTGGGAAAGGAAAAATAAAGCATACAAGACCACGACCAATAAGGGAAAAATGTATTTGAAGAGCACGTCCACGCATTACACCTTTTCTAATTAAATAAAAGCTTTTGATGGGGGAGAGGGGGGGGGGGGGGGGCGGTGGGTGTGCGAAGAACCAGTCATTTCCTGGTTCGATTCTTACAGCAACCTTACGGTCCGAATTTGAAACAAAAACTTGGCAGTTACAGTTAACTGTTCTCTGTGGCAACACTGCTATCAGGGTCCATTCGCCAAGAATTGTGTACAGACACAAAGGGCTGAATGGCCTTGTTCAGCACCATAAAAACTGATTCAGTCAGCATTCTCTTCTGGTGCAGTACAAGTTGTTGTTCATTTTGCAATTGGTATTCTTGCATAGCTGTATTGATGGGTGCAAGACAAAAGCATGTCTCTTTTTTTTCAAGCAATACTCAAACAAAAAAAGTTGTAAAGTTCCTTTCTCACCCACCTTTAGCAATCAAAGCCAGTCCAGGAGATTGCACTGAACACGGATATTGTCAAATGTTAATGTGATCTCTGGGCCAGCAAGAACACAGCCATTATGAGAGTATACAGAGTCATAACACACCACACAAACCAGAGGCTCAGTACTCAAAAGCACATGGTGAAGGGATTAGTTAAGATGAATGGGAGGAAATTTGTGTGGATCATAAAGAACAGTATCAAGTGGTTGGGCCAAATAGCCAGTTTGTGCTATAAATAAAATACTTTGGAAGTACACTCTGGCAAAAAAGCCACATAAAATCTTGACAATTCTCATTCTTGTGTAGTTTAATGCATTCATGGGGAAGCCAGCTGTACTCAACCCTGAAACATCTGGATAACAAGGGCACTTATGTCAGACTCTTATTTATTGACTACAACTCAGCCTTCAACACTATGATCCCAACAACAAAAAAACTCATCTCCAAACTCCTTGGCCGAGGGCTCGGCTCCTCCCTCTGCGACTGGATCTTAGACTTCCTAGCCCACAGACTGCAATCAGTAAGGATAGGCAATGATTTCTCCTCCATGATTATTCTCAACACAAATATCCCACAAGGCTGTGTCCTCTGCCCCTTACTATACTCCCTATACACTTATGACTGTGTGGCCAAATTACACTTCAACTCCAAGTTTGCTGATGACACTACTGTAGTGGGTCAGATCTCAAACAATGACATGACAGAGTACAGGAAAGAGATAGAGAATCAGTTGAAATAGTGTGATGACAATAATCTCTCCCTCAATACTAGTAAAGTGAAGGAGATATTCAACGACTTCAGGAAGCGTAGTGGAGAACGTGCCCCTGTCTACATCAATGGTGATGAAATGGAAATGGTCGAGAGCTTCAAGTTTCTAGGTGTCCAGATCACCAACAACCTGTCCTGGTCCCTCCACGCTGATGCTATGGTCAAGAAAGCCCACCAACACCTCTAATTTCTCAGGAGGCTAAGGAAATTCAGCATGTCAGCTATGACTCTCACCAGTTTTTACAAATGCACCATAGAAAGCATCCTTTCTGGATGTATCACAGTTTGGTATGGCTCCTGCTCTGACCAAGACTGCAAGAAATCTCAAAGGATTGTGAACATAGCGAACGAAGCCCAGTCCATCACGCAAACCAGCCTCCCATCTATTGGCATGGTCTACACTTCCCGCTGCCTCGTAAAAGCTGCCAGCATAATCAAGGACCCACACACCCCGGACATACTCTCTTCCATCGGAAAAAGATACAAAAGTCTGAGAACACGTATTAATCGACTCAAGAACAGCTTCTTCCCTACTGCCATCAGACTTTTAAATGGACCTACCTTATATTAGGTTGATTTCTCTCTACATCCTGTGACTGTAACACTATATTCTGCACCCTCTCCTTTCCTTCTCTCCTATGAACACCCTGAACGGTATGCTGTCTATATAGCACGCAAGAAACAATACTTTTCACTGTATCCCAATACATGTGACAATAATAAATCAAAACCAACAAGATCCACTCTACTGGAGCTTTTGGTCAATGATCAATGTTAAATGCATTTGTTGACTTAAAAAGGCAATGGCTGCAATGGCAACCATATGAGGAAATCCTACCTGGTTAACCACATCAGAAATTATTTTCTGCAACAAGAAATTCTCATTTACAACTAGTTTGAGCAGGAAGATGTGGAAATTAACAATTCAGCCATGGCTCCATTCTAGCACGTCCACCTTTCGAGTCAGAACACTGCGGGTTCAAGTCTCACTAAAGAGAATGGAGTTAGAATTTAGGCTGACATTCCCAGTGTAGTGCCGAGAGAATACTCCACCATCAGGGGTGCCATCTCTCAGATTGGATGTTAAACCCTTTTGTTCCTCAGGCGGACATAAAAAGATGCATGGCACTTTTTCAAAGAAGGGTGGAAGAGTTCCCGGGGCAGCAGTGGTTCGCACTGTTGCCTCACAGCACCAGGGACCTGGGTTCGATTCCCGTGAGTCGCTGTTTGTGCGGACTCTGCATGTCCTTCCCGTATCTGCATGGGTTTCCTCCCACAGTCTGAAAGACGCGCTGGTTAGGTGCATTGGCCATGCTAAATTCTCCCTCAGTGTACCCAAACAGGTGCCGGAGTGTGGCCACTAGGGGATTTTCACAGTAACTTCATTGCAGTGTTAATGTAAGCCTACTTGTGACACTAATAAATAAACAAACAAACCCTGATGCCTTGGTCATTTATATCATTCAACCAACAAAATTAAACTGATCTGACCATTGTCTTAATGCTGATTGTGGGAGTTTCCTGTGTTCACATTGGTTGCAACATCTCCTACAACAGTGACTATACTTCAAAAGTAAAACATCTTGAGATGTCTTAAGGTTGCAAAAAGCGCTATAGAAAAAATATAGATGAACCCAACAGCCAAATATAACCTTGATGGGCTACCTGAATAGCTCTTGAGCATTATCAGACACGCAAAAATTACGGTTGTCCTCATCATTGAACTAACCTCAGCATGCACTTCCCCAAGAATTGCAAAACAAGGATAAAGAATCTAACTCTAAAACTACACACTTTCACTCTTCTATGTTGAATAAGGAGCAGACAGTTGGCTGGGTGCAAACAAGCACAGTGTGGTGAACCATCGTTGGTTCCCACCAGGTAGTACTGAGCCAGGGTCTGGCCAGTACTATGAGTCTGTATATATGTTACTGTTGGGGTTAGGGTTGGGCTGTTCTACATGTTACTGTTGGGGTTAGGGTTGGGCTGTTCTACCTGTAATATAGTTATTATGGTACATCCCAGTCGGGCTCCGCTTCCTGGGAGAGGTATAAAGGTCACTGCTCTGTCTGGGACCCCTCAGTCTGGGATCGTGTATTATATATGGTAGCTCTATTGTAGTAGTCAATAAAAGCCTTTATTTCCTCGAGCATCTCTAGCCTCGTGAGTTATATCGCGCATCAATTTTATTGACGACTAATTGAACTCTCGTCGTTGAAAAAAAAGAAAACGATAGAGAGAGCATGGAGCAAATGCTTAAACCCGAACGGCTTACGCTGGACCCACGTGCGGCGGGCGCCTCCAACACCTTCGACCACTGGTTGAAATGTTTTCAGGATTACCTCGAAGCCTCCGCAGCGGTCACCATAGACGACGACAGACTCCGGGTCCTCCACGCGAGGGTAAGCAACGCTGTATATTTAGCGATCCGTGCGGCCACCGACTACAAAGGGGCCCTCGAGCTTCTTAAGAAGCGCTACATTAAACCGCCAAACGAGATGCATGCTCGATATCTCTTAGCCACTCGACGATGGCAGCCCGGCGAAACGACGGAACAGTATGCGTGCGAGCTCCTACAGCTAGCCAGGGGCTGTAACTGCAAAGCAGTGTCGGCAGACCAGAACATGAACGACCTCACTCGAGATGCGTTTGTGGCGGGAATTGGATCGTCTTATATCCGACTTCGGCTGTTGGAGCAAGGTAATCTCGATCTCACTAAGTCTATAGAGCTAGCGGATACGCTAGAAACGGCCTCCAAAAGCCTAGCGATATATCCCGACGACCACGTGGAGACAGCGTGGCAGGGGCAGTCACAGACCCCACTTCATCCAGCGGGACCGAAAAGCGGCGTGATTGCGTTCCCACCCTCGGGCCTGACGACGGCAGCAGCTCCAGGCGTCCCGCGGTGTTACTTCTGTGGGGGAGTGAAGCACACTCGGCAGCGAAGTCCCGCTAAAGTGGTATTGTGCTCCGCCTGCGGCAAGAAGGGGCATTACTCGAAGGTATGTCGATCCAAATTTTCATCCAGGAACAGCAGTGTGGCGTGTGACTCCCCGGAGCCGGTTTCCTCGTCGTCGGCATCGTCAAGGGTTTCTTCCACGTGCGAGGCCAGGACGTGGCCATTCCAGACGACGGAGTCGCAAGAGACGCGCGACCACCAGGGGTCGCTGATTTTGGCGCCATCGCCCACGTGCGACCTATGGGAGCAGCCATTTTGGTCGGCACCGAACGCGAATGACCAGCAGGGGTCGCCATCATCCATCTCAGCTGCCTGCAGTGGCACTCACGAACCAACGGTGGCGTCGATCATCCTGGACCAGGCAAAGCCTCACAGACTCGACAAGTCCATGATGGACATACAGGTAAACAACCGCACGATTTATTGTCTGTTTCACAGCGGGAGCACGGAGAGCTTTATTCACCCAGACGCCGTGAAGCGGTGTGGCCTCCAGATCCAGCCTGTCAAGCAGACAATTTCGATGGCGTCAAGGTCCCGGTCTGTCACCGTGCTAGGGCAGCATCTGGACCATCACTTAACCCTTTTACTCCCGTGTACAGCTTGCCTGAGTCCAGGAGATGGTCGCCACTTCAAGGCGTGTCTGAGTTCAGCGGATTGTCACCACCTCGGGGTCTACCGGCCCGTGAAACATTGGAGGAGCCGTTGGACACCGCCTTGGGGAGAACGCCACCGCGGGTGCCTACACCGGTGTCATCGCCGGTGTTGAGGAGGTCACAACGACGGTGCGGTCCCCAAGACCGTCTGAACTTATAGACTGATGACCAATTGTTCTGTGTTTTTTTGTACCCCGCCGGCCTTTGTCTTCAAAGGAGGGGTGAATGTGGTGAACCATCGTTGGTTCCCACCAGGTAGTACTGAGCCAGGGTCTGGCCAGTACTATGAGTCTGTATATATGTTACTGTTGGGGTTAGGGTTGGGCTGTTCTACCTGTAATATAGTTATTATGGTACATCCCAGTCGGGCTCCGCCTCCTGGGAGAGGTATAAAGGTCACTGCTCTGTCTGGGACCCCTCAGTCTGGGATCGTGTATTATATATGGTAGCTCTATTGTAGTAGTCAATAAAAGCCTTTATTTCCTCGAGCATCTCTAGCCTCGTGAGTTATATCGCGCATCACACAGTAAGAGTTTTAACAACACCAGGTTAAAGTCCAACAGGTTTATTTGGTAGCAAATGGCATTTGCTACCAAATAAACCTGTTGGACTTTAACCTGGTGTTGTTAAAACTCTTACTGTGTTTACCCCAGTCCAACGCCGGCATCTCCACATGCAAACAAGCAAGCAGTTATGAATTCAAGCTGAAGAGAGAGAAATATAAAAATCACCCATCACAATTTAGGCCATATCTGTCTGACAGATTTAACTCTGAAGTATTTTTGCTTCAATTAGAAAAGTGAGTTTTATGGATTAGATATGCAAATTAAACAAATGAATATTAAATATAATTTAAAATAAGCATTTGCTAAATCAGGAGCATATCAATTTACAGCTCATCATCTACTCTGAGCTATCAGCACTGTGATATTCTGGTGATATGAAAACTTAGCAGGAACATCAAGCTACCTTATGACTCAGAGTTATGGCAGCAACAGCCAAGTGCTACAATTGATACAAAGGGAGGGAAAAAAATGTAACAACATCTCTGCAACTGATAGTTATCCTGCCACCTCTATTGGATATGTAGGAGGATAGGATTAGGTGTGACTGTGAGGCCTCCCTCTATAACATTCATGTCATCAGCTCAGGCATAGATAATGATAGGTTGGGTGTGAAGTATCCACGGCGTTGCAGTCTGGCGTGGAGTTAGAGCCTTCAAGAGAAGAGAAGTGGAGAGAAAATCTTTGACAGAAGGTTGGGGGAAAATAATTGCTCTTTCTCTCTGTAGACCCCATCATCTATGGAAATATACATCCAAGATAGGTTCTGTGTTAAATCACCTCAACTCAGCTAGAGCAACAGTCAGGGTACTACAATTGGCCTCAGTGAGCCTGACTGAGGTGTCGGTAAGAGAAAATGCAAGACATCAGTTAGGCTCCATTCTCCTGATCAATATTCACTGATTCCTGCTGAAAACACATACACTGCATGGACATCAAGTAAGGATGGGATCAGACTGTGATCCTATCTACGGTCATTGAACTATTAACATTCACTGTCTAGTTCAAAGGTTTACCAGACTAATACCAGAAATGTTCGGGTTGTCTTATGAGGAAAGGTTAGATTTGTATCCATTAGAAGAGTAAAAGGGGACTTTATCAAAACCTTTAAGATTCTGAGGGGTATTGACAGGGTAGATGTGGAGAGGATGTTTCTTCCTCGTCAGAGAATCTAGAACTAGGAGTCACTGTTTAAAAATAAGGAATCACTCACTTAAGATGGCGATGGAGGAGAAATTTTCTTTGAGGGTCATGAGTCTTTGGAACTCTTTCCCAGAAGGCACTGGAAGCAGAATCTTTGACTATTTTAAAGCCAAAACTAGATAGATTCTTGATTAACAAGGGAGTGAGAGGCAGGAATGTGAGGTTGTGGTTACAGCCAAATCAGCCATGATCTTATTGAATGGAGCAGCAAACTCGAGGGTCCAAGTGGCCCACTCCTGCTCCTAATCTGTATGTTCATACGAAGATCAGCAAATGACAAGCTGACCCATCAAGCCTGTCTCAATTGAAGACTAACCACTTGGGTAAGATGTCACGTCAACCTTGGAACTATACTCCAGCATAAACTATTGCCCTCAGGAGGAAGTGAACAAACTGATTAAAGAATACAATGCTGCCTTTGTTTAAATTCCGCTGTATGCTTAAAGGGAGTGTCACAGAAACACTCAATCTACATTCATGGATCTTCCCAAAACTATAAATACAAAATGTATTTCCTCGATATAAAGGTTCCCTTATGTTTATCATTTCAACCTCTAGCGATATATTAGAACAGTTGCAATTATCCGCCTTCTGGTGGCTTTTGTTAACGGATTGGCTCCAGTTTCCAAGGCTTCACCCGTTGAAAAGTATAACAGCAGAATCCTAAGGGAATGATCCATTTAACATAAATAAAATATTATTGGAAATCAGCATCGAAATTGCAGAGTCCTGGAATGTGCACCAGGTATTTTGAGCCTCGTAAGTCATCTTGTGTGTTGGGAAGAGGAAGATCAAAAAGCAAATTAAATAGCAACTAGCAAGTAGTTGCAGGCATTCAGACAACTGAAATGTTTACAACAGTAGAATTACACTTCCATTTTAGATCTCTTCATGTGCTGCATTCTGAGGAATCTTTATTACACAATCTGTATGTGTCTATGTTCGAACATTAAACAAATCCCTCTGGTGCACAAGTATTCACATTTTAATGAGGGACAATCCAGTCATTCAAGACAAAAATGCTTGTGCCTCATTTGTTTCCTCCCTCAGTCACCTCTGCAAAACAAAGCTCGTTGTTGTGTTGGGTCGTATCATCAAATAATACACAAAAAATCCCCCTTAATGACTCAGTAGAGATGGTAAATGGTTTCCCTCTTCCTGCAAACTTCACTCTTTTAAACACATATTTGGGATCAACATCTAATCACAACTTTGATTTACCTGCAACAAACAACCACCTGTGGTAAAATGTCCCAAGTTGCTTCACTGGAGCATTATCAAACAAACCTTGACATCAAGTCATAAAAAGGGGAGGCTAGGACAGATGCCCATAAACTCAGTCAAAGAACTAGATTTTTAAGCAATATATTTTTAAAAACAGCAAGAGAAAGAGAGAGGGCAACAGAGAGAGATCGGTTGGGGGCAGGGTGGGGGTAGGAGTGGAGAGAGAGAGAGAGAAAAAGAGATTCAGGGAGGGAATTCTAGAGCCTCTAATGGCCATCAATAGTGGAGCAATTAAAATCAGGGAAACGCAAGAGGCTGGAAACGGAGTGCAGATATCGTAGAAGATTCTAGAGCTGCAAAAGGTAATGGAGATTGGGAGGGGCAAGCCTTTGGAGGGATTGGACGCTTATAGCACACGAAGGAAGCCATTCCAATCGGTAAACCCATGTTCGATAACAAAAATTCATCCTTTCAACTTGGTGGGATATTTAAACTGCAAAACCAAAGCTGAAATTTTAAGTGAAAAATTTAAGTGAGTTTGTTGTACTCAAAAGTTTACATTAGTTGCTTTTTTCAAACTCCCCCTTTTATCTTCAAAGAATAGGCATGACAGCATGATACACTGTCTGCCATTGCACAAATGCATGGGACTTGCAAAATCTCTCTAACTGTCCCGGCTGGAGACAATACACATCTCTTTAACCTGTGCTTAACCCTCTCTCCACTCACATTGTCTGTACCTTTAAGACTTGATTACCTGTAAAGACTCGCATTCCAACCATTATTTTGTAAATTGAGTTTGTGTCTTTTTATGCCCTGTTTGTGAACTGAAATCCCACTCACTTGACGAAGGAGCAGCGAGTCCTTCGAAAACTAGTGGCTTTTGCTACCAAATAAACCTGTTGGACTTTAACCTGGTGTTGTGAGACTTCTTACTGGTTGCACAAATGAACAGCAGAATCTGCAACTCTCATTCCCAACATATGTCATTGCAATAGGACAACTGTGTGCCACTCATACAAGTGGCTTATGTCTGCAAATTAAGGGATTACCACTTGTTAAATCACTGTAACACTCCCAGTCAACAACATTTCAGGCACTTGCCACTCATCTCTTGTCACAATATAGGAATGCTCCTGGCACACTGATAGCTGCACACAAATCTAATCAGTTATGTGAGACGGCTTTCAAATTCAGAAATTCAAAGAAGTGTCGGCAAATTACTGGATACTTTGAATTCATAGAATTCTTACACTGCAGAAGGAGGCCATTGAGCCCATCAAGCCTGCACCAACAACTATCCCACCTGGGCCCAATTCCCGTAACCCCACATATTTACCCCACATATTTACCCAGTCCAAAGATGTGCGGGTTAGGTTGATTGGCCAGGTTAAAAATTGCCCCTTAGAGTCCTGAGATGCGTAGGTTAAGAGGGATTAGCAGGTAAATATGTGGGGGTAGGGCCTGGGTGGGATTGTGGTCGGTGCAGACTCGATGGGCCGAATGGCCTCCTTCTGCACTGTAGGGTTTCTATTCTATTCTAATCCCCCTGACACTTAAGGGGCAATTTCCCATGGCCAATCAACCTAACTCGTACACCTTTGGAGTGTGGGAGGAAACAGGAGCACCTGGAGGAGACACACAAGAACATGCAAACTCCACGCAGACAGTTACCTGCGGCCGGAATTGAACCCAGGTCTCTGGCACTGTGAGGCAGCAGCGCTAACCACTGTGCCACCATGCATACTGTTGAGGATTAAAGAGTACTTCTTTATAGTCATGTAGCAGGGTCATGTGAGACCTCAGGGGTAGTCGTCTCTGCCTTTTGAGAGTCACCTCAGGCCCAGGCAAGGGTCCCAAGCTTGGGGCTGCAGGCTGTGGCCAGTGGTAAAGCCAACAAATTTTCGGTGGTGATGGTGGAGGAGTTAGAACTTCCATGATGCAATTGGCAGAGGATCTTTCAGGAAGAGGATAGTGTTTTCTTTAAGCACACATGAGGAAGCCAACGGCAAACCATCTCATGTATTCTTTTCCCTAGTCATATAGCTCTTTGAAATTGAAAATAAGAGGCTCTCATCATCAACTGGAGAGGTGCAAGACTGTGGTGTGGAGAAACGAGAAGAAGCATCCTTAGACAGATCACTATTCTGTGTGTTATAGCAAACATTCATTTGCAGTTAAGGGGGTATTTACCACATTACTACACTACAGAATTTTACTATGAGCATTATATAAATGCAATTTTAAATTAAAATCGTTCTCTGCTTATTGCCAGAACAGTGGTGCAATATTGTCCTTAGTTCGTACACGTAACTGAAAATTCCTTGACTGATATAATGACATAAACAAACCACTCAGACCCTATTCATGCTCTCAAACTGGCTCACAAATTCTGTGCACAGAGTGCAAAATGCTGCCTGCGATCTCAGTTCAAAAATACGACTATCCAACAAATACATAGCTAATAATCATCCACCGAAACTCTGCTGAGGTTAATACCTTTCACCATGAATCAGTTAATCTGTACAGGATATCAGACAACTAGTCTGTCAACAGTCTTTATCATCAGTCACTTGCCTGTATGACGATGTTTCATTTATTTTTTTTACATGGCATTACCTGATAATCTAATCACTGATGCATCACAATAGTTTACAATTCTAATCCATAGCTCAGAATAACAAGGTAGCAATTTAAACCAGCATTCCTACTGTAATTATTTTTAAGAGTACATTATATTTGCTCCTTTCAGAGGGGTATTATCATATCAATAATGGCAATTTAGAGGCTGGTTCAATTCTGGAAAATTAAACTCAGCTCCTTTCCTACAGTGTTTGCTACGAAAGTGCCTTTTCTCTTGCAAAACCTTTTTTTTTTAAATATGGTAAATTAGTTTGTCCTCCCCTCCACCACAATAATAATTATTGCCTTTTTCACCATTCGAGCAAAACATACATTTTATAGCACCTTTAACAACTTCAGCACAATCTAAAGCAATTTACTATCAATTACATAGAGAAGATCAAGGGGGAAATGTAAGTAAAGGTATTCAACATCTGGAGAGTTTTGTTAGAGAAATTAAAGAGAATTAGTTTCCAGTGGTTAATAACCTGAGGGCAGATATTTGACACAACTGAGACAAGGTGAGTTTTTAAAATATATGCAGCAGGTTATGATGATCTAGAATACATCGCCTGAAAGGCTGATGGAAGCAAATTCAATGATAGCTTTCACTACAGAATTGGATAAATATTTGAAGGAGAAAAATCTGCAGGTTGAGAGTCATGGAGGATGACTAACTGGATAGCCCTTTCAATGAATGGGCACAGACACAATGGGCCAAATGACCTACTTCTGCGTGCATCATTCTATGAATCTAAGTACTTTTGAAACTGTTACTGTAGAAATGTGGGAAACAGTAGCCAATTTTGATTTGATTTATTACTGTCACGTATTGGTATACAGTGAAAAGTATTGTTTCTTGTGCACTATACAAAGCATAACATTCAGAGTATATAGAGGAGAAGGAAAGGAGAGGGTGCAGAATAATGTTAACAGTCATAGCTAGGGTGTAAAGAAAGATCAACTTAATATGAGCTAGGTCCGTTCAAAAGTCTGATGGCAGCCGGGAAGGAGCTGTTCTTGAGTTGGTTGGTACAAGATCTCAGACTTTTGTATCTTTTTCTCAACGAAAGAAAGTGGAAGAGAGAATTTCCGGGGTGCATGCGTGGGGTCCTTGATTATGCTGGCTGCTTTTCTGAGGCAGTGGGGTCCAGTAAACAGCAAAGGGTTAATTGACCAGATAATCTGTTCTAGTTATGTGCATTGAGATATAAATGTTGGCCAGAACACTGGAGAGAAGTCCCCTTCTCTGCTTCAAATGGTGCCCATTATATCTACCTCAGAAAACATTCCCTCAATACTACACTGAAACAGTATTCTGAGGGAGTTTGATAAGGTCGATGCCAGATAAAGGTGGTACAGCTGCAGAATAATGGATCACCAATGTAAGAGCGAGAAGAGGAAGATTTCTTCTCTCCAGAGGGTTTGTGATCCTTTCAAGTTTTCTGCCCAGCGAGTTGTGAAATTGGGTCACTGAATATATTCAAGCTTCAGATCAGCAGGTTCTTGAACTATAGGAAAACCAAGGGCAATGGGTAATAGACAGGAAAGTGGCAATTAGGCCAAGATCTGATTAGGCATGACCATATGAATATTTTTTCTAATAGCGGACAGATTAAGTCTAAAATTGATCTGATACAAATTGACGAAGTAAAGGACATTAGAATTGTTTTATCATTTGAAACAGAACTGAAATAACAATGCCATTTTGTACAAAGCAATATTCTTGATGATTCAATTGTTTTCAAACTCAGACATCAATGTGACATTTATAAACGCAATTAAGATAATTCTTAATCATCAGTGGTTAGCACAGTTGCCTCATAGCACCAGGGACCTGGGTATAATTCCGGCCTCAGGTGACTGCCTGTGGGGAGTTTGCATGTTCTTCCCATGACTGTATGGGTTTCCTCCCACACTCCAAAGGTGTGCAGGTTAGGTTGATTGGCCATGCTAAATTACCCCTTAGTATCAGGGGGGTTAGCAGGGTAAACACGTGGGGTTACAGGGATAGGACCTGGGTGGGATTGTGGTCGGTTCAGTGAATGGCCTCCTTCTGCACTGTAGCGATTCTACGATTAGAGGCAGTTTAAAAGAAAGGAAAACGGTGTGATTAGAATGTACCAATCACTCTGAAAGATGATATGGATGTGTCACAAACATCTGCCAAGACACAAGAGTAGCAAATCCATGGTAATGGATATTGGAGCTGGTATTCTGCACATGTAGAGCATAACGACTGTCATCAGGATCAGCCAGAAGAGTCACCCAGATTCAAAATATGAGCTCTCCACAGATGCTGTCAGACCTGCTGAAATTTTCCAGCATTTCCTGTTTTTGTTTCAGATTCCAGCATCCACAGTAATTAGTTTTCATCTTATTTTGTTGCTTCCTGTTATTGATGAATTAAATAAAGCTTTTGCCTGTTGTTATAGTAAATTGGCACTTTGATTATATACCAGTTTTGTAAAAATTCTTACATTGGATGGCAGAGAAAACGCAAGGGACGAGGTGACAGACTATATCTTACGAGCCAGGGCTAACTCTGAAAACTTAAGTTTTCTAATTTAATAGAGAAATGGATAAATGTTTTATGAAGACCAAGAACAATAAAAGGGTGGTCATGTGCTTTGTGCACTTGACAATATGATTATTATTCACCTTTAAGATTTTAATCTGTGTGAAAATGGTTTCAAAGCACTTTAGAATTCACAATTCTGGGGGTCAGACTATGACAAAATGGGTTACCTTTAAATCTTTACAAGTAGATGAAATGAAGTCAAATACCCATCATTAGGCCAGTTAGACATTAAGGTCCAATTTATTTTTAAGAGAAAAATGAATGGGTTTCAAAACCATCTTGCCCAGCATTTTGGGACCAACTAACTCAAATCTTTACTTCAGAGACACATTCATAATTCCTTACCTTTTCATTCCACCTGTGCAGCTGGCTGTACCTGAGTTTACAGAAGAGATATCCCTCTAGATAAATACCGTAAACCTGGGAGGGGAAAAACACAGACAAGCAGACGCCTTTAATGAATAAACATCAAAGTGAGAAATGAAACTGGAAAAGACTTTATCTTGTGAAACGAGAAGCCACATTTACCACATAGTTTGCTCCCAGAGAGTCCCTCACGCTCTCAGTCTGACCGATGGTAAACTGCATCTTGGCGCTGACCCCCACAGGAACTGAAGGACAATCCCAGAACAGACCTGGACTCAGTCACAATTCTACTTTGGGTGCGCTCCTTCCCGGCCTCCAGGGATCTGTGGGGCGGAAGATGAAACTCGTCGGGGGAATTTACCAGCGCCAATAAATACCTGAACTTCTTGAGATGCCATTGAGGCGACGGCTCCAGTTCCACCCATTGCAATTTACACCATGCGGCAGCCGTTTTCTTCCCGGAGGGTGAAAATGTTCAGGAACAAACACAGTCACATCGGCCCTCATTTACAAGTTAACTCGCTGCTGGCCAGGTGGGGGGAGGGCCACCTAATGCCCCCAGCATCTGAGAAGGAAACATACATAAAGAGACCGCCAACATAAATTAAACCTTACAAAAACACCCTTTTGTTTAGATGGACACAAATAATAAATTCCTGATTTAAATCAAAGCTGAATTCAGCCACATTTCCTACGAAGACTGGCGTTGTTAAAAGTTTAATTAGTCACAAGTAGGCTTACATCAACTCTGCAATGAAGTCACTGTGAAAATCCCCTAGTCGCCACATTCTGGCACCTGTTCATGTACACTGAGGGAGAATTTAGCACGGCCAATGCATCTTTCGGACTGCGGGAGGAAACCAGAGCACCCAGAGAAAACCCACATAGACACAGAGAGAACGTGCAGACTCCGCACAGACAGTGACCCAAGCCAGGAACCGAATCTGGGTCCCTGACGCTGTGAGGCAGTAGTGCTAACCATTGTGCCACCACCTTTGGGGTACACCAGACGTCCTAAAGGCTTTACAGCCAATGAAGTAAGTTAGAAGTGTAGTCACAGGTTGTATTGTGGGAAATTTTTGCACATCAACCTCTCACAAACAGCAATGTAATGATGACAGAATAAATATTGGTCACAACACCAGGGATAACCCCCCTGGTCTTCTTCGAACTGGTGTCACACGGTCTTTTACATCACCATAGAGGGTGGACTAGATCCTGGGTTCAATGTTTCCACCCCAAAGGCAGTGCCTCCAACAGTTCAGGACCTGGTATTGCCACCTGAGTGTCAGCCTTGATTTTTGTGCTGAGATGGTGCAGGACTTGATCCTTCGGCCTTCTGACTCAGAGGTAACTGAACCACGGCTAGTATTCCGGTCTGTACTTTCATTTTGGGGTCAGGACCCATTTGGGGGCATTTCTGGGTCCCCAACCCAGCTCCTGACAAACAACACAATTTTGATAGAGATGTCCAATCAGCGGTCAGAGGGCACTCCCGCCACCCAATTGAGCAGGCTCCTGTGCAGGAGGGCCAACAGGAGGTAGGCACTGCCACTGCAGGTAGGAAATAGAGGAAGATGGAGGCCCTCTCTGACACACTTTATCATTTTTCAAGACAGAAAGTGGTCCTAGCTGCATGACCCCCATTCTGGAGGGGGTGCGCCTCCACAGAGCACCCTTTGGCTGGAACCTTGGCTATCTCAGTGTGTCTGAGGGAGGGAGGGCTGTAAAATGATGTTGAAGATCTCTGTGATTGTTGCTGGGAGGCCTCCTCCGTACATCAGCCGCCACTGCAGGGACCCGCCAGTGACTGAAAAAAATCCAGTTGGCCTCAGAATATTGGCCCATATAAACCCTTTAGTTGCCTTAACAGACTACTTGCCGTTTTTGGCTGGGGTATCATCAACCCCTGCCCCTTGAGCCTGCCTTTATCAAGATGGTTGGAAGGGGGAACGCGCCCACAAACCAGCACACCGCTTTCTGATACCAATCTTTCAGCCCTGCCACTTCTGATCCTGCCTCCAATGCAATGAGAAAGTTAATGAGTTTTGATCATGGAAACAGGAGAAACCTGGGGAGTCAGTGATGAGGGGCAATCAATTTAAAATGTTAACCAAAAGTGTGAATGGGAAAAATTCTTTTTATACAAAAGGCTGTTGAAACACGGGATGCAATGCCACAGGCAGTATCTGAGGCAGAGACAGTGCACCTTTGAAGGGGGAAATTAGATAGATACTTAAAATAGTGAAAGTTTAAGGGCAGCAGGAATATAGCCTGGTGGTGGAATTAGTTTTGGATTGCTCCAGCAAAGAATCAGCACAGAGACAATTGGGCTGAATGGCCTCAGTCTGCACTGTAAACCGCTGTGGACAAAAAAAAGGCAACTACCATCTTATATCATTAGGTAGCAAGATAATGGAATTGATTACCTGGTGAAAAGGTGTCTCATACCTATCTGAAAATAGTCTGGTAGGTATCAGGTATCAGACACCTTGGTTCAGAATGGCTGAAGGAGTCTTGCCTGAGTACTGGAGAAGTGACATTCCAAGTGGATGTTGAAAAGTCTTATGGTTGAATACGGAATCTTCTAAAAAAAACTTCAGTAAACACTTGCACATGAAGATACTTCATAAGCCTAAGACTGTGGACATGCTGAGCAAACTTGAAATTGATTAAAATATTTACCATGCATTACCAAATAGAGTCCTGAATGACAGACTGGTAAGGTGTGCTGCATAATGTGCTGGGAATCAATGTTGGGATCACCATTGTTTCTGGTCTACATAAAAAATCTGGATTCAGAAATGCAAAGCTAGTTGGCACATTTAGATTGATATTAAATGTGGAGAGGCCATAGAGTCCAACCGCAGCTTAAAACAACAGCAGAACCTAGACAGTGAGCAGCCCACAACAGGTGAAGTTCACTACAATCAAGGGTGGCACGGTGGCACAGTGATTAGCACTGCTGCCTCCGAGCACCAAGGACCCAGGTTCGATTCTCGGCTTGGATCTCTGTCCGTCAAGAGTCTGCACGTTCTCCCCATGTCTGCGTGTCTTTCCTCCGGGTGCTCCAGTTTCCTCCCACAGTCTGAAAGATGCTGGTAAGGTGCATTGGCCATGCTAAATTCTACCTCAGTGTACCTGAACAGGCGCCAGAGTGTGGCAACTAGGGGATTTTCACAGTAACTTCATTGCAGTGTTAGTGTAAGCCGACTTGTGATTAATAAATAAACTTTAATTAAATGCAAAATCTTATATATAGGAAGAAGAAATGGAAACATTATGAATCAGCGATGTCAAACCATCGAGGCAAGAAACTGAGGCACATCATAGGAACAGGAGTAGGCCAGTTAGCCCCTTGAGCCTTTTAATTTGATCACTGATTCTCTGCATCTTAACCACAACTAACCTCCTTAGTTTTCTAACCCTTACTAACCTTGTCTAATAATTTTATCAATCTCAGTTTTATGATTGTTAATTGACTTTGCCTCAAAGCTTTGAGGGGAAGGATTGCTACTGTGTCAAGAAGAAGTTAATGATAAACTCGACAATCACCAGGCAGGAGTGTTCCCTTCCAGTCGGGGAACACTTCAGCAGTCACGGGCTTTCAGCCTCTGATCTTCGGGTAAGCGTTCTCCAAGGCGGCCTTCACGACACACGACAACGCAGAATTGCTGAGCAGAAATTGATAGCCAAGTTCCGCACACATGAGGACGGCCTCAACCGGGATCTTGGGTTCATGTCACACTATCTGTAACCCCCACAACTTGCCTGGGCTTGCAAAATCTCACTAACTGTCCTGGCTGGAGACAATACACATCTCTTTAACTTGTGCTTGGCCCTCTCTCCACTCACATTGTCTGTACTTTTAAGACTTGATTACCTGTAAAGACTCGCATTCCAACTGTTATCTTGTAAATTGAGTTTGTGTCTGTAGATGCCCTGTTTGTGAACACAAGTCCTCACTCACCTGATGAAGGAGCTACACTCCGAAAGCTTGTGCTGCCAAATAAACCTGTTGGACTCTAATGTTGTATTGTGAGACTTCTTACAATGATAAACTCAACAGTGACCATGACCACTCATCTCAGAATAACAACTAAGAAAGCAAAATGGAATGCTGAAATGCTACAAAAGCATGCTGGAAAGCTACTGGAATGCTACTGTGCATGCTGGAAAGCTGAAATAAAAATGGAAATGCCAAAAATACTCACGAGGTCTTTCAGCATCTGTGGAGAGGGAAACAGAATTAATGTTTCAGGTTCATAACCTTTCGTCAGAACTGGAGAAACAGATGTACCAGGTTGTAAGCAAGTACAGAGGACAGGGAAGGAGGGGAAGGTAGAACTGGTAGTTGAAGGAACAAAAGGGAAATGATATGTTAGGGTGGACGGCAGGAATAATTAAATGATAAAAGGGTTGATGGTGCAAGGCAATATCAGATTGTAATGTGACCAGTAAAGAAACAAAAACCTTTTTAAAAATTCATTTGTGGGATGTGGGCATCGTTGGACAGACCAGCAGGGGATTTTCGCAGTAACGTAATTGCAGTGTTAATGTAAGCTACTTGTGACACTAATAAATAAACTTTAAACCCATTTACTGCCCATTCCTATATGCCCTTGAGAAGTTGGTGGTGAGCTGCCTCCTGGAATCACTGCAATCCCTGCGGTGTAGATACACCCACAGAGCTTTGACCAGCGACAGAGAAGGAACAGCGATGTATTTCCAAGTCAGGATGGTGTGCGTCTTGGGGGTGAACCGTCAGGTGGTGGTTTTCCCAGTTATCTGCTGCCCTTGTACTTCTGGACGGTAGTGGTCCTGGGTTTGGAAGGTGCTGCTTAAGGAGACTTGGTGAATTCCTGTAGTCGTAGATGGTACTCATGGCTGCCATGGTCCATCAGTGGTGCTGGGAGTGAATGTTTGTGGAAGGGGAAGCAATCAAGCAGGTAGTTTTGTCCTAAATGGTGTTGAGCTTCTTGAGTGTTGTTGAAGCTACTCATCCAGGCAAGTGGAGAATATTTCACCTTGTGCCTTATAGACGGTGGACGGGTTTTGGGGAGTCAGGAAGTGCGTTACTCACTGCAGGATTCCTAGCCTCTGACCTGCTCTTGTAGCCACAGTATTTATATGGCTAGTCCAGTTTAGTTTCTGGTCAATGGTAACCCTCAGAATGTTGATATTGGGGGAATTCAGCCAATTAAATGTCAAAGGGTGATGGTTATATTCTCCATTGTTGGAGATGGTCATTGCCTGGCAATTGTGTGGCGCAAATGTTACTTGCCACTTGTCACTCCAAGCCTGGATATTGTCCAGGTCTTGCTGCATTTGGGCATGGATTACTTCTGTATCTGAGGAGTCCTGGATAGTGCAGAACATTGTGCAATTATCTGTGAACATCTCCACTTCTCACCTTATGATGGAATGAAGGTCATTGATGAAGCAGCTGGAGATTGCTGGGCTTAGGACAGTACTCTGAGGAACTCCTACAGTGATGTCCCAGAGCTGAGATGATTGACCACCACAACCATCTTTCTTTGTGCCTGGTATGACTCTAACCGGTGGAGAGATTTCCCCTTGATTCCCGTTGATTCCAGTTTTGCTAGGGCTCCTTGATGCATCACTTCGTTAAATGCTGCCTTGATGTCAAGGGAAGTCACTCTCACCTCACCTCTGGAATTCAGCTTTTTCGTCCATGTTTGAACCAAGGCTGTAATGAGGTCAAGAGCTGAGTGACCCTGGTGGAACACAAACTGATCAGGTTATTGATGAGTAAATGCTGCTTGATAGTTGGATTTGTCCTGTTTCTTGTGTACAGGGCATATCTGGGCAATTTTCCACATTGCCGGGTAGATGCCAGTGTTGCAGCTGCACTGGAACAACTTGCTCGGGGTGCAGCATGTTCTGGAGCACAAGTCTTCAGGACCATTGCCGCAATATTGTCAGAGCCTCTAGCCTTTGCAGTATCCAGTGCCTTCAAACATTTCTTGATATTGCGTGGAGTGAATCGAATTGGCTGAAGACTGACATCTGTGGTGTTGGGGACCTCTGGAGGAGGCTGAGATGGACCATCCATTCGACACCTCTGGCTGAAGATTGTTGTGAATACTTCAGCCTTACCTTTTGCACTGATGTGCTGGACTCTCCAGTTATTCAGGATAGGGATATTTGGAACCTTCTCCTCCAGTGAGTTGTTTAATTGTCCACCACTATCCATGACTGGATGTGGCAGGACTGCAGAGCTTATGTCTGATCTGTCTGTTGTGGAATTGGCTAGCTCTGTTTATTACTTGCAGCTTATGCTGTTTGGCATGCAAGTAGTCCTATGTTGTAGCTTCCCAGGTTGACATCTAATTTTTAGGTATGCCTGGTGTTGCTCTTGGCATGCTTCTGGTCGTGATAGAGTTGGGGGTATGCCGGGCCATGAGGTTACAGATTGTGGTCGAGTACAATTCTGCTGCTGCTGATGGATGCCCAGAGTTGAATTGCTAGCTCTATTCGAGATCAGTGGTAGTGCCACACATGATGGAGGGTATCCTCAATGTGAAGATGGGACTTTGTCTCCAAAGGGACTGTGTGATAGTCACTCCAACCAATACTGTGATGGACAGTTGCATCTGTGGCGGGGAAGTTGGTGAGGATGTCAAATATGTTTTCCCTCTCGTTGATTCCCTCGCCATCTACCGCAGGCCCAGTCTAGCAGCTATGTCGTTTAGGACCTGGCCAGCTGAGCCTGTGGTGGTGCTACTGAGCCACTCTTCATAATGGACATTGATATACCCCACCCAGAGTACATTGTGCACCTTTGCCACCCTCAGTCCTTTATGTAGTGTTCAACATGGACGAGTACTGATTCACCAGTTTGGGGGGTGGGGGGAGTATGTGGTAACCAGCAGAAGGTTTTCTTGCCCATGTTTGACGTGGCACCACGTGTGACAATATTGTGCCTTTAAGAAATGTACTTGTGTCATACTTTTTGTGCGAGATATTTTTGGCAGTCTGTTCTATTCAACAGGTCTGTAGCTGACAGCCCACGTTGATACTGTAGAAGCATAATTGATCTTCATTACTAAACTGTTTGTTTTAATCTGGACTAATGCAGTTCTATTATCTTAGTGTTTTCCCCTGGGGTTTTTCAGAGTGGGGTTTGATGAGGTTGATTGACATGAAAATCATGTAACGGGGCAGGGCTAGACCCACAAGCTAAAGTGCTGCTTGGGATGTTTAGAGAGAAGAAGCTCTCTGTGTGTCTTTGTTCCTGTCTGGGGATAGGAGATTGGGACCTACCAGAAAATAGGTCTCTTTCTCTGAAGTTCTACTGTTTGAAGATTGATCTTTCTCCGGAGGCTGCTGTATGGGAGTCAGAAGACAGGTGTCTTTCTGTACCTCTGTCCAGAGTGGTTTAAAGGCTGGAAACCTCGTCTCCACATGAACCTACTTTTTCTGCTGATTCTGAAGAAGGATGTATGTATATGGGGATATTGCTTAAATTGGAATTATAGAGAAATGTTGAGGACTCCCAGGGCAACTCCTTCCTGACTGTATAGCACTGTGCCACCTCTGCTGGGTCTGTCCGACAGGGCACACCCAGGAATGGTGATGGTTGTACCTGGGACATTATCTGTAAGATATGATTCTGTGCATATGTCTACGTCAGGCTGTTGCTTGACTGGTCTGCCCCCAATTTTGGCACCAGATATTAATAAGGAAGACACTGCAGGATCAACAGGTTGCCATTATCGTTTCCAGTATCTAGGTCGATGCCGGGTGGTCTGTCTGGTTTCATTCTTTTTTTGTTGTCCTTCTGGTAATCAGATACAACAGAGTGGCTTGCTAGGCCATTTCAGAGGGCATTTAAGAGTCAACCACATTGCTGTGGGTCTGGAGTCACATGTAGGATAGACCAGGTAAGGGTGGCTGATGTCCTTCCTGAAAGGACCATCTAGTGTACCAGATGAGCTCGATGTTGAGAGGAAGTGTAAATGGCAAACAGAGAATTATCACCAACATCTGTTATCTGAAAATTTGGAGGGGGGATTGGGGGGGGGGGGGGGGGGGGCGGAGTACAGAGGTGGATAGGCAGAGGTTATGGTCTGAAATTGTTGAACTCGGTATTGACTCCTAATTGAAAGATGACATGCTGTTCCTCAAGCTTACACTGAGCTTCATTGGTATGGTGTAGGGGAACAACGAGAGAAAGATCAGAGTGGGAGTAGGACAGAAAATTACAATGACAGATGACCAGAAGCTTCAGGTCACCTTTGCAGGCTGAACAAAGGTGTTCCATAAAGCGGTCACTCAGTCTGCCTTTGATCTCCCCAGTGTTAAGGGAACCACTTTCTGAGAAGTGACTGCAGATTGCTAAATTGAAAGAAGCACAGGCCAATCACTGTTTCTTCCTGGAAGGAGTCTTTGGGCCTTGGGTAGTGAGAAAAGACAAAGTGAATGGGAAGGGGTTGCATCTCTTGCAACTGCAGCGAAAGGTATTGTGGGAGTGGGGGTTAGGGACCAAGAGTGGAGCGGGGTGGGGGGACGGTGGGCGTAAGTTGCTATGGGAATAGGGGTTGCGGGGGAGGCAGGGAGTGGATGGGGGAAGGTGTTGTGGAGAACATAAGAACTAGGAGCAGGAGTAGGCCATCAGGCCACTCGGGCCTGCTCCGCCATTCAATAAGATCGTGGCTGATCTTTTTGTGGACTCAGCTCCACTTACCCGCCCGTTCACCATAGCCTTTAATTCCTTTACTGTCCAAATATTTATCTACCCTTGCCTTAAAAACATTCAATGAGGTAGTCTCAACTGCTTCACTGGGCAGGGAATTCCACAGATTCACAACCCTTTGGGTGAAGAAGTTCCTCCTCAACTCAGTCCTAAATCGGCTTCCCCTTATTTTGAGGTTATGCCCTCTAGAGTTTTTTTCATCCACCAGTGGAAAAAACTTCCCTGTTTCTATCTTATCTATTCCGTTCATAACCTTATACATTTCTATAAAATCTTCCCTCATTTTTCTGAATTCCAATCAGTATAGCCCCAGTCCACTCAGTCTCTCCTCATAAGCCAACACTCTCAACTGCGGAATCAACCTAGTGAATCTCCTCTGCACACCCTCCAGTGCCAGTATATCCTTTCTCAAGTAAGGAGACCATAACTGTACACAGTACTCCAGGTGTGGCCTCACCAGCACCTTACACAGCTGCAACATAACCTCGCTGTTTTTAAACTCCATCCCTTTAACAGTGAAGGACAAAATTCCATTTGCCGTCTTAATTACCTGCTGCACCTGCAAACCAACTCCTTGAGATTCCTGCACAAGGACACCCAGGTCCCTCTGCACAGCAGCATGCTGCAATTTTTTACCATTTAAACAATAGTCAATTTTGCTGTTATTCCTACCAAAATGGATGACCTTACATTTACCAGCATTGTACTCCATCTGCCAGACTCTTGCCCACTCAGTTAGACTATCTATATCCCTTTGCAGACTTTCAGCGTCCTCTGCACATTTTGCTCTGCCACTCATCTTAGTGTCATCTGCGAATTTTGACACACTACACTTGGTCCCCAACTCCAAATCATCTATGTAAATCGTAAACAACTGCGGTCCCAACACTGATCCCTGAGGCACACCACTAGTCACTGATCGCCAACCAGAAAAACACCCATTTACCCCCACTCTTTGCTTTCTGTTAGTTAACCAATCCTCTATCCATGCTAATACATTACCCATAACACCGTGCACCTTTATCTTATGTAGCAGTCTTTGATGCGGCACCTTGTCAAATGCCTTCTGGAAATCCAGATACACCAAATCCACCGGTTCCCCATTGTCCACAGTGCATGTAATGTTCTCAAAGAATCCCACTAAATTAGTCAAACATGACCTGTCCTTCATGAACCCATGCTGCGTCTTACCAATGGGATAATTTATATCCAGATGTCTCGCTATTTCTTCCTTGATGATAGATTCAAGAATTTTCCCTACTAAAGAAGTTAAGCTAACCGGCCTATAGTTATCTGCCTTTTGTCTACCTCCTTTTTTAAACAGTGGCGTCACATTTGCAAACAGTAGCGTCACATTTGCGGGGCAGGTGAGGTTGTGAATGTGCAGGGGGAGTGAGCGTGCAGGTAGGGTCGGGGGGGAGATGCTTTCGGAGTGGAGGCAGGGTGGGGATGGATAGTCCTATGGGTGAAAGAGGAGTGGACCAGATTGTTACAAAGGGGACAAGCCCTTCTGAATTCTGAAAGTGGAGGGAGAGGAAGAAGTGGTGGTGACATCATGTTGGAGGTGGGGGAAATGGCAGAGGATGATGCATTGAATATGGAAGTTGATGGGGTGGAGGTTCAGGACAAGGGGAACTCTGGAAGTGGTGGAGGAGAGAGAGAAGAACTGCAAAAAAAAGGGATGAATGGTAGAGGACCATGTCAACAACAGTTGGATAAATCTTCTGTTAAAAGGGAGACATCTCAGAAGCACTGGTGTGGAATGTGGCATCAGAACAGATGCAATGGAGACAGAGACACTGGGTGAATTGAATTTAGTACTTTAGGAAGCATGGCGTGGGAAATTGTAGTTTAGCTGTGGGAGTCAGTGAGTTTACAGTGGATATCTGACAATAGCCTGTTCCCAGAAATGGAGACAGAGGAGATAAGGAAGGGAAGGGAAGAGTTGGAAATTGACAAACTGAAGGTAAGGGAAATGTGAAAATTGGAAGCACATCTGATGAATTTTTCTTGTTCAGGATGGGAACAGGAGCTCATCCAGGCACTGGAAAAAAGAGGCGAGGGAGGGGACCTGAGTCAGACAAGAACAAACAATATTCCACATTTCATACAAAAAGGCAGGCATAGCTAGATACCATACAGGTTCCTGTTGCACCACCTCTTATTTAAAGGAATTGAGTGGAATTAAAGGAGAGGTTGTCCACTGTGAGAATAAATTCAGGCAGGCGGTGGTTGATGTGGTCTGGTTGGGCCTCCATTCAAAGAACAAGTGAAGATCCCTTTCTGACAATCCTAGCTCAAGATGTAGTGGATTGGAAGTTATTTGCCAAAAATAAAGAGTTAGTATAAAGAAACTAGAAACCAGCAGAGGACAAAGAGTCACGAAGCTCAGAGGTGATTAGATAAGGGAAGAAAAATAGAGTTGAGGTTGGTAGACATCAGGTTTGTGGGCTGAAATGATAGGTCTACCTGGAATGCCTGTTTTTCTTTGGACCTTAAGAAGGTGGTAGAAGTGAACTGTGAGGGCTCGGGATCTAAGATGTTGGGCGCTCCTGGAGGAATATCTCAAGAGGTCATTGAAAATTATGACTTGAGTTTTAAATTTAAGTTTAAGTTTATTTATTAGTGTCACAAGTAGGCTTACATTAACACTGCAATGAAGTTACTGTGAAAATCCTCTAGTGGCTTGATGTTCAGTGGTGGGGTCATGGTACAAAGTGAGGTAGAAGGAGGCATTGAAGAGTTGTAGTCAGCCTTTGTTAGGGAGAGATCAGACTGCCAGACAACAGCAGCACCAGGTGTTTGATGACAATATTAGAGTTGGACCTGGAAGAATAAGATCTTCAAGTTTAGATGGAAATAAGGAGCAAATGAGGGGGGGCAGAGAAACTGAGAACCATTCTCAATGAAAAGATTTAAAGAGGATAAGAGGTTGTAGGGAGGGGCGCAGGTGGAGCGAGAATTCTGAAGGTAGGAGAAAAAGTCCGCTATGCCCTGGAGGACTCTTGTTTAAAGAAGAGGGCACAGAGACAAAGGAGATGGAAGCAGGGCTCAGTGTCACGCTGAGCCCAGAATTAATTGATGTGGGTGCATCAGGGAGTGAACCATAAGGGCAAGTCGCAGACTAAACTATAAACCTGGGGATATTTGGCTGAAGTTGAACTGCATCTTGAATACTCTGTTCAGTTCAGTTAACTGGGAAACAAAGGAAATATCCAGACTCTGGAAGTTGAGGAGGACCACCAGACTAAGTCCTACTGTAAGGGGACTGAGGTGTGAGGAAAGGTTAGAAAAATGCTGCAATAAAAACAAAAATGTTGGAAATACTCAACAGGACTGGCAGCAACTGTGGGGAGAAAAACAGGGAATCGGAGAGGGCGAGGGGAGGACCTTGGAACGGTCCGTTGACCTCAGGTGGGATTTTACGGTTTTGGGAAAAGCGAGGCCATAAAATCCCACCCAATGTTTCAGATGGTGACCTTGCATCAGAATTCCACCATTCAACTACCTCAGCAGCAAAACACTGAACTCTTTTGCTTTGAAAGGAGGCAAATGGAAGGGGACCATTCTAGAGAAGGTAAAGGATTTTGTTTATATAGCTGCTTTCATAACCTGAAGACATCCCAAAGTATTTGACAGCCAATGAAGTTTGGAATTGTAGTCACACTTGTAGTGCTGGGAAATGCTGCAGGAAATTTGCAAACTGCAGGATTCTATGTATAGCCATGAGATGTATGACTAGTTAATCTGTTTTAGTGACATTGGTTGGGGAATGAATATTGATGTGGAGATGCCGTTGTTGGACTGGGGTAAGCACAGTAAGAAGTCTCACTAACTGTGCTGGCTGGAGACAATTCGCACCTCTTTAACCTGTGCTTAACCCTCTCTCCACTTACATTGTCTGTACTTGTAAAGACTTGATTACCTGTAAAGACTCGCATTCCAACCATTATCTTATAAATAGAGTCTGTGTCCATGTTTGTGAACACATCTCTTCACTCACCTGAAGAAGGAGCAACACTCCGAAAGCTGAAGAACATAAGAACATAAGAACTAGGAGCAGGAGTAGGCCATCTGGCCACTCGAGCCTGCTCTGCCATTCAATAAGATCACGGCTGATCTTTTTGTGGATTCAGCTCCACTTACCCGCCCACTCACCATAACCCTTAATTCCTCTACTGTTCAAAAATGTATCTATCCTTGCCTTAAAAACATTCAGTGAGGAAGCCTCAACTGTTTCACTGGGCAGGGAATTCCAAAGATTCACAACCCTTTGTGTGAAGAAGTTCCTCCTCAACTCAGTCCTAAATCTGCTTCCCCTTATTTTGAGGCCATGCCCCCTAGTTCTAGTTTCACCCGCCAGTGGAAACAACTTCCCTGCTTCTATCTTATCTATTCCGTTCATAATCTTATATGTTTCTATAAGATCTCCCCTCATTCTTCTGAATTCCAATCAGTATAGCCCCAGTCTACTCAGTCTCTCCTCATAAGCCAACCCTCTCAACTCCGGAATCAACCTAGTGAATCTCCTCTGCACCCCTCCAGTGCCAGTATATCCTTTCTCAAGTAACTGTACACAGTACTCCAGGTGTGGCCTCACCAGCACCTTACACAGCTGCAACATAACCTCGCTGTTTTTAAACTCCATCCCTCTAGCAATGAAGGACAAAATTCCATTTGCCTTCTTAATTACTTGCTGCACCTGCAAACCAACTCCTTGAGATTCCTGCACAAGGACACCCAGGTCCCTCTGCACAGCAGCATGCTGCAATTTTTTGCCATTTAAATAATAGTCTATTTTACTGTTATTCCTACCAAAATGGATGACCTCACATTTACCAACACTGTACTCCATCTGCCAGACCCTCGCCCACTCACTTAGACTATCTATAATCCCTTTGCAGACTTTCAGCGTCCTCTGCAGACTTTGCTCTGCCACCCATCTTAGTGTCTTCTGCGAATTTTGACACACTACGCTTGGTCCCCAACTCCAAATCATCTATGTAAATCGTAAACAATTGCGGTCCCAACACTGATCCCTGAGGCACACCACTAGTCACTGATCGCCAAGCAGAAGAACACCCATTTACCCCCACTCTTTGCTTTCTGTTAGTTAACCAATCCTCTATCCATGCTCATACAGTACCTGTAACACCGTGCACCTTTATCTTATGTAGCAGTCTTTGGTAGCTTGTGCTACCAAATAAACCAGTTGGATTTTAACCTGGTATTGTGAGACTTCTTACTGTGAATAAATATTGGCCAGAAGGTCAGAGGAACATGCTTGTTTTGAATAGTCCCTTGGGATAGAGTCATACAGCACAGAAGAGGTCCTTCAGGCCATCAAGTCTGCATCAACAAAACCACATTAAATCTACACTACTTGCACTTGGCCCACAGCCTTGAATGTTATAACTTTTGAGTGCTCATCCACATATCTGAATTGGTTTGATTTATTATTGGTACATGTATTGGTATACAGTAAAAAATATTGTTTCTTGACAAGGTCCTTCATGGGAGGTTAGTTAGGAAGGTTCAGTCGCTGGGTATACATGGGGAGGTAGTAAATTGGATAAGACACTGGCTCAATGGAAGAAGCCAGAGAGTGGTTGTGGAGGATTGCTTCTCTGAGTGGAGGCCTGTGACTAGTGGTGTGCCGCAGGGATCGGTGTTGGGTCCATTGTTGTTTGTCATCTATATCAATGATCTGGATGATAATGTGGTCAATTGGATCAGCAAGTTTGCTGATGATACAAAGATTGGAGGTGTAGTGGACAGTGAGGAAGGTTTTCAAAGCTTGCAGAGGGATTTGGACCAACTAGAAAAATGGGCTGAAAAATGGCAAATGGAATTTAACGCAGACAAGTGTGAGATATTGCACTTTGGAAGGACAAACCAAAGAAGAACGTACAGGGTAAATGGTAGGACTCTGAAGAGTGCAGTTGAACAGAGGGATCTGGGAATACAGGTACAGAGTTCCCTAAAAGTGACGTCACAGGTGGATAGGGTCGTAAAGAGTGCCTTTGGTACATTGGCCTTTATAAATCGGAGTATCGAGTATAAAAGTTGGAGTGTTATGGTAAGGTTGTATAAGGCATTGGTGAGGCCGAATTTGGAGTATTGTGTACAGTTTTGGTCACCTAGTTACAGGAAGGATGTAAATAAGATTGAAAGAGTGCAGAGAAGGTTCACAAGGATGTTGCCGGGACTTGAGAAGCTGAGTTACAGAGAGAGATTGAATAGGTTGGGACTTTATTCCCTGGAGCGTAGAAGATTGAGGGGAGATTTGATAGAGGTGTATAAGATTTTGATGGGTATAGATAGAGTGAATGCGAGCAGGCTTTTTCCGCTGAGGCTAGGGGAGAAAAAAACCAGTGGGCATGGGTTAAGGGTGAAAGGAGAAAAGTTTAAAGGGAATGTTAGGGGGGGCTTCTTCATGCAGAGAGTGGTGGGAGTGTGGAATGAACTGCCGGATAAAGTGGTAAATGCGGGGTCACTTTTAACATTTAAGAAAAACTTGGACGGGTTCATGGATGAGAGGGGTGTGGAGGGATATGGTCCAAGTGCAGGTCAGTGGGACTAGGCATAAAATGGTTCGGCACAGACAAGAAGGGCCAAAAGGCCTGTTTCTGAGCTGTAATTTTCTATGGTTCTATGGTTCTATGATACAGACAAAGCATACTGTTCATAGAGAAGGAAAGGAGCGGGTGCAGAATGTAATGTTACAGTCATAACTAGGATGTAGAGAAAGATCAACTTAATATGAGGTAGGTCCATTCAGATGTCTGATGGCAGCTGGGAAGAAGCTGTTCTTGAGTTGGTTGGCACATGATCTTAGACTTTGGTATCTTTTTCCCGATGGAAGAAGGTGTATGGGGTCCTTGATTATGCTGGCTGCTTTTCCGAGGCAGCAGGAAGTGTAGACAGAATCAAAGGATGGGTTTGCATGATGGACTGGGCTTTGTTGGCAACCTTTTGTAGTTTATTGCGGTCTTGGTCAGAGCAGGAGCCATACCAAGCTGTGATACATCCAGGAAGGATGCTTTCTATGGTGCATCTGTAAAAGTTGGTGAGAGTCATAGCAGACATGTCAAATTTCCTTAGTCTCCTGAGAAAGTAGAGTTGATGGTGGGCTTTCTTAACTATAGCATTGGTGTAGAGGGACTAGGATGGATTGGTGATCTGAACACTTAGAAACTTGAAGCTCTTGATGTTTTAAAGGCTGTGATGTTTCTCACCTCTACTACCCTCCCAAACAGTGCATTCTAGACTCCCACCACCTCTGGGTGAAAATATTTTTTCTCAGATCTCCTTTAAACCTCCTGCCCCTCACCTTAAAATTATTGCCCATCATTATTGACCTTTCAACTAAGGGGTACAGCTGCTTCCTATTCACCCTGTCCATAGCCCACATAATATTATAGACCTCAATGAGGTCCCCTCTCAACCCTCTCTGCTTCAAAGAAAACAACCTGAGTCTATCCAGCCTCTCTTCATACTCAAACGCTCTGAAAAGGTTAGTAATCAGACACATTTGAAAATCACATAAGCTGCAAGCTGATAAACTCAGTTACACAGGAAAACTGTGAGAAAATCACTGGTCTTGATTAAAGCAGACCAAGATAAGTGTCAAGAACATTAAAACTCCCAATTTCAACAGAGGCTTCCATTGAATCATATGTAGCTACAGCTTGTCGGTATCTATTATAACAAGGAACAAGGGACGTGGGAGGAAATGGGAGTTGATATATCATTGGTCAGACATATAGGTGTCATACTTATTTCCAGCAGGTGGAAGATAGTAAAGAAATACATGCTTGTTGATATTATAATTGGGTAGATGTGCACAAATTGTAATTGGACAACTATATCCTAATGTTATACATTATGTAACCCCAATTGTTTTTCCATACAGTGCAGAAGGAAGCCATTTGGCCCATGGAGCCTGCACTGATGCTCTGACAGAGTATCTTACCCAGACCCTATACCCACAAATTCATGTATTTACCCCTAACCTACACATCTTGCGACAGGGAGAGCAGGAATAGTGAGAGCAGGAACAAGGAGAGCAGGAACAAGGGGAGCAGGAAGATCAGGAACAGGGAGAGAGCAGGAACAGGGGGAAGCAGGGAGAGCAGGAACAGGGAGAGAGCTGGAACAGGGAGAAACAGGAGGAGGGAGAGCAGGAAGAGCGAGAGATGAGGAACAGGGAGAGAGCAGGAACAGAGGAGCCATTCACTCTGTGAGATCACTTTGCCCTGCACAGTCACCCTGTGGAGCAGAAACCCCAGTTTAAGAATCACTATATAAACTGTTATCAGACTATTGGTCGTCTGACATACAGAAAAATATCTTCTAATTACTTCATCGAATTCATATCACCCGTTGTTTTATCTCAACGCTGGTTAAAAGTATATACTTGTGTATATTGTGGTAGCGACCCATTTGCAACACTTTAAAAAATAGTGAAATAGGATGCAAACATGATCCGGGAGATCCTGATTCAGATTTTCCCTGGTTCCACTTGGTCTTGCTTTTATGTCACAGATGGGACGTCAATAGTGTTTCCTGGTGAGTAATGTTTCAAAACTTGGACCAGAATTGCCTCCTGTGACACACTCTCAGGTTAAGCACAACAGCTGACGCACTGAAGGCAAGAGAGTGCCTGGGAAGAAAGTGTTCCGCTCCAGCAGAGCTCCGGTCAAGAAAGGTTAATTTTCTGCTGTGACCTCCTCTTAAAAAAAAGTAACGTCGCTGAACCAATTGTGCGTCAGCGTGCATCCGGATGCGAAACAGCACCAAGATGTCATTGTACGGATGAATGGGACAGGCTTTCCCCTCCCCTGTTTCTCAGCCCTGCCTTCTGCAGTGGCACAATGCGTCATGTCACAGCCAGCGAGCAGGACAAGGTGGCAGTGAGAACACCAGAGAGAGAGAGAGAGCTGTGCATTGGTGTGACTCTCCTGGCACCGCACCTCAAAGGGAGAAGGTAAGCACAGACGTCTTTCAGTGACAGACTGATGCAATCTTGGGAACAGGTTGTCATGTGCCTCCTTTGGCTGCATTTAGTTTGTCAGCCTGAGAATTAATACTGAGAGGAGTTCAGATTGATTTCTCAAATCTTGGATGACCCTGGTCCAGCCACCAAGCTCATCACTCCACTATATCGAACTCTATAACTAAAAGCGCCTGGGCTGCCCAGGGTATCTCGACCAGCCTGCCTGAGTTGATTTGATTAGAGGGCACGGAATGCTGCATGGGTCAGGGAGATAACTTGTACATAGTTTGTATGATGAGAAAATAACCTTGTGCAAAGGGCAGCAAAACTCAATGCCAGAGGCTGCTTTTCAGAAAAAAGTCTCTGGCTGCATCTGCTCATACCAACCAAGTGGCACGGTGGCACAGTGGTTAGCACTGCTGCCTCACAGCACCAGGGACCCGGGCTTGATTCCAGCCTTAAATGACTTGCGGAGTTTGCACCTTCTCCCTGAATCTGCATGGGTTTCCCCGGGACTCTGGTTTCCTTCCACAATCCAAAGATGTGCAGGTTAGGTGGATTAGCCATGATAAATGCGTGGGGATAGAGTAGGGTGGTGGGGAGTGAGGGAGGGGGGGGGGGCAAGTTGTTCTTTTGTAAAGTCGGTGCAGACTCAATGGGCTGAATGGCCTTTTTCTGCACTGTAAGAACATAAGAACTAGGAGCAGGAGTAGGCCATCTGGCCCCTTGAGCCTCCTCCACCATTCAATAAGATCATGGCTGATTTTTTCGTGGACTCAGCTCCACTTACCCGCCCGTTCACCATAACCCTTAATTCCTTTACTGTTCAAAAATTTATCTATCCTTGCCTTAAAAACATTCAATGAGCCTCAACTGCTTCACTGGGCAGGGAATTCCACAGATTCACAACCCTTTGTGTGAAGACGTTCCTCCTCAACTCAGTCCTAAATCTGCTCCCCCTTATTTTGAGGCCATGCCCCCTAGTTTCACCCACCAGTGGAAACAACTTCCCTGCTTCTATCTTATCTATTCCCTTTATAATCTATATAATAGGGCGGCACGGTAGCACAGTGGTTAGCACTGCTGCTTCACAGCTCCAGGGACCTGGGTTCGATTCCCGGCTTGGGTCACTGTGTGGAGTTTGCACATTCTCCTCGTGTCTGCGTGGGTTTCCTCCGGGTGCTCCGGTTTCCTCCCACAGTCCAAGGATGTGCGGGTTAGGTTGATTGGCCATACTAAAAAAAAAATTGCCCTTAGTGTCCTGAGATGCGTAGGTTAGAGGGATTAGTGGGTAAATCTGTAGGGATACGGGGGTAGGGCCTGGGTGGGATTGTGGTCGGTGCAGACTCGATGGGCCGAATGGCCTCTTTCTGTACTGTAGGGTTTCTATGATTTCTATGATTCTATGATCTTATATGTTTCTATAAGATCTCCCCTCATTCTTCTGAATTCCAATGAGTATAGCCCCAGTCCATTCAGTCTCTCTTCATAAGCCAACCCTCTCAACTCCGGAATCAACCTAGTGAATCTCCTCTGCACCCTCTCCAGTGCCAGAATATCCTTTTTCAAGTAGGGAGACCAAAACTGTACACAGTACTCCAGGTGTGGCCTCACCAGCACCTTACACAGCTGCAACATAACCTCGCTGTTTTTAAATTCCATCCCTCTAGCAATGAAGGACAAAATTCCATTTGCCTTCTTAATTACCTGCTGCACCTGCAAACCAACTCCTTGTGATTCTTGCACAAGGACACCCAGGTCCCTCTGCACAGCAGCGTGCAACTTTTTACCATTTAAATAATAGTCCATTTTGCTGTTATTCCTACCAAAATGGATGACCTCACATTTACCAACATTGTACTCCATCTGCCAGACTCTTGCCCACTCACTCAGACTATCTATATCCCTTTGCAGACTTTCAGCGTCCTCTGCACACTTTGCATTGCCATTCATTTGAGTGTCATCTGCAAATTGTGACACACTACACTTGGTCCCCAACTCCAAATCATCTATGTAAATCATAAACAATTGTGGTCCCAACACTGATCCCTGAGGCACACCACTAGTCACTGATCGCCAACCAGAAAAACACCCATTTGGGCACCCTTATGATTATCAGAGATTAAGGCCGGAATTTTACTGGTACACCTGCCGCAGAATTGGGGCGGGCAAGGCTCGCAGAATGGAATTCTCCGTTGGCCTCAGGCGGGATTTTACGAGCCTCGCCCGAGTGAGGTCGTAAAATCCTGGCCTAAGAGTCAGGAAGAGAAAAATATCTTCCGTTTACGCTGACTGCTTTGGGGATAGACAGGGCTGGCCTAGGACAACTTCACCCTCTGATGTCTGTGTGTCCCCCACATCCTCCCCCCTCAACTTGGGCCTCACCTTGTCAGTTTAGTTGAAACTCAAAGTTCTTAATGGAGGGGATTGTAAGCGCGGAGCGGAGCCGTGTCCTACCTGTCTGTGAGAGAACGGTGATTGTATTGACTCGATAGCATTTGGAGTAACCAACTTAAGCAACCGAATCACAGCACAGCTTCCTGCATTGCTCATGATTAAACTTCACAGTGCGGCTACATTGTTGTCAACCACATCTTAAACATTTAATCCAGTTCTTGTCACCCAGCCGTACAGGAACCATTCAAATGCTGGAGACTGCAGAGCAGAGCTTCGTGGCAGGACCCTAATGTCAAAGGTCTGAGTTAAGACCGGGGAAGTTTTTTTAATTTGGTCTTGAAAAGATCTTATCGATTATACATGATAGTAATTTATTACCTAAGATAGTATCTCTCTCTCTATGTATATACATTTATATATATATATATATGGAAATTTTAAAAATACAAATACCAGAAAATGACTCAAATTCCTTTTATCCCAGCAACCATTACAGACAGCCCTTTTGTTTCCCTATCTCTCTCTGTGTTTCTGGAACCCAGTCGCTAGGCATCAGCAATTTATTTTGACTTTGGGAGCAATTCTCCCAAAAAAGTTCTAAGTGCTGAATTCTTGGGAAAACTGGTTTAAATCACGATTGTTTTTTCAATGGGAGTTCAGACTCGAATCTCCCACATTCTGTGCAGTGCCCCGAACTGTCAGCCTGAAGTTTGCTGGCCAGTTCGATCGCTGGCCAGCCCTGGACCCTGGCAGTGCTGCCCCCCCAGCCTCCCCGATAGCCCGATCACGGCCCCCACGAGCATTTACGGACCAGCCCCGACTCCCCTCGCCCCAAGTCCAGGAGTGCCCCAATCTCCAGCCCCTCCCTCCTCCGCAGCAGTAATGATTCCCCCTACCCCCCCAAGGGAGACAAACCCCCCAACCTAGCAGATCCCTCCCACAGGAGGCAGAACCCCCCCGGCAGACCACTACACTCCCAGCTGCCCCATTCGCTGGCCTCCCTCCAGCCCCAAACAATCCCAATGGCAGAGTGGCAACAAGACCCCCACCCCCACTAATCGCTCCTAAGCCCTGCCCACAATAGGCCCCGCCCTCTTGGCACTGCCTCTAGGCCCTGCCTCCTTGGCATTCCCGATGCCTGGTGGACAGTGCCAAGGTGCCCTCTAGGCATGGGCACAGGCTGGCATTGCCAAGTTGCCAATGCCAAAGGGGCACGACCCCCCTGCTGCCTGACCCCCTGGGGGGGCCCCAATTGCTCCTCTTTCACTCTAACTGGGTCTCCCACTAGTTCCCCGAAAGTGGGGTGCTCTCTAAACCCTGCTGGAGTGAAATTGTACTGGCAGGGTCATAGAAATCATAGAAACCCTAGAGTGCAGAAGGAGGCCATTCGGCCCATCGAGTCTGCACCGACCACAATCCCACCCAGGCCCTACCCCCACACATTTACCCGCCAATCCCTCCAATCTACGCATCCCAGGACTCTAAGGGGCAATTTTTAACCTGGCCAATCAACCTAACCCGCACATCTTTGGACTGTGGGAGGAAACCGGAGCACCCGGAGGAAACCCACGCAGACACGAGGAGAATGTGCAAACTCCACACAGATAGTGACCCGAGCCAGGAATCGAACCCGGGACCCTGGAGCTGTGAAGCAGCAGTGCTAACCACTGTGCTACCGTTCCGCCCAAAGTCGGAGATGCTATTGGGCCCAGGACTAAAATCTCTGGCATTAATAACATTTAAATAAGATTAAAATAAGATTAATATTACTGACCTGCTGGTCCTGCCGGTTCACAACATGATCCCGACTGCACCAGATATCTGGCGCTGGAAGAAATGCGCGTGTTGGGAACACACGCGCAAATCCCACGAATTGGCTGTCCTGCCCCCCCGGCCTCCCCCCCCTTTTCCAGGAGAGCCCCGATCTTCAGCAGTGACGATGCCCCCCGCCCCCCCTCCCCTCCCACCAAGGGAGACATACACCCACCCTCCAGCAGGCAGACCCGCCCCACCCCAGCAGACCCCTCCCAGCCTGCCTCGATCGCTGACTTCCCTCCAGCCCCAAACGATCCCAATGGCAGAGTGGCTCGGGGCTGGCCCGAGAATCGCCCCCTTTGTCTTTTTATTAACTTCACTAAACTACTAACCCCTTAGTAGCTCATCTCTTCACTTCGTGAGTTGGCTTGCTCAGCCATTTCAGAGGGAAGTTAAAAGTCAACCACATTGCTGTGATTTGATTTGATTTATTTGATTTATTATTGTCACATTTATTGGGATACAGTGAAAACTATTGTTTCTTACACTATACACACAAAACATACCGTTCATAAAGTACATAGGGGAGAAGGAAAGAAGAGGACGCAGAATGTAGTGTTAATCATAGCTAGGGTGCAGAGAAAGATTAGCTTAATATATGGTGGGTCCATTCAAAAGTCTAATGGCAACAGGAAAGAAGCTGTTCTTGAGTCAGTTGGTACATGATCTCAGACTTTTGTATGTTTTTCCCGACTGAAGAAGGTGGAAGAGAGTATGTACAGGGTGTGTGGGGTCCGTGATTATGCTGGCTGCTTTTCTGAGGCAGTGGGAAGTGTAGACGGAGTCGTGATGGACTGGGATTCATTCATAATCCTTTGTAGTTTCTTGCAGTGTTGGTCAGAGCAGGAGCCATACCAAGCTGTGATACATCCGGAAAGGATGCTTTCTATGGTGCATCAGTAGAAATTGGTGAGAGTCATAGCTATGCGTCTTGCGTCACATGTAAACCAGACCAGTAAGGGCTACAAATTTCCTTCTTGGGGGTCATTAATGAATCTGATGGGTTTTTACAATGGGTGATGGTTCAATGATCACTATTACTGAGATGTTAGGGCCCAGGCCTCTTCTGAAGACTGGGGTCTTTTGCATTAAAGCCTCTTCTGAAAGGTAGCATCTCTAAAGGATGAGGCCAGAGCTGAATGGTATCTAAATAGCATAATTCCCATCCAAATAAAATCCAGAAAGATTCCTATGTAAACTCAAAAAAGCTTTTCCACCATAATCAATGGGGAAATAAAACATCCCCTGTTAGTACATCAAAATCAAAATGTGCCATATTGAGGGCCTGATTTCACCGCGATTTCGCACCCGTTTTTGGGTGCGAAATCGCGGTAAAGTTGGGCGTCGGGCCTAAAACGCGATCTGCACCCGACTCATGCCAGATCGTGTCTTTACCGAGCCCCGATCCGGGCGCGGGTCTGGCATTTGCATGCATTTAAATCGACTTAATGAAGCTCGCGCCCAACTTTACCGATGAATCCGACTTTACCAGGTTGCGGCCCATTTCGCGTCAGCGCATTAAACAACCTGCTAAATAAAAGTCTGAATGGGACTCCAATTCAGCAGGGGAAGCACCGAAGCTAATCCCCCCCGACCATCCTTCATGGACCCCCTCCCGCAAACCACTCCAGCAGCCCACTCCCCCCCCCCCCCCCACCCGATTGGACCTCCCTGGGAGGCAGGCCCCGCCGGCAGAACCCCCACACCCGGGATCAGACCCCCCCGACCTAGCTTGATCGCTGGTCTCCCTCCACCATCCTTCCAATCTGCAGTCCGTTGACAGCCTCCTGCATGTTCCTGGCCTTGCTCTGCCTTTCCCTGGGCGGGGGGGGGGGGATGGAGAAGGGGAGTGACGTGTCTGCCCCTGGGGGGGGGGGGATCCCTCCTCTGATGGGGAGGAGAGATCGGCCGCAGACTGGCACCGCCCCCCCCACCCCCAGGGCAGACACGTCACTCCCCTTCTCCATCCCCCCCCAGGGCAGACACGTCACTCCCCTTCTCCATCCCCCCCTGCTGTCTGTGCTGCTTTGCCTTTCGCGCCCGGACGCGCTGCCTGCGGTCTGTTCTGAATTGCACAGGCGCAGTTGGAGCTCCGGCCGCTCCAACAGCGCTAAGCCCCGCCCAATAGACCAGCACCGAAAAAAGGCGTATGGGCACGCTGGAGCGCGGCTGCCGGGCGCGAATCCGTTTGACGACCGGACCCGGCGCTTAGTCCCGATTTGGTAAAATCGGCCCCTGAGAGTCCAACTCCATCCAGGCTCAGAACAGCTACCCAACGTGCAAATCCTCCATCTCCCATCACCAAAGTTCCAGCAACTACGCTAAATGGTGAGAGATTGCAGAGCACTGAAGTGCAGAGGGATCTGGGTGTCCTAGTGCATGACGGGTACAGCAAGTAATTTGGAAAGCTAATAGAATGTTATCATTTATTGCGAGGGGAATTGATTACAAAAGTAGGGAAATTATGCTTCAGTTGTACAGGGCATTGGTGAGACCACACCTGGAGTACTGTGCATAGTATTGGTCTCCTTATATAAGGAAATATGTAAATGCATTAGAAGCAATTCAGAGAAGGTTTACTAGACCAATACCAGGAATGGGCAAGTTGTTTTCTGAGGAAAGATTGGAGAGGTTAGGTTTGGTTAGAAGAGTAAGCGGCGACTTGATCAAAGCCTGTAAGATCCTGAAGGGTATTGACAGGGTGAATGTGGAGAGAATGTTTCCTCTTCTCAGAGAATCTAGAACTCGGGGACACTGTTTAAAAATAAAGGAGCCACTCATTTAAGACAGAGATGAGGAGATTTTTTTCTCAGAGTGTCATGAGTCTCTGGAACTCTCTTCCTCAAAAGGCAGTATAAGCAGAATCTTTGATTTTTTAAGGCAGAGAGCGAGATAGATTCTAGTTTAAAGGTGAGGTCAGGGGCGGGGCGTTATCGGGGGTAGGTGGGAATGTTGAGTTGATGTTACAGTCAGATCAGCCATAATCTTACTGAATGGCTGAGCAGGCTTCAGAGGCCAAGTGGCCTACTCCTGCTCCAAATTTGTATGTTTGTATAGTGCAGATAATGACTTACTCCCCTCCAAATGTCCACCAATATCCATGAAGGAGGGAATAAAGATGAGAAAGGAAGATGTGACCTTCAACTAAGAGAAAAAGACGTGGGAACCAATCTCCTACCAGAGGGGTGCACTCCTTTTGGTGAAGTCTTTTAGAGATTCACTTCGTACTGCTGCTTTCTTTTTGGAAATGCTTGCGGTAAAGTTTGATTGAAATTGTGCAATTCCATTCACAATTTCTGGGAAATAAAGACCAGCTGTCTGCAATCATTTTCTTTGAGGTTGTGCACTTTCTGCTGCCAAATTTCACAAGGTTCTTCACAACATCAGTGTTCTCCAACTCATGATCAAAAACAATGGCCCAAGTTTTCCTGTCAGCATAAAGGTGGGACTACAGGTGTTCACTGAAATTATGCACAAATGCATTTTCGGAGGAGTGGTAGGTGTGTGCCTACACTCAAATATCCAAAGGTTGCTGTCCACATTGCACCAGTTGACTTGCCATTATCTTCCCGAAAACAGCATCTCGCAGTCTACCTCACCATTGAAATGAGAGAAGTTGCTTTATTTGCATATAGCGGCAAATTAAATTGTTTAAGTATTATCCATTTCAGCAGATGTCCCCTTTGAACAACATGCTCAGTGTTAATTACTACCAAGCAATCCCTCTCTCTGTCGGAGAATTAACAAGTCTGGAATGCCATATCTTCAAGTCCGAATTGTTATTCAGATTTTTAAAAAATCAATAAATTTTACATTTCCATTGCTTCTTAATCCAATCTTTCTTTCCATCTCGATTTGATATTTGAATTTACATATCCTTTTCAGTCAGTATTGTCAGGTGACAGTGCTCTTGCCTCTGGGTCAGAAAATTCTGGATGTGTGTCCCACTCCAGGGCCTTGAGCTCGAAGATCAAGACTGACCCCCCCCCCCTCCACCCCCACCCCCACCCCCCCACACACACACAGTGCAATACTGAAAGGAGTGCTGTACTGCCACTGGTGTTGGCTTTCGGATGAGATGTTGAACTGAGGCTATTTATGTCTGTTCGGGTGGTTGTGGAAGATTCCCTGATACCATTTCAAAGAAGAGCAAGGGAGTTATCCCTGGTGTCTTCAAGACCAATGCTTATCCCACAATCAACATCACTCACCTGATGAAGGAGAAGCGCACCGAAAGCTTGTGATACCAAATAAACCTGTTGGACTTTAACCTGGTGTTGTGAGACTTCTTACTGTGCCAACATCATAAAAACAGATAATTACAACAGTCACCTCACTCTCATCGGCTGTAAAGTACTTTGAGATGTCCAGTGGGTATGAAGAGTTCTACATAAATGCAAGTCTTTTATAAAGTCTCGTACTGTTAATTTCACAATCTTTCAATTTGATTGGTTAAGGCGATAAACCCTTTGGCTACACCACTAGAGGGCACCAAGTATATTTGAATTGCAAATAAACAAGAAAGCCTGACTTATATAACTTCCACCGCTCCTTTACACAGTCACAAGGGCCATCTCTGATATCCTTGGTTGATTTTTATCTCCACGTCTTGCAATAGTCTGTTCACCAATGTCTACTTCAAGCCTACTGACTCGCACAGCTACTTTGGGTTTATATACCTCATTCACTTGCTACCTGTAGATCTCATCACCTAACTCCACCTGGCCTCAGCTCATCTGCTGAAACCCTCATCCGCATCTTTCTCACCTCTGGACTTGACCATTCCAATATATTGCTGCCAGCTATCCAGATTGGAGCTCTTCCAAAACTCTGCTGCCTGTGTCTTTACTGACACCTAAATTGGCTCCCGGTTAAGTAATACTTGGATTTAAAATCCTCTTCCTTGTTTTGAAATTCCTCAGTTTGTCTCACCCTGCAAATCATAGAATCCCTACAGTGCAGAAGGAGGCCACTCGGCCCATCGAACCTGCACTGACAACAATCTCACCCAGGCCCTATCCCTGTATTTACCCTACTAATCCTACATTGGCTATGCTAAAATATCCCTCAGTGTATCCAAACAGGCGCCAGAGTGTGGGACTAGGAGATTTTCACAGTAACTTCATTGCAGTGTTAATATAAGCCTACTTGTGGCACTAATAAATAAACTTAAAAAGAATCCCACTGACATTAAGGAACAATTTAGCATGGCCATTCCACCTAACCTGAACGTCTTTTGGACTGTGGGAAGAAACCAGAGCACCCAGAGGAAACCCACTCAGACATGAAGAGAATGTGCAAACTCCACAGTCACCCCAGGCTGGAATTGAACCTGGGTCCCTGGCGCTGTGAGGCTCATCTCTGTAATCTTCTCCTGCCCCCACAACCATCTGAGATATCTGAACTCCTTTAGTTCTGGCATCTTGAACATCCCTGATTTTAACCACTGCACCATAGGTGACTTCAGTTGCCTCGGCCTTAAGCTCCCTAAATCTCTCCTCATCTTTAACACCCTTCTTAAAACCTGTCTCTTTGATCAAGCAGTGGCAGAGTGGTTAACACTGCTGCCTTACAGCGCCAGGGACACTGGTTTAATTTCCAGCTTGGGTCACTGTCTGTGTGGAGTTTGCATGTTCCCCCCATGTCAGCATGGGGTTTCCTCTGGGTACTCCAGTTTTCTCCCACAGTCCGAAAGACGTGCTGGTTAGCATTGACCATGCTAAATTCTCCCTCAGTGTACTGAATAGGCGCCGGAGTGTGGCAACTAGGGGATTTTCACACTAACTTCATTGCAGTGTTAATGTAAGGTTGTGACACTAATATAAACAAACTTTAAACTTTTGGCCACCATCCCTAAAGTTATCTGCTACGGTTCGGTGTCAGATTTTATGTTATAATGTTCCTGTGAAGTATCTTGGAATGTTGTATTATGTTAGAGGTGCTACATAAATGCAGCTGTTGTTGGCAACTATTCCAACAATCCCACTTTCCAAATCTGAAAATAGAAGCACAAAACTCAGCAGGTCTGGCAGCATCTGTGGAGAGAGAAACTGAGTTAACATTACGAGTCCGTATGACTCTTATTCACAAACATAAATTGCAGTCACTTTGCTGGATGCCTTCGTTCAGACAGTAAGTGAATGGCATACCTCTGTCTACATCCATGGGGATGAAGTAGAAATGGTCGAGAGCTTCAGGTTTTTAGGTGTCCAGATCACCAACAACCTGTCCTGGTCCCTCCATGCGGATGCTATAATTAAGAAAGCCCAACTTCTCCAGATGCATCATAGAATGCATTCTTTCTGGTTGTTTCACAGCTTGGTATGGCTCCTATTCTGCCCAAGACCGCAAGAAACTACAAAGGGTTGTGAACGAAGCCCAGTCCATCACTCAAACCAACCTCCCATCCATTGACACTGTCTACACTACTTTCTGCCTCAGAAAAGCAGCCAGTATAATTAAGAGCCCCACACATCCTGGACATTCTCTCTTCTACATTCTTCCATCGAGAAAAAGATATGAAAGTCTAAGATCACGTACCAACCAACTGAAGAACAGCTTCTTCCCTGCTGCCATCAGACTTTTGAATGGACCTACCTCGCACTAAGTTGATCTTTCTCTACACCCTAGCTATGACTGTAACACTGCATTCTGCACACACTCCTTTCCTTCTCTATGAATGGTATGCTTTGTCTGTATAGTGCAAGAAACAATACTTTTCACTGTATACATGCAACACTAATAAATCAAATCAAACCTCCCAGTCAACCAGAGGCCAGAAAATCACAGGAAGTGACTGCCTTTTTGAATTGTAGTGTTAAAATTTGCGTGCATGGCAAATATGGCACCTGAATTGTTATGAACACAACTTAAAACGTATCGAAAAAATGTGTCTTGTAGGTTAAAAGTCCCTAGAGGGTTAAATTGGGAACTGCTGGGAGTAGAAATAACCTTTTTAGCATTAGAATTCAGTCTATTATGTACTTTGTGCGTCTCCATGCTGCTGCTGCTGTTTTCTGAAAGTCAGAGCTGCTATTGAAGCTCATACAAAGACTAATTTGTCAAACATATCAGAGAGCTGCCAGTATCTGAAAAAAAAAACTACCTCAGCACCTTGAGGAGAAAATAGAGATTTAATTGGGGGCGGTGGGAGGGCACAATAATCCAACCTCACACAAGGAGAACATCTTTGATATACTGTAGGACAATTGGCACCTATATGGCACCCATGACTTAGTGAGTCACGAAAGGGTAAGCTGAAAAATACAATTATTTTGAATCGCCATTCTTACATTTAGACAATTTACTGGATATTTACACATAATGTTAGCATTCCTGAAGAATTAAAACTGATGATTGGACTTCAAAATCAATATCCATATTACATGCAGCAATACTCCTGCTGAGTTAACAGAATATAATATAGAATAGTCTTGTCAAAGTTTTGCATTGGAGTGGGAGGTCATGTTTCCATTTTTTTCTCAGTTAAGGGTCTGATGTGCAAAGTTTGGAAAGATAATGTTGGGCACATTAAAAATGAGTTAAAAAAGAGGTACGAATGAAGGGAACAGCTTGCTGAGCAAAAGTAAAGCAATATATTAAATTACACTTTCTTAAATAGGAGAGTGAGAAAGTGTGCGCACCTAGCTTACTCCCAGTCTCAGAGGGCTCACACTCGCCCTCACCAACTGAGAGTGGATGAGAGTACGGTGTGTGACGGTGAGAGTGAATGAAAACCCTAAGAATGGGAGAGAGACAGACACACAATCTCTCTAACATGCACCTGCTCTTGCTCACGCACACACTCTCTCACATACAGATTTTGACCATTTAAAATTATCACTTTCTTGGAAGAGGCACATTTTCTCTAAGCGATAGTAATAGTAACGAAGATGCAGCAAAAGATTTACAAAAGGATGTCAATTACATAAACTCAAAGGAAATCGAACACCATATGAATGTAGTTTACTGTTCAAAACTTTTACACAAAAAAAGTAGGCACTTGAAGGGTTTAAAATTGATGAGGATCTGCAAGATAACGCAGGAGCAAAGTGGCCTGGGTGTATATGTGTACAGATCATTGAAGGTGTCAGGACTGGTTGAAGGAGCAGCTAATAAAGCAAACAGTATCTGGTGCTTTAATAGGGACATAGAGTACCTTAAGCTTGTATAGAACACCAGTTGAGCCTCAACTGGCATATTCATCCAGATTTGGACGCCTCCGCACTTAAGATATGAAGACCTTGGAGTGCAGAAAAGATTCACGAGAATGGTTCCATGGATGAGGAACTTAGAATCCCTTCAGTGCAAAAGCGGCCATTCAGCCCATCAAGTCTGCACCAACTCTGACTGGCTCTCTCTCCCACCCTATCCCCATGCATAAACCACGGCTAATCCATCTAACCTACACATCCTGGGACACTAAAGGGCAATTTAGCATGGCCAATCCACCCAACCTGCGCAGCTTTGTACTGTGGGAGGAAACTGGACCACCCGGAGGAAACCCACACAGACACAGGGAATGTGCAAACTCCTACTAGTCACTCAAGGCCAGAATTGAACCTGGGTCTGAAGCTGTGAGGCAGCAGTGCTAACCACTGTCCCACCCCTTGTGTACTTGTGCAGAATGATTGGAGAAGTTGGGATTGTTTCCCTTGGAGAAGAAAATGCTGAGAGATTTATGAGGGCAGAGTAGATAGGGAGAAACCCATTGATGCAAGGATCAAAAACAAGAGAGCAGAGATTTAAGGTAATTGGCAGAAGCGGCAATGGCAAGTGAGGAAAAGCTTTTTCATGCAGCAAATGGTTAGGTTCGGGAATGAACTGCCTAAAAGTGTGTATAGGCGGGTTCAATAGAGGCATTCAAGAGGGAAATAATATCTGAAGGTGATGCAGGGCTATGGGAAGAGTGCCATTGGATGAATTGTTCCTTCAGAAAGCCAGCAGACATGATAGGTTGAATAGCCTCCTTTGAGTTGTAACAATTGTATGCGAAACTATACATATTCAAATACAAATAAAAATTAGTGTCTGCTCAGAAAAAGTGAAATGACAAAGTTGGAAAATATGGAGACAATGCAATGTAGCATTAAAACTGAACCCCAAAGGCAAAATAAAATGATTAGAAGCTTAACATTCTGGAAAGCAGATTATGTTTAAGGTGGGGGGGGGGGGGGGGAGAGAAGGAAAAGAGGAGCGCAATGGCAGGACATCACTCATCATATTCTGGCAACTTGACTACATTACTCCATTTCATATATCCTAACTGATTTATCCAAGCTAGTAGGTTGCCTTTGGTTCTGCATGCTCTCATTTTTAAATATACGTGAAAACTTGTGGAATGCCATCTACACTATATCCATAACCACTCCCTTATCTACCACTTCAGTTACATCTAAGTAGGCCATAAATAACTTCAAATGCTGTGTCACAAAATAAATTCCTGTAATTTTCTCGTTAAGACTAATACGCATTATAATTTAATGGGACAATTCCTTAATTGATTTGAAAAATTAAAACAATTTCATCTACTTCATTTAATATCCTGGGTTGAAGTGACGAGAGAATTAGGATCTCTGAGTTACTCGAAAGCTGATTCTAAATAAACTTTTGCGAAATCAAGAGGAAGAAACTAGATTCATTTTTAGATTTCCTTGCATTTTAGTTTATCCTCACCTACTGTGAAGACCAACACAACAACATAGCCATTTAGCAAATTTGCCATTTTGCTTTCTAATTACTGTGTTGCTTACATGTCATTAAGAGACCATTTTAGTCATCCTTTAATATTGTACAATCTTGTGTCAACCCTATCGATTGTAAGCCTTTTCAACATTAATCAATACTTCCTGATTTACCTATATAAGCTTAACTGTCTTGTCTATTATACTAAACATTTACATGGTATAACACAAAATAGAATAACAATTACTGGACTATTTATTTTCTCCTTTTCATATCCCACCATTGTATTTGGAATGCAACAGAAGGCGACCATTTAAATCAGGTCCCAATGATCATTGAAGGTTTATTCACAGGCTGAACCTCCAGCCATCCCAAATATCCTGTCCCACAGCACAGAATGGGGCTAAGGCAGAGGCAATCATATTTCCAGAGTAGCTTCCAGGACTGTTTTTTCCAACTCCACTATTCGGGCAGACACCCAGCTCATAGCCATAATGACCCGGATGCCTTCCAGAAAAACCCAAGAAATCCTCTATTTAGTGCCATAATCCAATGGGCTCAAAGGAAAAAGATCCAACATTTGGATCCCAGCAGTGAAAGAAAAGATGCACACATTTAGTATCCATATTATGTCACTCATCTGCGTTTAATCTGCCAACATAGGGTAATGCAAAAGTAATGAAATGACTTAATTTGCCATTAGGCAATACCATCAAGATAATCTGGAATTTCATCACATCACAAAGGGTGTGAAAAAAAGTCAGCCGTTAAAGGGTTTCCCTGGAGACAGACTCAAGAATTCTGTATTAAATATTGAATACTGCTCACAATTTATAATTACACATCAGTAACATAATTGCCTAAATCTTCCAGTCTCCAGATTGTCAGAGATCAGGCAGCCTCCCCCCCCCCTTCAAGCTGTACTTCAGGACCCAGTGGGAATTGTCCAGAAGTTTAAACTTCCAATGGGCAATTTCCCTGCTCCAACTCTGAGTTAGAGGCTTGAAAAGTTCCAATTTACTTATCTGTATAGTTACCCAAGAACCGTTAAGACAGAAAAACCCTAATCTAACACTACAACCCCCCTGCCCCCACCTCCCAACCCACTTATTCACTCAAACACAAAGCAGCTCAGGTAGCTTTAAACACTTACTAAAATATGGTAGAGTACAGTAAAGAGAGGGTGCTGCCGATTCTCTGCTGCACTCTGAGCTTACTGCACTGAATCCTGCAGGGATCCTCTATCAGAAGTCAGAGCTTGTTCAACAAGGTGGGTAGTTTTCTGCCGGATTTGTGTCATGTGGAGATGCCGGCATTGGACTGGGGTAGGCACAGTAAGAAGTCTCACAAAACCAGGTTAAAGTCCAACAGGTTTCTTTGGTAGCACATGCCACAAGCTTTCAGAGCACTGCCCCTTCATCAGGTGAGTGGGAGTTGTGTTCACAAACGGCATATATAGACACAAATTCAATTTACAAGATAACGGTTGGAATGCGAGTCTTTACAGGTAATCAAGTCTTAAAGGTACAATGTGAGTGGAGAGGGCCAAGTACAAGTTAAAGAGGTGTGTATTGTGTCCAGCCAGGACAGCTAATGAGATTTTGCAAGCCTAGACAAGTGGTGGGGGTTACAGATAGTGAGACATGAACCCAAAATCCTGGTTGAGGCCATCCTCATGTGTGTGGAACTTGACTATCAGTTACTGCTCAGTGATTCTGCATTGTCGTGTGTCGTGAAGGCTGCCTTGGAGAACGCATACCCGAGGCGGAATGCCCGTGACTGCTGAAGTGTTCCCCGACTGGAAGGGAACACTCCTGCCTGGTGATTGTCGAGCGGTGTTCATTCATCTGTTGTCAAAACATCTGCATGGTCTCCCCAATGTACCATGCCTCGGGACATCCTTTCCTGCAGCGTAACAGGTAGACAATGTTAGCCAAGTCGCAAGAGTATGTAACTGTGTACCTGGTGGATGGTGTTCTCACGTGAGGTGATGGCATCCATGTTGATGATCTGGCACATGTTGCAGAAGTTGCTGTGGCAGGGTTGTGTGGTGTCGTGGTCACTGTTCTCCTGAAGGCTGGGTGGTTTGCTGCAGACAATGGTCTGTTTGAGGTTGTGCGGTTGTTTGAAGGCAAGAAGTGGGGCTGTGGGGATGGCCTTGGCAAGATGTTAGTCTTCATCAATGACATGTTGAAGACTCCGGAGAAGATGATGTAGCTTCTCTGCTCCGGGGAAGTACTGGACGATAAAAGGTACTCTGTCCGCCGTGTCCGTCTTCTGAGGTTGGTGCGGTTTTTTGCTGTGGCACGTCGGAATCGTCGATTGATGAGTCAAGCGCTATATCCTGTTCTTATGAGGGCGTCTTTCAGCGTCTGTGTCTGTTGCAATCCTCCTCATCTGAGCAGATCCTGTGTATACGGAGGGCTTGTCCATAGGGGATGGCTTCTTTAATGTGTTTAGGGTGGAAGCTGGAGAAGTGGAGCATTGAGGTTATCCGTGGGTTTGCAGTACAGTGAAGTGCTGAGGTGACTGTCCTTGATGGAAATGCACGTGTCCAAGAATGCACCGATTCTGGAGAGTAGTCCATGGTGAGTCTGATGGTGGGTTAGAACTTGATGTCATCATATAGTTGTTTCAATGATTGTTCACCATGAGTCCAAAGGAAGAAAATGTCATCAATGTATCTAGTGTATAGTGTCGGTTGAAGGTCCTGTGCGGTGAAGAGGTTTTGTTTGAATCTGTGCATAAAGATGTTGGTATATTGAGGTGCGAATTTGGTCCCCATGGCTGTTCCATGCATCTGGATGAAGAACTGGTTGTTGAAGGTGAAGACGTTGTGGTCCAGGATGAAGCAGATGAGTTGTAGAATTGCATCTGGAGATTGGCATTTGTCGGCATTGAGTACTGACTTCAAGTCGGGGAACACTTCAGCAGTCGCGGGCAGTCTCTGATCTTCGGGTAAGCGTTCTCCAAGGTGGCCTTCACGACACACAACGCAGAATCGCTGAGCAGAAACTGATAGCCAAGTTCCGCACACGAGGATGGCCTCAACTGGGATCTTGGGTTCATATCACACTGTCTGCAACCCCCATGACTTGCCTGGGCTTGCAAAATCTCACTAACTGTCCTGGCAATACACACCTCTTTAACCTGTGCTTGGCCCTCTCTCCACTCACATTGTCTGTACCTTTAAGATTTGATTACCTGTAAAGACTCGCATTCCAATCATTATCTTGTAACTTGAGTTTGTGTCTTTATATGCTCTGTTTGTGAACACAACTCCCACCCACCTGATGAAGGGGCAGTGCTCCGAAAGCTTGTGCTGCCAAATAAACCTTTAACATGGTATTGAGAGACTTCTTACTGTGATTTGAGTTAGACATGGGTTCAGACTGACTGAAGTTTTGGGTCAACATAAATTCAAAAGTACTGAGGTTTACCTGACCATGCTAGGGAAATAATTACTTTCTTCCATGTTCAGGACTGCTGGTAATTATTAAACTACAACGTACCAATTTTCCTGGTGCATTGCAGGACATATTCATTGCTGGGAGTGAGAAATTGAGAACAAGACTGTATTATACGGCATAGTCGATATCACGCTTTCATTCTCATTTTTAAATGAGAGTATATTCCCCAGGTATTTTACACAAGGATCGAAAGCAAGGCTGAAAAATCAAGGAAAGATTACTACTGGTTTTCAAGGTTCATAGAAAATACAAACCAGATTTTGAATTCCCTACAGCCCCTATTATTCATTGGTAATTTATGTACTTCACTGTACCTTCAATGAATGCAGTTCCAATCATGTCAAATTATGGAAATAAAATCTTTGTAATAAAGTAAATATCATCTATTAGCTCATATGGCTATGAGAGATAGAATGTCCTAAATCTTTGGAAAATAGAGATGTGAATAGGCAAAATTTACCCTTTCTTCCGCACAAGTAAAACCCATGAGTTTAGAATAGTTACTATTTTCAGTAGTAAACGCAAGTCATGGATAATTAAACAAGAATCCACACTGTCATTATTCAGCATTTTTATTAAAGCAAGCATTCTATAATCCAAACGTTCAGTTTCAGTTTCTAATGCTCAACCATCAAACACACTGCCAACTAAAAACAGTGTGGATCTGCTGAGCATTTCCACAGTAATGGATTACAAAACTTTAAAGAAAGGAATGCAAACAACATTCTGTGCATAAAACACCTACCCCGGCCTAGAAAACTTTTCATTTTACAATTTTTTTTTGGTATTTTCCCATTAAGTCTAGGACTAGCATCACTTATGCCAGACCTGGTAGTGACTTTGTTTCATAAGCTTAGAGGTTTCCTTTCTTTTTTTGTATACATTTTTTATTTTGCGATGTTTTAAAATTTTTTAGCTTTTTCCAATGTTTAGAAATTTTTTTTCTTCATTAAATGCAAGCTTCATGGTCCTCCTCTCCTACAAAGAAAAATAAAATACAGAGTTATTTTCATGTTCAATGTTTCAATCAGTTTCATCCAAACATTTTAATCTAATGGATATTAGGTTTGCAAAATTTGAATTCAGCAAATCTGCTCAGCATTCCAGTGAAACAAGTACATTTTGGTCATTTCACACAAAGGGAAATTAAAGCAGTTATCAAAAGGTGCTACAAATTATAGTAAAAGTGGGAATGTATTTATTACTGCAATCAAAAATAACTCGAGTTATCAACATCCAAGCAGTGGAGTGAATGTTCCTTGTCCACATTGTAGCTGAACAGAAACTGAACTGAATTAAGAGCAACTATAGGCATAGAAATTGGGACGAGGTTCCAACTGGTCCCCACCGTCACCCAGCATGGAGTGAACCATGGAATACAGATACCATACTTCATTACAGCCACAATAAAAACTCAGTTTTTATGAAAGGCTACCCTCCCCCATCCCCATTAGAACTCACCTGAAAGATTTAAACACCTGCAGCATTTGGCACAACTACTTTCTGAGCAGCCTCTTTTGCCTGATGGGCCTGCAGTACAGCAACAGCTTCGTCAACCTAAATTTAAAAAAAGTCAAATCTGTAACAAAACAATTGCATTGTAGGGTATCATAGCCACACAACTGTAGAAAAGGCAAATGTATTTGATGAGTGAGCTACAAAAATCTGGATGACGTTGGAAAATCTGACGGTAGTATTGATATTTCTGTAGTAATTGTTGAACAGAAAGCAATATATAACATAACTATGTTTATTATTTTCAACATTATACTTTAGTCAAAATAAAGGATTTGAAACCAAATACAATGAGTTACCTTGGAGCGCAGGGACTCTGGGGACTCCAGCATATGAAGCAATTCAGAGTTGTCTATTTCAAGAAGCATCCCGGTGATTTTACCCGCCAAACTTGGGTGCATGTTCTGAATCAGGGGGAAAAGGCGCTCACCTGCAAGGAAACATTTCACTGAATAACTGAGCATAATGCAAAATTAACTGCAGGCTAAGCATTTCTATATAACTTGCAGTACGAGAAATAGACTACTTCAAATCACACTGACATCCCAGACATCTATAACACCATTTTCCCCCAACGTCTTGCAAACAAACTGAGAAATTGAACTCTTTCCACTTTTAGTCAACCTGTGGCAGCACCAAATATTCCAAAAAGTCTCAGTCTACCCCACACCAACGCCAATTAGTGCTGAATCAGAAGCGAGTTCAGATGACCTAACATTAATTTGTGACATCAAACCTTAAAATCATCAGGCCCCTGAATGAGAGCAAGGCCCTGCACAACACCCAAACTATCAAAGTATTAACACAAGTAACAACGGTGGAAAATTGACAATCAGTAAAAAAAATGGAATCTATGTAGATAAAGATAATAAAAAGGGATTATTCACATTAATTGGTATACACACCATTTAACAATGGAACTGACATGGAACACACAAATGAACCAGCAAAATGGTACAAGTTGTATTTGACTCAGTAGACCATCCAATTCCCCCAAAATTCCCTAGATTCTGGGATCATTCCAACAGAGTTGAAGTTAGCAAATGCAACACCACTATTCAAGAAAGGACAGAGAAAACAGGGGAACGGCAGGCTAGTTAGCCTGACAGTCATCAGCAAAGTGCTGGAATCTATTAAGGAAGTTTTAACAATGCATTTCAAAAAGCACAGTATTAGAACAAGTCAACATGGTTTTATGAAAGGGAAATCCTGTTTGACAAATTTATTAAGAGTTCTTTGAGGATATAACTGGTAGGGTATCTAGATAAAGGGTGACCAACAGGTGTAGTATATTTGGATTTTCAAGAGGTATTCCATAAAGTGCCACAAAAAAATCAATACACAGGATAAGGGAGCAATATATTAGCAGGATTGCAGATTGATTAGTGGACAAAGAGAGTAGGGATAAAAGAGGCATTTTCAAGTTGACTGGCTGTGATTAGGGGAGTGTTACAAGGACCAGTCCAGAAATTTTAGCTATTTACAAATCTATATTAACTTAGATGATGAATGGCAGAGCAGTTTACCTCCTTTTACTATTTCTTGTGTTTTAAATGCTACTGGTTTTAACTATAATCTACTCTCTCCTTGCCATGATTTATATGGTTAGATGTCATGACCAACCACCAAATCAAATTCACTTATGCCAGTGTCACCTCACCATCATGCAGTTCAACTTATTACCCATTTTTATTAACTTTAATGGAATTCTTACCCAGCATCTGCTTCTGTTCTTGGGGAGGGGCAGCAGCCAGCATGGAAGCAGTCAGGGGCTCTTGGCCTTGCACATGAACCGCAGGCTGAAAAGGGAGAGCGTACATCATAACATTTCAAAATTGAGTCATTTTCATCAGATTATGATATTTCACAAAAACTCCGGTCAAAACTGCCTTTGGATTACCACCCACAACACAAGGTAACATTATTTCCATGCAGCTATGTAACCCAGTGGTCTCTTGCCAGAAAAGTTTTGCTAATAGTAACCAGTAAACCCTGCGTTGATCGGGTTATTGCAGTTGCCAGTATAATCTTAAACTGGGAGAATAGCTCCAGAACCAGCATAAATAACAGCTGCAACTAAAAGGAAAGGACAGGTGTAATCATTTAACAAGTGCCATGTCAACAATGAGCCAACTGCAACTTAATTCTATTTGAAACAGGCACATAAACACTTTAAAATGGCAGCATATTTATCCAGATTATAATGTATTCTAAAGTGTTTTGAAAACCAATTCCATTGTTCAAATTATGGCAAATTGCATTCAACGTGTATTGCTGATAAAAGTTTACATATGGATGAATTTACCTAGCAAGAAACAAAAAATTAGTCTTTAACATTATCACTGAGCCACATTTGACACTCGCTACATATATACCAGGGTCAAGTTTGCTGACTGGTCTATGTGAAACAATGGCTGTAACGGCCCAGTAGCAAGGGCACAACCAGCTTTCCTATTAGACTTGGTTCATGTAGTGACCATATTCTGAATAAACTTCAATAGTTTAATTTACAAGACACTGCAGCATAAATACTTTGGAGTAAGAACATTTGCATGACATACATACCTGTTGCATAGCAACTGGAGGCTGAGCATTTAGATGCTGTTGTGGATTGCGTACTCCTGCAGCATATTTGTACTGTGTAAACGAACGGACACCAGGAGCAGTAGCACCAGGGCGAGGTCCCATTGTCTGTGTTGCTGTATTGGCTTACAAAAAAATAAAGATAAAACACTCCCAAAAATCCAAAAATCTCCAGCAGCCTTTTGGTTACAATTGTCTGATCCACCACAAAGGGAAACATTAATAGGTATTTTTATTCTTCCTTGTTCTATTAGTGGTTAGGCAGCCTGGAATCATTGAGTAATGTAATTAGAGAGCTTTCCCCACAAATCATCTGGTCAGTTTCATACAAAAGAAACGAAGAATGTCAACCTGGGGAAGAATAATGGGCAAGCTGGGCACAGATATTGTAGCAAAGCAAATGGACAGGATACACAAGTAGCGAAAAATTAGTTGATGCCAATTTTTGAAAATCTTTATTTATCAGCCCACTGAATGAAATGCCTTACTCATCCCAACCCACAAGCATTTCTGCAGTCCCTGGAGATGGTTTTTAGAACCCTAGTCAAACAGGTATATTTGAATGGGAGATTCTGCATGCAGCTGTTCTTGCAATCACAGACCATTTTGCTCCTGTGTTTGCAGCGAGGGGGTGACAGGAGAGATTGTGTACACATGACAGAGTGCCAATAAGTCTGGCTCACTCCTGCGTCAGGGTTCACATTCAACCTCACTCCATACACCAACATGCATTCCCATTGACTCTTACATGGTGAGGGGATGAGCACCCTAGGGCTGGGAGTGAGTCAGACACACCCTTTTAGACGCCAAGACACATCTTTATTACTTTTTTTGGCTCAGCAAGTTGTTTCTTTCACATCTCTTTTTTTTTAAATTTGTAACACTGTGCCAAACTTAATCTTTCTGAAATTTTGAAATGTCCCCCCCGCAAGATAAGGTCAGGATGTAAATGGAAAGTGGGAGGCCTTCAAAGGAGAAATTTTGAGTGTGCAGAGTTTGTATGTTCCTGTCAGGATTAAAGGCAAAGTAAATCGGAATAAGGAACCTTGGTTCTCGAGGGAGATTGTAACACTGATTAAGAGGAAGAGAGAGTTGTATGAAATGTATAGGCAGCAAGGAACACATCAGATGCTCGAGGAGTATAAAAAGTGCAAGAAGCTACTTAAGAGGGAAATCAGGAGGGCTAAAAGAAGACATGAGGTTGCTTTGGCAGACAGAGTGAAGGAAAATCCAAAAAACTTCTATAGGTATGTTAGGAGCAAAAGGACAGTGAGGGATAAAATTGGTCCTCTTGAAGACCAGAGTGGTAGACTGTGTATGGAACCAAAAGAGATGGGGGAGATACTAAATGGTTTTTTTGCATCCGTATTTACTGAGGAAATGGGCATGGCATCTACGGAAATAGGGCAAACAGGTAGGGAGGTCATGGAACCTTTACAGATTAAAGGGGAGGAGGTGCTCGCTGTCTTGAGGCAAATCAGAGTGGATAAATCCCCAGGACCGGACAGGGTATTCCCACGGACCTTGAGGGAAGCTAGTGTTGAACTTGCAGGGGCCCTGGCAGACATATTTAAAATGTCAGTATTCACGGGGGAGGTGCCGGATGATTGGAGGGTGGCTCATGTTGTTCCGTTGTTTAAAAAAGGTTCCAAAAGAAATCCGGGAAATTATAGGCCAGTAAGTTTGACGTCGGTGGTGGGCAAGTTATTGGAAGGTGTGATAAGAGATAGGATCTACAAATATTTGGATAGACAGGGACTTATTAGGGAGAGTCAACATGGCTTTGTGCGTGGTAGGTAATGTTTGACCAATCTATTAGAGTTTTTCGAAGAGGTTACCAGGAAAGTGGATGAAGGGAAGGCGGTGGATGTTGTCTACCTGGATTTCAGCAAGGCCTTTGACAAGGTCCCTCATGGGAGGTTAGTTAAGAAGGTTCAGTCGCTAGGTATACATGGGGAGGTAGTAAATTGGATTAGACACTGGCTCAATGGAAGAAGCCAGAGAGTGGTTGTGGAGGATTGTTTCTCTGAGTGGAGACCTGTGACTAGTGGTGTGCCACAGGGATCGGTGTTGGGTCCATTGTTGTTTGTCATCTATATCAATGATCTGGATGATAATGTGGTAAATTGGATCAGCAAGTTTGCTGATGATACAAAGATTGGAGGTGTAGTGGACAGTGAGGAAGGTTTTCAAAGCTTGCAGAGGGATTTGGACCAACTAGAAAAATGGGCTGAAAAATGGCAAATGGAATTTAACGCAGACAAGTGTGAGATATTGCACACTGGAAGGACAAACCAAAGTAGAACGTACAGGGGAAATGGTAGGACTCTGAAGAGTGCAGTTGAACAGAGGGATCTGGGAATACAGGTACAGAATTCCCTAAAAGTGACGTCACAGGTGGATAAAGTCATAAAGAGTGCCTTTGGTACATTGGCCTTTATAAATCGGAGTATCGAGTATAAAAGTTGGAGTGTTATGGTAAGGTTATATAAGGCATTGGTGAGGCCGAATTTAGAGTATTGTGTACAGTTTTGGTCACCTTGTTACAGGAAGGATGTAAATAAGGTTGAAAGAGTGCAGAGAAGGTTCACAAGGATGTTGCCGGGACTTGAGAAGCTGAGTTACAGAGAGAGATTGAATAGGTTGGGACTTTATTCCCTGGAGCGTAGAAGATTGAGGGGAGATTTGATAGAGGTGTATAAGATTTTGATGGGTATAGATAGAATGAATGCAAGCAGGCTTTTTCCGCTGAGGCTAGGGGAGAAAAAAACCAGAGGGCATGGGTTAAGGGTGAAAGGAGAAAAGTTTAAAGGGAATATTAGGGGGGGCTTCTTCACGCAGAGAGTGGTGGGAGTGTGGAATGAGCTGCCGGATAAAGTGGTAAATGCTTTTAACATTTAAGAAAAACTTGGACGGGTTCATGGATGAGGGGGGAAATTTCTATACATAATCAAGTGCTATTCCCTTTCAAAGGAAATTTCCATCTTAAATTCCAAAGACAATAAGCAAATATTAAATGTAAGTTTCGAAATGCAGATAGGGTCCATTTTGAGTCTCGTGATAAAGTTAAGCCTTTTCAAATACTTTTCTCCAAAATAGAAGTGGCTTTAACTACCTAAAACACAAGACTGACCGAGACAGTGGAATAGTCCACAATTGGCAGGAGAAAAGTTTCATTGCTGAGCCTACATTGCAGAAGTGACAACACCTCAATAACTTCATTGGCTTTGTTCAGGGTATCCTGAGGTTAAGGTAGCAAAATTTGTTTCTTTCATCGCCATCCGCTTACTACTACCGAGGAAGGGCAAGCAGCCATGGCAACATGCCTCTTCAACTCCACAAATTAAAAACAGGGATGAAATAATTTGACTGCTTCTTTTAAAGCATTGCCACCTCACCATCAATCCTCCTGTTATCTCACCCACCATACTGAATTACAGAGATTTGACCAGGCAACAAAAATAACTGGTTGGTTATTTAATGGATTTTTAATTTAATTCCCAACTTGGGTCACTGTCTGTGTGGAGTCTGCACATTCTCCCCGTCTGCGTGGGTTTCCTTCAGGACATCCAGTTCCCTCCCACAGTCCAAAGATGTGCGGGATAGGTGGATTTGGCCATACTAAATTGCCCCAGTGTCCCGGGATGCATAGGTTAGAGGGATTAGCGGGGTACATGTGAGGTTATGGGGATAGGGCCTGGGTGGGATTGTGGTCGGTGCAGACTCGATGGACTGAATGGCCTCCTTCTGCACTGTAGGATTCTATGGAGGAGACAGAAGTCTTGTCCACCTACTGGAGAGCCAGAGATTCATCTGTGTCACCCCTTTTTGAGAAGGCCTGGTGCATTAAGTGCCAATCAAGCATTTAACTGAGTAGTAGCAGACCTTGCCCGAAATCAAGTACCTCAAGGGCAGCAGTCCTGCAAATGAAGAGGGCAATAAAACCCACCAATTATTTTCTGGATACTTTGAAATGACAAAATAAATGACTGGATGCATGTAATGGACCCTACACGTAAAACAAATATGCATGAACCTTTCATGACATCATGTACAAAAAGCACTTGAGTAACAGACAACTCACCAACACGTTGAGTGCTCATGACACGTGGCACCTGAGCAGAAGTTGGTCTCATGGAACTGAGGGTTGGTGGTCGAGGACCTGTTGGACGCATGCCACCAGGCATGTTCTGGAATGCTGGCAAAGAAAACAATTTTACAGAAATTTAAGAAATCTGAATTGGGATATAGCAATTGTCCCGATGACAATTCACATCACAGAAATAATCTCTGGAATAAAATAATCCATTAAAACTACCACCTTGTTCATATCTCCCTGGCCCTGCACTCAACCCTGGAACACCTAGATAACAAAGACTCCTATTTATCAATTACAGCTTAGCCTTCAACACCATTATTCCTACGAAACTCATCTCCAAACTCCATGACCTGGGCCTCGGTTCTTCCCTCTGCGACTGGATCCTGAACTTCCTAACTCACAGACCAATCAGTAAGGAGAGGCAACAACAACACCACCTCCACAATCATCCTCAGCACAGGTGCCCCACAAGATTGTGACCTCAGCCCCCTACTATACTCCCTATACACCTATGACTGTGTGGCCAAATTTCTCTCCAACTCTATCTTTTGCTGATGACACCCCCATAGTGGGTTGGATCTCAAACAACGACAAGACGGAGTACAGGAAAGAGATAGATCTGGTGAACTGGTGCAACGACAATAATCTCTCCCTCAGTGTCAACAAAACAAAGGAGATAGCCATCAACTTCAGGAAGCGTAGTGGAGGACATGCTCCTGTCTACATCAACGGGGATGAAGTAGAAACAGTCGAGAACTTCAGGTTTTTAAAATGTCCAGATCACCAACAACCTGTCCTAGTCCCCGCATGCCGACACTATAGTTAAGAAAGCCCACCAACACCTCTATTTTCTCAGAAGACTAAGGAAATTTGGTATGTCCACCATGACTCTCACCAACCTTTACAGATGCACCATAGAAAGCATTCTTTCTGGTTGCATCACAGCTTGGTATGGCTCCTGCTCTATACAAGACTGCAAGAAACTACAAAGGGCCATGAACGAAGCCCAGTTCATCACTCAAACCAACCTACCACCATTAGCATTGTTTACACTTCCCATGGCCTTGGAAAAGCAGCCAGCATAATTAAGGACCCCACGCACCTCGGACATACTCTCTTACACCTTCTGCTGTCGGGAAAAAGATGCAGAAGATCCCTGCTGCCAGACATTTGACTGTACCTACCTTGCATTAAGTTGATCTTTCTCTACAGCCTAGCTATGACTTAAACACTACATTCTGCATGCTCTCCTTTTCTATGAACGGTATGCTTTGTCTGTATAGTGCGCAACACTGTATCCCAATACATGTGACAATAATAAATCAAAATCAAAAAAAAACTTACGTTGGGGTCTGACACTTTGAGCAGCCCATCGAGGGCTTGGTCGAAGCTGTGCAAGCTGGCCTGCTGGATAATATGCAGCACGGTTCTGCGTCTGTGTGAACAACGAGTTTTGTTAACCATTTAGCAAGCATTTTAGAGAAAAAAACAAATGCTACTTGCACCAAAGTGTTTATTCTTCTGTGCACTTGATTAACACTGTACACTCTTTAACAATATAAAATATGCATAATTGCTGCCAATGTTTCTCCAGTATACAGACATTTACCTGAGGAATAGCTGCCATGAAGTATCCAGAGGGTGGAGCAGGCTGATAAGGATTGATAACAGGGTTTGGTACAGCCCTGACACTCGCCATTCTCTGCATGTACTGGTTTGTCAAATGAGCCTGTCGCTCCTCTTTGCGCTGAGCCAGAGCAACGTACAAGGGCTTGGTGCTAACAATTCGGCCATTCATTTCTGTTACAGCCTTGGTGGCCTCTTCTGGTGAGGAGAAACAGACAAACCCAAAGCCTTTGCTGCGCCCGTGCTCCATCATCACCTGTACAGATAACATTGAAATTATTTCATCCCACTGAATCATTAATCAAATTTGAACATTTCAAAACCGTTGTCTAGACAATGTTGACAGAACAGACTAAACCATACCAGCCATGAACTCAAAAAATGCCAGGGTTTAAAGCAAAATACTTGATGCATTTAAAACTGAATTTAAAAAAACATTATCTACCATTAATTTACCTCCACAACACACTGGTACAAAATGGATCCCTCCCCCAAGAGGCATTACAGTAACAATGCAAGTGAACATGGAAATGAAAATAAAAACTAATACCTTAGCACTGGTAATTGTGCCAAATGGTGAAAACTCTTTGCGCAAACGCTCATCATCAATACCATCATCCAGATTTTTGACATAGAGATTGACTCCCTATCATAGAAAAATATCCATAAAGTTGAAATTAAATGGTACTTAATCATAAATATACTTAAAATAACCACTAGAAACATAGTATTAGCATTGTCAGCCAGATGTGCCAAGTGGATGGTCCACCTTTGATTTGATTTATTATTGTCACACGTATTAGTATACAGTGAAAAGTATTGTTTTTACGCGCTATACAAAGCATATCATTCATAGAGAAGGAAAGAAGAGGGTGCAGAATGTAGTGTTATAGTCATAGCTAGGGTGTGGAGATCAACTTAATGCAAAGTAGGTCCATTCATCCCAGCCTTCACCAAGGTCCCCACCATCCTTAATGCCACACTTCTGACAACTCAATTCACTTTCAATAATGTCTGAACGTACTGGATATAGCAAAGACTTATGGTGCTCCAACAAGCTATAGTGCTGAAAACCTGGACTCCAGAATTAGCCACATCTTCATCCAAGCTGCTCTAGTACAACTAAAACATTGTCACATCTACCTGCCAAAGTGCAAAATTGCCCAATTATCTTGTCCATAAAGAGTCAGATCCTACTGCTGCCCCAGCAGCTTTATTGCAATCAAAGAGCTGCAAGGTACTGCTGACTGTGCCACCTACCAATAAATTCACCAATGCTTAGTTCATGTTCTAAGTCACCATACCTCATTACAGTCTTGGCCCAAATAAGGACAAAAGCTGAAAAATGTGATGGAGTGCAACTGCCCTTGAGATCAAGCCAGCGAGTGTGGCCGCCTTGTAAACTTGAAGGCAAGCGAATATGGAGAATATATCACCATTGCCTGGAAACATACCTAGCACAAGGGAAGATGGGTGTGGTTGTTGGATGCCAATCATCTCAGCCCCAGGAAATCACTGGAGGAGTCCCTCAGGGCACTACCCTCGGCCCTACCATTTTCATCTGCTTCAATAATCTTCCCTCTATTACAAGGTCGTAAGTGGGAATGAGTATTGCGACACTCAGCTTTGTTTGCAATTCCAGAAAACAAAGCTGTCTGTGACAGCACGTAGCAAAATCTGGACAAGAACTAAGCATCGGCTAAGCAGGAAGTTACATTGATATGATGTGACAGTCTAACCAACATCCCAAGGTTTTACCATTACTAAATCTCCAAATGTCTTGGCTCACTGCTGACCAGAAACTTAACTGGATTAGCCACATAAATAGCGTGACTATATGACATAGGCTAGGTATTCTGCAAAAAGTACCTCACTTACTAACCTTCCCAATGACTACAAAGGGCAAGCCACAAGTCTAAGGGAATACACTCCACTTGCCTGGATAAATGCTGCTTAAGAAACTCCATGGAAAAACAGCCTCCCTGTTCAGCACCCCACCCACCAATGGTGGAACATGGCTATAGTAGCATCATAAGATGCAATGCAGAAATCCTTTGACTGCATCGTCCAAACCCACAACACCTATCACCTAGAACATGACCAGTAGGCACATGGAAATACTACCATCTTTAAAGCCACACAACATCCTTACTACTCCTTCATGGTCTATGGGTTAAAATCCTGAAACTCAACCAGACAGCGCTGTAGGAATACTTGCAGTACATAGTGACTTAAGATAATTCACTACTGCCTTATGGGCAACTAGTGGTGTGCAATAAACAATGAATAATAAATAAATGCAGGGACGCCCACATCACATGTGAAATGAATAATTAAAAGAAGTCTTTGGGATCAGCTTTTGTACAGTAACATTTATATTCAATATAGTCATTCTGAGGACAGGATTACCTCTATTGCTAAACAGAAGGAAACATTTTTCATTCCCTTTGGAATAGGAGCAATTTGCACAAGATTTGAGCCATCATCAGCTTCAAAGATTCTTAGACAACAAGTGATATCAGCACACATGTAGAACCTGCAAGTGTGTTCTTGTTTTTCAGAGGAGGATCAGGTGGATGAGAAACAGTAATCAGGTGCCTAAATATTCAGATTAGTAACAACTAGCTCACTTAAAACTACCTTTGCTGGCAGCACACAGCAAAGATTGCACATGGAAAAACAAATTCACTGATGGTTTTAGTGTTAACCCACAAATTATTGACAAACTGCATGCATTCTTTGACTCTTGAGGTGAATCTACATCTAACTAGACTTTAAGATGAATCAACAGTTGAGTAATCTGTAGCTCCACAGAAATAATAGTGAAAATCTAGTTCCAGTGGTCACTTTTCAAGAATAGTTACGTGAACAACCCGAAATGACTTTCAACCAGTGCGACACAGTCATATACATCTGGCACCCATTTTGAGGAGTAAAATTTTGTTTGCTTGAGGTCAGCGAGTTTTAAAACACCAGCAATTCCACTACTCACCTGGTACCTTGTGATCCGGTCCTGTTTCATCTGTTCAAATTTGCGCTTCAGCTCTGTCTGTCGCTCAACCTTTTTCTGGGCACGGCCAACATAAACCTGTCTCCCGTTGATTTCTTTGCCATTCATCTCATCGACAGCCTAATTAATGCATACATGAGTTTAAAAAATAGGAAGGAATATCAGTCAATGCATAAACTGATGGCCAAAATAATTTGCTACAGCTACAATCCATTCTTTCTGCTAATGGTCATTAAAAGTTGGAATGTTGTATGCCTGTTAAATGATGGCATACATCATTCATATACCAGTAATTCCAAGACATTATTGCTTGGTACACACCTCTATAATCAGTGCAAAACAAACACCAGGAGGAGAAACCCAAGCAGCTATATGCTTGGCTTCTATTAAAGTATTTCTAGTCATCACATAATTGGGCTACAATGTAATTTCCTTCCTTCTTTTCCACCTCCAGAAATACCAACAGCATAACTGGAAACCCTTAAAGGGTTTAAGAGTAGATTAAGTCCATTAAATCAATTGAAAATTATGCACAAAACCCATTTCAGAAAAGTACCTTTCTAGGCTATTCACTTGACCTAATAGAGATTTTAACAGCAGCTGCTTACTTTTTGTGCGTCTTCATGCTTTTCAAAACTGACAAAACCAAAGCCCTTTGATCGTCCACTGTCATCGGTCATGACTTTTACACTCAGGAATGCCCCTATAAAAGATTGCAAAATTTTCAGTATTGAGATTTAAATATATTACAGGCTTTTGCTGGTTAATTGATTCAGAACAGGACAACATTAAGCCCAGAAATTGTTAAATCCTTAAATTACCTCACTGCGTTTCTTAGTCAATCCTATCACTGAAGAGTGTTAAAGGGATGAGAAAAAAGACCAGTCACACCTGTAAATAATTAACTGATAAAGCCAGAATCTCAGTTAGAGTACATGCTTAATAGCTATGGACCAAACTATCTTCCTGCAGAATATTAACAATGAGAATGAATTTACACTATTTGGTTAGTAAAAACAAAATAAAAATCCGTTTATATGCCATTGTCGATATCATGAATTCTGCACCCCACCAATCTTAGTTGGGCAATGTAATCCTATTTGTTATAGGATTTGTCCAGAATGAGGTTTCTTGCTCTTGTTTCATAGGTAGCTAGCTTCTAAACAAGATGTTAGGATTAGCAGCCTGGAACTCATACAAATTAAACAAGACATCAACGTAATTTTTACATTTGGTTGTCACTCTGCAATATATGCCACTCAAGGCAAAAAAGCACGGTCATCTCAGGCATACAATCAGGACAACCACAACTGTTCTTGTTTACACAGATTTCATGATTGTAAATTACAAGACAAAAATAAATAAGGCAAGTATTTAAAGCACATGGCAATGACTCTAATCACAATAAATCAGTAGGAAATACATAGAACAGGGGAAATCAAGCTCTCTTCCTTGATCCAAAATCTGGTACCTGGAGCGTCTCTACAAGGTCAACAAACAGGCACAAAGTGAAATTAAACTCACCAAATTTGTTGAAGATTTCTTTCAACCTCTCATCGTCCATATCTTCCCCAAAGTTCTTGATGTATACATTGGTGAATTCCTTTGCTTTGGCTCCAAGCTCAGCTTCACGCTCTTTTCGAGATTTAAAACGACCTACAAAACTATAGAACGCATAATGTTAAAATTAATCATACCTACTACTCTTTTAATTCTTATTTCTCCAGGCTACCAATGAGCCCTAGCCAACGTTGTTCCTTTATAGCCCAGAACGTTGAAGCCAACTGATACACCCCCATTATCAGCATGAGTGGTTCTGTAGAAGGATCATTTAGATCCAAAACATTAATTGTATTTTTGTCCACAGATGCTACCAAACCTTAGCTTATCCAGCATTTTCTGTTTTTATTTCAGATTCCCAGTATCAGAATATTTTGCTTCATTACCACCCTAATTCAGATCAGCCACAAAATCAGACTTCCTGACAAATTAGAAACTAAGTTTAAATCAGCGTAATAAACAGCGTAGTGCACATGGTTCTTACAGTAAAAGGCTTCCTGATGTTAAGAGTCTCAGACATGTATTTCTATTTTCTGCAGTAGCCTTATTTTTAAGTCTAATAAAAATGTGATTATTCAAAATCCATATACTTACACTTTACGATCGTTAAGAAGCATGCCGTTCATTTTTTCAATGGCTCGTTCTGCCGCTTCATGCGTTTCAAAATGAACAAATCCATAGCCCTTAGACCCATTTTCATCACAGACCACCTGGGGAGAGCAAAATCCTTGGTTAACAATCTGCTCTACAATCAAAATTGTATTACATGTCATGTAATTTTTGACATGATACAACAATTTTTAACAAAGAAAATCCTCCAAAGTCATGTCACAGAGGTATAGATCAGGCCAAAAAAATCTGTTCATCCTAACCAGAGAAATCAGGAAGAGCTGATCAAGTTTTGTTAGAGTTGGATTTTAAAAAGACAGCTAAGAGGCAGTGGCGGGGGAAGGAATTCTAGAGTGTTGGACAAGGACATGTGAAGACAGTTACAACGGTGGGCTGAAAGGGAGGGAGGGATACACAAGAGAACAGACCGGACATAACATTCTGGGGTAGTGCCTGATGTGAATAAGAAAAAGAGAGATAGAATCAAGGCCATGAAGAGTCTTGAGAACTAGGATGAGAATTTTAAATTGAAGGTGTTGGTGAAAGTGCATGTTTGTAAAGATGAGACAGGATATGGGCAACATAGCTATGGATAATCTGGCCTTTACAGTGAAGAATAGAAGACAGCCATGAGAACAAATAGAAAAACAAAGTGCAGGAAAAGCTCAGCAGCTCAGGTAGCATCTGTGAAGAGAGAAGGTGTTAACTCTGAGTCCAACGAGTCTTCTTCTGAACTGCAGTTGCCGCCAGACCTGCTGAGTGTTCCTACCACTTCTTTCTGATCTCTAGCATCCACAGTATTTTGCTTTTATTGCACAAGGGCAATCGATTAGTTTCAGCATGGAGATAACAAACATATGATTGTGGATTTGGCACTTTTTGAAACATTTATTTCAGAACATCATTGAGATGATGGATGGAAGAGCGTATTTTAACTCAATAAATTAGACTTGGGCTAGCACTGAACATTTGGGTTTCAAGTTGTGAAAGCCGTTACTTAAGCAGAACAGTTTCATCCATCTCAACATACATAATGTACTGTAAGATTTGTTGAAGTTTCAGCTCTAGACCTGGAAAAGAGTGTACAGCTCTAGTACGGAAACCTAACTGAATCTGGAGATGTACTATATGACAATGAAACATCAACATTTAGAATACTCTCAACATCAAAGCATATGGGGCAGAACGACAAGATCCAGGTTAAAGCACCCGAGAGGTTGAAGAACTTGGCACTGCTTACTCTTAATAGAAAACTGGTGAAATATTATTCATGATTAAGGAAACAGGTGAATTAACCACTGAAATGTTTACGATTGCCAAACTCTATAACCCGAGAAATGGGTTCTAGTCAGTTAAGGTCTCATTAATTCTCACCTTGCAAGAAAGTATGTTACCAAAAGCTGAAAATGTGTCATATAAAGCTTTATTATCAATGGATTTGTCCAAGTTCTTAATGAAGATGTTGCCAACTCCAGATTTCCGTAAAGACGGGTCACGTTGAGACCACATGATACGAACAGGCTTGCCTTTGATAACATCAAAGTTCATTGTATCTAAAGCACGCTCAGCTGAGGAGAGGAGAAAACAAAACAAACTTTTAGTATGTAATACTTTTTTTTAGATCAACAATTTGCCCAGAGGTTAAAATTATAGCCAACATCTGAAGGACTTTATATTTCAGGGGTATCAGCTTCATCAAATAATGAACTGGCCCCATTTTTACATTGTTTGGGACGCTTCAAGTCTGGGCTTGAAAAAACCTCTCGGGCTTTAAAGGGTAAATCAGAGGGAAGGACTTTGTACCATGCACAGTAATATGTTACAATCATGAGCTAGCCAATGGAGTATCAATGATTACCAACATATCTTACACAGCCAGTTCAATCCACATTCTATAGGCTGGCTTAGAATGGAGTAATTGCGTATATTGGGGGTTCTTCCAGCACCCCCAATATATGCATTAACTGAACTAGTTATGTATGTCACTTAAGTCTATAATTTTCAGCTTCCACAAGGCATGTCAGATCCAGAATATTACTGATTGGATTTTGTCATGAGTGACGCAACAATACTTGCCACTGATCTCTCCAAGAAAGCTGCCCACAATGATCTACTGATATCTGCAACTTGGGTTCCTGTTTTCCCAGTCAGTTTGCATCTGGTGCCAAGTCAAGGGGATCTCCAGGCACTCAACACGTGATGTCATTAAGCAGGGCAATCAGCCAATCACACTGAAGTGTTCTCAGTGAACCAGGAAGCAAAATGCACTGATCCTTATTTTGTTAAATCTCATTTTACAGGGAGAAAACAAAATGATTGGGGGACAGACACTGAAAATATCAAAACTTTTTTAAAAAAGTCAATTTATCACAAAAAATTGCCAATCCATAAATATAAAATCACTTTTGCAGGGATAGTGAAACTGTTTTACTAGTAATTGAGTTTAGTACACCATGTGTTATTGATGACTGCTGTATTTTACTTCATTTTTTGGAGAGGGCACTGCTCAGCCAATCAGGTAATGTTAATTTTCCCATTCCTTATAAGGACCTAACAAAATTTAAATGCTAGCAGCTACAACTTTTTCAAGTTGCTTATGGACCCTGCTTATGGAAATGGGTACAATGACATGAAACTCAAACTGCAAGCTCACCATTATTTTACAATACAAACAAATTAAAGGACATCTACACTTCTAATTAATCACAAATCTCTTCCCCCCCCCCCCCAAGGTAACAGATTGCTCAATTTTTTTTGTTCAGAGCATTTCAATTTTATTAAATGCATTTAAAACATTAAAAGTATTGGATTTCCCTTATTCTTTCAAAGTGCATCCAGGCTTTTTATTCCCAACACAAACAGAAAATGCTGGAAAATTTCTACAGGTCTAACCAGGGTCATCCAGACTTGAAACATTAGCTCCATTCTCTCTCCATAGATGCCACCAGACATGCTGAGACTTTCCAGTGTTTTGTGTTTTTATTTTAGATTTCAACATCCGCAGTCATTGCTTTTCTCTTCTTCCCAGATTTTAGTTTTATAAAGGCATATTTCCAAGCACGTGAACGCTTCATTGGAAGATATTTGCCCAAACCAACCTGACAGCACCTCTCTTCCAACATTCAACAGTCAAAACTTCTGAATGCCCAGCTCATTCCTGTTCTTCTGTATTCTCTAACAATCGCTCCTACAATTTGGTGATCAGAACGGTGCATTGTACTCAAAATGGGATGTGATTTTACACAATACTGTATATAGTAAGTCCCGATGTGTACTCCTTTCCTCTTCTTTTACCGAAGTTAAATATTTTATTTTACTTAGCGATTTAGATTTGTCATCTTTATACTTAAAAGGTTTAGCAATGTTCTACAAACTTCACTACTAAGTACAGGAATCCACTGTTTACATTCAGAATATTGGCAATTCTATGATGTGAGCATCCTATTAATAAATAAACAATGCAGAAAGTGACCCTACAAGAATAAAATCTGGAGTTGCTGAAGTACTCAGCAGGCTAGGCAGCATCTTTGGAGAGGGAAATAGAGTTAACATTTCAGGTCACTGACCTTTCATAAGAACTGGAAAAAGTCACTGAAATACTGGCAAGTTTTAAGCAAGTACATAGGCAGCAAAAGGACAGGGAAGGAAAAAACAAAAGGAAAGGCCTGTGACAAGGTGGAAGACACGATTGATTAAATGACAAGAGGCTTGATGGCACAAGGCAAAGGGACATGCAAATTCAAAAGCTGAATCTAGAGAAGGTGCAAATAGCAGCAGCAGAATTAGCCACAGCTGCTGCCTAAAAAAAGAGCAGTGACTAGGATCGGAAATTGTTCAGTTCAGTATTGAGTCCAGAATTTAAATGAGGTGCTGTACCTCGAGCTTTGGTTAAGTTTCATTAAAAACATGCAAGAGGCTGAGGACAAAGTTCAGAACAGAGGTGCAGCAGAGAATTAAAATGATAGGCAGCTAGACGCTCAGGGTCAGGTCTGCAAGTTTAATGGACAATGCACAAAGCAGCTACCCAATTTGGGTTTGTTGTTCCAAATATAGAGGAAGTTCAAAGATTTAGTGATGCAGTGGTCCCCATATCTGGGTCAGAAACTCTGGGTACAAGACCAACTTCAGGATCAATGGCCAGAGAAAGTATGTTCGTAATGTGGCAAAACAGGTTTATTGTCAGCTTGTAAATCCTTCAAATATGCCCAGTGGCAGGCAGCAAGAACTGTACATGCTGAAGGCAATGGAAAATCACTACAGGACTTCGCCAAGCATAATCATGGACTAATCTAATGGAAACCCATTGTCGACAACACCCTCTTAGGTCTCAACACCAGAAGAAGAAATGTAGGAGTTTGAATTGGGCAGCGATTACCGTCTATTAAACAGAAAGCAGTACAAGTTTAGTATTTGATGCCCTGGGTGATGGCAAGGAGGTGAAAGGACAGATGTATACCTCTTCTGCTTCCATAGCAAAGGGAGGGATCAGTGGTGGTCGTCAAAGACACCACGGTTCAGGAAGAAACGGTTCTGTCGTAATGAGGTTGAAAGGATTAAAAAGGGAAATGCGCGTTTAGTGACATAACATTGGAGGTGTCATAAATGGCAAAGGATGGTCTGCAAAAGTGAAAGGTGGAGTGCAATGTGAGGATAATGGAAATCCTAATGTGGAAAAGCAAAGGTGAGTGTGCAGGAAATGCAATGGACAGTCAAAGGCCCCATCAATGATAGGTATGGGGACCCTCAATTGAGGGCAATGACAATATTAGAACAATGCAATTTAAATGACGGGACTATCAAACCATACTAAATATGGTTTTAAAAACTATTCTGCATGCCTTCATCTTTTCCTTTCCCATTCTTCTCTGGTCCATCCTTTCGTTGAATTCTTTAAGCCTGCAGAATTGGTAAGTACTGTTCTTGGCACTCTTGATTCTCTGCCCCTTAAACCCAACAACATTAAAACACTCATAACCCTCAACCCCAAGAGTGGGCACATCATCAGACAAAAACAGCATCCAGGTGGTCTTCAGCACAAAGTAGTTTCTACACATTAGCACCCAGGGATAGACCCTGCCCCACCTCCAGTGTCATAGCTTACTCTGCATTATTGAGAATTTAACCGACATGCAAATCATCTTGAACTATGAACTCATACCTAAAAGATATGCCTTCTACACTACCAAAACAAATTTCAAAAAACACAGCTGATAAGACATTTTTAATACATCGCTATGATCTCTGTCCAAAACAGAAGACAGAGTGGATTTGAAATCAGTTGATACGTTCCTGGTTTAGATTTATCTCATTCAGAAAGTACAAAGATTTTCCAACTGCCTTTTTCCTTTGAAGACAGTGACCCATATTGGTTACAGCACCAGATTCTTTACCACTTCTTCATGCCCTAGCTAATGTCAGCATGCTAAACCTGGGAACCAGGGGCGGCACGGTAGCACAGTGGTTAGCACTGCTGCTTCACAGCTCCAGGGTCCTGGGTTCGATTCCCGGCTCGGGTCACTGTCTGTGTTGAGTTTGCACATTCTCCTCGTGTCTGCGTGGGTTTCCTCCGGGTGCTCCGGTTTCCTCCCACAGTCCAAAGATGTGCGGGTTAGGTTGATTGGCCAGGTTAAAAATTGCCCCTTAGAGTCCTGAGATGCGTAGGTTAGAGGGATTAGTGGGTAAAATATGTGGGGGTAGGGCCTAGGTGGGATTGTGGTCGGTGCAGACTCGATGGGCCGAATGGCCTCCTTCAGCACTGTATGATTTCTATGATTTCACTATAAAGCTCAATCAACTAATGCAGCAGAGGCCTAGCCTTCATGGATTGTGCAAGAATCATTCAACTGTTCAACTTATTCACAGTGGCAGCTAGTGTACAACTCACCTGACGACATTTAGCTTCAACCCAACACTGTTTGCTTATAGCAAACCGATTCAGCAACAAGTGTAACAGATTATGGCACCAGGTGTATGTACACAGTGCTTTACCCTTACATTCAAGTCAGATTGATTTTCTCAATTGTTATCCCATTGGTTTATATTCACTGCACTCACTGGCCTAGCTAGAGCACTATAAAAATGCATCTCAGCGTCAAATTAGATTCAGTTGTTGCATACTACTGAACATGCATTTATAGTGGCATTTATATAGGATGACCTCAGGATGTCCCAAAAAATTGATACAACTCTTGATATGCAGTTAATGGAGGAGATCATGTCAATAATTTAAAAATCCCCAAATAGTAATGAGTTAAATGGCCAGATAATTTGATTTGGTAACGTTGCTCAGGGATGTATGTTAGCCATAACAATCTCTGAGCTACTCTCCTTCATGATGTGGAGATGCCGGTGTTGGACTGGGGCAAACACAGTAAGAAGTCTCACAACACCAGGTTAAAGTCCAACAGGTTTATTTGGTAGCAAAAGCCACTAGCTTTTGGAGCGCTGCTCCTTCGTCAGGTAAGTCTTACCTGACGAAGGAGCAGCGTTCCAAAAGCTAGTGGCTTTTGCTACCAAATAAACCTGTTGGACTTTAACCTGGTGTTGTGAGACTTCTTACTACTCTCCTTCATACAGAACTATGGGGTCTCATTTTCTTGAGGGAAATGATGGGCCCTCAGTTTAACAGCTCCTTCAAAAGATGGTACATGTAACAGCGAAACCTTCCATCAGCAACTACTGTGTTGAAATATTAGTGGAGATTATCTGCTCACATGGCTGAAGTGGAATTTGAACCTACAGCCTCTGACAGAGGTACGATTGCTACCACTAAGCCAAGACCGACCTAATGCAGCACTGTACACTTCATGAATAACCCTACAACATGGAATTCCGCTGATGGCTCAGCAGGTTTATTCAGCAACTGCCTGAATCATTTTGATTCCTGATCCGATTACTACGAATTGCCATCAAATCAGGAGGGGAATGGCGTGCAAGCTCAGCTCATCTCAACCAGGACTGGGGGGGGGGGGGGGGGAAGAGTTTAGGCCCCATTTCTCCGCAAATTGCAGCAAACCACACTGAAAAGTTTATCGATAAGTCAAGCATTTTCACGTGAACGGCCGGGTGGGAAGTATCAAATCAAAGAGGATGTGTTGAAATGTTCATTAATAAAGGGAAAATGGAAAAAAATACACGGAGGGGCCTCTCCTTCCACATCCGCGGCAAGCACCTACAACTGGCGGTGGGGGGTGTAGTCGACAGAATATAACTCGTGTCTGGAGGCCGCGCATTATGAGACACACCACATGGCGGCTGCAAAAGTAGGGAAACTGGGGCCTTAATGTGTGCTCGGGCCTCGGGTCATTTAATAGGTATATACTGAGGGAAAAGAGGGGAGGGAGGCGGGGGAAAGGGGCGGCTTCTGCATCAGCCTGGGACAAAAAAAAATAAGCTGGCTTGCAGATTTAAACCGAGTTCAAACAGGAGGGAGGAGACTGAGGCTTGGAGGCCGATTCACGTGGTGTCGACATTTCTCTCTCTCTCTCCCCCCCCTGAAGTCTGTCTCAGAAACGCACAGGGATGTGGAGGACCCTTCCCCAATCCCAGCCTCCCGCCCACTCAAAAGACTCACCGTCGGCCGGCTGCTGGAAGTTGACATAGGCGTAGCCCAGCGAGCGGCGGGTGATCATGTCCCGGCACACGCGGATGGAGAGGATGGGCCCGGCCGGCGAGAACTTCTCGTACAGCATCGCCTCGGTCACGTCGGGGTGCAGGTCGCCCACGTAGAGCGAGGCCATGGGGTAGCTGGGGGCGCTGGGGTTCATGGCGGCGGGGAGAGGGAGAGAGGAGGAGGAGATGGTCACTTTGATGGGGAGGGTGTTGAGGGGGGTTAAGAGGGGAAAACTTCACTCACTCAAAAAATAACTCAGACCCAGGAGGAGGGGGGGGGGGAATAAAAAATAATCAGCTGGGGGGGTGAGGGGGGGAAGCTGACCAAAAGGAGGAGATTTTTTTTTTATAAAGGCGTCGAGAGGGGGGGGAAGAAAAGAGAGAGAGAAAGGCCAGGAGGAGGAGGAGCGGCGAGGAGGGAGATGGCGCCTGCGGGGCTGGCCTGCTGGAAGAGGCCGAGTGCCTCGGGTCGCGAAAGGGTGGGTTTGGCTCCGGGTTGGCTCGGGCTCCGCTCCGGGTTGACTCGGGCTCCGCTCCGGGCTGGGATGGAAGCTGGTTTCTCTCTCTCTCTCTGTGACGGTTCCCCGCTCGCGGGTTCTTTTCCTCTCTTTCCTCCTGGTCGGCGACGTCGGTTTATTTTTAATTTGTGCTGGTTGTTTTTCTTCTTCTTTCTCTTGGTTTCCAGACGTTGATTAAATCTTTTCCTCGGTTGTTTTTTTTTCCTTTTCCCTTGTTGAGACTTGTGGATGATTTCGGGTTGCCGTTGTTTTTTTTTCCTTTTTAATTTTTTTTCCCCCCTCCCCACCCGGCTTTTTTTTTTGAGATTTTCTTTTTTTAAATTTTTTTTGGGTAAGAGTTTTTTTCCGCTTTTTTAAATTTTTTTTCTTTTTTTTAAATCATTTATGTATAGAGATAGAACAGAAAAGTGTGCTGACGGGAGAGCTCGGATGGAGCCTGGTGCACACGGACACACACACACACACAGCCGGGGATCGGAGGGTCAAAGCGATCAGCTCGCCGTTATTTATAGCCTCGCCCTCCCCGTCACTTCCGGCGGCGCACGCCTCCTCACCACCATTTCCTCCTTCGCGGCAGCGCCGCCCCTCCCCCTTCTAGCCACACCCCTCCTTTTGCATTTCCCCCCCCTCAATGGCGCCTCGCGCCTGCGCGACCGGAGGGACGTCACAATCGCGCCTCCTCCGCGCTGAGGAAAAATAGTCCCCCTCACCCACCGAAAGTAATCCCTTCCTTTTGAATGCTCGCGCAGCGGCAGGTGAGAGGAGGTGGTTGCCAACGGCAGGTAAGGTGTACCCTGAAGTTGTCACCTTGATGGTTTGCTCAGGATTTATTTACTTTAGTGGGTGGGGTGATCCATCATTTTGTAAAATCATTTTCCATATATCACTTTTTGCACGTTTCTTTTTCCCACTAAATATTTTGTATTTACCACACTCCGGTACGAAAGGACAGAGGCAATAGCCACAAGGTCCACACAGTAGAAACATTTTTCTTTTCATATCAAGATGTAAAGTTTAAAATTTATTTAATAGAATGTAGTACCTCCAGTAGAAAAATCGCGAGAGGAAAAAAAACAGGTTTAGCCATCAATTTATGCAATCGTCTTCCACACATCACTTTTTACTGGTACACACATTTCTTTTTTCCTCTTAGTACCAATAAATATTTTTGTATTTACCACACAGATGTCCTGTATGAAAGGACAGAGGAAATAGCCACAAGGTCCATGACATTGCTACTACAGCAATATAAACATTTTCATTTCATACCACAATATGTAGCACCCCCAACAGAAAAATCTGCCCTCACTGAGCATCAGAAAATTGGGTGCTTGTCTAAGTGAGATATTAGGAGGGAGTGACCAAAAGGTTAATCAAAGAGTTAGGTTTTACGGAGGGTCGTGAAGTAGGTAAAGAGGCAAAAGGGTTTTTAGAAGGGACTAACTTATTAAATTATTAATTAATTAAACCATTGTGTTCGGTTTGCCTGTCACAAATTTGTTGAGTTTGTTCCCTTGTCGCTGACTCCATCTGTCTCCCTGGAAACGGTCTGATGCTATAGTTAAGAAAGCCCACCAACACCTCTACCTTATCAGGAGGCTAAGGAAATTCGGCATGCCCACTACAATTCTCACCAATTTTTATAGATGCACCACAGAAAGCATCCTTTCCGGATGTATCATAGCTTGGTATGGCTCCTGCTCTGACCAAGACTGCAAAGAAAGTACAAAGAGTTGTGAACATAGCCCAGTCCAACACGCAAACCATCCTCCTGTCCATTGACTTCGTCTACACTTCCTGCTGCCTCGGAAAAGAAGCCAGCATAATCAAGGACCCCATGCACTGCAGACGTACTCTCTTTCACCTTCGTCCATCAGGCAAAAGATACAAAAGTCTGAGAACATGTACCAACTGACTCTAGAACAGCTTCTTCCCTGTTGCCATCAGACTTTTGAATGGCCCTATTATATATTAAGCTGATATTTCTCCTCTCCCTATCTGTAATTGCAACACTATACCCTGCACCCTCTCCTATCCTTCTCCCCATGTACTCTATGAATACTATGTTTTTGTTTGTATAGCACTCAAGAAATAATACTTTTTACTGTATCCCAATACATGTGACTGTAACACTACATTCTGCACTTTCTCGTTTCCTTCTCTATGAATGGTATGCTCTGTATGGTGCACAAGAAACAATACTTTTCACTGTATACTAATGCATATGACAATAATAGATCAAGTCAAATGTGACAATAATAAATCAAAAGTAATGAGAATTTTAGCAACTTGTATTTCGACAACTGTACACATAGACTACAAGTGCAAAACAGACATTCATATAATTACTGTGGATGTGACATTACACTTTTGAAGCTCATTCAGATAACATTTATAAATAACACTTCAGGAATGTCAGTTTTTCATAAAATTTTCAGAAAATTCTTTATCCTCATTAATGTCATTAGCAATGCTATACCATTTATATTCATCCCTGACTATATGATTTAAAATCAGTTTCAACCAGACTGAAATTTTTAATCTGTGAAGATGTGAAGCACACTCTATCTGGGATTTTCACTCCCATTCGTGTCGGTCAGGTTTTGTGCGGAGAGCGGGAAACATCACGAGAAAAGCAAAGTTGCTTTTTACGTCAGCATACACACATGGCACAATTGTCCCCCCTCCCTTCCTTCCCTGTCAGTGACGGAGCACGTTACCTGACATTTAACCTCAGGAACCCCTAATATGATGTTACTATGTAATTATCAGGCCTGTACGCTGAAATTAACACCTACCTCCAACCCTGTCAAAAAACCCATCCGTGGCAGGGTGACAGCAAAACGGTGTGAAGCCCAACTGGTCTCAGAAGGAATGCACCTGGTGAGCAGACCTGCCAGAGGAGCTCAAGTGAGTACAGTGCTCAGGGAGGAGAAGGTAATGCCCAGGAATTGTCTAGGCTGCCCAGGAATTGTCTAGGCACCCCATGTCACTGTCCAGGTAGTGCCATCTGGAATGTCCAGGCAGTACCAGGAGGGTGCTGGAGGAGTGTCCGGGCAATGCTGGGAAAGTGGGTGCTGAGGAGGGGTTCCAGGGTTAACTGATTTGGTCGCTGTGCGCTGTGGCAGCCTCTAAAAATTGTGCCCCGAACCTCGCATTTCTAAGTTGTTGGCGGGGCAAGCAAATCAGAGACCGCTCTGCCCATGATAGATCATGGGACCTGATCCTTGAAGTGTTTTTTTCTAAGTCCTGGACTACATGGCAGAGAAAGTTGCCATTTCCGTCGGCACCTTCAGCATCGCTATTCTTGCCCGACATTGGCCTTTGCCGATATCCTGGAAAATCGCGATCTCTGGCTCAGATGATTTCAGAAATGTCTTCTCAATGGGAGATTTCAGAGCTTACTTATGAAAAATACAATTTGATCTGATCTTTGCACTATGATGATCTCCAAGGTAAAGTAACTCAACTTACCTGCCAGCTCTCACCATACCCTTGGCTTTGCCTCTGACTTTTTTCTCCTGCCCATATTAAAGGATCCACCGTCTTGCCAGGCACTAGTGGCTGAAACAGTTGCCTCCTTATCGCATGAAACCTCACCTGTTGAGCAGAATCACAAAGCAACAATACTTTGAAAGTATTAAAAAAAAGGGCCTGCAAAGTCATTCTTATTCTTAATTATCAAAATTACTCAGATGTCTTATGCGAATGCGGCCTGGAGTCATTCAAAAGCAGATGTAATCAACTCTCCTGTTCTTTCCAAGGTGGTTGACAAAACTCCAAACTTCACTACTTGTTACCTGCTGGCAGATCTCACTTACTGCAGAATTCAAAACAGCTCATTGAAATAAGATGTAAAACAACAAGATTTAAGAATCGCCCAATGCTGTATCTCATCCACTCAGTGAACAAACTCTATATGACTGTTAAACTTTGCAGCCTGATAATTACAAGGGATGTAATCTGATGATCAGTATGTCAATCTACTCTGTTTTATCATTTTTTTGTATTTTATATTTGACTTCATAGAATCATAGAAATCATAGAAACCCTACAGTGCAGAAGGAGGCCATTCGGCCCATCGAGTCTGCACCGACCACAATCCCACCCAGGCCCTACCCCCACATATTTACCTGCTAATCCCACTAACCTACGCATCTCAGGACTCTAAGGGGCAATTTTTAACCTGGCCAATCAACCTAACCCGCACATCTTTGGACTGTGGGAGGAAACCGGAGCACCTGGAGGAAACCCACGCAGACACGAGGAAAATGTGCAAACTCCACACAGACAGTGACCCGAGCCGGGAATCGAACCCGGGACCCTGGAGCTGTGAAGCAGCAGTGCTAACCACTGTGCTACCGTGCCGCCCCGAATGGACTTGGAATGATTGATTGCAAAACCTACCTCAATTTGGTTCTGTCAGCTACTGAAGTTGATTTTTAAATAAATACATCTTTGGTGAGGGTGATGAATCTACTTGACTCATGGACATCTCCAACAACAGCCAATCACAGGAAAGAATCCCCCCCTCCCACAAATAATGCCACATGATGAATGGTCAAGAAGTTTGACATTTCAGCAGATAATGAGCATGGCTCAATTATGAGGGTCCTGCAGTAGGATTCTTCCAGTGTTGTTTGCCCAGGGACACAGTACCAAATTTAGGCACTGTTCACGGAAAACGGGGACATTTGGTCGATCAGCCTACCAAAAAGAAAATTAAAATATAATTAAATTTACCTCTCAAAGGCCTCTTGGTCTCAATCCAGTCCCTTGTTGTGTAGCCTGACAGAAACTTAATATCATTTCCTGCTCAAGCCTCTCAGTAAAAATTGCAAATAGATCCTGATGATGTCATCAGGAACTGACATAAATATGTTAAAAGGACCCCTGCTGGCTTTGGGTGGCTGTCCTGGTTGCCTGCCATAAATATCCCAGTAGGTTAGCTCTCAGTGTCGCCTGGTTCGTTATTCCCACCAGGAGATTTCAACAGCTCTCCCTCTGAATATCGCACAATCAATCTGACAATACAGAATTGGTTGAGCTGTCCCTGGAGCTGAGTATTGTGAGCGCACGTGTGGATCTGAACTGTCTGCTAATGATACTGCCAAAGGGAAGCAAGCATGTGAGGAAGAGGATAGAGGGTGAATGATCAACTCCTAGGGATCCCTGGAGGTCACACTGTGAGATGGAAGGAGAAGTTTTGGTGGAGATGCTTTGGATTGTACAGGCAAGAATGGAATCAAGCATGGAATACCCCTGAGCTGAACATCAGAGGGCAGAGGTGGAAAGAGGAGAGTATGATCAACTATGCCAAAGACTGGAAATGCATCAAGCAGGGTCAATCTGTGTCGCTATGTCATTTGTGAATTTTGTTAGAGCCCTATTTTGTTACAGCAGAAACTGAAACCTGATTGAAGAGATGCAAACATGGACTGTGCGAAAATAGGTACATATTTGGAAGGCATTAAAACGTACAAAGACTGGAAAGGAAAGCAAGGTTGAAATGGGGTCATAATACAGAAGGATGCATTGAGGGTGGGGTTTTTAAAGAGGGCAGGGGGAAGGATAGCAGCTTTGAAAATGGGGGGGGGGGGGGGGCACAGTATCTGAGGAGATGAGCCATTTGCCAGATATGCCAACTTTTGTGAATTACCTTGAGAGACAATTTCTAAATAAAACGAAGCCTCACTCGAGATAGAGCTTTGAAATCCCAGGATTTTTCACAAGCATTCAAAAACACATTTCTCTTGATTGCTTTGCCAGCTCCCATGACAAATTGTCCTCTGCTGCATGCCGTTGCCCAAGCGGCAGCCACCATGACCTGTACTGAAAGGTCAGGGATGAGAGACTGGCCGCAGAGACAGGAAGATAGTGGTGACTGGATATGAGAGCCAGAGAAGTGAGCAAGATTAAGCCTGAAGAAGACTGGCAACCATTCCCAATGGTGTGAGAGACTCCGGCAGTAGTGGTGGCTCTTGAAGTCAGTGGGGAGGGCTTTAGGCCAGTGTCCATGTCTTGTCCAGAAAGAGTGTCCTAGGTTCAGCTGCTAGTTTTGGTGGAGAGATTTTGAGAGGGGAAAGTCTTGGGGAGACAGGCCTTCCAGTTTAGCGAGGGTTCTGGTTAATGAGAGTAAGGCCCAGTTAAATAATGAAGATGTGCTTCATTTAAAGAGCAAAATTTATCAGCACAGAAAAGAGTGAGAATTGAACTCCACCTTTCCTTTTTTTAAAATGCAATTTTGGGGACTTAAATCTGTTCAGACAGGAGAGTTTTTGAGTGCAGGAGGTGGAAAGCTGAGTTGTGCAAATGGTCAGGTGTTGGCTTTTGACCGTTGGAACCTGGGCTGTGATCCAACTTAGATGCAATGACCTTGGGCTCCTGGAGCCTCGGTTCTTAATAGGGCTGGAATCATATTGCAACTCTGGCATAGATTAGCAGTGCAACTCTTTTAGTTGGTGTGAGAATTGGAAATTGTCACTTGAGTATGTTAACTGTCAAATCAAAACAGACCTGCAATGAAGTGGGAATAAGAGAGCACCTTTACCCGGAGCTCATTGTGGGCAGGCCGGCACTCTGTAGTGGTCAGCCCTGAACCTCTCAGTTCATGGTGCTGACTCTGACAATCTCGGCAAATGTTTAGGAAAAGTTGAGAGCTGCTCCTGACAGAGTCTTCCCACCTTCCATGGAGCAGCAAAGACTTGCCGCTAATGGCTTGGAGAAGACTGAGATGGTTACTAAGAAGGACCTGGTGGAGGTCATTCCCTGGAAGAAGATCCAACAGTAAGTGTTCACCACTAGGTTCAGGCTTCTTCCCTCCCTGGAAAAGGATTTTAGGTAAGTGGCAGGAAGGAGAGGAGGAGCGTTAGTGTGGAGAACGGGGAAAGGTTAATCACAGCTGGCAGGAGTGCCACTAAGGTGGATGGAACTCCCATTGCCCCAACTAAATTGGATAAATAAATATACTTAGCTTTTCAATGGTGACGGCTGGCTAGGCTACATCCATGCCTCAAAAAGGTGAGCAGAAGAGGTCTGATGTCTGGGCATTCCTGAAGGGACTTAATGGGGTATTAGGCCCATCATTAGTCTATACAAGGGGCCAAATGCATGTTTTAGACAGCCACCCTGGGCATGTGAAAAATGATGTGGAGATGCCGGCGTTGGACTGGGGTAAACACAGTAAGAAGTTTAACAAGACCAGGTTAAAGTCCAACAGGTTTATTTGTTCGGAGCTCCGAAAGCTTGTGTGGCTTTTGCTACCAAATAAACCTGTTGGACTTTAACCTGGTCTTGTTAAACTTCTTACTATATGAAAAATGGCCTGAGTTAATCTCTGGTTGTTTGTTCTCCAAATGTCCATGGGATGCAGGATAGTGATCCCTGGAATTTGGCCTTGCTCCACCCAAATTGACACAACTATGTCCAGACTTTATCCAACCCCTGGTCATTACAGTGATGACTGTAGCACGGAGCTGTTTCATGTGCCTCACAGCTGTTCAAGGGAATCTTGAATTTGAATCACAAGCAAAATACTGCGAATCTTGGAAATCTGAAATAAAAATAGTAAATTCTGGAAATGCTTTGTAGGTTTGGCATTATCTGTGGAGAGAGAAACAGAGTTAACGTATTAGGTCTATGACCTTTCATCACTTCTGTCTAACTTTTTTTCATGTTTTGCTTTTTTCATTTTTATTAAATTTGCTTTCAGAAGGCAGCAACTCTGGATCCTGCCATATTCACATATTGTGTAGACATATGTTCTGCTTCTTTACTTGTTCCACTGGCACTTCTGGGACCATGCACCAAAAAACCATTTTGTCTTTTAACCTTCTTTGCCCTCCACCTTATCACAGATCTTCCCTTTTGTTCTTTTTCCCTCTCTCTCATTTCACTTGCTCGAAACCTATTGCATTACTAACTTATCTTAGTTCTGATAAAAGGTCACAGACCTGAAATATAGGGCAAAATTATACCTTAAGCAAGTCCTGCTGCCAGGACTGAAAATTGGTCCGAGGCAACATAGGCGGGTGACAGAGTTGCGCACACAATTTTATCAGGGCTGGCCAATTTGTCTGTACCTTTAAGACCTGGCTGGTTGGAGAGATTCGCATTCTAATTAGTATTCTGTAACTTGATTTCTGTGTCTGTGCACTGTTTGAGTGCACATTTCCACTCCATCTGACGAAGGAGCAGTGCTCCGAAAGCTTATGGTATTTGCTACCAAATAAACCTGTTGGACTTTAACCTGGTGTTGTGAGACTTCTTACTGCAATTAAGGACTGGCAGGCAAGGAGGGTGGCCAGTAAAATAGTACAGGCAGGACTGTTCCACACCCTGAAATGCTAGCATTATCTTTCAAAGCCAGCCAGCAGCACATGATACTGCAATAGCCCTGGAGGGAGAAGTGAGAGAGCTCTGGCAGCAGTTCAAAGTGAAGACATGGTCAAAGATAGATCAAGGGTCACAGCAAGATTCAATAATGCCTCCCTGGAGATACTCTTCCAGGCTGTAATGAAACGCAGGGAAGTCCTGATCACTTGGGATGGCAGAAGACAAACTCATCAATTTATCTGCTTGCAGGAGAAGAACAGTGCAAGGGAAGAGCCCAGAATGGAAGGCGGCATGCCCTACATCACCAACCTCATGGCTATGAAGGAAGACGCACTAGAACTGGGAAAAATGGAGGCAGGCAAGGCAATTTTGGATGGTAGATGGTTATGGAACTCTGAGAGATGGGCAAAGGAGACTCCCCCTGGCAAGCATAAATCATAGTGCTCGTGTGTACAACTCATCACAGAGCTCCAGATGATGAGTAGTTAGAAGGACATTTGGAACATGCATCACTGTCACATCAGTCTTTACTCTCTTGCCATCTTAGTTGAGAGTGGCCAGCCACCGAGTCTGAGTGACAGCCCCCTCAGCTCTGAGGAGGAGGGTTCCTCAGAGTGTACACTGTCACATCATTTCCCCACAGCCTCCACCAGTGCAGATTGTTACTTCGAATGGGTATGTGTCTGCAATTAGTAATGGTGATCAAAGCACAGACTTGCCCAAGCAGCTGTAACAATTGAAACCACTCACACTTGCTTTGTATATAAATGTACCAGAGTGAGAGCACCTTCAAACAGTTTTGTTCCTCTGCACTAGGCAAATTGGCCCTTGTGTGATGATACCATGCTATTAATATATTGCATGTTTGAGGGGACTGCTTTAAGATTCGGTGTTTTGTTGCTGGGGCTCGGTTTCTTTGGAAGGAATGCAGTAGATGCTGGAAAACAGAATTCTTACTCATTTTAGCCATGTAAGTGTTTGTTTAGCAGAATGCTTAATGGGCTTTTGTTTACCAAAGAAAAGGACTCCTTCGGTGTTTTCTTGATTTGAAGTAATGGAAGGTGAGTTAGGTGTATGGGGCATCAAGTGATACTAGAAATGGGAGGAGCTAGATTTGTAACAGGGGAAAAAACAGCTTTCTGTGTTCAGTTGCTGGAGGGAGCTGTTATAAAGAAGAGGTCTGCACTCTTTCTCTGCCAAGTCTCTGCAGAAACTCTCTGAAGGCTTCATTCAAGGATGTTAACCAATTTAAAGCAAGTATCCCTGAAGCTGCTGACTGGAGCTGGTTGAAGGCAGAAGTCGGGAGGCTGCTCTGAAAAATCAAACCCTCTCAGAAAGCTTCAGGTCTGAACAAGTATATCTGTATTTGCTACTATATTTAAGGTGGGATTTAAGTATATATAAAAAATTGCTTAATTGGAACTGAAGTAGTGATGTTAGAAATTAAGATTGCCTTTTCATGCTTAAAGAATGTTCAACGGTTAACAGTTAAACTGTTTCATTTTGTTACATTCAGACTGTGTTGTGAATAAAGCTTGTTTTGATAAAAAGATCCCTAATTTGTCAGTGGAATTACTCCTGGAGTAAAGCATCCTTTTCTCCATGGGAATATCCAGTTAAAAATTAAAGACTTGCCTCTGGACACCTTTGCTGTCATTTTATTACTCCGATAGACTGGTAAAATTCAGCTTGTTAATTCTGTTTCGCTTTCCACAGATGCTGCCGAATCTGCTGTGTATTTCCAGCACACTGTTTTTATCTGAATTTGAATGAGTCTGGGAAGCTGAATCAGAACTTTATGTAGAACCACATGGTCTCAGCATTTATTCACCTTCAGATTTTCTTTCCATTTTTATGCAGCGGTACAGAGAGCACAATATTGTTGCTCTTATTCCTAAGTTCCATTGCTTAAACAGTACAAGACATTTGTGATGACTCAGATCCATATAGAAACTGGAAGTTTTCACCATTTTCACTACTTCTTTGCAAAATGACGGTATTTGGACAGCAAGTTGCATTACATGTGGTAAGTATAGATATATTGTAGGATTCCCATGGAACTTGCAACTTGGAAAGAGAGCATTCGGCCCAACTGGTCCATGCTGAACCTTCTCCTCTAACCCCTATCAGCCTGTCCTTCTGTTCATTTGTTCAAAATGAACTATGATCATGATCTGGAGAGCACTCTCTGAGAGGTTGGAAGTAGATGCAATGGTAACAATCAAAATGGAATCGGATAAATACTCCAAAAAAAAAACAATTTATGAAGAAATAGCCAGGGGGGGGGGGGAGTGCACTTAATTGGATAGCTCTACCAAAGAGCTGGCAGAAACACGATGTACTGCTGTATCAATCTACTGTGGTGCAAGAATGGATCCTCCTTTAACACTTGCAGGGTTAACAAACACGTTATGTTAAAATATAACCAAACCATGCTGCAAATACTGAGCAAGTCAGGTAGCATCTGTGGAGAGAAACAGAATTAGCATTTCAAATCAATAGCATTTCATCTGAACAGAAAGAAGATAGAAACGCAAGCCAGTAGAAGGGATGAGAGGGCAGAACAAAAAGGAATAAGTGCTGTGATAGGGTCAAGGGCAGGAGAGATCAACTAAGGAAGAATTTCAGGATCCTAAAACCAAAGAGAGAGTGGTGGTGCTTATAGCAAAGGGACAAAAGTTGTGTTCAGATGAGACATTAATGGCTATAGAGCAGCTATTTGAATGCAGTGTGAAGGAATAAAGAAAGAAACAAGCCAGGAAAAAAAATAAAAGCATCACAGAGCAAGATGGAGACAAAGGTTATGATCTAAAGTTATTGAACTCAATATTGAGTCCAAAAGACAGTAGAGTGCCAAGACTAAAAGATGAGCTGCTGTTCTTTGAGCTTGCTTTGAGCTTCATGGGAATTCTCAGGCAGTCTAAGGATAGAAAGGTCAGGCGGAGAATTAAAATGACAAGCAACAGGAAGTTCAGGAATATTTTACAAGTTTTTTGTGAAGCATATTCAGGTGCAGTAATGCAGAGTTTGTGAAGTGTTCCAACCTGTTAGACATCAAATAAGCCACTAACACGGTTAACAAAACCAACTGTCAATCATTAGTGGTGTACATTTGAAAAAATACCAGCTCATGATTTTATACCAAATCTCTTGAGTTTTAAAAATTTGCCTCTTGATTTATGAGATGGTGGTGCTTGACATGTCAGATCTAAAACTTCAGCCAGCATGGGGGCCAGGAGGGAAAATTGGGCAGTCAACAATAATTAGCTCAGATGTACCTTCGATGAGAAACAAGCTAATCAGAAACCACAAATGAAAAGTAAACTCTAGAAAAGATTGAAATCTGAAACAACTGCCAAGTGAACGTTGGTACTTACATTTGCATTTACATGTTCTCAGTGCTGTTCTTGTAAAGCTGTCAGACAATACTACACAGTGCATACTCAGTAGTAATAGAAAATAAGAAAGAAGCAGCAACCTTTTATTAGATACTTGAAAATTTAACTCTCAAAGATCCAAAAATAATTCTTCTTAGAATAATATCGGGTGTTATATTACCAGTTTATCTCTGTGTCAGTACTAATCCATTGACTCTGTCTACACTTCCCATTGCCTCGGAAAAGCAGCCAGCATAATTAAGGACCCCACGCACCCGGACACACACTCTTCCACCTTCTTCCATTGGAAAAAGATACAAAAGTCTGAGGACATGTACCAACTGACTCAAGAACAGCTTCTTCCCTGCTGCCATCAGACTTTTGAATGGACCTACCTCGCACTAAGTTGATGTTTCTCTACACCTAGCTATGATTGTAACACTACATTCTGCATTCTCTCCTTTCCTTTTCTATGAATGGTAAGCTTTGTATAGCATGCATGGAACAATACTTTTTACTGTATATTAATACATGTGACAATAAATCAAATCAATAAGCAAAGATAGAATTTTTAGTTCTTACAATCTTCTGCAAATACCTTTGCAGATTTGCTATTCAGCAAAAGAAAAAAATTAAAGAAGGGGCAACTAAATTAAAAGATAAATGCATCAAATATTGGAACAGATGCCAGATTTATCTAATGTTGTAAAAAGCGATTTTTAAACATTAATAAGCAAAAAAAAATTCTTATGCCCTCTGGGAACTCTGATTTTCTTTCTGAATTCAGGGCCCTGGGAATAATTTAAGAGCTTCCACCCATATCTTCTGAAGAAACTGTTGGGAATGCAATGAAGAAAAGGTTCAGGATTACTTCATGAGGAGAGGTAACTGAAAGGGACCTCTACAATCTCTGTTCCTGTGAGAGAATTGCTATTTCCTATTGAGTATGCTGCAAATAGGTTAATTCGTTCATAACTGTGATTGGAATAGAAAATCAGTTAATCCTGAATATAGTGGGTTGTACAGCACTGGGAGTTAAGGAGCCAGTTAAAGTATTACATTGCTTGTTGTAATTAGTTGTTGATTAAGGAAAGGCAAGATACTGCAGATGCTGAAATCTGAAACAGCGGGTCTGACATCATCTGTGGAGAGAGAATAGAGCCAACGTTTTGAGTCAGGAGGAGCCTTTGGCAGAGCTGATTAAAAACTATGTATTTTAACCACTAGCACCCAATACGAGCACTTAAATAATGTGAGTAAGCTCATTTTCAAATGCACAGATTGGTTGCCGATTTTGTTGTGAATATCCTTCAAAACTAGATAAGACAACCTCCTTATTCATATGATTGATCTAATGGGTTTGGACCCAATTTCCTTACAACTGAGCCACTGCTCCCCATCAACCCTCCAAACATGTACTGCTAGAGAATTACTCATCACTAATGTGGAGAGCAGGTGCTGAATTGTTTTGCAATTTCCATCCTATGTTCTTGAGCCCACCAGAAAGTCCAAAAGCCATGTGTATATTTTACTGTGATTTTGAAATAAGCTGAAAATACAATTAAGAGAAGACAGTTGAAGTCATTTACAGGTCACAGTCATGACTGTAACCATGAGTCTCAGAATACAGAAAGAAATGTTCAACAGTAAGTTAGCAATTTAACATTTCTTTGCAACACTGAAAATTAGCACAGGATAAGATACAAACCATAGGCCCTGTCTGAAATAAATAAGCTTGAATCTGAGATCTTTAGAAGTTTCCATTATAATATCCCAGTGTTGAGCTCCAGCAATACAAAAGCAAAATACTTTGGATACTGGAAATCTGAATGGAAACGGAAAATGTCAGAATTGCTTAGCAGGTCAGGCAACATCAGTAGATAGAGGGTTAATGTTTCAGGTCGGCTTATGATGAAAGTGAGGAGGTGTGGGATAGAGGGAAAGTTGGCCGATTGGATAGGCAACTGGCTGTCTGACCGAAGACAGAGGGTGGTGGTCGATGGAAAATTTTCGGATTGGAGGCAGGTTGCTAGCGGTGTGTCGCAGGGATCAGTGCTTGGTCCTCTGCTCTTTGTGATTTTTATTAATGACTTAGAGGAGGGGGCTGAAGGGTGGATCAGTAAATTTGCTGATGACACCAAGATTGGTGGAGTAGTGGATGAGGTGGAGGGCTGTTGTAGGCTGCAAAGAGACATAGATAGGATGCAAAGCTGGGCTGAAAAATGGCAAATGGAGTTTAACCCTGATAAATGTGAGGTGATTCATTTTGGTAGGACAAATTTAAATGTGGATTACAGGGTCAAAGGTAGGGTTCTGAAGACTGTGGAGGAACAGAGAGATCTTGGGGTCCATATCCACAGATCTCTAAAGGTTGCCACTCAAGTGGATAGAGCTGTGAAGAAGGCCTGTAGTGTGTTAGCTTTTATTAACAGGGGGTTGGAGTTTAAGAGCCGTGGGGTTATGCTGCAACTGTACAGGACCTTGGTGAGACCACATTTGGAATATTGTGTGCAGTTCTGGTCACCTCACTATAGGAAGGATGTGGAAGCGCTGGAAGGAGTGCAGAGGAGATTTACCAGGATGCTGCCTGGTTTGGAGGGTAGGTCATATGAGGAAAGGTTGAGGGAGCTAGGGCTGTTCTCTCTGGAGCGGAGGAGGCTGAGGGGAGACTTAATAGAGGTGTATAAAATGATGAAGGGGATAGATAGAGTGAACGTTCAAAGACTATTTCCTCGGGTGGATGGAGCTATTACAAGGGGGCATAACTATAGGGTTCGTGGTGGGAGATACAGGACGGATATCAGAGGTAGGTTCTTTACGCAGAGAGTGGTTGGGGTGTGGAATGGACTGCCTGCAGTGATAGTGGAGTCAGACACTTTAGAAACATTTAAGCGGTTATTGGATAGGCACATGGAGCACACCAGGATGATAGGGAGTGGGATAGCTTGATCTTGGTTTCAGATAAAGCTCGGCACAACATCGTGGGCCGAAGGGCCTGTTCTGTGCTGTACTGTTCTATGTTCTATGTTCTATGTCAGTGATCTTCCTTCAAGAGCGTTGTCAAAAGAAATTGATATTGAGCCACATAAGGAGATATTAGGAAGATGGCCAAAACATCTGTTTTTAAAGAGTGTCTTAAAGGAGAGGAGAGGCAGAGAGGTTTAGGGTGGGATTCCCAGAGCTTGGAGCTGAAAGCTAGATCAGCATGATAGAATTATTAAAATCTGGGATGTGCAAGAGTCCAGAACCGGTGAAGCACAAATATCAGAGGGTTCCAGGGCTGAAGGAGGGTGAAGAGTTAAAGAAGAGGTGAGGTGAAACAAGGATAAGAATTTCAAACTTGAGGTGTTGTTAGATCGGGAGACATTGTGGCTGTTGGATTGGATTGTGGCCGGAATTTTACAGCCCCGCCTGCCATGGGAATTGGAGCGGGCAAGGAGCGGAAAATGGGCAGGATTTAAGAGTTTCGGGATGAGTGAGGCCGTAAAATCCTGCCCAACAAGTTAGTCAGCACAGGGGTGATGGGTGAATGGGACATGGTGCGAGTTAGGGTACAGTAGCAGAGTTTTGGATGAGCTTAATCTTATAGAGTGTGGAATTTGTAAGGCCATCCGGGAGAGCATTAGAATATTCAAGTCTAGAGGTAATAAAGCAATGAATGTGGGTTCCAGCAGCAGATCATCTAAGTTTAGGTTCTTCTGATACAGTTCAATATCATCTGCAACTCTCTTAGAATTGGCCATCCATGAATAGCTACACACACACACACACACACACACAAACAGCCCAAGGGTCATCCAGACTCACAATGTTCTCTCCACAAATGCTGTCAGACCTGTTGAGATTTTCTGATAAATTCTGTTTTTGCACCAGATCTGCAATCATTTGTTTTTATCTTATACGAGTAGCTAAACCCTTGTAATTGGCAGTGAATACTTTATAAGTATTCAAACAGGATTAACAGGTTAAAGGGAAAGCACGCAATCCTGTCTCTGATTCATTTGAGCAACCTGTTGTTATAATACGAAAGCAAAACACTGTGGATGCTGGAAATCCGAAACACAAACACAAAGTGCTGGGATACAATTAACACATTGGGTCACATCTGTGGGGAGAGAAATAGTTTGAGGTCAATGATCTATCAAAACAGGAAGATATTAGAGATGAATAGTTTTTAAACTAGTAACGGGGCCAGTGAAAAGGTAAGGAGGAAAATAAAACAAAGTGATAAGTTGGAGGGCAGGAGTAATTAAGTGACTAAAGGGATAATGATGCAAGGCAAAATGGGGTAAATAGTGGAACAGATAGTGAAAACATGATGGGCCCAAAGGAGGTGTAAATGCTCATAGCAGATGGGGGAGGGAAGCATGGAAAGCCTAGCAAAGTGGTAAAGAATGGTAGGTAGACCTCAGGGGTACAGAACACCCTGTCAAAAAGGGGTGAAATCTTCCACTCTGAAGCCTGTGTTCATTGGCAGGGATGGAAATGGGGGTGATTCCTGTTGTAGGACCGGATGGCTGAACTCGTGCAATTATATTCTGTTTATCTCATTCTGTGCAGAGCATGGTGAATCTCATGGGGGTGGCAGGAAGTCACCCTCTCTACTCTTACCTCATGGGATTGAAGGTCTGGACATATTGCAAGTGCATCAGGACAACCATTCACTAATTGCAGACCAGTATGACCAAACGTGTCAAAGAGAAGATAACAATCTGCAGCCTTACGGTTGTGATGTTCCCTGGATTCTCCTCCAGGCGGTCCAGGAAAGGCGAGTGGTGCTGTTTCTCAGGAATGGCAGCGGGTGGCCCTCCTGTCTGACCACGGTAGCCTGGGGCGGAAGTTAGTGCCTGTGGGGTCCAGTGCAGAGACACCCATCAGTGTAGAAAGAAGATGAATGATCTCCTGCGCTCCACCATGGTAAGTGCCTCACCTCCTGACTGAAAACTGACATTCTCAAAAGGGCACCTCGCATCAAAGGTGCAAGTGTACAGGGATGTCACACACAAGCAGCAGATGGGACATCCACAGTTTACACCTTCAATATCATCAGTTACAGGAACAGTTTCACCCTATGATCAAGTGTAGTATGGAGAGGATGCTGCATTTGGTTGAGGTCATTAGGTTACGCTGAGGCTTCATATGTTTCATATGAAGCAAATTTTAAAAGCGGCATCTCGGCCTTTTGGCTAAGATGCAAATGAGCCCAAGTCTTGGAGGAGGAACCTCCCCCTTCTCCAATCAGCTTGGCTCATGTAGATCAGGCCCAGGACAGGGTGGTTTGGTCGCTTGCCCTGTCTTGTCAGCCTGGATCTGAAATGTCTCAACTTGTTGAGACTCTGAATTGGATTTGATTTGATTGAATTGGAAAAGTATAAAAAAAAACAGTTTCACCCTATCTACTCTGTTCCTCATGACTTTGAACATGTCAAATCTCCTCTTAGTATTCTTCACTCCAAGGAGAACAGTCCCAACCTTTCCAATCTATCCTCATAACTGAAGTTTCTCATCCCTGTAACCATTCTTATAAGCCTCTTCTGCATTCTCTCCAATGTCTTCACATCCTTCCTGTAGTGTGATGCCCAGAACTGTGTGCAATATTCCAGCTGAGGTCTAACTAGTGTCTTTCATAGGTTCAGCATAACCTCCTTGCTCTTGTACTCTATGCCCCTATTAATAAAGCTCAATTATTTTATGAGTTCCAGACCACTGACCAAATCAGAAGACCTTATCGTAAGTGTGTCTGCTTCCTGCTACAAACCCCTCCTGATGTGCTGCTGACCTGCAGCTCAGCCTCCAGCTCAATGACGCTGAGCTGAAACTCTTTGAGCCACAAACGCTTACTGCACTCATGTTAGCCCTGGATCACACTGGCATCTAGGTGCTCCCACATGCTTCAGCCTTGACACATCACCTGTTTTGTCATCCTCAATGTGTTTTAATTAATCATATCATTCAATTATATATACAGCTCCAGGGTCCCAGGTTCGATTCCCGGCTCGGGTCACTGTCTGTGTGGAGTTTGCACATTCTCCTCGTGTCTGCGTGGGTTTCCTCCGGGTGCTCCGGTTTCCTCCCACAGTCCAAAGATGTGCGAGTTAGGTTGATTGGCCAGGTTAAAAATTGCCCCTTAGAGTCCAGAGATGCGTAGGTTAGAGGGATTAGCAGGTAAAATATGTGGGGGTAGGGCCTGGGTGGGATTGTGGTCGGTGCAGACTCGATGGGCCGAATGGCCTCCTTCTGCACTGTAGGGTTTCTATGATTTCTATGATTTATTTTCCTTATTATGTATTTAATCTTGCCACCACTCCATGTATTATTTTGAGCCTTAGGAATTGAATGGATCTTAACCATTCACCAGATAATCCCCAAACAACTAGCTTCTTTCCATGTAGTAGAGTAAGAACCAATTCTTGCATAATAAAAACTTAGAAAAAGCATAAGGAAAGGAACACCTCAGCAAAATCTCCCACTTACCAAACTCCTAGGTGTGCACTCCATTCCAAAGCTGCACTCATTCAGCCTGTGCACCAATATCAGGGCCAAACAGAAGATGGCTACATCGTCCATGTACACAGTGGCTTTGACCTCAGTGCCTCTGCCCAGGATTGTTAGCCGTCTTAGCCTTCCTGAAATTAGCAATACACTTGATGCAGCACAAGACGGGAGAGAGAGGACAGTCCTGCCTGATTCTAGATTTGATTTGATTTGCCATGCATTGACTGAAACTGCAAAGGGAATGCTTGTGTAGAGTTGTTCCATGCAATAGCAAATTTTAAAAAAATATTTCATGAGACATGGGCTTTGCTGGCAAGGTCAGCGTGGGTTGCCCATTCCTAATTGCCCTTGAATTGAGTGGCTTGCTAGGCCATTTCAGAGGGCAGTTAAGAGTCAATCACATTGCTTGGATCTGGAGTCACATGTAGGGTAAAATGGCAGATTTCCTTCCCTAAACCTAGATGGGTTTTTCTGGCAATCAATAATAGTTTCATGTCACCATTACTGAGACTAGCTTTCAATTCCTGATTTATTAATTGAATTTTAAAGTCCACCAACTGCTGTGATGTGATTTGAACCCATGTCCCCAGAGCATTAGCCTGGGCCTCTGCATTACTAATCCAGGTATTAACTCCAGGTATCATCATCCCTCCCCAAACTGTATTTTGGAGAGCATATCCATCATGTCAATGAGTGATATTCTCTCAAATATCTTTTTCTGGTTCAAGCTGATGAGGTAGGTGTCCACACCCTGGTCCTGCAAATTGGTGATCATATCTCTATGTAGTGCAATGCTGTCAGAGATCTTCTTGCTGGGTATAGTGCAGGCCTGATCAAGGTGGGGAACCAATTTCAGAGCAGGCTTGACCTGATTGGCGAAGTCCATGGTCAGAAATTTGTTGGCCTCATTAAGTACTGAGATGGGCCTCCATTTTCTGATTTCCTCACTCTCTCATTTCCCTCCTAGATGAGGGTGGTGATGCCATTCGTCATGGATTCTGACATGCTGCCAGTCAGAAGCATACTTTTTGCTTCTCTAACCATTTTAAAAAATTAATTCATGGGACATGGATGACACTGGCTAGCCAGCATTCATTGCCCATCCCGAGATGCCCTTGTTCAGAGGGCAATTGAAAATCAACAACATTGCTGTGGCTCTGGAGTCACATGTAGACAGACCAGGTAAGGATGGCAGATTTCCTTCCCTAAAGGAAGGACCAGATGGGTTTTTCCAACAATTGGCAATGGTTTCATGGTCATCAGTAGATTCTTAATTCCAGATTTTTTAATGAATTCAAATTCCACCATCTGCCATGGTGGGATTCAAAACTGAATCCCCAGAACATTAGCTGAGTTACTGAATTAATAGTCAAGCAATAATACCACTAGGCCATCGTCTCCCCTAATTTAGACTCTTATCCAAATAGGCTTGTGGCTTTCTTGTGCTTTAGCCAAATTGCATCACCTCATGCTTACTATATTGATATTTTTCCAATAACGTGACCATTCGGCAAATTTATTATTACCTTCTTGTATTTTGTCACATTCTTCCTCAGTATTATAACTCAATTTGGTGTCATTCGCAGATTTTAAACTTGTAAATCAGCTTTCCGAGTCCAATAATTTATGTAAATTACGAACAACATTGGTCCCAACACTAATTACTGTTGAACACCATTTCCTATCTTTATAGTAATGAGTAGCTACCCTTCATCCCTATTCTGTTTTCTATTTTGCATCCAATTTTCAATCGATTCTGCTGCTTATTTCCTGATTCCACTTATGCATGAATCTATTATGTGATACCTTATTGAAAACAGTTTGAAACTCTAAATATATTGCATTTACTGCATTATCCTTGTCTACTCTTCCTGTTATTTTTTCAAAGAAGGTTGATCAAACATGAAACCTTTAAAAATCCATGTTAATTACTCTATTATATTTGCAGTTTCTCTAACATCTTTGAGTAACAATTCCATTATCTTGCCTCCCACTAACAGTATTCTAACTCATGGTTATAGCTCCCCTGGCTTATTTTATCTCTCTTTTTAACTATGGGAATAACATATAGTAGCCTACCATCAATATTAGTTAGTCACCAAAAGATCCGTATGTGAATTTAGAAGAAACTTCTTTACCCAAAGAGAGATTTGAATATGCAACTCACTATCATCGGTGGCTGAAGTGAATGGGATTGATGTATTTATGGGGAAACTAGACAAACATACTACAAAGGGAGAAAGCAATAGATGGTTACAATGTTGAATTCAGATGAGAAAAGATAGGAGGGGGCTGCAGTGGACTATAAAGACTAGCGTGGACTAGTTGGGTCGAATGGCCTGTTTAGATAAACTATGTAACTTGGGTCACGAATTTCATCCCTGGCACCACCAGAGGGTGCTGCTTAGGGTCCATTATAAAGGATGTAATTAATAGCAGAGCATTTAGAAACACAACCTCTCCAAGTGTCTGTTGATTTTTTTTTCCCCTACCATTGTTTCTAAAACCTTACTCACTAGACATGTTAAACTGACTGGCTTGTAGTTACGAGGAATGTCCTGGCACCCTTTCTTGCATTAGGGTGTCACATTTACCACTCTCCAATGCTTTGGCATCTCCCTATGTCTAGGGACAATTCCAAGTTATGGCAAACCCTCTGTTATTTCCATTCCCACTTCCTTTAGTAACCTGAAATGCAAGCCATCTGGACCAGGTGACTTTTAAAAATTCATTTTTCAGGATGTGGGCATCGCTCGCTAGACCAGCATTTATTGCCCATCCCTAGTTGCTCTTCAGTAGGTGGCGGTGAGCTGTTTTCTTGAACCACTGAAGTCCCTAAGGTGTAGGCACTTCAACAGTGCTGTTAGGGAGGGAATTCCAGGACCTTGACCAAGTGACAGTGAAGGAACAACGATATATTGCCAAGTTAGGTGAGTGATTTGGAAGGCAATCTTCAATGTCTATCACCCAGATAGACATTAGCAGTACCAGCACAGACAGGGCTGGCTGGACCCTAAAAGACATAGCTGCTAGACTGGGACTGCAGCAGGTGGTGAGGAAACCAACAAGAGGGAAAAACATACTTGACTACATCCTCACCAACCTGCCTGCTGCAGATGCATCTGTCCATGGCTGTATTTATAGGAGTGATCACCACAGAGCCCTTATGGAGATAAAGTCCCTTCTTCACATTGAGGACACCCTCCATTGTGTTGTGTGGCACTACCACCGTGCTAAAAGGGATAGACTTCGAATTGATCCGCAGCTCAAAACTGGGCGCTGTGGATCATCATCAGCAGCAGAATTGTATTCGGCCACAATCTGTAACCTCATGGTCCAGTATATTCCCCACTCTATCAGTAACACCAAGCCAGGGGATCAACCCTGGTTCAATGAAAAGTGCAGGGGGGCATACCAGGAGCAACACCAGGCTTACTTAAAAATGAGGCGTCAACCTGGTGAAGCTATAAAACAGAACTATTTGGGTGCCTAGCAGCAAAAGCAGCAATTAATGGATGTAGCTAAGTATCCCACAACCAGTGGATCAGATCTAAGCTTTGCAGTCCTGCCACATCCAGCCATGAATGGTGATGGACAATTTAACAACTCACTGAGGGAGGAGGCTCCACAACTACATCTTCAATGATGGAGGAGCTCAGCACGGCAAAAGATAAGGCTGAAGCATTCGCAACAATCTTCAGCCAGGAGTGCAGATTGGATGATCCATCTTGGCCTCCTCCAGAGGACCCCAGCATCACAGATGTCAGTCTTCAACCAATCTGATAGACTCCATGTGATGCCAAGAAACAGCTGAAGGCACTGGATACTGCAAAGCTATGGGTCCTGACAATATTCCAGCGGTATTACTGAAACCTGTGCTCCAGAACTTGCCATGCCACTAGCCAAGCTGTTCCAGTACAGCTAAACACTGGCATCTGCCCGGCAATGTGGAAAATTGCCCAGATATGTTCTGTACCCAAGAAACAGGATAAATCCAACCTGGCAATTACCACCCCATCAGTCTACTCTCGATCAGTAAAGTAATGGAAGGGGCCATCAACAGCCCTATCAAGCAGCGCTTACTCAGCAATAAAATCCTCACAGATGCTCAGTTTGCATTCTGCCAGAGTCACTCAACTCCTGAACTCATTACAGTCTTGGTTCAAACATGGACGAAAGAGCTAAATGCCAGAGATGAGGTGAGAGTGATTGCCCTTGACATTAAGGCAGCATTTGATTGAGTATGGCATCAAGGAGCCCTAGCAAAACTGGAGTCAGAGGGAATCAGGGAAAAACCCTCTGCTGGTTGGAATCATAGCTGGCAAAAAGGAAGATGGTTGTAATGATCGAAGGTCAATCATCTCCACTTCAGAACATCGTTACAGGAATTCCTCAGGTTAGTGTCCTAGGCCCAACCATCTTTAGCTGCTCCATCAACGACTTTCCTTCCATCGTAAGGTCAGAAGTGGGGATATTTGCTTGGATACTCCTTGGATACTGAAGCAGTTCATGTCCAAACGCAGCAAGACCTGGACAATATCCAGGCTTGAGCTGACAAGTAGCAAGTAACATTCATGCCACACAAGTGCCAGGCAATGACCATCTCCAACAAGAGAATCTAACCATTGCCCCTTGACATTCAATGGCATTACCATCATTGAATCCCCCACTATCAACATCCTGGGGGTTACCATTAACCAGAAACTAAACTGTATTAGCCATATAAATATGATGGTTAATAGTGCATTGAAGTGTCCCATTACTGGCAATCCTAATGACAATGGAGGAGGAAGCCATGGAGACTGGCAGGGTGGCAGTATGCCAGTCAGCCACTGACAAGGGTTCAACAGAGAGCAGGTGAAGGCATTTATCTTGGAAATTGAGCTGAGCTGCTTCTGCAGTTGAGCATTTGAATCCTTAGAAATGAATTTCATAGTCAGCAGCATATAATGATCTTGAACCATTGTTGCCAGCATTCTTCACTAATTGAGGTCTTATCTCTCCTGCGGGGACAGTGCTGGAGGTGCAGCAGGAGCTCAGAGGCAGAGCAGCACTGTGAGGAATCACTATCACATGAATCCAATACATTCTCCACTAGCGCAGGTACACCTACCTTAGTGGGACTTTAGTTGTAGGTAGAACAGGAGGCACAAGGTGAGGAGCACTTCACATGTGAGCAGGAGTAAGTGATGAAGTGACACCTGAGGGTAGTTCCCAACAGAGGACTGAGGATATTTCCCACTACATTAAGAAACATACAGATGCTGAGCCTCGGGGCGCAAACATGAAGTGGATAATTGTGGAACAGCAAACTGAGATGGGGTGGGCATCTGGAGAGTTTCCTGAGGAAATGAGGATCCTTGGACAGAAGATGGAGGAGTACATCCATGCCATGAGTGGCTTTCTGACTCAGGCCTATGAGTGCCTGACCTCCGTAGAAAGAATGCCACTTTCATGGAGAGTTATGTGTCAGACCAACAAATGGATGCAGGTCCAGCGCAATGCCCTCCATACTATTGCGCAACTTTGAGTAGCATTGTTCTGCAGGTTGCAGTAATGGCTCAGGACAGCATGGAAACATTGTCAAATGCACACCCACTCGTGATTAGCAGGAAATTGCAGGTGGACCGTAAAAGCGCAGAGGGTGGCAGGATTATTGCAATGGGGGGCTCTTCCCAATCTCTAGTTACCTGCTCTGCCCCTCTGACACAATCACTGTGTCCTATCCCCATGCCAGAGGCTGGCCCTGCACAGAAACAGATGGGCCAGTCTGTGGCGGGACCCTCATGGATACTGTAACCCAGAGGACATGAATTATGAGCATCTTATTTTTTTGGAGAAATAAGCAGGCTGTCTCCACATCTGTTCCAGCCACAGGAGTAGCACCATTAGAAGTATGAGGAAGAATATATGGAAGTGGCAAGTAACATTCGTGCTGCACAAGTGCCAGGAAATGACCATCTTCAACAAGAGAGAATGTAAGCATCACAATGGTTAGCACTGCTGCCTCACAGCACCAGGGACCCAGGTTCACTTCCCGCCTCAGGTCACTGTGTAGAGTTTGCACGTTCACCCCCTGTCTGCGTGGGTTTGCTCCGGGTGCTCTAGTTTCCTCCTACAGTCCAAAGGGTTAGTTTGATTGGCCATGCTAAATTGACCCGAGTGTCAGGGGGATTAGCAGGGTATAAATGTGTGGGGTTACGAGAAAAGGGCCTGGGTGGGATTGTGTTTGATACTGACTCGATGGGCCGAATAGCCGCCTTCTGTACTGTATGGAATCTATGATTCTATTCTATGATTCTAACATCCTGTGGGTTACCATTGATCAGAAATTTAACTATTTCAGCCATTTCAGGCAGAACAAACATGGTTTTGTGAAAGATAAACCATATATGACAAATTTCTTTGAGGGTGTAATGAGTGGACAAAGAGTGGACAAATCCATCTGAAGATGGATTTGGATTTCTAAAAGGCATGAAATAAGGTGCTACGTTAAAAGTTCTGCAGAGCATAAGGGCTAATGTGTTGAGGTTGGCATATTAGCCTGGTTAGAAGATTGACTAACAGGAAACAGAGTTGGAATAATTGGGTCATTTTCAGGTATCGAGTGGATCAGTGCTGGAGTTTCAATTTACAATTTATATTGATGACTTGCATGAAAGGACTGACTGTATTGTAGCCAAATTTTCTGATGATACAAAGATAGGAAAGCAAGTTGAGAATACATAGTCTGCAAAGGGAAATAGATAGGTTAAGTCTATGGGCAACAAGGTGAAAGATGGAGTACTGTGAGAAACTGAGATTGGCAAAAAGAATAAAAAGACAGAATATTATTTAAATGGAGAGGAACTGAAGAGACTGAGTGCTGTTGTATATGAACCACAAAAAGTTAGCATGTAGGTACATCGAGTAATTAGGAAGGCAAATGGAATGTTGGTCTTTATTGCAAGAAGTTGGAACATAAAAGTAGGGAAGTCTTGCTACAACTGTGCAGGACCTTGGTGAGACCACACCGTGTATGTTTTTTGTCAACTCTAGGCTGGGGAAAGAAAATGTTACTTGGCGTTCCTGATCCTGCTTTCTATCCAAGAGCTTTTGTTGTAAAGTATGTAGGCTACTTGGGTAAGGTATCAGAGGGCTACCATCAACAATGGAAATGTAGCCCAGCGAAAATTACATCTTGAGGTGAGGATTCTGGAAAAAAGGGAAAATATTTAAGTTTCTGCACTCTCATGCTGCTAATATATCAATGATTGTTTGATTGTAAGCAAGCATCAACTTGGTAGGTTTTTGTCCACAAGGACAGTCCCTTTTTTTGTTTGGTGGAGTGGTGGGAAGCAGAGATCATCTGGCCACTTAGTTCTTAAAGTTTCAGGTCAATTATCTTGCATCAGAGATTGCAGAAAGTGAGAGATTTTAACAGTTTAAAGAGAAGGAACATGACAGGGTGAAAGGTAGAAGTGATTAATTGACAAAAGGAATGATGGGCCAAGGCAAAAAGATGTGGTAGAAGGACAGTAATGTCTAGAGGAAGTGTAAATGGTCACAGCAGAACCATTACCAGCATGTACTGTCCACGACAAACTGTATTTCCCGACGCTGACTTGAAACCAAATGAAAGCTTCCACACCCACTTGCATTGCATCCACCTGCAGACTTCAAATGTACCTCAGAATTTTTAATTGGCCCTTTTTATTTCAGTGTTTGTAATTAGACCTGGGCAGCAAATAAATTTTGAGATGATTTGATCAATTATTAGGGATTAATGAATTACAGTACCACAGAATATGCCATTAAATATCAGCTGTGGGTTTTTTTTACCAGCTTGCATAAGTAATTTTTATGATAGGAAATTGAAGAGGAAATGAATAATGTTGATTATAGATTAATGAGGATTGTATAATAAAGTATATAATGGTATAGCGGAATAAAGATTAATGAGGATTTAACATTTTAAATGTAATGGGAATAGAGAAAGACTGTTATTGGAGATTAAGCATAGTATATGATATGTGGTATATTACAATATGTGAGTTTTATCACTAATAAAGGCACTACAACTGCTCATGGGCAGGCAGCATTCCTTCTGCAGTTGTGGCTTCACCAAATGCACTCTCCAAGAAAATGCAAACAGTGAAAGCTGTTGAACTTTTATCAGTTTGAATTTGAAAATTCTTTCTGCCATTTTTCTGTAGATTTGGACTACCCCGTCAATTCAAAGGGCTAGTTGTCCTTCAGGTAAGTTATCATTTGTAAAATATAAACTTTGACATTGAAGCCCCCAATTTTAAGCTGATCCTTAACTTAAACTGCCTGATTTATACCTTGACCAAGTTTATGTGCAGTTTCCTGCAACAGTCAATGTCTTCATACACTTTAAGCTTGATATGTTGGGCACCTTGTGTCCCATCCCCAAGGTGGGAGGGGTTTCACCAAGTGTACCATCCTCAAGGCGCGAGGGGTTTCACGAGTAAAAACAAAAAAAATGTGAAAACACACCATACCTATGGCAGTACCACATCTTATGGTTTAAAATTGTGTGATAGTGTTGATCTGGCGAGTTGCAAACCACCAGCTGATGTTCTATTCCGTAGTGGGTGCATAATCACTCTAAGCATGGGTTTTAAGCTCTTGACAATTTCTTCTAGATTGAGATTTATCAATTTTGAATGGCTGCATTTTACTTTGTCATACTACCAGGTTAAATGTTTTAAAACTATTTCATGGCAAATGGGTTTTTCTGGCAATATTAGGATTAATTGTTCATTTATTGTTTGTTGTTTCATTAGTAGTAGGCCCCTTAATCTTTGAAATTAATTATTTTGCATTTTGCTGGGGGCTGCTGGCATTTGTTAATTTCATTGTTGTATTTTTTTGCCTTGTTCGAATTGACAATTTAATCTCTTAGCCTTCTAGATTACAACCTTCTAGCCCAACTGAGTACTGTGCAACCAATTTCAGCAATTTAAGCTGTGCTAGATCTGTGTTGTGATGTAACACATTTATTTTAGTTAGCTGGGTGGCTTACCTACTCTTGTTAAAACTCTTGACATCAAAAACACTCTGCATTTTTCCAAGTAATAGGTGGAATATTGAAGCTTTCCCTTGTTTCCTTTCTGCTCAGTTTCCAACTGGAAAAATCAGCCTCCTGCATATTAGTTCCACACTCAGATCAAAACCTGCCTTTTCGCAGCCTATTGTTACACCTGACTGACCTAGGGTTTTCACTACTTATTGTAATTTCTGACCTCAGGAGGGGAATCTTACCAGATGACTTTGGCAACTACCCCTGCTGAACTTAAACAAGTGGAGTCATCTCAACCAAGATGTGAATGATGACTGAAGTGTTCAAACTGACTTCTCAAGCAGGCTCATTCAGACAATCTGAATTTTAATCCACACCTCACCATTCTTTAAAATTAATTCTATGTGAGCTACTAATAGTTGTATTTGTAAATACATTATTCAAAGTTCTCCCCTTGACAGAAATATTGATCTAAATCTTCCTGTCTCCGGTGGTCAGAGATTTGATGTAAATTGGGAGATGCATGTCAGGACCCCAAGGAAGTCGTGATGCACAGACATACATGGAAATTCCCTGGCTGATTTTCGCTGTCCAAGTCCCTCCATGAATGTCTCTGACACTGAGCTCAGTGCAGAGACTTCGGCCAGATGTACAGGACCCAACTGGATACTTACTTAGGAAATATGAGACAGTTTAATATCTGGTCTATATCAGTAGTTAGCCAGTTACTCAACTGAGCAACATAACTGTCTCCTTCAGCCACCCACCCCCCCACACCCCCCACCCCACCACCACCCCCCCCCCCCCCCCCCCCCACCAACCCACCAACCCGTCCCAACTATTCCCTCGACCACCTGGCTACCCCCACTACATGATTACACCCCGATCACACACTAACCCCTCACCAACCAGACCCAACTACCCACACACCAGTGAAGAAATGGGGTTGAATAATATGGAATTAATACAGAACTAACAGGTTAAAAGTTACTTCCAGTAAATTCACAGTAACATATTTTAACAAGAGTCAACCCTAGCTTGCAAACACAATCTGGTTAACTCCCTTCACAACAATGCAAATTCACTGATAAGAAATGCACACACTCCTAAAAATGGCATTCAATGGTTCTTGTCACTATATTAATCATAGAGCCATAGAATCCTTGCAGTGCAGAAGGAGGCCATTTGGCTCATCGAGTCTGCACCGACCCTCCAAAAGTGCATCTTATTCGGGCCCACCGGGTCCCTGGCGCTTTGAGGGAGTAGTGCTAACCACTATGCCACCATGCCACCAGTATATTGGCACATATAATGCTACCTCTGATCCTTAAAACCACAATAAGAAGTCTCACAACACCAGGTTAAAGTCCAACAGGTTTATTTGGTAGCACAAGCCACTAGCTTTCGGAGCGCTGCTCCTTCATCAGGTAAGTGGGAGTTCTGTTCACAAACAGGGCATATAAAGACACAAACTCAATTTACAAAATAATGGTTGGAATGCGAGTCTTTACAGGTAATCAAGTCTTAAAGGTACAGACAATGTGAGTGGAGAGAGGGTTAAGCACAGGTTAAAGAGATGTGTATTGTCTCCAGCCAGGACAGTTAGTGAGATTTTGTAAGCCCAGGCAAGTCGTGGGGGTTACAGATAGTGTGACATGAACCCAAGATCCCGGTTGAGGCCGTCCTTATGTGTGCGGAACTTGGCTATCAGTCTCTGCTCAGCGACTCTGCATTGTCATGTGTCGCCTTGGAGAACGCTTACCCGAAGATCAGAGGCCGAATGCCCGTGACCACTGAAGTGTTCCCCAACAGGAAGAGAACACTCTTGCCTGGTGATTGTCGAGCGGTGTTCATTCATCTGTTGTCGTAGTGTCTGCATGGTCTCCCCAATGTACCATGCCTCGGGACATCCTTTCCTGCAGCATATCAGGTAGACAATGTTGGCTGAGTTGCAAGTGTATATACTGTGTATCTGGTGGATGGTGTTCTCACGTGAGATGATGGCATCCGTGTCGATGATCTGGCACGTCTTGCACAGATTGCTGTGGCAGGGTTATATGGTGTTGTGGTCACTGTTCTCCTGAAGGCTGGGTAGTTTGCTGCGGACAATGGTCTGTTTGAGGTTGTGCAGTTGTTTGAAGGCAAGAAGTGGGGGTGTGGGGATGGCCTTGGCGAGATGTTCGTCTTTATCAATGACATGTTGAAGGCTCCGGAGAAGATGTCGTAGCTTCTCCGCTCCAGGAAAGTACTGGACGACGAAGGGTACTCTGTCCGCTGTGTCCCGTGTTTGTCCTCTGAGGAGGTCGGCGCGGTCCCTCGCTGTGGCGCGTCGGAACTTAAAAGCAACTTAATACCACAATCAGATAAAATAATGCTAGGCTTCAAGTCTTACCATTTTGCTGGACACTGTCCCTTGACTATAAGCAACATTGACCAACATTACTGTTCCGTAAAGTACAGTTTTCAGGAATGAATTCAAAATAACATTTCCTAGAAATTATTATAAGTGGTCCTTTCACCAAATATAGGATGCTAATTACCAGTGGCTTATTATTGATTGAAGGAACACCTTCCACATAACCATTAATTACATAACCTCAAATCTTCAGATTTGTTAGATTCTCATAGATTAACTTCAGACTTGTTCTGAATCTAGCCAACCTCACGTACTCTGGGAAATTACAATCTATTCAAAGAAGGTAATAATTCTGATTGATTTCAATCCTTCATTCGGAGATTGAGCAGGGCTCGAAAGTTATGTTTCGTTGGGTTTAGCTCCCTCTGACTGAATTTGAGAGAAATTAAACAAAAGGTACAGCGGACCTAGAAAAAGCTTCAAATATTAGTAAGGATTGTAATGCATCACGCATCCACCTACTCACCTCATCAAATCACCCACCTACCCACTTATCAAATTTACTCACTCACCCACTGTGGTGATTTGTGGTTTTTGTCCCTTTAAGGGCAACATAGCAGAGTAAGGGTCAGCTGGCTTGGGGACCAATTGGGATTCAGAGTGGATAATCACCCGAGGGGATAAAGTCCTCTTAGGCAGGAAACATGAAGGGAGCTAGATGCAGCCATGAGGCTGCTGTTTTCTTATTAATGTATCTTTTTTGTATTCACAAATGAAGTCTGTGAATGTGCATCGTTACACCCACCCACCCACTCACTCTCATTCTCACTCTCATTCTCACTCTCATTCTCACTCTCATTCTCACTCTCATTCTCACTCTCATTCTCACTCTCACTCACACTCTCACTCACTCGCTCACCCACTCATTAACTCACTCACTCATTCAGTAACTCATTTGGCTGCAGAAAGATTTGGACCTTGAAGAATGTATTAAATACAGCAACTACTGTTGTGAAAAAGGGCTGTGCCCTCTCTTCTTCCATCACTTCTTGCACCCGACCACATTCTCTGAGAATGGTTGCACTGGCTCTTCAATGCTTCAGCTGGAATTGGAATAAAGGGCTGAAAAATCATAGAAGCGTTGGGTTCAGAAATCTTCATGGGCTGTGTCAATACACTCATCATCAACCCTGACCGGAAGATTTGTCCGTTAAGTACAAATGGGCAGGAGTATTCAGCATTCAAACCTCATCACCAAATGTCAATCTAGAAAAGCTAACCAGTGAAATCCGATGCCTTTTCTAAAGTTGACCCAGACTGCAAAAAGACAATTATTTAAGAACTGACCGAATTACATGCAAACAAAAGGTTGTACTTGCTTTGTAATTTATGCTGTGGGTATTCCCATCATGATTTCACTTGTTTTGGAGAACAATGTATATGTATATGAAAGCTGATGGGGAGATGGGGAACATCCCAATATTTATAGCATTAAATTGGCGGTTTATTTCTGAGGGGTGGTTGCAGGGGAGTTTAGATATGCTCATCAGTAAAATTTATTTTCCTGGGAGAGGCAAAAAACCAGATCTAAAACCCAAGTCCGTTTAGAAAACAATCTGTAAAATTTCTCTCCAATCTCTTATAAACCTACATTGACTGTGACTTATATTATTTGGTACCTATCTTGTGTGGTATGATCGCCGCTTCAGTCCTTGTCTCCTGAAGGAACACAGCAACCCATCAGCCCTCATTGCGCAAGCTGGCAGTCCGTTCCACAGATTTACTGTTCTCTGGGAAAAGAAGAATCATCAAATTAACTTCATTCTTCCCAGTGCACAATTTATATGTATAACCCCATCTCAATTGTCAGTTAGTTGCTTTTATAGACTTTGGTCAAATTGTCCCCGAGTCAACAATTCTCCAAAGTGTATAGAACCAGCTCCTTAAGCCCCTCTAGGTAGTTAATTTAAATTGGGATCATACACTTGTACCTCCTCTGAAATTTTTCAAAGTCTCAGTATCATCCACAATGTGAGGAGCTCAGTATTCACGGAATTTGGGTGCCAAAAGGACAGCATTTATTGTCCCATCCCTCTTTGCCCTTGAAAGGTTGATAGTGAGCCTCTTTCTTCAACTGCTGCAGTTTGTGTCGTGAATGTCCTGCCATTAAAAAGACTTACATAACACTTTTCAGAACCACTAGTCATCTCAAAGCGCCTTACAACCAATTAAGTACTTTTTGAATAGTCACTATTGTAATGTAGGAAACATAACAGCCATTTTTGCATTAGTCAATGTCTCACAAACCGCAATCTGATAATGACCAGATAGATTTTTCATTATATTGCTTGAGGGATGAATATTGGCTAGGGCACCAAGAATAACTCCCTGCCTCTCTTCAACATAGTGCCAAGGGTCTATCGCATCCAGCCAAGCAGGCACATAAGGCTTCAGTTTAACAACTTACCTGAATGACAACACTACCATTATCGTGCAATGCTTCTTCCGCAATGCACTAGAGTGTACACTCAGGTCTAGAGAAGGACTTAAACCTCGGACCTTCTGATTCAGAGGGATCAGGACTACCAATGAGCCACAAGTGACATTGTGCTGTTAGGGAGTGAGTTCCAGAATTCTGATCCAACAATGCTGAAATAATGGCAATATATTCCAATGTCAGGATGGATTTGGAGGGGATTTCGTTCCTCTAGGTGATAGAGGTCACATTTTAGTTGTTGTTGAAGAAACCTTCTTGTGTCGCTACAGCTTATCTTGTAGATGGTACACTGCAACCATGATGTACTGGTGGTGGAGCGAGTGAAAGTATAAGATGGTGGCTGGGGTACAAATTAAGTGGGCTGCTTTGTCCTCATGGTATTGAGCTTCTGCTTCTTCAGACAAATGGATGGTATTCAATCATACTCATGACCTGTGCCTTATTGATGAGGGAAAGGCTTTGAGGAGTCAGGATGTGAATCAATACAGAATACCCAGCCTCAACCTGCTCTTGTAACCACAGTAATTAGGTCGAGTTAAGTATTTGAATCATAGAATCCTACAGTACAGAAGGAGGCCATTCAGCTCATCGAGTCTGCGCTGACCACAATTCCACCCAGGCCCTATCCCCATAAGCCCATGCTAGTCCCCCGACACTAAGGGGCAATTTAGCATGGCCAATCCACCTAACCCGCATATCTTTGGACTGTGGGAGGAAACCAGAGGAAACCCATGCAGACACAGGGAGAACGTGCAGACTCCACACAGATAGTGACCCAAACAGGGAATTGAGCCCAGGTCGCTGGCGCTGTGAGGCAGCAGTGCTAATCACTGTGCCACCGTGCCATTTGGTCAGTGGTGAGTCCCTCAGGATGCTGATGGGGATTCAACAATAGGAATGCCACAGAATGTCAGCCGGTGGGGTTAGACTCTCTTGTCGGAGATGGTCATTGCCTGGTACTTGTGTCGCACAAATGATACTTTCCAATTATTAACCCAAACTTGAATGTTATCAGGTTGTGCTTGTGGGCACAGACTGCTTCACTATCGAAGGCATTGCAAATGGAACTACATACTCTGTAACTGTCAGCAGGCATCTAAATTTCTGATCTTATGATGGAGGAAAGATCATTGATGAAGCAACTGAAGATGTTTAGGACACTACCCTGGAAAACTCCTGCAGCGAAGTCCTGGGACTGAAATGATTAGGCTCCAACAACCACAACCACCTCTCATGGGGAGATGATGGCATGGTGGTAATAACACTGTGCTAATAATCCAGAGACCCAAGCACATTCTCTGGGGACATGGGTTCAAACTCCTACATGGCAGATGGTGGAATTTGTATTCAAAAAATAAATCTGGAGTTGAAAAGCTAGTGTCAAGTCATGGCAACCATGAAACTATCCTCAATTGTGGTTCACAGCCATCCTTACCTGGTCTGGCCTACATGTGACTCCAAACCTACAGAAATGTGTTGACACATTATTTATATGGTTAGGTTCGTTCAGTTTCTGGTCAATGATATACCTGGGATGATTGTTGATAGTGAGGGATTCACTGATGATTATGAATGTCAACGGGTGATGGTTAGATCCTCTCTTGGAAATGGTCATTGCCTAGCACTTGTGTGGCACGAATGTTACTTGTCACTTTTCAGCCAAAGCTTGGATATTGTCTGGGTCTTGCTGCATTTGGACATGGCCTGCTTCAGTACCTGTGGGGTCACAGATGGTGCTGAACATTATGCAGTCATCAGTGAACATTCCCACTTCTGACTTTATGATGTAAGGGAGGTGATGAAGAAACTGAAGATGGTTGGGCCTAGGACATGATGCAGTGGCCAGAATTATCTTTCATAGCTATTTGGCTCAGTAGGAGCAAAACTCTTAGTAGTTGGCATGCATGCACTCCCTTTGAAAAGGCTGATGTAGGTAAAGCGAATGTCCTTAAGGTGGTCAGAAACTGGTGGAAAGAAACATGCTCCAGGTTTGTACAACTAAAACTCCAGCTAGTGTGAAGCAATGACTGTGCTGTTTGCAAAATATCTCATCACAGCAGGAATCTTACTGTGCATATTTGCTTATCATGCACACATTTCCATCAAAGAGCAGCAGAGATGGGAGGAAGACTGAACACCCTTTTTATGGCACTAGCTGCTATATGGTAAGTTTAAAGATCCACTTTGAATTTTAGTGAACGCATGAGTGGATGAATGAGTGAATGGGTAGGATGGGTGAGGTGAGTGGGTAGAGTTAGGTGGGGTGGTAAACCATCTTCTTAACTCCTTTTCCTGGTCCCCTCCACCCTCACTTCCAACATGTGCAAAGAACTCATGGAATTATTTGTCACTAAGATCAAGACCATCTGATCAATAACCTCTGCCATGTCCCACCCGTCCACTGGCCCACCCGACCAAACTTCCTTTAATGCCATTTGCCCTGAACTCACATCTTTCTTCAGTTTCTCTCTTATCTTTCCTCATGCCCACTCTGATCTCACCTGGTACATGAGAGGCACCTCCTGTTTTTTTGACCCTTTTCACACTAAATTGCAAATCATCCAAATTTTTCTTTTGGCAGGGCTAGGGAGAGAAATCATGGGCCCTGGTGTTTCTCCTCTTTCTGTGGACCTTATTCACATCCCTGCACACTCGTCACTTAACTCTCCCTCTCAATCATATGGATTCACCAATCAATTAATCAATCACAAAAAGGTATTAGTAAAATGATGACACCCATTTTTGGCATCTGGTTACAAATATCATCTGATATAAATACAGCATGGATCATGAATATCAAGAACAACAATGACATAATGCAGTGTTAGTTTACTTGAGGTGATCTCACTGTGACTATTAAATAAACCAAAGAGAACAAATTTTATTTTATCAGCATCATACAATGTTGTTAATTTGACGGGAAAATATCTTATTGGTTGTTTATGACACTGCAGATGATAACACTGATTTTGGTGACTGCCTCTTAGAAGAAATCTTAGAAACCCTACAGCACAGAAGAGGCCATTCGGCCCATCGAGTCTGTACCGACCACAATCCCACCCAGGCCCTACATCTTTTATCCACTAATCCCTCTAACCTACGCATCCCAGGACACTAAGGGGCAATTTTAGCATGGCCAATCAACCTAACCTGCACATCTTTGGACTGTGGGAGGAAACCGGAGCACCCGGAGGAAACCCACGTTAATATGCTCTGCACATGAACATGGGTGACATTAAATTCATATTTGGGGGAAATATTTAATATTTGCAACCCAAGTAAACTATGCAAGATTTTTTCCATTCTGTAGAAGAATCAGAAAACTTTCTCTTGCCTGGATGCATGATATTATTCAATATAATTATTTCAGAGAATGGGTGTAATTGGATTCTATTTTATCAATAATCTCACAGGGTAGAAAGATCAAATGACTCCTGAACAACAAAGAGGAATGATTGAACAACATGGGTTTTCATTGTCAGTGAGAAGCCTTGGAATCCTCCGGTGTCTCTCTACTACACAGCTTTTAAGAGGCCGGAAGATAAAGGCTGAATAGTTCCCAATTGTATGTGCTTTCTTGTTCAAGGCTAAAGACTGCTAATTATTGCTTCTCACTACAATATATTTTCAATGTCTACTATGCAACACAACTTTATCGCAATATTTCAGTATCTCAAGAATCTCATAAAAGCATCGAGAAAGAGCAGGATAATAGGTAGAGACAAAAGGAAAAGATTGCGGTCAATGGAAAAGACTCTTGAGAATCATGTGCAGGATAAAACAGGTTACTGATTCACTATAAAGCCATCATGCACTCCTGTCTAAGCAATTTCACCCCACAAAGCCTTCTCACTGAAAACTTTCATCAGCAACAAAATAGTTAATCACAGAGCTATCAACTGATTTCAGGAAAGTGGCGACAAAGAAATCACTATATTTACAAAATAATTCAACTCTGTTGCTGATACATCCTTACCATTCTGACTTCTGTGACACAAACCCACAATATAGCATAAATGGCATCTGTTCCTTTTAGGCTATTGACACTACTCCAAGATTTGCCGTCAGACATCTACAAGCAGCTTCCAAAAAATGAACAATTCATTGAAATACTATCTGAATTTTTCAGAGAAGAATGGTACAAGGTATATATATTCAGTATGGCCTTAAATCAAGAACTGGATTGTTTCCCCTTCCCCTAGAAACTGTCACACAAATTGTGTTGTACCATGTGAATTTACAGTCTAAAATGGAAAAATATAATTAATAAATAAGAAACTCCAACAGCAAAATAGGAATGAAACTCACTCCCACCCCACACCACCCTGCAAAAGCCACACCCTTCCAACAGCCCCCAACCTACCCTTACCCCTCTAACACCCTCAGACCTACCCACCTTGCAAGATCCCCAAACATAGCCTCCATCCTGCTAATACCCCCAAACTTTCTAGAACCCCCAACCTAACCTCACCCCTCCAACACCCTCCAACCTCCCACACTCCTGCTTCTGATTGGCTGTAAAAAAGAGATTTGGCTTATCACTTTTCAACCAAAACCTGTCTCATTTGCTACACTACTGTTGCTAAACTTTGGGAAGCTTCTTGGTTTTTCTGGCAGGATTTTGAAAACAACTCCAAACCACAAGTCTGCCTTAAGATCAGAAGCTGCAGTGTGAAGTTATACGAACTAAGGAATAGCATGATGGGAAAATTGGTCAACTATTTGGTACAATATAAGAAAGACTGACTCCGCATAACTTAAAACATGCCTGACCTCTGTATAACCCGATAAGGCTATCTCCGCATAACTTAAGACGTGAATTAGATCAGAGAAGGTCAAGCTATTCCAATTGCCTGACCTCTATAAGGCCTGATAAGATTGATTCCTCGTAACCTAGGGCTATATGAGTAAATAAAACAAGATAAGGCCAGGGATGACGGGAGTCACCGACCTTCTTCTGTTACATCAAAGGGCAAGATAAGAGTATGAATGATGAGACAAAAAGTTCTAGGAGGTCAGCAGGTTATGACATGATTAATGGTATTGCTTATGATTCTATTACTGATCGAATTCCTGAATAAGCTCTGGTCACGCTAACTGATAATGATTATGTATAAATACTGGACTGTTTCTTTCTGTAAGTGCAGACTTGAGGAGGAATTAGCAAGTTGTATCAACTGCTCTCTGAACTCAAGTTTTCAGCCAAAACTGCATGCAGTCTTTCGTAAATAAAGGCTAATTATTTTGTCGGAACGAACTTTGTTGAGTTTTTCTATCACAGTCAAGAAGCAGGAAAGTTTCCACTTCAACAGCAGCAACAACACTGTGAAATTAATCTGACAGACTAGCTTTATAAAAAAACAACTCAGCTTGAAGTTTCCCATTTTTTTGAAATTCTCTTTCAGGTCTGCAGCTCTGCCTCTGGGGATTAACAAGCACCTCTGTTCAGAGCAACCACTAGTCCCGGAACATGGTGTTTGGCAATGACTGCATCCCTCTCACCTGAGCTCCCCCTCCTGGACCCCATGTTAGCTGATATTGTAAACCATTCTCTCTCTCTCTTCAGGTGTTGTTCCTGTTTCCTTTCCATTTTAATGCCGTTAGCACTCCTCTCCTCATAAACCAATGCATGACCTCTCCATCCTTGCAAACTACTGTTGTGAAGTTGATTGTAGATTGGTGTTTCTAAGATTGTAAAATGCTTGGGGAACAGCTTGCATGGTCCCTTTAAAAAGGTGGTGCTTTCTCTGTGTTTAGAGAGTTTTTAAAAATGCAAGTACGTATAAGAGTGCCCAAAATGAAACATTTGTATCAAAAGGCCAAGCAGCAGTGTTACCAAGGCAACAGGCTTTTGAATTTTTTTTGAATTCAACTAATCAATTTGAATTAGGCACTTAGATACCAATAACCTATTAAATTTAAATCTGATGGTTTTGGCAACCTATGACCAATCTTGTTGTGGGGTATATTGATATGTCATCACAGGTATAAAAAGACCAGGGCAGTGGGACAAAAGAAGAGAGCAACTGCCAACTGCCAGAGTAACAGCTTTTAGTTCAGCTCTCAGCTCTAGAGAGAGAGAGAACTGCTGGCTCTTATAGCCTCATTTATGTCTTAAGAGAAAGCACCATCTCGATAGCAAAGGTACCAAAGAAGACAGAAGTTCCAGACAGAAGAACCAACAGAGAAGGCCCAGAATATTCCAGAAGAGACAAAACCTGGTTGTAATTGTGAGAATGACTAAATATTATTTTGTAAATGAGTGAGAATTATATTTATTTGAATAGCATTCCATTAGAATCGTGTTTTATTCAGTTTGTTAATAGTTTAGTTAATTTGCTTACTGTTAGATAAATAAAGTGTTACTTGTTGATTTTAGAGAGAGTGTCAGGGAGTTACTTTGATTTAACCACTAAAAGTTGCTGAACAATGATTCAATGAACAAACAACAGATCGTACCACTTCATACTCACGTTTTACAGATTCTAGTGCAAGGTACTCCTCTTTGAGTAGTTAGATATTAGTTCTCAGAGGGGGGGGATTTCTACCCCCACCACAGTACCGAACTGATTCTTATCAAAGTCACAAATGACATCCTTTGTGACTGTTCTTTTTGATCTGTCTGCAGCCTTTGACACGGCTGACCACACCATCTTCCGATCTCTCCACTGTCACGCAACGCCCATGATCTCATGTGGTTCCATTCTTTGCTATCTCATAATAGCCAGAGAATCAGTCGCAAAAGCTTCTGTTCATGTCCTGCTCCGTTACCTAAGATTTTTCCTAAGGATCCATCCAAGGCCCCCTCCTATTTCTCATCCACATGCTGCACCTTAGCAACACAGTCTGAAGGAACATTGATATTTTTCACATGATGGCACCCAGCTTTCGATCACCAGTACCACTCGCAACTCTTCCAATGTTACTAAATTATCAAGCTGCTTTTTTGACATTCAGTACTGGATGAGCAGAAAACTTCTCCAATTAAATATTGGGAAGACTGACACCTATGTTTTCAGTCACTATTCCACACTTCGTTCCCTTGCGACCATCTCAATCCCGGCTCTTGGGAACAGTCTGAGATTAGGTTCACAATCTTGGTGACATATTTAATCCCAAGATGAGCTTCCAACCTCATATTCGCACCATCACTAAGACTGCCTATTTCCACCTCTGTAACATTGCTTGCCTTCACCTCTGCCTCAGCTCATCTGCCACATCCATGCCTTTGTTTTCTTTGGACTCGACAACTGCAAAGCATCCCTGTTAGTCTCCCACATTCTACACCCCTTAAACTTGAAGTCATCCAAGACTCTGCTGCCTGTGTCTTTGCTCACTGAAAGTTCCATTCCTCTATGTCTCTACATTGGCTCCTGGCCAAGCGATATCTTAGCCTGATTTTTCAGAATATCAGCAGGAACACATTTCTATTGAACCTTGGCAGTGCTGATGCCATATTAAACTCTAATGAGTGGTGATTGGCATAAGGAAGGACTTCTGCCCCTCATGGGGGAGGAAGTCCTGCCTTGGAGAGCTGCCTGCCAAACAGATTTGCCAGCAGCTCTGCAGTCCCTCCAGCCACAGCACTGCAGTGGCTGCAAGAGGCACTGCCGAGAGCTTCCTGGCTCCAAATCCTGGGAATCAGAGGACAAGTCAAGTGGCAAGGGTCCCAGGGTTGGGCAGTAAACAGCCCTTAATTTCCCTGTTAGAGGAAATACCGTACCAAGATCCTTTTAACATTTTAAACTCCTCAACCAGATCATCCTTCAATTTCCAATATTAAGGAATACAAGCCAAGCCATTTGTCATTATAATTTAATCCAAAATCTGCTATCATTCTGGTGAATCTGCACTGCAGTCCCTCAAATCCAAGAGCATGGATGATTGTATACTATATATCCTCACTTTAAAACTTTGAAGCCAAGTGTGATCATTATTTTGGCCGCTTTAAATGCTTGACTTATTCACCAGACCAACAATTCTTGTCTTGCCCCTGCTGCAGAGGGAAGATAGCAACAGCAGGATGACAATGCAGTTTGAGAGCTGCCAACAGTGGGCAGAATATGAAAATTGGGAGCTCGGGAAGTATAGTGGGCTTTTATTGTAACTAATGTGGAAGTCTCATGGGAATTCACAAACGATGGGAGAAAAATTGGATAAGACCCGAAAACATTGCCAGGGAGCATGTTGCGTGTTCATTGTGGTGCAGGTAGCACGTGTGCTGCTGCATGGTTGTAAAACCTAGCAGGGAGCCCTTTAAAGCTAACCAGCATTACTTAAAGCCAGGCTGCACCTCTTAAAGGGGGAATGTGTTTTGGCCACAGCAGGTGCTGGATGTGGCTGGAAAAGTGTGTCTGACATGCAAGAAAAGTGACTGCAGCACAACAGGACAGAAACCCGCTTATCATGCTTTCCTACAAATAATCTCTATCAGCCATGACTTATACTTCATCTTACCCTCACACAGTTAATGCAACTGCAAACCTCACACACACACCCCACACCTTGCACATACTGCCGGCCATTCAACTATGACAGGCAAATCACAGACACATTGTACCATACTTTCTGACACACATCCTTCTCTTGGGGAACAAGGTGGTGCCTAACTGGAGAGGGACAGATATGGATCATGACCTCCTGCCAGTAGAAAAGATGACGCTGACCATCACTGGAGTAGCCACAAATGGGGCTGTGACCAGCTGCGGAGTTGAAGATTACGGTATGATCCTACCTAGCCCAATTTCTCACATCCCACTCCCACCACATCCCACACAGTCTTGAGATTTACAAGCTGCAAATAATGTAATCATGCACCTCTTGCTTTTCCTCACACCTTACCCTTATGCCTTTCTCCTTTCAGGCACAATCACAGCGACCAATTTCAATATTGGCACAGCAGTAGCATTTGTTGGGATCTGCACACGGTGAGTCACTAGGCACAAGTGGCCTACAGCCAGGACAGGGAGAGAGGATAACACAACTGCCAGATCCCTGGAGAGTGAGACCACACACTAGTTCTGCAAGAACTTTTGAGTTGGTAGTGTATTGAAAAAGGCTGATAGGCAGGCACGATGAAATGGAGGCCTGCTAGAAAGCCTACCGTCACAATCAAGGAATGTGGAGGAGGCCGGCACCAACTGGGTAAAGTGTTTGGTGCAGTGCTTGCAGCCCCTCCCTTCCAGCATGGGACCAACTTCAGAAGAACACTTGCAGATCCAACCATAATGCAACATCTAATGGCTAATATTTCATTTTCCATTGCAGTACACACAGAAGCCACCGAGTCTGAGTGTTGCAGCCAAAAATCCTAGTTAAGGCTAATCTTTAATGCTGCATGGGTGAATACTTATGCTCAGGTCATAGTTACCAAAAAAAAATACATCAGCATTAATCAAAGAAGAATCCCCTAATCATAAAACAGGAATTGATGATAACTTTCTAATGAATAATAGATTGCATGTATGCAAATAAAAAGCATAGCTCTTTTACATTTTAAGGCACGCAGTGCAATACTGTAATTGAATGAATCTAACAGCAGCTTTTAAAAGAAAATCTGAGATGAAAACTGATTTGCACAGAGCGTTCTCTGAGTTTATCCAGTGAGTCCCTCAGACCAGAAAGACCTTGGCTTCAGTTTCTGGACTGTGCTGAATTACATGTTCTTAACCATGGTGTCATTACATAAAATAACAACTATAGCATCTTTAACACAGTAAAGACATCCTGAGGCACTTCACAGGAGTGGTCAAAATACAGACAAAATTTGACATTTAGCCAAATAATGAGCTATTAGGGTAGGTGATCAAAGGTTTGGTCAAAGGAGCGGCATGGTGGCACAGTGGTTAACACTGTTGCCTCACAGTGCCAGGGACCCAGGTTTGATTCCCGGCTTGGGTCACTGTCTGTGTAGAGTTTGTACTTTCTCCCCGTATCTGCATGGCTTTCCTCCGGGTGCTCCGGTTTCCTCCCACAGTCCAAAGATGTGAAAATTAGGTGGATTGGCCATGGTAAATTGCCCCTTAGTGTCTAAAGATATGGTTAGATGAATTAGCCATGGTAAATGTGTGGGGTTGTGGGGATAGGGCATGGGGGTGGGCCTGGGTAAGATGCTTTTTCGGAGAGTTGGTGCAGATTCTGTTTTATCCTGTCCTGTAAACTAGACTTTAATCGATGGATAGTTGGCAGCGCAATGCACTCCATGATAGTGTGCCCATGGCAAACCCCCTGGATGGCATCACGACTGAATCCTTTTGTTTACTTTATGATAACTGGCAAGGTTTCTAGAAGCATATTGTTGGCTCTCTTCAGATGGAATGTGCCTGCCTCTAGTGGCAAAAATGCTAAAAGGTTTATTCCTGTTGACTGTGAGCAGGAAATAGGCTGTGAGGTATTCAGATATCTTGTGGATATGCCAGATAAGAAACAGGATGAAGTTTGACTATGATACAGAAACAAGAACCTATGTGGTTTTAGCTTCTTCAATGTGCTCCACAGAAATAACGAGATATTAGAGCAAGAAACTAAAAGATAAAAGCAAATTATTGTGGGTGCTGGAATCTGAAACAAAAACAGAAAATACTGTAAAATCTCAGCAGGTCTGACAGCATCTGGGGAGAGAAGATAGAGCTAATGTTTGAGTCCGGATGTGCTCTGACGAAGAGTCATTCAGACTCGAAACATTAGCTCTGTTCTCTCTCCCCAAGAAACTAAAAGCTTGGCCAAAAAGATAGGTTGTAAGGGGTCTTTCATAAGGGGAAAGGGAAGCATGGTGTTGCAGTGTGCCAGTGAAGTCCAGTGCAAGCTCAAGGAATCGCATTTTATCTTTAGATTAAACTCAACATTGAGTTGAACTATTTTAGGTGGAATTGGGTGGAATTTTACAACCTCTTCGCACCCGTTTTGCAGCAGGACAATGTCGTAAAATCGGGCATGATGCAACTAGTGGGAATGGCGCCCGTTTTTGTGCCCATTCCCATTTTACCAATTTTTTAAAATGGCCACGATTGGGAGCCCGCCCAAATGGGCGAAACGTCAATTTGTATTTTTTTGCATTCATCACAATGTCATTAGTGAGCTTCACTCCCAATCGTCCCAACTCACCTGCCTTAAACACCATTCGCTGCAGCCAGATCGGTCAGGTAAATACCTCATGGATAAGAGTCGCATTCAGGCGCTTGAGCAGAGAGGGTGAGTGAGGAGGTAAGTTTCTGCTTTCAAACTGCTCCGTGCTGTTCAGAGGGGATTGTTTCATGTTGGCCATGTTGTGTTTCGGGTCGGGGGGGCCTGCAAGTGTAGTGGAGTGTGGGGGGGCTGTTGTTGTTCACGGGGTTCAATCTCAGACTCTCAGCACCGACCCGGCTCAGAGCACTGACCTCGGGTCTTAGCGCTGACTCTGGGTCCTAGTGCTGATAGCAGCAAGCAGTGTTGCTGGTGGAGGATGGGCTGGAAACTCTCTGCAGTGCTGCAGCCTCAGGACATGTCAAGCAGCACTGTCTGTGGTGTTGAAGAACCCTGCATGGGTTCTTCAACACCACCCAGGCGTTGGAGGGCTGGCAGCAGCGAGGATCAGGCATGCGAGGGAGGCCCTGATCACCACGAGCTTTGGTCACTAGGGGCCTGTGTTGCCGCACGTGGGTTCCATCCACCATCCCCCCCCATCTTGGAATCCTACAATCTCCTGCAACATTGTAACACCAGAGTGGTGGGCCTGGGTACGCTGTGTTAGCGAGTTTCTGTGGCAGCAGGACGGCGATGACAACTCGCTATGCGCCATTGTGACCGATGCCCTGTTGCAAACTAGTCTGACTCCTACCTGAGCTCCGCATGCATGTTGGCACCTGGGCCCATGTCTGGGCGGTGGGTAAGGGAGCACTAAACCCCCATGCGGGGGAGGAAATCTCTTTTGTGGGTTCTGGGGATGCCATGGCAGATGTTGTAAGTCACTGCCAATGCATGCCACCCGCTGTAGCCAATGAATTATTTGAGCGCCTTGATTTTCTCAGCAGCGGTGCATTGAAGGGCCTCCCCCACTGACTTCAACGTGCAGGCCTCTGGTGACTGTCGGAGTAAGTACATCCCTGTTAGAGGCTAATTAGAGACAAGTTAGTCACAGGTGTGGGGTGAAATAACATTTATTGTTGCCAATAATAGTGCTTTCAAAATAAGTGATAATATAAAAACAAATGAACATGAGAATTCAAAAGTGCCTAAATATTCTATCTACCTAGTGTTGCCCTTCACCTGTGCCATCTTACTGCTGCTACAACATCTGAAACTTCCTTGCCTACTACCACTTGGTGTCTCCCCAGGATGAACATCGGGGGTGGCCAGCTGCCTACCGTGCCCCATGGCCTGTGATGCCCTTGGTGATCATCCTCTGGAGGACCTGGACCTTGAGGGCCCTGACTGGCTTCCAGGTGTCAGGAATGTATCCATGACACCCTCTTCATCCTGCTGCCCCTGAAATGCCTCAGTGTTAGGAAGGGGGGAGTCAGAAGGCATAGCCACAGCCGCAGTCACCTGGGTGGAAGGCCCTGCCATGGGCTCGAGCCCTTCCTCCTCCCTCGGGGTTCCTGTGGGCCCCTGGGTCACTCTATGGGATGGCAGCACTTCTGCAGTGAGCTCCAGAAGCTCCGGCATCACCTGGCCCTGCTAGTCCTGGAGGACCACCTGCGATCTTGCCATGGTGGTCGAGCCCTCTGCGATGACTCTGAGTCGGAGGCCATTCGTCAATGGCAGCAGCGAAAGACTTCTAAGACTGGACTACGCTTTGCAGCCCCTCAGCCCTGACCCTCTGTGACTGGGCCACGTTCTCAAGGGCTGCTGCCAAAGCCTGCTGTGACTCAGCACTGTCCCGCTGGGTCTCCTACAAGCTCCCGAGCCTCTCAGCCATGGGCCCGCGGAATCTCGAGAAGCCTGTTGAGGCCCTCAGCTATGGCCTGCTGTGACTGGGCCATGGCCCTCTGGGACCGCCATGGCCTGCTGTGACTCGGCCATCGCTTGGAGCCTGCCACTCATGGTGAGGATCCCTTGCCCCAGGCTTTCCACTGCAGACGCCATCCTTGCCGTATTGGCCTGGGAACCACGCAAGACAGGCAATAGCTGGTCTGCCTGAAAGCTTTAGGATGCCTCCCCAACAGCCTCGCAGTTGGTCCAGTGTGGCCGTCAGTCCCTCCTGCATTCCCTGGCTCTGTTGCTGCATCTCCAGCAGCTGAGGGAGAAGTGATCTCAGAGGCCCAGCATGTAGCCTGGGCCCAGCTGAGTCCTCAGCTCCGGCAGGCCCCCACATGCCAGAGGCTTCAGACGTTCCCTCCTCCACCTGATGTACATCAGCAGATGCGTTGTGCGCACCAGAGAGCGACACAGATGCCTCACCACTAACCTGACCCACCTATGTGAGAGTTTCTGGGATGGTGGGTTGTGAGGTGTAAGCTGATGCAAAACTGGTGCCAGTCTCGGAGGTCCTTCATCTGCTTCCTCCAAGGAGTCTTCCGAGCTGTCAGGAGCAGAATGGGTGGGAGCTGCAGTGGGGGCCACGATGCCAGATGGCCCAGGTGTGTCGGGGACCCTTACTACAACACAGGACACAAGGTTAAGTGCAAGGGAGGGAGAGGAATCTGGGCTGCATGCAACTTACTTGAGATTTTGCCAACAAGTAGAGGATTAGCAGGTGCTCACTTCAGCTCCAGCCCAACCATACTGTTGCTAATGGTCTGCATATCCTCCTCTCCCACAAGCTCCAGTGCCCGTTCTTCAAAGGAGGTGAGGACAAGGATCTCAGGCACATCACCCCCTGTCTTCGCCCTCTCCCAGCGATTATGGGTATTCTTCTCCTTTGGGGACAGAAGGAGCCATGTAAAATCTGATGGCATGAGTCCTGCAGGGTTTCAGGGGGCGGCCCTCAGAGGACAAGGGTTGTGATACTCTTGGGGGGAGAAGAGGTGCTTGGGGGTCAGGGGCTGAAAGCATTGCAGGGTGCTGGGGATGGGGGATCTGGGTGTCATTTAGGGGTACGATAAATTAAATCCAAATCAGTTGTTTGGATTTAATATCAGTTGTTTGGGTTTAATATCAGTTTTTTGGGTTTAATATCAGTTGTTTGGATTTAGTATCAGTTGTTTGGGTTTAATATCAGTTGTTTGGGTTTAATCTCAGTTGTTTGGGTTTAATCTCAGTTGTTTGGATTTAATATCAGTTGTTTGGATTTAGTATCAGTTGTTTGGGTTTAATATCAGTTGTTTGGGTTTAATCTCAGTTGTTTGGATTTAATCTCAGTTGTTTGGATTTAATATCAGTTGTTTGGATTTAGTATCAGTTGTTTGGATTTAATATCAGTTGTTTGGGTTTAATATCAGGTTTTTGGGTTTAATATCAGTTGTTTGGATTTAGTATCAGTTGTTTGGGTTTAATATCAGTTGTTTGGGTTTAATCTCAGTTGTTTGGGTTTAATCTCAGTTGTTTGGATTTAATATCAGTTGTTTGGATTTAGTATCAGTTGTTTGGGTTTAATATCAGTTGTTTGGGTTTAATCTCAGTTGTTTGGGTTTAATCTCAGTTGTTTGGGTTTAATATCAGTTGTTTGGATTTAGTATCAGTTGTTTGGATTTAGTATCAGTTGTTTGGGTTTAATATCAGTTGTTTGGGTTTAATCTCAGTTGTTTGGGTTTAATCTCAGTTGTTTGGGTTTAATCTCAGTTGTTTGGGTTTAATCTCAGTTGTTTGGATTTAGTATCAGTTGTTTGGGTTTAATCGCAGTTGTTTGGGTTTAATCTCAGTTGTTTGGATTTAATATCAGTTGTTTGGATTTAGTATCAGTTGTTTGGATTTAATATCAGTTGTTTGGATTTAGTATCAGTTGTTTGGGTTTAATCTCAGTTGTTTGGATTTAATATCAGTTGTTTGGATTTAGTATCAGTTGTTTGGATTTAATATCAATTGTTTGGATTTAGTATCAGTTGTTTGGGTTTAATATCAGTTGTTTGGATTTAGTATCAGTTGTTTGGGTTTAATATCAGTTGTTTAGGTTTAATCTCAGTTGTTTTGGGTTTAATCTCAGTTGTTTGGGTTTAATATCAGTTGTTCTGGGTTTAATCTCAGTTGTTCTGGGTTTAATATCAGTTGTTTGGGTTTAATCTCAGTTGTTTGGGTTTAATCTCAGTTGTTTGGGTTTAATATCAGTTGTTAATATCAGGGATTTGTTCCCAGGAGCAGGCTGAGGGTAAGAGAGTGGGTTTTCTGACTTTAATTAATTATTTATTTTTTTGTTTCCTTACACTCTTATTAACTTTTCACTGTCTTACTTGACATAAAGTGTCCAGTATGAGTGTGAAACCAGTGTGTTGTTCCCAGTGTAGGATGTGGGAGGTCCTGGAGGCATCTGGCCTCCCGGACATCCACATCTGTGAGGGGTGTGTCGAGCTGCGGTTCCTGAGGGACCGTGTTAGGGAGCTGGAACTGCAGCTCGAGGATCTTAGGCTGATGAGGGAGAATGAGGAGGTGATAGACAAGAGCTATCATCAGGTGGTCACACCAGGGCAACGAGAGGAGGCCAAGTGGGTGATGGCCAGGAAGGGTAAGGCTAGGGTGGTTGAGAGCACCCCAGTGGATTTGCCCCTGCACAACAAGTACTCCTGCTTGAGTACTGCTGGGGGGGACAGCCCGCCTGGGGGAAGCAGCAGTGGCCGTGTCTCCGCAGTGGAGTCCAGCCCTGTAACTCAGAGGGCTAAGGAAAAGAGGAGGAAGGCGGTATTAATCGGGGACTCGATGGTGAAGGGGACAGACAGGCGTTTCTGCGGAGGTAGGCGGGATTCTCGCATGGTGGTCTGCCTCCCTGGGGCCGGGATCCAGGATGTCGCTAGTCGCGTCCCGGAAATCCTGAGGTGGGAGGGAGAGGAGCCTGAGGTAGCGGTACATATTGGTACCGCTGATGTGGGTAGGAAGGGAGAAGGGGTCATGAAAAGGGAGTACAGGGAATTAGGGAGACAGCTGAGAAAGAGGAAAGCAAAGGTAGTAATCTCAGGATTACTGCCTGTGCCACGGGAAGGTGAGGGCAGGAATGGAGTGAGGTGGAAGATGAATGTGTGGCTGAGGGACTGGTGCAGGGGGCAGGGATTCAGGTTCCTGGACCATTGGGACCTCTTTAGGGGCAGGGGTGATCTGTATACAAAAAACGGGTGGAACTTGAATCACACGGGGACCAATATCCTGGCCGGTAGGTTGGCTAAAGTTACTGGGGAGAATTTAAACTAGATAGGTTGGGGGGAGGGGAGCTAGAAGAGTTGACTAGGATCAAGGAACTAATTGATGGGGTGGAGGATGCAGGGGTAAGGGGAATTACAAAATTAATGGTAGAGGAGAGGGTGCAAGTGAATGAAGGCGGTAATTTAGATAAGGGAGTAGAGGGAGAGGGTGTTCGCGACTCATCAAAGCGGGTCCAGATAAAAGCTGGAATAAGGACACTTTGCCTGAATGCACGAAGCATTCGGAACAAGGTATATGAGTTGATGGTGCAAATCAGCACGAGTGGGTACGATCTAGTGGCCATTACAGAAACGTGGCTGAAAGGTGACCAGGACTGGGAGATGAATATCCAGGGGTATCAGGCGTTTAGGAAGAATAGACAGGAAGGAAAAGGTGGTGGGGTCGCGCTATTAATAAGAGATAATATCAGGGTAGTACTGAGGGATGACATAGGCTCTGAGGAACAAAACGTGGAATCGTTATGGGTAGAGATGAGGAATAGTAGAGGGAGAAAGACACTAGTAGGTGTGGTATATAGGCCCCCAAATAATAATGTTGAGGTGGGGAGGGCTATAAACAAGCAGATAAGGGATGCGTGTAAAAACGGAACGGCAATAATCATGGGGGACTTCAACATGCACATTGACTGGCAGACTCAAGTCGGTAAGGGTGGAATGGAGGAAGAGTTCTTAGAATGCTGTCGGGATAGTTTCCTTGAACAGCATGTTACGGAACCGACGAGGGAACGAGCTATTTTGGATCTGGTATTGTGTAACGAGGTAGGTAGAATTAAGGATCTTATTGTGAAGGACCCTCTTGGGTCTAGTGACCACAATATGGTCGAATTTCTGATTCAGATGGAAGAGGAGAAAGTTTGGTCCCAAACCAGTGTCCTCTGTTTGAACAGAGGGAAATATGATAGGATGAGGGATGAATTGGCTAAGGTAGACTGGGAGAGCAGGCTGGCAGGTAGGATAGCTGAGGAACAGTGGAGGATTTTTAAGGAGATCCTTTTCAGTTCTCAGCAAAAATATATTCCAGCAAAAAACAAGGATTGTAAGAAAAGGGAGAACCAGCCGTGGATAACGAAGGAAATAAAGGAGAGTATTAAAATAAAAACAGCTGCGTACAGAGTGGCCAAAAATAGTGGAGAAACAAGTGATTGGGAAAAATTTAAGAAACAACAAAGAGAGACTAAGAAAGCGATAAAGAAAGGAAGGATAGACTATGAAGCTAGGCTAGCAATTAATATAAAAAATGATAGTAAAAGTTTTTATAAATATATAAAAAGGAATAGAGTGGCTAGAGTGAATGTTGGACCCTTGGAGGACGAGAAGGGGGAGTTAATAGTGGGAAATGAGGATATGGCTGAGTCTTTAAATAAGTTTTTTGTGTCGGTCTTCACGGTGGAGGACACAAATAGTTTGCCAAATATTAACGATAGAGGGTTGGCAGCAGGAGAAATACTTAATACAATTAATGTAACCAGAGAGGCAGTGCTGGGTAGACTAATGGGACTGAAGGTGGACAAGTCCCCGGGTCCGGATGGAATGCATCCCAGGGTATTGAAAGAAATGTCAGAGGTAATAGTGGATGCGTTAGTGATTATTTATCAAAACTCGTTGCATTCTGGGGTAGTGCCGGTTGATTGGAAAACGGCTAATGTTACGCCGCTGTTTAAAAAAGGAAGGAGACAAAAGGCGGGTAACTATAGGCCGGTCAGCTTAACGTCTGTAGTAGGGAAAATGCTGGAATCCATTATTAAAGAGGAGATAGCAGGGCATCTGGATAGAAATGGTTCGATCAATCAGACGCAGCATGGATTCATGAGGGGAAAGTCGTGCTTGACGAACATGTTGGATTTTTATGAAGATGTGACTAGGGCGGTTGATGGAGGAGAACCGGTGGATGCGGTGTTTTTGGATTTCCAAAAGGCGTTTGATAAGGTGCCCCATAAAAGGCTACTGAAGAAGATTAGGGCACACGGAGTTGGGGGTAGTGTGTTAAAGTGGATTGGGGACTGGCTATCCGACAGGAAGCAAAGGGTCGGAATAAATGGGTGTTTTTCCGGTTGGAGGAAGGTAACTAGTGGCGTGCCGCAGGGATCGGTACTCGGGCCGCAACTATTTACCATTTATATAGATGATCTGGAGGAGGGGACGGAGTGTAGGGTAACGAAGTTTGCAGACGACACAAAGATAAGTGGAAAAGTGAATCGTGTGGAGGACGGAGAAGATCTGCAGAGAGATTTGGACAGGCTGAGTGAGTGGGCGAGGATATGGCAAATGGAGTATAACGTTGAGAAATGCGAGGTTATACACTTTGGAGGAAATAATAACAAATGGGATTACTATCTCAATGGAAACAAATTAAAACATGCTACCGTGCAAAGGGACCTGGGGGTCCTTGTGCATGAGACGCAAAAGCCCAGTCTGCAGGTACAACAGGTGATCAAGAAGGCAAATGGGATGTTGGCCTATATTGCGAAGGGGATAGAATATAAAAGCAGGGATGTCTTGATGCACCTGTACAGGGCATTGGTGAGGCCGCAGCTGGAATACTGTGTGCAGTATTGGTCCCCTTATATGAGGAAGGATATATTGGCATTGGAGGGAGTGCAGAGAAGGTTCACCAGGTTGATACCGGAGATGAGGGGTTTGGATTATGAGGAGAGGCTGAGGAGATTGGGTTTGTACTCGTTGGAGTTTAGAAGGATGAGGGGGGATCTTATGGAGACTTATAAGATAATGCGGGGGCTGGATAGGGTGGAGGCGGAGAGATTCTTTCCACTTAGTAAGGAAGTTAAAACTAGAGGACACAGCCTCAAAATAAAGGGGGGTCGGTTTAAGACAGAGTTGAGGAGGAACTTCTTCTCCCAGAGGGTGGTGAATCTCTGGAATTCTCTGCCCACTGAGGTGGTGGAGGCTACCTCGCTGAATATGTTTAAAGCGCGGATGGATGGATTCCTGATCGGTAAGGGAATTAAGGGTTATGGGGATCAGGCGGGTAAGTGGTACTGATCCACGTCAGATCAGCCATGATCTTATTGAATGGCGGGGCAGGCTCGAGGGGCTAGATGGCCTACTCCTGCTCCTATTTCTTATGTTCTTATGATACTAGATGAGGTAAAACACTCAGCCTTGCTGCCCGGATTAGGTCATTCAGTTTTTTGTGGCATTGCTTCTGGTTTTCCTGGTCAGTGCCCTGGCACTAATGCATGCTGTCACCGCCTCCCAGCCTGCGTTTCCATCCCTTCTTCTGGGACGGCGTCCTGCTGGGGGGAAGAGAGTGTCCCGCCTTTCCTCCATTGACTCCAGTAACCTGGCCAGGTCTGCATCTGAAAAACGGGGAGCTGTTTTCCTGGAGGCCGTTTCTTCCTGCACTGCCTGCCTGTCTGTCCATCCTTGGGATTTTTATGGAGCTCTCCCTTGTTAGGGCAGATCAGCTGCAGGCAGTTTGGGTGAGTCACGCCTGTTGGAGCGTTCCAGCGAGTTTAATGCAATTTGCCTTGTTACCATCGAGGGGAAGCCAATTCGGCACTTGCAGGTGTACAGATGGAAGCGGGGGAGGGGCAGGCGGGGTGGCGGTGGGATGGGATTTGTGCCTCTGATGACTGGGGGGCAGGGGAGAGAGAGGGTCATGTCAGTCAGCCATTGGGGCCGGCAAGGTGGGGGGGGTGGGTCTGATGAGGGGGCCTTGTGCAAAGGAGTCGGGAGAGGGATACAGGGGTACGGGGTGTGGTAAGGGGGTCCGTAATGTTGGGGGGTCTCTGATGTCTGTGGGGAAGAGGGGAAGGCTGTATCTGGCCTGGGGGGGTTGGTGGGAGGGGGTGGTTCTGCCAACAGAGCTGTTTTTTTTCTGCTTTTCCTGCGCACGCACAGTTTGTGGCTCCAATCTGAACTGCTGGCTGTGTCGTGAATTAGGCCCCACCCACTGCCTCGAGTGGCTAGAAACGTTCTAGCCTGTATTTTCAAAGACTGAGTGCGTATGATTAGGTATGAAAACTCGTCTGAAAAACGGATCAGCAACTCTCCCGTTTTCACGCTAGTTGGACGCTTAGAAAAAACCTCACAAAATTCCACCCATTGTTTTGTGTTTCTAAATCTGGTTTTGGTTTTTTTCCCATTTTATTTCTTTCTTATTTCCTTTATTTGCTTTCGGACAGCACCTATCCAAGATCTTGCCATTCACAACTCCTCCAGGCACATTTTTGAGTCTTTATTTGTCCCATTACCATTCCCATTGGCTTTGCACTGTTTAGGAGAACTGGTGGCATTGTGGTAATGTCATTGGACTAGCAATCTCGAATTTTTCCAGTTTCCTCTGTTCTTGACCCAGGTTAATGCCCTGGGGACATGGGTTCAAATCCAGCTATGGCAGCTGGTGGAATTTGAATTCAATTAATAAATTTGGTTCATTAATGCCCTGTGGGGGAAAATTCTGCCATCTTACGTGGTTTGTCTCTTTGTGACTCCGGTCACATTGAATGGCAATGAGGTTGATTATTAACTACCCTCTGAAATAGCTGAGCAAATCATTCAGTTCAAGGCTGATTCGGGATAGGAACACAGGAACAGGAGTGGGCCATTCAGCCCATCGAGCCTGCTCTGCTATTCAATACAATCATGGCTGATCAGAAACCTCAATACCCTTTACCCGCATTATCCCCATAACCTTTTACATTATTGTTAATTAGGTAAAACATAGGAAAGAAAACAATCAACAATGGTTTCATGGTCATCATTAGACTTTTAAGTCCAGATTTTTATTGAATTCAAATTCCACCATCTGCCATGGTGGGATTTGAACCCAGGTCCCCAGAACATTACCCTAGGTCTCTAGATTACTAGTCTAGTGTGTAATGTCCTAACCACGTAAGGGGTTATGGATTTTAATCAAAAATAAAATATGTGGTTTGCACATGAAGGGCCCGATTCTCCCACAAGTGCTGAATTGGCGAGAAAACTGGTGTAAATCATGACTGTTTTTTCAGTTCAACTTCAGACCCGAATCTCTCACACTCTGTGCAATGCAGAGGTCACAATCGTGAGTATCATTAAAAGCTCGGGGGTGCAGGGCCTATTCACGCCAGAATCTGACAGTTCCGGGCCTTTGCGCATGCGTAGTGGCCTCGGTCTGTCAGATTGCAGTTTGCTGGCCAGCTCTATCGCTGGCCAGCCCAGGACTCCCGCCACACTGCCCCCCCCCTCTGCACAAGGCCCGATTGCGGCCTGATCATGGCCTGCACAAGCATTCCTTGACTATATCCGACCCCCCCTCCTTCCCTGGGATGGAGCGCCCGCCCCTAGGATGGAGACGCCCCCCCAGGAGGCAGACCCCCCGACAAACCACCCCCCCCCACCAGCCCACCCCGATTGCTGGCCTCCGTCCAACCCCAACCGATCCGAATGCAGAGTGGCAGTGGGACCCTACAACCCCACCGATCGCCCCTAGGCCCCACCCACAATAGCCTCTGCCCTCTTGGATCTGTCCACACTAGACCCTGCCCCTTGGCCCCACCCCCTTATCCATTGGCCCGCCCCTTGCTCCCTAGGCCACTTCCCCAATAGGACCCACCCCCTTGGCACTGCCTGATGCCTAGTGGGCAGTGCCAAGGTGCCCCCAGGTATGGGCACTTTGCCCTTGGGCAGTGCCGGGGGCACAGGCTGGCACTGCTAGGAAGCCCATGCCCAGGGGGCACCACCCCCCCCCCCACCGCCCGACCCCATGTGGGGCCCCAGTTGTCCCCCCCCTTCACTCCGGCGAGGTCTCCCATTAGTTACCTGCAAGTGGGGAGCTAATCTAAACCCCACAGGAGTGAAATACCCCTGGCGAGGTGGGAGATACTCTCAAACCCGGAGAATTCTGGGCCGGGTCTGATAATGACATTTGAAATACATGAAAAACAGATTTAAATTACTTATCTGTCTTCCCGCCGGTTTTCAGCGCGGTCCCGACTGCGACTGTTCTCCGGCTGCAGGAGACGAGCATGCATCGGGAACGCATGCGCGAATCCCGCAAAATGGCCGACACGCGATTCTCCCAGCCCGAAACGCCAAGAAAATTTGCGCGTCGGGATGGGACAATCGGGCTCGTAGTTTCAAACTAACAACAAAAGATATATTGAAAGCGATGTTCTCTATACAGTACAAACTGAAACTAAAAGTAGGAGCCTGTGAAACACCCTTTGACCTCATGATAAAGTCATTTGACCCGCTCTTAAAAGAATCATGCAACCATTTAAATATATACCATCACTTCCCCTTCTGTGGTCATCAATAAATTACTACGATGTTATACAACAGATCAATAATACTCTAGACACAGTACTATGCACCATTAATCATTATACACAGTCAAAAGAAAGTCGGTCAGGAGGACAACTATTCCTCTTTGGTTGTATAATGTGTTCTGGAATTTGACTGTCCTTGACCCTAGGGGTATGATTTGGAACTTCACTAGACACTTCACCTCTTGTAACTAATTGTGCATCATTCTCGCGTGGTATAGTAGCATAGACAAAATCATCAGGCAATTGAGATTCAACGAAGTCCTCCATAGTAGTATTCACAACACTAGGAAATAAAGAAATTGATACTTTTGGAGATGATTTTGAGAAATCATTTCGAGATGACAACAGCTGATCAGCATGACGTCACCAAACTATTCAACTTTGGTTTGAACTGTGTAAGAAAATGGACCTGTTTTGGCTGAAACTATGGCAGGTACCCATTTCTTACTCGTGGCATAATGACACGCTAACACTCGATCTCCTAGTTGAAATGAGTGTTATTTTTCCCTCACTTCTCGCAACTTGAAATTGTTGTTGACATTCTACAATACCCGAAGCTTCTGGAGGTAATAACAAATCAAGTGTAGCTCTCAACTTTCTCTTTAAGAGCAGTAATGCAGGTGAACTTTGGGTAGTTGTTTCTATAAAATGTCAAAGAGCCTTCAGATGACGTGAAAATGAACCTTGCTCTTTTGAAGCTTTTAAAGAACATTTCAAGGATTGTATGAATCTTTCAGCTAATCCATTGGTTGATGGATGATAAGGTATGGATTTTATATGCTGAATACCATTTACTTTGAGATAATCCTCAAACTCTCTTGTGAAGTAAACTGTGAACCATTATCATTAATAATCTGTGCTGGTTTACCAAATTTTGCAAAAGTTTCGTCAAGTTTTTCAGTGTTTTGTTCAGTTGCAGTAGATCTCATGAATACAACTTCTGGCCACTTTGAGTGTACATCAATTATGACTAAGAACATGTAACCCTCAAACGGACAAGCAAAGTCTATTTGCAATTATTGCCGTGGCATTTTAGGCCACTCCCAAGGACATAAAGACCATAAGACATGGGAGCAGAATTAGGCCACTCGGCCCATTGAGTCTGCTCCGCCATTCAATCATGGCTGATTTTTTTTCTCATCCCCATTCTCCTGCCTTTTCCCCATAACCCCTGATCCCCTTATCAATCAAGAATCTATCTATCTCTGTCTTAAAGACACTCAAATGACCTGGCCTCCACAGCCTTCTGCGGCAAAGAGTTCTACAGATTCACCACTCTCTGGCTGAAGAAATTCCTCCTCATCCTGTTTTAAAGGATCGTCCCTTTAGCCTGAAATTGTGCCCTCTGGTTCTAATTTTTCCTACTAGTGGAAACATCCTCTCCACGTCCACTCTATCCAGGCCTCGCTGTATCCTGTAAGTTTCAATAAGATCCCCCTTCATCCTTCTAAACTTCAACAAGTACAGACCCAGAGTCCTCAACCGTCCCTCATACGACAAGCTCTTCATTCCAGGCATCATTCTTGTGAACCTCCTCTGAACCTTTCCAAGGCCAGCACATCCTTCCTTAGACATGGGGTCCAAAACTGCTCACAATACTCCAAATGGGGTCTGACCAGAGCCTTATACAGCTTCAGAAGTACATCCCTGCTCTTGTATTCTAGCCTTCTCAACATGAATGCTAATATTGTCTTTCTAACTGCCGACTGAACCTGTACGTTAACCTTAAGAGAATCTTGAACAATGACTCCCAAGTCCCTTTGTGTTTCTGATTTCCTAAACTTTTCCCCATTTAGAAAATAGACTATGCCTCCATTCCTCCTTCCAAAGTGCATAACCTTAAATATAAAGGAGACAATGGTGGTGTATTTCTTATTTGTGCAGAGGATTATGGTCCTACGTTTTATTCAATCTGAGTATCCAGACCCAGTCACCAAAAATAACTATGTGCTAATTCGTTCATCTGGAGTATACCAGGATGTCCTTCAAGTAGTTGTTCAAGAACTCTTCCATGCAGACTAGGAGGAATGATCACTTGGATTCCTCACAATAGACACCCACCTTGGATGGTCAACTTAAGCTTTCTTGACACATATGGGCCGCGATTCTCTCAAAAGTGCTGAATTAGTGGCAAAACTGGTCCAGATCACGCCAGTTCTGACAGGTCAGCTTCTCACCCGAATCTCCGCACTCTGTGCATTGCAGAGGGCCCAGTTGTGAATCTCATTAAACGCTTGTGGTGGGGGCAGAACCAAAGAGCCTGAAACCGGCGGGATGGAGTGGGAACCCGAGCATGCGCACATTGCTGGGAGATCGCGAAAAATACCTCCCAGCACCCAGATCACTGCCATCCAAACCCCGCACACATCGCTGGCCTCATCACTGGCCCCCCATAACCACTCCACACACATCGCTGGCCTCACTGCTGGCCCCACAACACGCCCCCCAACATCGCAGGCTCCCACAACATCCCCCCCCCCCCCCCCCCAACATCGCTGGTCTTATTGCAGGCGCCCACAACCCCCCCACAGAAACATCGCTGGCCTCAAGGCTGCCTCCCCTCCCACCTCCCCGCTCCCCCACACCCCGCCGGCTCCCCCCCCTCCCCCGCTCCCCCGCTCCCTCCCCGCTCCCCCCCTGCCTCCCCGCTCCCCCCCTGCCTCCCCGCTCCCCCCCCGCTCCCCCCCTCCCCGCTCCCCCCCAGCCTCCCCGCTCCCCCCCTCCCCGCTCCCCCCCTCTCCGTTCCCCCCCCTCCCCGCTCCCCCCCTCCCTCCCCGCTCCCCTCCCTCCTCTGCCTCCCCGCTCCCCCGCTCCCTCCCCGCTCCCCCCCCTCCCTCCCCGCTCCCCCCCTCCCTCCCTCCCCGCTCCACCACTCCCTCCCTCCCCGCTCCCCCCCTCCCTCCCTCCCCGCTCCCCCCCTCCCTCCCTCCCTCCCATGGAGTGCCCCCAGGTCCTCTGGGCACCCCAGGGAGGAGGAAGGGTTTGAGCCCATGCTGGGGTCTTCCATCCAGGAGATCCCATACATCCAGAGACCTACCGATTCGCCCCTTTCTCACACCGGGGTATCTCCGGGCCAGCGAGATGAACAGGGTGGCACCGAAACAGTGCCATCCACGAGTCAGCTGGGGCCCTCCAGGTCCCGGCCACCCAGGGGACGTCCACCAAGGGCATTACAGGCAACGGGGCGTGCATCACAGCTGGACACCCCCACCTCCGATATGCATCCTGGGGTAGCACCGAGAAGAAACAGCAGACAGCACAAAGTGAGAAAGTTGTAGTTCACTAGAGGGCACGGGTGAAGGTCAGCATTAGTCAGGGTTTGGTAATCATTTCTGTTAAGAGCACAATAAACTGTTAATTGCACATCATGCTGTGACTAATGTGTCTCTGATTCTCTTCCCCTCCCCCACAGCTCAGTGCTCCCGACTCCCAAACATAGAGGTGCTGTCTATTGAGCCTTGCAGACTCTGCTCATGTTTCAGAGTGCCTGCCCTACCTTCCCCAACATCCACCAGACCCTTGGTGCAAGTACCTTCCCCCCCCCCCCCCCCCCCCGCCCCCCCGCCCCCCCGCCCCAACTTGGCCAAAAAACATGTGTCCCCAACCCTTACAGCTACATGGGCCAGGGTGGTAGCGTGCATTCGGAGTACAGATAGGAGTCAGACTTGAGTTGCACCAGGGACACAACAGCAAGTCGTCATCATCTCCAGCTTTCATACAAGACTCGCAACCATTGCCAACCCAAGCACATAAATAGGGTCGGATGTTTCTGGGGGAAAGGGTGGTGGGATGACAGGAGCAGGGGAAGAGTGATATGATGGTTTGAGAACCCAGGTCAATTTGGAGGGGAAATAGCGGCTACACTGGCTCCTGGGGTGTGGTGGATATGTGTTAGTTGCAGCCCCCTCACTGCACAGCACCAGCTAGGTGAAGCGGACTGTAATCAAGGCGTCTCTCACTGCCCTTCCTTGCCGGACACCTGCCATTGCCACCCGCCGTCTTTCCTCCGGCTCTTCATGTGGTGGGGCGCCCACCTCACCCCCTCACTGCTCCTCTTCCTCCTCCTCCTCCTGCTCCAGCTGGTCTCCCCTCTGCTGGGCGATGTTGAGAAGAGCGCAGCAAACGATGATGATGCATGAAGTACACACAGGGTCATACTGGAGGGCCCTCCCCCCCAGAGCGGTCCAAGCAGCGGAACTGCATCTTCAGCAGGCCAATGCACCGCTCAACGACGGACTGGGTGGCTGCATGGGCCTCATTGTAGTGGGTCTCAGTCACAGTCTGGGGCCTCCACACAGGCTTCATCAGCCATGACCTTAGCGTGTAACCCTTGTCACTCAGTAGCCATCCAGGCCGCCGCTCCCCTCAGGCGCCAGGTGTGAGAGCACCTCACAAATGTGACGCACCGTGGTCTTGGACAGGCGCAGCCGGCAACTGCACATCTCCTCCGAGAGGGCCTCGAAGGAATTGCGAGGAATGCACTTCCTTGGCCTCGGCACCCTCCGCCTTCTGTTGCACCCTCTCGGAAGGCTGTTCACCCACCTCCTGGCCCTCAGCGACAGCCCCCTGCCCTCCTTCCTGAGGGTCTGGTGGTGGCTCCTCTTGCGGTGGTCTCTCCACGCCCGCCACCTCCTGAGCTGCCGCCTCTTCCTCCTCCTCCGCCCCTGCTGCCACCAACATGGCCAACTCCAGATCAAGCAAACCGAGATCCATCTGCACAGTGGGGTTTGTAAAGAGCATAGAATAACGGATTATTCTCATTGCCTGGATAGACCCAAGACCACCCCAATCCCTCACTTGGGCCAGAATCCCCACTTGTGGGAGCTTGCATCCCCACACAATCCATGATGCCATGCGTGGCCCGATTAGGATTCCCATCATGACAAATGCCAACACAGATTATGCAGGTCAGTGTGCAGACATGGGCAATGCGCACCCTTGAGCCATTGCTATGTGTGCAACTGCAGCATCTGTTACAGGCATGTGTTGCTGGTCCATGTCACAGGGCAGGAACAGACTGCAAAGCAGCACCAGATGTGTGCCCAGTGACAGCAGATTCCATGCAGTCCATGTCTGAACCTCTGCACCCTGGCCTGGAGCAGCAGCTGCTTCATCTGGTTAGGCCTCAGTGCACATGGTACACTCCTCCCCCACCCCAGAACACCAGCACTTAGTAGAGTCCCTGACCACACCCACAGAAAGACAATGCCAATGCAAAGTACTGTGGAGGGGGGAGGGGAAGCGGGAGCCCTCGAGGCTGCTTCCCACAGTCAGCCTCAGTGCTGCTTGGAGAGGGGGTGGGGTGGGGGTGCAGGAGCCCTTGAGGCTGCTTCCACCAGTCAGCCTCAGCGCTGCTTTGTGGGGCGGGGGGAGTGGGACTCCCTGACGGAACCTCACCCAGGGAGCTGTGAGGAAATGGAAGCCCCCCCAACCCACCCCTCCACCCCACCCCCAGATGTCACTAGTCAATGGGCCAAAACGTGAAGGCAGCAGGAGGAAGGCCACCAGGCATCTCCAGGGCCTGCCTACAACATCCCCCGCACTCCGCTAGCAGCACTTACCTCCTCACGTCAGTTCAAGGCTGCCATGCCAGGTTCCGACTTTTAAATACCTGTTCTGATTCGCGCCAAACTTACACCACGCCAAAGATAAGGGAGACACAGACATGGGCGGAGACTGCTGTGTGGATCCTGATAATGGCATGCAAAGGTATGTAAACTCATGCTAAACAGCGGCCCGCCGATTTTCTGTGGGTTCCCGGCAGCGCTATTTTTCTCCGGCTGAGAGATGCGTGCGGGTCGTAAACACTGGCGGGGACCCCATGAAATGGCTGACACACGCATCTCCCGGCTGGACCCGCCAGAAAAGTGGTGGGCGCAGATCGGAGAATCGTGGCCATGGTTTCAAATCAGGAATTGGACAATGCATTCCGGCTATCGTTCCTTTCAGTACCATATGCATCACTTTCCCTATCATGGGATTATTTCTGATATGTCTCTGAACTTGAGAAGCTGTCACAGGCAAATGATTTACTGGTGAAAATTAAAGAATATTAATGAAACTAGTTGCTGGCATCTGCTCAGTAGGTAAAGGTAAGCGTGATAATGCATCAGCATTAACACGGTACTTGATTGACAATACTTTATATCGTAAGAATCTGCAGATAAGATCAGTGACCAACTACGCAATCAGCTAGCAGCTAATGATAATATGGCTTTATCCTGCCCAAGAATAATAGTTAAGGGTCAGTGCTCAGTCAATAATGTGAAATGATGACCATATAAATAACTTTGAAACCTTTGTACGTCAAAAATTATACTCAATGCTTCTTCTAGCTGAGCATAGTTAGATTCAGGACTAGTCAGCACTCGTTCTTCTGAAGGCATAATGTGTGAAACAACCGCCCTACTGCATAACGTGAAGCATCACAAACAAGCAGTAATGGTAGCTTCGGATGAAGATGAAACAATACTTCAGACTTCTGCACAGCATCTTTGACATTCTTGTACACTTTCTTGCATTCTGTTCTCCAGTCCCATGACTGTTTCACACATAATAAATTATGCAATGACTTCAATAATGTAGCTAAGTTAGGAACAAATTTGCCATAATAATTTACTAATCCTGAAAGGACCTCAGTTGCATCATATTTGTCGGATGTCATGCTTCTACAATAGCGTCCATCTTTTTTGGTGCTTTGTGTAGGCCTTAACTATCAATAAAGTTTGAATCCCAACCCGGCAGATGGCAAAATTTGAATTCCGTTAAGAAAAATCTGGAATTAAAAGTCTAATGATGACCATGAAACCATTGTCAATTGTCAGAAAAACACATCTGATTCACTAATGTCCTTTAGGGAAGGAACATAAGAACTAGGAGCAGGAGTAGGCCATCTGGCCCCTCGAGCCTGCTCCGCCATTCAATAAGATCATGGCTGATCTTTTTGTGGACTCAGCTCCACTTACCCGCCCACTCACCATGCCCCTTAATTTCCTTACTGTTCAAAAATTTATCTATCCTTGCCTTTTTTTAAGGCAAGGAAATCTGCCATCCTTACCCAGTCTGGCCCACATGTGACTCCAGATCCACAACAATGTGATTGACTCTCAAATGCCCTCTGAAATGGAGGACAATTAGGGATGGGCAATAAATGCTGGCCCAGCCAGCAATGCCCACACCCATAAAATGAAAATAAAAATTAACGTGACCCAAATACTGGTCTGAACATAGAACATAGAACAGTACAGCACAGAACAGGCCCTTCGGCCCACGATGTTGTGCCGAGCTTTATCTGAAACCAAGATCAAGCTATCCCACTCCCTATCATCCTGGTGTGCTCCATGTGCCTATCCAATAACCGCTAAAATGTTTCTAAAGTGTCTGACTCCACTATCACTGCAGGCAGTCCATTCCACACCCCAACCACTCTCTGTGTAAAGAACCTACCTCTGATATCCGTCCTGTATCTCCCACCACGAACCCTATAGTTATGCCCCCTTGTAATAGCTCCATCCACCCGAGGAAATAGTCTTTGAACGTTCACTCTATCTATCCCCTTCATCATTTTATACACCTCTATTAAGTCTCCCCTCAGCCTCCTCCGCTCCAGAGAGAACAGCCCTAGCTCCCTCAACCTTTCCTCATATGACCTACCCTCCAAACCAGGCAGCATCCTGGTAAATCTCCTCTGCACTCCTTCCAGCGCTTCCACATCCTTCCTATAGTGAGGTGACCAGAACTGCACACAATATTCCAAATGTGGTCTCACCAAGGTCCTGTACAGTTGCAGCATAACCCCACGGCTCTTAAACTCCAACCCCCTGTTAATAAAAGCTAACACACTATAGGCCTTCTTCACAGCTCTATCCACTTGACTGGCAACCTTTAGAGATCTGTGGATATGGACCCCAAGATCTCTCTGTTCCTCCACAGTCTTCAGAACCCTACCTTTGACCCTGTAATCCACATTTAAATTTGTCCTACCAAAATGAATCACCTCACATTTATCAGGGTTAAACTCCATTTGCCATTTTTCAGCCCAGCTTTGCATCCTATCTATGTCTCTTTGCAGCCTACAACAGCCCTCCACCTCATCCACTACTCCACCAATCTTGGTGTCATCAGCAAATTTACTGATCCACCCTTCAGCCCCCTCCTCTAAGTCATTAATAAAAATCACAAAGAGCAGAGGACCAAGCACTGATCCCTGCGGCACACCGCTAGCAACCTGCCTCCAATCCGAAAATTTTCCATCGACCACCACCCTCTGTCTTCGGTCAGACAGCCAGTTACCTATCCAATCGGCCAACTTTCCCTCTATCCCACACCTCCTCACTTTCATCATAAGCCGACCATGGGGGACCTTATCAAACGCCTTACTAAAATCCATGTATATGACATCAACTGCCCTACCTTCATCAACACACTTAGTTACCTCCTCAAAAAATTCTATCAAATTTGTGAGGCACGACTTGCCCTTCACGAATCCGTGCTGACTATCTCGGATTAATCCGCATCTTTCTAAATGGTCGTAAATCCCATCCCTAAGGACCCTTTCCATCAATTTACCAACCACCGAAGTAAGACTAACCGGTCTATAATTACCAGGGTCATTTCTATTCCCTTTCTTAAACAGAGGAACAACACTCGCCATTCTCCAGTCCTCTGGCACCATCCCCGTGGACAGCGAGGACCCAAAGATCAACGCCAAAGGCTCTGCAATCTCATCCCTTGCCTCCCAAAGAATCCTAGGATACATTTCATCAGGCCCAGGGGACTTATCGACCTTCAGTTTATTCAAAACTGCCAAGACATCCTCCCTCCGAACATCTATTTCCTCCAGCCTATTAGCCTGTAACACCTTCTCTTCCTCAAAAACATGGCCCCTCTCCTTGGTGAACACTGAAGAAAAGTATTCATTCATCACCTCGCCTATCTCTACTGACTCCATACACAAGTTCCCACTACTGTCCTTGACCGGCCCTAACCTCACCCTGGTCATTCTTTTATTCCTCACATAAGAGTAAAAAGCCTGGGGTTTTCCTTGATCCGACCCGCCAAGGACTTCTCATGTCCCCTCCGAGCTCTCCTAAGCCCCTTTTTCAGCTCATTCCTTGCTAACTTGTAACCCTCAATCAAGCCATCTGAACCTTGTTTCCTCATCCCTACATAAGCTTCCCTCTTCCTTTTCACAAGACATTCCACCTCTTTTGTGAACCATGGTTCCCTCACTCGGCCATTTCCTCCCTGCCTGAGAGGAACATACCTATCAAGGACATCCAGTATTTGTTCCTTGAAAAAATTCCACTTTTCATTAGTTCCTTTCTCTGACAGTTTCTGTTCCCAACTTATGCCCCCTAATTCTTGCCTAATCGCATCATAATTACCCCTCCCCCAATTGTAAACCTTGCCCTGCCGTACGGCCCTATCCCTCTCCATTGCAATAACAAAAGACACCGAATTGTGGTCACTATCTCCAAATTGCTCTCCCACAACCAAATCTAACACTTGGCCCGGTTCATTTCCCAGTACCAAATCCAATGTGGCCTCACCTCTAGTCGGCCCATCCACATATTGTGTCAGGAAACCCTCCCGCACACACTGCACAAAAACTGCCCCATCCAAACTATTTGACCTACAAAGGTTCCAATCAATATTTGGAAAGTTAAAGTCCCCCATGACAACTACCCTGTGACCCCCACACATATCCATAATCTGCTTAGCAATTTCTTCCTCCACATCTCTATTACTATTTGGGGGCCTATAGTAAACTCCTAGCAACGTGACCGCTCCTTTCCTATTTCTAACTTCAGCCCATATTACCTCAGTGTGCAGATCCCCCACGAAGTGCCTTTCCGCAGCCGTTAAACTATCCTTGATTAACAATGCCACTCCTCCACCTCTTTTACCAGCTTCCCTACACTTAGTGAAACATCTATACCCCGGAACGTTCAACAACCATTCCTGTCCTTGTTCTACCCACGTCTCCGTAATGGCCACAACATCGTAGTCCCAAGTACCAATCCACGCCCCAAGTTCATCTACCTTGTTCCGGATGCTCCTTGCATTGAAGTAGACACACTTCAACCCACCTTCCTGTCTACCAGTACCCACCCTTGACCCTGATACCTTCCCCAATACCTCACCACCCTCACTGACTTCTGGACTACAACTCCCTTTCCCACTCCCCTGACAAATTAGTTTAAACCCCCCTGAAGAGCCGTAACAAATTTCCCTCCGAGGATATTGGTGCCCCTCTGGTTCAGGTGCACCCCGTCCTGTTTGTACAGGTCCCACCTCCCCAGAACGTGTTCCAATTATCCACGTATCTGAAACCCTCCCTCCTACACCATCCCTGCAACCACATATTTAACTGCACTCTCTCCCTGTTCCTCAACTCGCTATCACGTGGTACCGGCAACGTACCAGAGATGACCACATGTTTCGTCTTGGCTCTCAGCTACCAGCCCAGCTCCAGAAATTCCTGCTTTAAATCCCCATCCCTTCTCTTACCTATGTCATACTTTTCTTTATTGATACACAGACCATCTATTTGAAGACATTCCAGTGTTGCCTCTAAATTATTCAAGTACTTTTATTCATTGGACCCTGTAATTAGAATATAATCCAGGTAACATTGTACACCAGAGAGACCATTTAAAATCTGATCCATCGACCTTTGGAATAGGGCTCGTGCAGATGTTATTCCAAAAGGCAATCTTTTATAGCAAAAAACGCCTTTAACAGTAAGCAATAAGTAAGACTCAGCGGCTACATTCACCTGTAAGTATGTTTGTGAAAGATCTATCTTGCTGAATTTCTACCCACCGTATAATCCAGCAAACAAATCTTCAATTAAAGGAAGTGGATATTGATCAGCATATGACACTGGATTTATGGCTGTTTAAATCACTACAAATACAAACTGAACCATCCGGTTTCATGACAGGTAAATGGGGGTATCCCAGTCACTCATTGTAACTGCCTCTAGCACACCAGTGTTAACAAATCATACTACATCTTCTTCGACCTTGGGAGGAATTGCATATGGCACCACTCTTGCTTGAGACTTTTTGGTTGACTAGGTTTTATCTTGAGTTTCACTTGAAATCCTTTCATTGAACCAAGTGTTTCTTCAAGTACACTCTTGTAGTTATCCAGAAGGTGGGATAAGTCTGTTTTAATATTGACCAAGCTGTTGACAGAAGTCCAGTTAAGCTTTATCTTCTCCAACCACGATCTCCCAAATAGAGCTGGAAAATTACCTCGGAACACATGGAGAGACACTCCGCTATTTGTCCATCCAACTCCACATTGTTCATGATGTATCCGTTTAACAACATGATCTCTTCTGTGTATGTCCTTCAAGTCACATCAGCTGATTTTAAAGGAAGATGCTTCAGTTTTTTTTGTTATATAGTGTCAGGAATTAAGGATACAGCAGCACCAATATCAACCTCCACTCTTATGGGTTGTCCACTTAACACCCACGGTCTATGTGATTTATCCTGTGTGGATAAGACATTCAGTTGGGGCTCTTCATCATATTTCTGGACATTTCATAGTTGTGAACCTTTCCTTCCATGTTATAAATTATTTTTGTAGAATGCAACTTGTTCTTCTTCTTGAAGGTATCCAGATTCTCCTTCTGAGTATTATTCTCAGGGAAGTTGCTCTAATCTAACAATCTTTTGCAATGTGACCCATTTTGTCACACTTGCAGTGACAATCCTTGCTCCAGAATTCACTCACTGAATGGCCCATTTTGGCACATCTGTAACATGCTTGTTGCTGTTTTGATTTCTTGTGGGCAGTTCCCAACATGTGGATCTTCATTCCTGCACCAAACTGTGAAAAAAAAGCCACCTCTTTTAAAACCACACGGATAATGTCTTCCTGCACTGGCACTTAAATCTTTAGTACTGTTGTTGCTATTCCCCTAATATTCAAAGTGTGGGGAAGCACAATATTGTTTTCTTCCACTTAGGATCTTTTATCAATGGTCTCTATTAAACAAAATCCCGACTTGTTGTCAATTCTCTTCAGTTAATGTCTGAATTATATTAGGAGTGGTGGGTTTGAAACAAAAGAAAATATGTGGTTTGCACATGTAGATTCAAACTGGCAGCAACAGATTTATTGAAAGAGATGTTCTCTGCACAGAGTACAAATTGAAACTAAAAGCAGGAACCTGTGAAACACCCAATGACCTCATGATCAAGTCATGCGTGCTGCTTTTAAAGGAATCATGCAACCATTTAAATATATAACAAGTGCCAATATCGCTACATCAGGCAACAAAGTTGACATTGCTAGCAACACCCATATCCCATGAAAGAATGAAAAATAAACATTTTGTCATTTAATCCCTCCTCGTCACCCTATCGTAGATCTTCTCTTTTGTTTTTTTTCCCACTTGTTCTAAATTTTTCTGTTGTAGTTCTGATGAAAGGTCACAGACCTGAAGCTGCTGAGCATTTCCAACATTTTCTGTTTGTATTTCAGACTTCCAGCATCTGCAGTATTTTGCTTTTGTGAGCCTGTTCCATCACACATGATATAAGATTGACGGATGAATGATTGTCAATTGTAACAATTGTCTTAACTGCAGCCTTAGGTTAAGGGAAGAGTGGCATGATCCAAAATGTAGCAAAAATAAATTGGACCACAATGAAACAAATTGTGGACTAATAGTAATTTGTAATTCATAATTATGCTTTTTTAAAAATAACTTTACTTTCTGATTTAAGTGTTCATATGTATTTAGATTTGTTTTATCAATTGGGGAAGATATTTAGGTGAACTCAGAAACAGATAATGGAACACTGCATAAGCAATTAGAGTGATTACTTTGGAATGACAGGCAGACAGGGGATGTGACAGCAGAACAAGGAGAATGCCTGATCTTAATAAAGGCAGAAAGATTAGAACAATTGAACACATTGTCAGGTTCCATTATGCATTGTCTTCTGTCCCTGCCACAAACTCAGTTCCCTCGCCATCGATTCCATCCCTCTCCCTGGTAACTGTCTGAAGCTAAGGCAGGCTGCTTGCAATCTTGGTGTTGTGCTTGACCCTGGGTATAGGGATGTGGTGCACTGTGAAGATGGACATGTCAGGTCACCAATGGGGAGGAAACTGGAGGGGATCAGATGATGAAATCTCCAGGTATTCACCAATTAGATTTGGCAATCCAAAATTAGTAAGAAGTTTAACAACACCAGGTTAAAGTCCAACAGGTTTATTTGGTAGCAAAAGCCACACAAGCTTTCGGAGCTGCAAGCCCCTTCTTCAGGTGAGTGGGAATTCTGTTCACAAACAGAGCATATAAAGACACAAACTCAATTTACATGAATAATGGTTGGAATGCGAATACTTACAACTAATCAAGTCTTTAAGAAACAAAACAATGGGAGTGGAGAGAGCATCAAGACAGGCTAAAAAGATGTGTATTGTCTCCAGACAAGACAGCCAGTGAAACTCTGTGGGGGTTACAAATAGTGTGCCATGAACCCAATATCCCGGTTGAGGCCGTCCTCGTGTGTGCGGAACTTGGCTATCAGTTTCTGCTCAGCGACTCTGCGCCGTCATGTGTCGCGAAGGCCGCCTTGGAGAACGCTTACCCGAATATCAGAGGCCGAATGCCCGTGACCGCTGAAGTGCTCCCCAACAGGAAGAGAACAGTCTTGCCTGGTGATTGTCAAGCGGTGTTCATTCATCCGTTGTCGCAGCGTCTGCATAGTTTCCCCAATGTGCCATGGTTTATTCCTTTATCCAAAATTAGCCAGCCAACAATTGGCACCCATGTATGGACGAGCTAAGCAGGAACACAGAAGATTTCCCGAGTGCCCCTCCATATGGTTCCTTGGCAGTGTACTAATTATGCTCACCTTTCTCCAGAAGAATCTGTTTTGCAGGAGCAAGCCTGCCATTAACATTCATGCATATGTGAATGTCACCATCTTCAGAGAGGAGAAAAAACTTCTTAGCAATATTCCAGAGCACTTTGCACACAATTTTTAACAAAAATTACAGTTTGCATTGGCATTCAGCCATTGGCTGACTCTCGCTTTGATGAATTATAGGACGGTAATTTTCCTCCTCTCCGCAAAGCAGGAAATTGCTTAGTTTATGAAAATGTGGTAACAGATGTTATAGAAGCTGCCACTAAAAAACAGAGCTCCAATTCCTGCTTAGGGACCTCTTAGAAGTAAGGGACTGGCATATAAATGTAGTTATGGACTGTTATTGTGAAAGGTTGTCACTGGGAATAGATTTGACTTTGTGTTAGAGTGGAAAACAGGGAGTTAATGGATTATAGAAAAGGAATAAACCTTGAGGAATGGACTGATCTTAAAAGAGTTTTTCCCTTATTTTATTGTAAAGCTAGAATCATTGAATGGTTACAGCACTGAAGAAGACCATTCGGCTCATCATCTACATGCCATCTCTCTGAAAGGGCAACTCTGCTGGCCCCAGTCCCCACCCATTCCCCTTAGCCTTTCAAATATATTCTCCAGGTTCTTACCCAATTCCCTTTGAAAGACACGATTGAATCTGCCCCCACCATGCGTTCAGGCAGTGCATTTCGAGTCCTAACCACTTGCTGCATAAAAAGTGTTTCCTCAGGTTCTGAAATCAATCTCCTTTGGTTCTCACCAATAGAAGAGTTTCTCTCTACCTACTGTGACTAGACCTCGAATGATTTTGAATCTCTATCAAATCTCTCAAACTTCTCTCTCAGAAGAACAATTCTAGCTTCTCCAGTCTATCCACACAACTGAAGTACCTATTTCCTGGGACCATTCTCATAAATCTTTTCAGCACAATTAATCTTACACAGGCATAACTGTGACACAATTCACTGTGTGGAACTTTGGGGCTATTATTTTAGTCATTTTTATTATGCGCTGTATCAGAAGTTCTTTCTATCTGTGGTGCTAAAAGGAACCATTTCAAAACACTAACTCAAATAGGCTTGTATTTGTATACAGTGACAAAATAAAAGCAGGTCCACATCAGATCATAGAATCCCTACAGTGCAGAAGGAGGCCATTCAGCCCATCAAGCCTACACTGACACCAATCCCACCCAGGTCCTATCCCCGCTTAGCTACCCTGCTAATCCCTCTAATCTATCACATCCCAGGACACTAAGGGTTAATTTAGCATGGCCAATCAATCTAATCCACACATGTTTGGACTGTGGGAGGAAACCCACGCAGACACAGGGAGAACGTGCAAACTCCACACAGACAGTGACCCGAGGCTGGAATTGAACCCGAGTCCCTGGCACTGAGAGGCAGCAGTGCTAACCACTGTACCACCATGCCGCCCACAAAGAACAGATGTTCTGTAATCACTGTTCTTTCCACAATGATGAAAACTCTTGGCGGTTTGTATATTCCCAAAAGTTAGCAGACGCTCACCAACAACTTCTGGGGAGTTGTGGGTCAAATCTTGGTTCAGGATGTCACAGGCTCCAAAGAAACTCTATTATTGGGAGCACAGAATGCTCATGAAGCACTCCAGAAATGCGAATTGTACAAAGTGTGAATGGTTGGTAACAGTGGCCGCGATTCTCTCAAAAGTGCTGAATTGGCGGGAAAACTGTTCTAAATCCCAACTGTTTTGTCAGTTCAGCTTCTCACTCGAATCTCCGCACTCTGTGCACTGCAGAGGTCCCAGTCGTGAATCTCATTAAACACTCGGGGGGTGGGGCGTATTCGCAGAAAAGAGCCTGAAATTAGCAGGATGAGCGGGAACCCACGCATCCGCACATCGCTGGGAGATCGCGGAAAAGACCTCCCAGCATCCAGATCACTGCCATCCAAACCCAAACACATCACTGGCCTCATCGCTGCCTGCTCACCTCATGCCCCCACAGATCCGGATAATGCGGGTATGCAATCCCTCCATCCCTTGAACGTACTGTCCTCACTGCTGACCTGCAGAGAGCTAGCGTTATGCTGACATGCACAACCCCAGCTTGTGATCATTCCCTGTCTTGAATGGGAGCCTTGAGTATTGCACCACCCCCCCCCCCCCCCCTGGAGACAGCAGCCTATTGAATGGCAGCCAGTCAGCACCCCGGGGCATGAATGACACTGAACTGAATGCAGCCTTCAAAATCTCTCACAAGTATTTGTTGCCAAAGGGCCCTGGACTGGCCGCACTCACTGCACCTGCACTTCCCTAATAAGTCAGAGCTGTGTATAAGCTGCAGGAATGGACACACAGCCAGTCACCCCACAAAGATGGCTGCACGGAAACCGACTCCCAGATTTTCAGAGGCAGACCAGGAGCACCTGCTAGATGCCGTGGAGGAGAAGCGTCATTGTCTGTTCCCCGGCCAGAGCTCTAAGCCAAGGGGTGCATCTGCCACAGCATTGTGGGAGGAGGTGGCAGAAGCGGTGAATTCCAGGAGCCTGACACCGCACTCTGGCGGGCAGTGCCGCAAGAAAATGTGCGACCTTCTGTGAGCAGCAAGGATGAGTGAGCTTCCCACTTGGAACCCCCCACATGCTTGGCACGGATCTCCAACTCTGCTTAGACACCTGAAGAGCAGGCAACAAGTGACCCTTCCCCAAAGAACAGAATCTAACCCCTTCCCCTCACCCCTCAACGAGCACCCTTCAGTGGTGACCACTTTCCCCGAAACTGTCAGCACAACGCCTGAGACACAGGCCCGCATTGCCACCATGCACTGCAATATGTTAATGCTTGCTATCCACCTTATGATCCCACAAGAAAAGAAAATCCACAACGTATGGGAGACGACACAGACTGGTGGTGGTGTGCCTGACCTGCGGCAGCTCAGCTGCATGGAAGAGCGTGCCATGGAGCTGGCAGGGGGTGATGGGCCATACCGAATGATCACCGACAGCCAGGTCGGAGTACAGCATGCAAGTGAGCAGAAGCGCACCCTCAACCTTGGTCCTCCTCTAAGTGCGATGCTGCATGGAATGTTTTGCCTCCCTCCCCCTAATGTGTGTTCTTTTTTCCAGCTCTGGACCCAGAGGAGCCCAGCTCTTCGGGTGTTGCCGCCTCCCCCCGCCGCTCTGGAGCAAACTGTGCACGACCCCCTGGATGAGACCTCGGAGGGAGGCACTGAGGAATCCTCCGAGGGCAGCACCACTGAAGCGTCACCGGCATGTACCACACAACCACCAACACAGAGACGATCACCACGGTGGGTACCTTTAGTGTTGAGGCATTTGGATCACAATCTGGTGAGCACAGCACAGACACTGATGCACATCGGGTGGAGGCGGGCACATCCGAGGGTTTGGGCACACGGATCTGCTGGAGGCCAGGATTCAGCTGTCTCCAAGCCAGCTGCTGGGCCTCTGGGTTTGTTCCTCCCAAGGCTGGTGGAGAGGCACCAGGAAACCCGGGGAGTTGTGGAAGGGCTGTCAACAACCATGCTGCAACTCCAAGGCTGTTTCGGGCAGTCAAACAGAGTGCTGTAGCAGGAGGTGGTGCCGACACAGCGTTGAGACCCAGGCCAATACTGCAAGCGTGGCGACCGCAGTGGAAAGTCTGGCTCAGGTGTCTGTCCTCATGGGTGACAGGGTCCAGGCCATCCTGGAGACACTAGGGGCCAGGGCGAGTGTGTTTCCAGCATCCAGGAGGCACAGTGTTCGATGGCCATGAGTGTCGGGGGCATGTGGGAGACGCTGCTGGCCATGGCTGGGACTCTCGCTGGCATTCTAGAAACACAGCAGGCCGTGGCTGTGAGCCTCGACAACTTAGCCCAGGCACAAAGGGCTAATGCTGAGGGACTCCAGAGCCTGGCTTGCTCCGGAGGGGCTCCGGAGCTTGGCCGAGTCTCAGAGGGCCAGGGCTGAGAGATCGCACATCGTGGGGCAGACGCATCTAGGCCTCCAGGACTGGCAGAGCCAGGTGACGCCAGAGCTTTTAGAGCTCAGTCCAGCTACCCTAGCGTCCCATGGAGTGCCCCGGGGCCTCTGGGCACCCCAAGGGAAGAGGAAGGGTTTGAGCCCATGCCGGGGAATTCCACCCTGGAAATCCCGGATGTCCTGAGACCTTCCGATTCCCCCCTTCCTCACACCTTGGTATCTCAGGGCCAGGGAGATGAACAGGGTGGCACCGAAACAGTGCCATCCACGAGTCAGCCGGGGCTCTCCAGGTCCCGGCCACCCAGGGGACGTCCGCCAAGGGCATCACAGGCAACAGGGCGTGCATCACAGCTGGACACCTCCACTTCCGATGTGCATCCTGGGGTAGCACCTAGAAGAAGCAGTAGACAGCACAAAGTTAGAGAGTTGTAGTTCATTAGAGGGCACAGGTGAAGGTCAGCAATTGTTAAGAGCACAATGAACTGTTAATCGCACATCTTGCTGTGACTAATGTGTCTCTGATTCTCTTCCGCGCCCCCCCCCCCACAGTTCACTCTTCCCAACTCCCAAACAAAGAGGCTGTTGAGCCGTGCAGACTCAGCCCATGTTTCAGAGTGCCTGCCCTACCTTCCCCAACATCCACCAGACCCTCGGTGCCAGTGCCCCCCGCCGCCCCCCCCCCCCCCCCGCCGCCAAAAAACATGTGTCCCCAACCCTTTCAACTACGTGGGCCAGGGTGGCAGCGTGCATTCAGAGTACAGGTAGGAGTCAGACTTGAGTTGCACCATGGGCAGGATCCCAGTGAGCACAACAGTGAGTCGTCATCATCCTCCAGCCTTCAACCAAGACTCGCAACCATTGCCAGCCCAAGCACATAAATAGGATTGGATGTTTCTGGGGGATAGGGTGGTGGGATGACAGGAGCAGGGGAAGGATGATGTGGTGGTTTGAGGGCCCAGATCGGTTTGGAGTGGGAATAGTGGCTGCACTTGCTCCTGGGGTGTGGTGGATGTGTGTTAGTTGCAGCCCCCTCACTGCACAGCACCAGCGAGGTGAAGTGGGCTGCAATCAAGGCGTCCCTCGCTGCCTTGCTTTGCTGGACACCTGCCATTGCCGCCCGCCGTCTTTCCTCCGGCTCTTCATATGGTGGGACGCCCATCTCACCCCCTCATCACTCCTCCTCCTCCTGCTCCAGCTGGTCTCCCCGCTGCTGGGCAATGTTGTGCAGAATGCAGCAAACGATAATGATGCGTGAAGCATGCACAGGGTCATATTGGAGGGCCCCCGCAGAGCGGTCCAAGCAGCGGAACCACATTTTTAGCAGGCCGATGCACCACTCAACGACGGACCTGGTGGCTGCATGGGCCTTGTTGTAGCGGGTCTCCGCCTCAGTCTGGGGCTTCCGCACAGGCGTCATCAGTCATGACCTTAGCGGGTAATCCTTGTCACCCAGTAACCATCCCGGAGCCTGAGCTCGTCTTCAAAGAGCCCAGGGATGTTTGACTGCTGGATCACAAATCTGTCATCGACACTCCCTGGATGGCGTGCATCGACCTGCAGGATCTTCAGCCGATGGTCGCAGACAATTTGGACGTTTAGGGAGTGGAACCCCTTCGGGTTCACAAATCGCTGCGGTCCTGCATGGGGGCCCCACAAGGCGATGTACACCCCATCCACTGCACCCTGTGCATTCGGAATCCCGGCAATGGATGTGAAACCGAGAGCCAGGGCCTCCTGCTGTGCACAGCCCATGTCGAAATTAATGAACTGCACTGCCCGGGCACACAGGGCATCTGTGACCTGCCGCACACATCTGTGCACGGAGGCCTGGGAGATCCCAGCTAGGGTGCCACTGGGAGCATGGAATGACACAGTAAGAAGTTTAACAACACCAGGTTAAAGTCCAACAGGTTTATTCGGTAACAAATGCCACTAGCTTTCGGAACAGGCTGTCCATTCGTCAGGTGGAGTGGAGAAATGCTCATAAACAGGGCATACAGAGACACAAACTCAATTTACAGAATAATGATTGGAATGCAGTCTTTACAGATAATCAAGTCTTAAAGGTACAAACAATGTGAATGGAGGGAGCATTAAGCACAGGTTAAAGAGATGTGTATTGTCTCCAGACAGTGAGATTCTGCAAGTCCAGACAAGCTGTGGGGGTTACAGATAGTGTGACATGAACCCAAGATCCCGGTTGAGGCCGTCCTCATGTGTGCGGAACTTGGCTATCAGTTTCTGCTCAGCGACTCTGCGCTGTCGTGTGTCGTGAAGGCCGCCTTGGAGAACGCTTACGCGAAGATCAGAGGCCGAATGCCCGTGACCGCTGAAGTGCTCCCCAACAGGAAGAGAACAGTCTTGCCTAGTGATTGTCGAGCAGTGTTCATTCATCCGTTGCCGCAGCGTCTGCAAGGTTTCCCCAATGTACCATGCCTCGGGACATCCTTTCCTGCTGCGTATCAGGTAGACAATGTTGGCTGAGTTGCAAGAGTATGTACCGTGTACCTGGTGGATGGTGTTCTCACGTGAGATGATGGCATCTGTGTTGATGATCCGACACATCTGGCAGAGGTTGCTGTGGCAGGGTTGTGTGGTGTCGTGGTCACTGTACTCCTGAAGGCTGGGTAGTTTGCTGCAGACAATGGTCTGTTTGAGATTGTGCGGTTGTTTGAATGCAAGAAGTGGGGGTGTGGGGATGGCCTTGGCGAGATGTTCGTCTTCATCAATGACATGTTGAAGGCTCCGGAGGAGATGCCGTAGCTTCTCCGCTCCAGGGAAGTACTGGACGACGAAGGGTACTCTGTCCACCGTGTCCCGTGTTTGTCTTCTGAGGAGGTCAGTGCAGTTTTTCGCTGTGGCGCATTGGAACTGTCAATCGCATGACCCAGAGGCATAGAAATTGAGGGCTGCTGTCAGCTTCATGTCCACAGGGAGTGGGTGACCGTCCCTCCCCTGAGGTGCCAGGTGTGAGAGCACCTCACAAATGTGTCGCACCGTGGTCTTGGACAGGCGCAGCCGGTGACGGCACAGCTCCTCTGAGAGGGCCTTGAAGGAATTGAGGGGCCTGTACCTCCTTGGCCTCGGCACCCTCCGCCTTCTGTGCACCCACCTCCTGGCCCTCAGCGGCAGTCCCCTGCCCTCCTTCCTGAGGGTCTGGTGGTGGCTCCTCTTGCGGTGGTTTCTCCATGCCTGCCTCCTCCTCCGCCCCTGCTGCCACCAACATGGCCAGCTCCAGATCGAGCAAACCGAGATTCATCTGCACAGTGTTGTTTGGAAAAAGCATAGAATAACGGATTATTCTCATTGGCTGCATAGACCTCACTTGAGCCAACATCCCCACTTGTGGGACTGGCAACCCCACACAATCCATGGTGCCATGCGTGGCCCGATTAGGGTTGTGTGAGATTCCCATCATGAGAAATGCTGGCACAGATTATGCAGGTCGGTGTGCAGCCATGGGCAATGTGCAGCCTTGAGCCATTGCTATGTGTGCAACTGCAGCATCTGTTACAGACATGTGTTGCTGGTCCATGTCATAGGGCAGGGACAGACTGCAAAGCAGCACCAAATGTGTGCCCACTGCAAAATACTGTGGAGGGGGGAGGGTGAACGGGAGCCCTCGAGGCTGCTTCCCACACTGTGCTTCAGCGCTGCCCGGGCGTGGGCAGGAGGGAAGCGGAAGCGCTCGAGGCTGCTTCCCACAGTGTGCGACAGTGCTGCCCAGGATTGGGGGGGGGTGGAAGCGGGACTCCCTGATGGACCTCACCCAGGGAGCTGTGAGGAAATAGAAGCCCACCCGACGGCGCCCCCCCTCCCCCCCCCCAGATATCACTGGTCCATGGGCGAACACCTGAAGGCAGCAGGAGGAAGGCCACCAGGCATCTCCAGGACCTGCCTGCAACATCCCCCGCACTTCGCTAGCAGCACTTACCTCCTCACGCCAGTTCAAGGCTGCCACGCCAGATTGTGACTTTTATATACCTACTCTGATTCATGTCAAAATTACATCACGCCAAAGAGGTAGGAGACGCAGATGTGGGCGGAGATTGGCATGTGGATCCCAATAATGGCATGTAAAGTTTTGTAAACTCATGCTAATCAGCGGCCCGCCGGTTTTCAGTGGGTTCCTGGCAGTGCCATTTTGCTCCGGCTGGGAGATGCGCGTGGGTCGTAAAAGCTGGCAGGGAACCCGCGAAATGGCTGACACGCGCATCTCTCAGCCCGACCCAACAGAAAAGTTGTCGCGATGGGAGAATCGCGGCCAGTGTTTCTCGGAGATTGAGAAAATAAAAAATAAAGGGCAAAAAGAAGGAGAGATAAAAGAAGAGATATAGAAGAGTATTTTAGTATCATGTTTAATACTGCATGAAGGTTGCAATATTGGCTTCATTTTTACAGAATGTGTATACTCAAAAGAGCACTGCATGGGCACTTTCTCATCACTTCCATAGTTATCTCTGAAATGTGGGCAGATTTGTGTTCCAAGTTTGATATATTTCTGATATAAAATTTCAATTTCAACAAGAATCGGAAACCGTCTATCAATATACACATTATCTAATTCCCTGCCTGATATAAACTCCCGCCCAATTTTTCTTTCAATTGAGATCAAAGCAGGGAGGAGCATGTATTTAAACGGAGTGGTTGGTACATTATTGCCCATTTTATGCTCCCTGCCAAAATTGCAAGTTTGCAATTATCATTTTTCTTTAAAATTCAACATGATATGTATGGCAACTGTAAACTTGCATTGATATCACATCTTCTCACCTAGAGGTATGAGTGCATTCCAGTTTCTTTAGATATCCACAATGATCCCTGATTCCTAACCCCTCCAAATCTATCCTCATAAGCAAGTTCCAAATGGTCTGCATACCTGCATTGTAACAGAGTTTCATGTTCAGCTTCTTTGCAGATCTATTGCAGGATTCATTAATGTAAACACCATTTTAAAAAGTAAATAACGTGCTTTGAAATTGGAATGTAGCCTTTAAAGAAGCAACTTAGCCTGACAATTGCCAGTAATTAAGTAAGAAAATGTTAAGTAGATTGACTGGATGTCTCCTTAGTTTTCTTCTTAGTGTCAATTTTCAAGCATTTTTTACACAGCAGTATCAGGGTGAGGCAGCTGAAGAATGGATGGAAGCATGCCAAGAGAGACATGATGGAAGATCCAACAATTTCAATATCACCTTCGAAGAAATAGGGATCATGAGAACAGAATTATGGTCCTCCACAGGAGAAAACCATCATACAGTGTCTTGCATGCAGGTAGAGATGGTTAGTATTGGAACTGAGGGCTACCTGAGATAGCAGAAATTACCTTCAAACGATAAGAAATAGGAACAGGAGTAGGCTGTTCGGCCTCTCAATCCTGCTCTGCCATTCAATAGGATCATGACTGATCTGACGACATTCCTCATGTCCACTTTTCTGCCCTTTGCCCATAACTCTTGATTCCTTTAGTGTTGCAAAATCTATCTCAGCCTTAAATATACACACTGACTCTTCCCCCACAGCTCTTCATGGCAAGGAGTTCCAGGGGCTCACAACTCTCTGAGAAGAAATTCTTCCTTATCTCAGCCTTAAATTGGTGCCCTTTTATTCTGACACTATGCCCTCTGGTCCTAGACTCTCCCATGCATCCTCTCAGCATTTATCCTGTCAAACATGGACAATTGGGACTATTGGGAGGGCACCATTATCGGCATGGAATGGGCCTGTTTCCATGCTGTATTGCTCTACCACTGTATGACACTAAGTTCTCATGTGGAGATGCCGGCGTTGGACTGGGGTAAACACAGTAAGAAGTTTAACAACACCAGGTTAAAGTCCAACAGGTTTATTTGGTAGCAAATGCCACTAGCTTTCGGAGCGCTGCCTCTTGTTCAGGTGGAGTGGAGAAATGCTCATAAACAGGGCATACAGAGACACAAACTCAATTTACAGAATAATGATTGGAATGCAGTCTTTACAGATAATCAAGTCTTAAAGGTACAAACAATGTGAATGGAGGGAGCATTAAGCACAGGTTAAAGAGATGTGTATTGTCACCAGACAGGACAGCCAGTGAGGTTCTGCAAGTCCAGACAAGCTGTGGGAGTTACAGATAGTGTGACCCAAGGTCCCGGTTGAGGCCGTCCTCATGTGTGCGTAAGTTGACTATCAGTTTCTACTCAGCGACTCTGCGCTGTCGTGTGTCGTGAAGGCCACCTTGGAGAATGCTTACGCGAAGACCAGAGGCCGAATGCCCGTGACTGCTGAAGTGCTCCCCAAAAGGAAGAGAACAGTCTTGCCTGGTGATTGTCGAGCGGTGTTCATTCATCCGTGTCGTAGCGTCTGCATGGTTTCCCCAATGTACCATGCCTCGGGATATCCTTTCCTGCAGCGTATCAGGTAGACAACATTGGCCGAGTTGCAAGAGTATGTACCGTGTACCTGGTGGATGGTGTTCTCACGTGAGATGATGGCATCTGTGTTGATGATCCGGCACGTCTTGCAGAGGTTGCTGTGGCAGGGTTGTGTGGTGTCGTGGTCACTGTACTGAAGGCTGTGTAGTTTGCTGCGGACAATGGTCTGTTTGAGATTGTGCGGTTGTTTGAAGGCAAGGAGTGGGGGTGTGCGGATGGCCTTGGCGAGATGTTCGTCTTCATCAATGCCATGTTGAAGGCTCCGGAGGAGATGCCGTAGCTTCTCCGCTCCGGGAAAGTACTGGACGACGAAGGGTACTCTGTCCACCGTGTCCCGTGTTTGTCGTCTGAGGAGGTCAGTGCGGTTTTTCGCTGTGGCGCGTCGGAATTGTCGATCGATGAGTCAAGCGCCATATCCTGTTCTTATGAGGGCATCTTTCAGCGTCGGGAGGTGTCTGTTGTGATCCTCCTCATCCGAGCAGATCCTGTGTATACGGAGGGCTTGTCCGTAGGGGATGGCTTCTTTACCGTGTTTAGGGTGGAAGCTGGAGAAGTGGAGCATCGTGACGTTATCCGTGGGCTTGTGGTATAGTGAGGTGCTGAGGTGACCGTCCTTAATGGAGATGCGTGTGTCCAAGAATGCAACCGATTCCGGAGAGTAGTCCATGGTGTGTCTGATGGTGGGATGTAACTTGTTGATGTCATCATATAGTTGTTTCAGTGATTGTTCACCATGAGTCCAAAGGAAAAAAATGTCATCGATGTATCTAGTGTATAGCATCGGTTGAAGGTCCTGTGCGGTGAAGAAGTCTTGTTCGAACCTGTGCATGAAGATGTTGGCATATTAAGGTGCGAATTTGGTCCCCATGGCTGTTCCGTGTGTCTGAATGAAGAACTGGTTGTTGAAGGTGAGGACATTGTGGTCCAGGATGAAGCGGATGAGTTGTAAAATTGCATCTGGAAACTGGCAGTTGTCGGCGCTGAGAACTGAGGCCGTTGCAGCAATGCCATCATCGTGGGGGATGCTGGTGTAGAGTGCCGAGACATCCATTGTGACGAGGAGTGCTCCTGGTTCAACTGCTCCATGTGTGCCGCGTTTCTGTAGGAAGTCCGTAGTGTCGCCACAAAAGCTGGGGGTTCTTTGTACAATGGGTTTCAGGATGCCCTCGACATAGCCGGAGAGGTTCTCGCACAGGGTCCCATTGTCCAATACGATGGGACGGCCGGGTGTATCTTCGGGAGGCAGTAGAGATCTCCAACGCGGGGAGTACGTGGGATGAGAGCACGGAGGGTGCTCTGAAGGTCCGGATCAAAGGTCTTGATCAGAGTGTTGAGTTGACGGGTGTGTTCTTTGGTCGGATCTGCAGTTGTCGGTACACTTCTTTGCAGTAATCCGTTCTGTTCAGTATGACGATGGCCCCTCCTTTGTCTGCTGGTTTGATGACAATGTTGCGGTTGGTCTTGAGAGCGCGGATGGCGTTGCGTTGTGCTTGGGTGATGTTCGGGGCTGTCTTGTGAGTGCAGCTGATGAATTTGGTGTTGACGCACCTCCTGATGGCTTGGGCATGCATGTCAAGTTGAGGGCAGCAGCCTTCCGGAGGAGTCCAATTCAACTCTTTCCTCTTCGGATGCACTGCAGATCTCTCTGTTGACTGTTCCGGTTCATTGGCTGTCTCATTGTGTTCGCTGTTGGCCTCTTGGGGTTTGTGGAAGAACTCCCGCAGCCTCATTCGTCTGATGAATTCTTCTGTATCTGCTGCGAGACTGATGGGGTCTATTTTGGTGGTGGGGCAAAAATTGAGCCCTCGGCTGAGAACTTCGATTTCATCTGGTTGAAGTGTGTAGTCCGACAAGTTGACAATGGACTTCCCTGCAGTGGTACTGTTTTCTACTGTGGTACCGGGGGAGGCTTGGTTGCTGCTGGTGGTGATGCCGAGTTTCTCAAGTTTCCTGTTCTTGGTGTGCATGTAGATGGTGTAGTTCCTTTGTCTCGAGACAAAGTCTGGACAGCAAACTACCCAGCCTTCAGGGGTACAGTGACCACGACACCACACAACCCTGCCACAGCAACCTCTGCAAGACGTGCCGGATCAGCGACACAGATGCCATCATCTCACGTGAGAACACCATCCACCAGGTACACGATACATACTCTTGCAACTCGGCCAACATTGTCTACCTGATACGCTGCAGGAAAGGATGTCCCGAGGCATGGTACATTGGGGAAACCATGCAGACGCTACGACAACGGATGAATGAACACCGCTCGACAATGGTAAGTTTGCCGACGACACGAAGGTTGGTGGGGTTGTGGATAGTCTGGAGGGATGTCAGAAGTTACAGAGGGACATAGATAGGATGCAAGACTGGGCGGAGAAGTGGCAGATGGACTTCAACCCAGATAAATGAGTAGTGGTCCATTTTGGCAGGTCAAATGGGATGAAGGAGTACAATATAAAGGGAAAGACTCTTAGTACTGTGGAGGGTCAGAAGGACCTTGGGGTCCGGGTCCATAGGACTCTAAAATCGGCCCCGCAGGTGGAGGAGGTGGTTAAGAAGGCGTATGGTGTGCTGGCCTTTATCAACCGAGGGATTGAGTTTAGGAGTCTGGGGATAATGATGCAACTATACAAGACCCTCGTCAGACCCCACTTGGAGTACTGTGCTCAGTTCTGGTCGCCTCATTACAGGAAGGATGTGGAAAAGATTGAAAGGGTGCAGAGGCGATTTACAAGGATGTTGCCTGGATTGAGTGGCATGCCTTATGAGGATAGGCTGAGGGAGCTCGGTCTTTTCTCCTTGGAGAGACGTAGGATGAGAGGAGACCTAATAGAGGTATATAAGATGTTGAGAGGCATAGATCGGGTGGACTCTCAGAGGCTTTTTCCCAGGGTGGAAATGGCTGCTACGAGAGGACACAGGTTTAAGGTGCTGGGGGGTAGGTACAGGGGAAATGTTAGGGGGAAGTTTTTCACACAGAGGGTGGGCGAGTGGAATTGGCTGCCGTCAGTGGTGGTGGAGGCAAACTCAATAGGGTCTTTTAAGAGACTCCTGGATGAGTACATGGAACTTAATAGGATGGAAGGTATAGGTAGGCCTAAAAGGTAGGGATATGTTCGGCACAACTTGTGGGGCCGAAGGGCCTGTTTTGTGCTGTAGTTTTCTATGTTTCTAATCACCAGGCAAGGCTGTTCTCTTGTTGGGGAGCACTTCAGCGGTCACGGGCATTCGGCCTCTGATCTTCGCGTAAGCGTTCTCCAAGGCGGCCTTCACGACACACGACAGCGCAGAGTCGCTGAGCAGAAACTGATAGCCAACTTACGCACACATGAGGACGGCCTCAACTGGGATCTTGGGTTCATGTCACACTATCTGTAACCCCCACAGCTTGTCTGGACTTGCAGAACCTCACTGGCTGGTGACAATACACATCTCTTTAATCTGTGCTTAATGCTCCCTCCATTCACATTGTTTGTACCTTTAAGACTTGATTATCTGTAAAGACTGCATTCCAATCATTATTCTGTAAATTGAGTTTGTGTCTCTGTATGCCCTGTTTATGAGCATTTCTCCACTCCACCTGAACAAGGGGCAGCGCTCCGAAAGCTAGTGGCATTTGCTACCAAATAAACCTGTTGGATTTTAACCTGGTGTTGTTAAACCTCTTACTGTGACTCTAAGTTCCCCAGCAAGGAACTAATACCTTCAGGGGAGGGGTACAAGAGAACTGAGTTGTGTGAAAGTAGGATTAAATATTATCTTCCAGGCACTTGTGCCCTTTAACACATTTAAATTTAGAGAGATCTTCTGGATGCATAATTTGAATTCATTTCTTGTGCTCTGCATTGGAGGAGGAGAATGTCAAGAAAAAATAACCCCTTGAAGAGAATCAAGGTACAACTGCTTGGCTATCACTCATTGGGCCTTTGTGTACAAGGTCTGTCTGTACCTAAGACAGTATTGGACTAGAGTATGGCATTGTAACCATGGTGCACATCATCACTATTTCCAGGAAATTATGGTGTGAGTGACTCAGTCCATTTTTTTTAAGCCATTCCAAAATTTACTGGTATAGTTCCTGACTAAAGGCACTGAGATTGCAGCATAATTTACATTATAATAGTAATGCCCTGGTGGTTGAATATACAGAAATCGTTACAGGAATGTGTTTAAAAAAGGTAAGTTATTTCTAGGTATTATAATAGTTATTAGTTCAATTCTGAAATATTCTTGATCAAAACACAGTCCACACTTTGGAAAGATTATTGTGTTTTTGTCTTGAGGTGACTGTTTCTGAAAGCATGCTTTAATGTTAGTCACAAGTGAGATACAGCACTCTTTTTAAAATTCACAGTTCTCACCCGTATCAGAAGATCTGCTTGTTCGTGTGGCTCTATTTATTCAATATTTGTCCCTGTTTATAACTTTTGGTAATTTGCTGCCAAAAGTGACAGGCAGAAGCAGCTACAGAATGAGAAATGACCACTGCTGTGTGCTTAATGATTTAATAGCGATAAATGGATTTGCAATAAAAAAAACCTCACATACAAGAAAGCAAGACGTCCCAGGTGGAGCCTGATGAATGAAGATGGACAGCAGCAGTTCACAAAGGTGGCTCACCAGCACTTTCTCAAGGGCAATTAGGGCTGGGCAACCACATACATGTTTACAAAAATGTCAGCATCCTGTCATTGACAAGACATTGACAAGTGATGGATAAGCATAACAATCATGTTTACTTATTGTGTTTACTTTCATGTTTATATTGGAGGTAAGGGTTTCTAAAGTACAACTGACATATATATAGCTGTATATATATATAATATACTATATGCATATAAAAAATAGTAACTTTAAAATGATGGGACATTGCCTACACATCTCCTGGATGCCTCACGTGTCTTGGATAGCCATGTGTGCAGGAAGTGCAGGGTCGGATTAAGACAAGTCAGCATGGATTTAGTAAGGGGAGGTCGTGCCTGACAAACCTGTTAGAGTTCTTTGAAGAGATAACAAATAGGTTAGACCAAGGAGAGCCAATGGATGTTATCTATCTTGACTTCCAAAAGGCCTTTGACAAGGTGCCTCACAGGAGACTGCTGAGTAAAATAAGGGCCCATGGTATTCGAGGCAAGGTACTAACATGGATTGACGATTGGCTGTCAGACAGAAGGCAGAGAGTTGGGATAAAAGGTTCTTTCTCAGAATGGCAACCGGTGACAAGTGGTGTCCCGCAGGGTTCAGTGTTGGGGCCACAGCTGTTCTCTTTATATATTAACGATCTAGATGACGGGACTGGGAGCATTCTGGCCAAGTTTGCCGATGATACAAAGATAGGTGGAGGGGCAGGTAGTATTGAGGAGGTGGGGAGGCTGCAGAAAGATTTAGACAGTTTAGGAGAGTGGTCCAAGAAGTGGCTGATGAAATTCAACGTGGGCAAGTGCGAGGTCGTACACTTTGGAAAAAAGAATAGAGGCATGGACTATTTTCTAAACGGTGACAAAATTCATAATGCTAAAGTGCAAAGGGACTTGGGAGTCCTAGTCCAGGATTCTCTAAAGGTAAACTTGCAGGTTGAGTCCGTAATTAAGAAAGCAAATGTAATGTTGTCATTTATCTCAAGAGGCTTGGAATACAAAAGCAGGGATGTACTTCTGAGGCTTTATAAAGCACTGGCTAGGCCCCATTTGGAGTACTGTGAGCAATTTTGGGCCCCACACCTCAGGAAGGACATACTAGCACTGGAGCGGGTCCAGCAGAGATTCACACGGATGATCCCAGGAATGGTAGGCCTGACATACGATGAACGTCTGAGGATCGTGGGATTATATTCATTGGAGTTTAGGAGGTTGAGGGGAGATCTGATAGAAACTTACAAGATAATGAACGGCTTAGATAGGATGGACGTAGGGAAGTTGTTTCCATTAACAGGGGAGACTAGGACGCGGGGGCACAGCCTTAGAATAAAAGGGAGTCACTTTAGAACAGAGATGAGGAGAAATTTCTTCAGCCAGAGAGTGGTGGGTCTGTGGAATTCATTGCCACAGAGGGCTGTGGAGGCCGAGACGTTGAGCGTCTTCAAGACAGAAATTGATAAATTCTTGATTTCTCGAGGAATTAAGGGCTATGGGGAGAGAGCGGGTAAATGGAGTTGAAATCAACCATGATTGAATGGTGGAGTGGACTCGATGGGCCGAATGGCCTTACTTCCGCTCCTATGTCTTATGGTCTTATGGTCTAAGTGCCTCCAGTTGCTCAGAATTAAATTCAGAGTTCCCAGCCTTAAGGACCAGCTGATGTCACTGCAAGGCGGCTGCAAATTTCAAAGTTTGTCTGTCTAGGAGGATAGTAAGTGGGTGACTACCTGGCGGTGTATGAAGAGTCAGGCTGCACAGGATTTTTCTGTGTGTGGCACTCACAAATGGGTTTCCAGTGCTGGGACCTGTAAGCATTACGACGCATCAAAGGATTGCAGTCGCGAGCAGGTTTTTTCAAAGTGGGGGGGGGGGGAGGTCGCAAACCGCAGGTGGGTCGTGGGATGTTGAAAATGGGTTGCCGGGTAAAATCTTGCTGCCCTATAAACTGAAACTGTACAAAAGAATGGGGGATGTTCTGTGATCATGATTTTAAAAAACACGGCCGTTCGTGCCACACTCCCGCTGCAGCAAAGTCGGAGAATTTGGCGCCCAGCCAAATCTCTGTTCACTGCAGCGGGATGGGAAAATCCCGCTGGCGTGCACAGCTGGAAAATTCCGGCCAGGGTGTTCTGTGATCCTGTTTAAAAAGTGCAGGATGTTCTGTTTATAAGGCACATTTTACATGATAGAGTATCTCTCAGACGACATAGTCAGCAAGAGGACTTTTGATGTGGAGGAAAAGCTTAGTATTGCCTGATACAATTCAAGTTACATGCACTTTATGAAAGTAAAAGGTAAGACTCTGCCTGAGCAAATTTCCCGCCGTGAAGGCAGGCTATAACTTCAGAGTTTGACGAGTATAGTCATTATTTCACAATCCAACTCATTATTTTTCCCGTGTGCGTAAAAATATTTTGCTGTTAAATCAATTTCAAAATGAGATGATGTCTGAAAAACAGGAAAACCATTGAGACGTTTTATTTATTTTTTAACTACGGCTGTATGTGAGAAAGGATAATTAACACATTAACCACAGACTTTCTTTGGATGCAGCAAAATGTTGTTATTGATGTGACATATCCCACCTGCCAGGGAGGTTTATTGACGGGATGGTAACAGATCGAAAATTGGTGATTGCCCTATTAGGTTTCCACCTAAAAGCAGAATGCTGAAATGGTGAGCTCTGCATTTTAAACAAGAAATCTGTCACAAATAAAAAGCAGTCAATTTTCAGTGGATGTCTGATGTACAGTAAATGAGAGTATTGTCTGATTTTAGACATTAATGTCTAACACCAATTTCCTTTGTGTCAGAATATGACCCGAATAAATTGGAAAATGGATCTGAAACGGACCCCCTGAAGTTTAATATATTGTATAATGTTAGAACTACACATCTCAGGTGACATGGGTCAATGAGGGATGGTCATTTGGTAAAAGTGGGTCACCGGAAAAAAGTTTGAAAAACACTGTTCTGGAGCATATTTCCAGCATGATCTTATGACTCCATTGCAGAAATGCATTGGTTATAGGGAAGTCAATAATCAGGAGGATAGGCAGGCATTTTTGAAATTATCTGTGTGAATCATACATTGTGTGTTGTTTCTCTGGTACCAGCTAGGGTAAAGCACATCAATTGAGTGCAGAACATTATATAGTAGGCTGAGTTAGTGGAGGATTGGTGAAACAGCCAGAAGCTATAATTCATATCGGAACCAATGGCATAGGAAGGGAAAGGGTTAGGGTCCCACAGTCAGAGTTTCAGGAACAAGAGAGAAAGGGAAAAGCAGGAATCTCTGAATTATGGCCAATATCAGTGAGTACAAGAACAGATATGTCTGGAGACATGATGCAGGAGGGAAGACTGCCAATTCCTAGGGAATTGGGTCCAGTTCTGAGCAGGATGGATCTGTACAGGATGGATGGGTTGCATCTCAACAAGACTGAGACTGAAGTCCTTGTAGGGAAGTTAACATTGTGGGGGAGGGTTTAAGCTCATTTGACAGAGGAAGGGAAATAAGGATGAAGCATCAGAGATGTTTCAAACTTCATAGATTTAGAAAGAGAAACATCATGAGAATGAAGAGTAGTTCAGAAATAAGAGGAATTAGGGAGAAATTCATGACATACTTGTGTTTGGAGTGCGTGTGCATAAATGCAGGAAATGTGGAATTAAAGGTGGGTAGGCTGCAAGTACAAATTGCTGATTGTCAAACTAGGGGAGGAATGGGCATTCGATATTCTTAGCTGTAGCGTATTGAGGAAAGATAAGGATAGAAAAAAGGAAGGAATGATTAAAGCAGTGATGTACTTATTGAGGGATCAAAGACAAAATCTATTTGGGTAAAGTTAAGCAACTGAAGAAGAGCAGTTTGCAGATGATATTTAACTCAGAAATGTAGTAAATGGTGAGGATTGTAACAGATTTCAGGAGGGCATAGACTGGTGAAATGGACAGAAATATGGCAGCTAAAATTTAATACCGAAAAGTTAAAGATTTTGTGATGCATTTTGGAGGGAAGAATGAGGAGTGGTAATATAAATCAATAGTACAATTCTAAAGGAGGTGCTGGAACATGGAGACTTGGGTGTACACATACATAAATCTTTGAAGGTAGCTAGATAATTTGATAAGGCTGCAGAAAGGTTTACAGGATACTTAACTTTGTAAAAGTTATGCTAAACTTTCTGTCCATTTCACCAGTCTATGTCCTCCTGAAATCTGTTACAATCCTCACCATTTACTACATTTCGGAGTTAAATATCACCTACAAACTGCTCCTCTTCAGTTGCTTAACTTTACCCAAATAGATTTTGTCTTTGATCCCTCAATAAGTACATCACCGCTTAATGGACAGAATTATGTTGGAAGAGGAAGGTCCCGATGCCAGGAACCTTATTTGAGTCCCAAGCCTGGGTGGGCAGGCAACGGCACGGCCTCAGCAATTTTCTCAGAGGCAGCCTCTTAATTGGCCACCACCAAGTCCAATTAAAGATGGTGGACAGGATACTGATGCTGCCTGGCCAACTGGAGGGCTGGCAGCTCTGGAGCTCAGCGATGCTACCAGGAGAGGAGGACATTGCTGGAGTAGATGGGAGAACACGAGCGAGAAAGTGATTTGAATTTAAGAATTAGGTGGCCATAGGCAGTGGGTGCCACCGATAAAATGGGAGACTTCTCCTGATGCATCTTTGGAGGACTGGGAGTAGTCTTTCCCAGCTTCAATGGCCCTTGGGAAGCTGCTGGAAGACTACTTCCAACCAGCTGGCAGCCTCTCCACATGGCGGGAGGCCTGTTCTGCCACTAGCAAAATGCTAGTGGCCTAAAAAGTTGTCCTTCGTTGGGTCATTAATTATTCAGGTTGGCCTCCTGCCTCTGGTGGCCAGCCAAGCCACTGCCACTTCTGCTGCTGGGAAACGTTTGCAGGATTCTCTCAAAGAGATGGACTTTCTGCAATATACAAAGTTAGTTGTAGTCTTGTTACCAAGTGAGTTTTCTGTATTGGTGGACTCGAAAAGGAACAGTCCTGGAGACCTTATGATGTTGCAGTCTCCAGCAGATGTTGATGTCTTCTCTGCTGCTGTTGTTTCTGCAGTTGCGGTTTGCAGGCAGAACTTAAAGATTAAAGGGGAGACCGACATGGTTCTTTTACTATTTGGTTTTCCACAGTCCCGTTTTCCAAAGATGGTGTTGTGCTTCAATGCATGAGTGAAAACCTGGGCTATTGTTTGCAGACTTTCACCCTGGAGGGGTGTGTTAGAACATTCACCATCATAGGGTTTCAGAATGACCCATTTAAGTCAGGAAAGACCCATTTGGTGGTTTCAGGAGTTAAGTAGTGACACTGGAATATGTCCTTTTGTCTTTTCAAGACACTGTTGTAGTTTGAATCGATGATGTGGAGATGCCGGCGTTGGACTGGGGTGAACACAGTAAGAGTTTTAACACCAGGTTAAAGTCCAACAGGTTTATTTGTTTGCAAACACCATTAGCTTTCGGAGCGCTGCTTCTTCGTCAGATCTACTCCATCTTGAACTCCTCATTGAATCAATGTTGATCACCTGGCTTGATGATAATACTAGAGTAAGGGAGATGCCAGGCCATGAGGTTACAAATTTTGGTTTAATACGCTTCTGTGGCTGCTGATGGCTCACAGCTCTTCACGGATGCCCAATTTTGAGCTGTTAAACCTGTTCAAAATCTGTTCCATCTAACATGGTGGTGTGTGAGAAGAATGATCATTTCCTCAAGGACAGGGCTATGCTCAGTCCTACCAATACTGCCGTGGACAGATGCATTTTGAACAGGTCGATTGTTAAGGCAATGTCAAGTATGTTTTTTCCTCTTGGTTCCATCATCATCTGCCACAAGCCTGGTTTGACAGTTTCATCCTTTAGGGCTTTGCTCGGTCAGTAGTGGTGTCACTGAACCACTGTTGGTGATGTACATTGAATTTGCTTCTTCCATGGTATTCAACATGAAGGAGTAGCTGATGCCATGAGATTTTATGGGGCCTGGAGTCAATATTGAGAATACCCAGAAAAACACTGTCCTTACTGTTTAACACTCTGCTATGCAATTAGCTGCCTGGGCCGTACACTAATTGCCTCCCTAAACTCTTCTGCCTTTACCATGCTTTCCTCCAAGACATCCTTAAAATTTACCTTTACGACCAATATTTTGATCATCTGTCCTAATATCTCCTTATGAGGCCCAGTGTCATATTTTGTTTTAAAATGCCACTGAGAAGTGCCTCGAGATTTAAAGGCACTATATAAACGCAAGTTGTTTCTGTTCTGGATTCTCCTCTTATCAAGTGGATAGAATAAAATTGGAGTAGGCTTTTCAGTGAAATCAGGGAACACCTTTTGCACACAAAGGGTAGAGGAAATCTGAAACACTCCTCTTTCCAATCAAATGTGGTGTCAATTTAAATTCTTAAGACTGAGATGGATAGATTATTGTAATGCATGGTTAGCATCTTTTTAAAAAGTATCTTAAACAAGAGAAAAGTTCATTACATTGTAAGTGCTACATAAACATAAGTAGTTTGGGTGCTTGCGTTTTCTGCAGGCACTTAAACTGCAGATTTTCATGTGAACAGATTAAAAAGTGTAGGCAAAGTTAAGAGTTTACATTTTTATCTTAAAAGATAACTTCAAACAGAAGTTCTCTTCACATCAGCTCAATTCCTTCCTTTCAACAATTATCCCCATTTTACATTCAAATTCCCAAAACAAAAGTCTGAAAGTTATGGGGAAACATTTTTCTTCTCATCTCTCCTGAAGGTTGGCAGCCTTCCTGGTACTTCACCAAAATAATTGATCTGCTTACACAAAAGCTGGGAAATTATTGGGAATATTATTTTCATGTCAATGGAAATGATAGGAGGCGCAAGGAGTCACACCCGAGCATAATCTGGTCTCCCACCCCATAGATACCCTCCTTCAGTCACTGCAGCACAATTCTACAGTCCATTATCTCCATCTCAGCTATTCTCATCACCTCTCTGAATTGGTCATTCTCCACAAAACCTTTCCTGTACTCCCATGGTAAAGCCATCTTGGATCTCTTCATTCCATCAGTGACCACCTATCAATCCCTAACCCTTCCAAGTCCACATTCTTCTGCTTCGGTCCCTGGAAACAAAACTCCTCACGTCATTTCCAACATCACATTAAGGTAAACTCTTTCAGCTATCAATTGATTCACTACCTTACCTCCACCTTTAATGCTGCTGTTTCCCACCCTGGTCAACCCACCTTTAAATTCAAGGAGTAGGCTTAAGTGTATCTCATGCACATGGGCAATACGGTGGCACAGTGGTTTAGCACTGCTGCCTCATAGCACCAAGGACCCGGGTTCAATTCCCGATTTGGGTCATTGTCTGCGTGGAGTTTGCACGGTCTCCCCATGTCTGCATGGGTTTCCCCCCCAGTCTGAAAGATCTGCTGGTTAGGTGCATTGACCCGAACAGGTGCCGGAGTGTGGTGACTAGGGGAACTTCAGAGTAACTTCACTGCAGTGTTAATGTAGGCCTTATTTGTGACTAATAAATTAACTTTAACTTTATCTGGTTTTGCCATACCTCAAGATCTGACTGAACCACTGACTCTGTCAAAATCATCCTCACATTCAAATCCCTAAGTTATTTCAACCATCCACAACACCCACTTGCCACTCCTCCCTCTGTACTAACATTGGCAGCCACAACCGCAATTGCTTAGGCATCACATCCTTTTTACACCTCCATCTCATTTAAATCCACAAACTTGCTCCCAATATTTAATTGCCTGGCACTGCTTTTTTCAGGATCTTGCCTACTATTCTGCACAATATGCTCTACTTAAGTGAAAGTGGTTGAGTGCAATTTGAGCAGTCGCACGGTAGGAATTTAGCAGTCCTTACATTTGCAATTGACACACTGGTACCAATTGCATTGCCACTGAGAATGTCTGATCACAAAACATGCAAGTAGTGATAGTTTGTATTGTTATTTGCATGACTGAATGCTTATTATGCTGTATACTAAAAGTCAAAGGAGTTTAAGGAATAACTCAAATGGTGTGTAGAAGTTTATTAAATGCCACTATTGGTGACAGAACAGACATGGGGAGCTAGACATGAGGTTAAGTTGTGGGAATGATGGAAAGAAAATCAAAAGAATACAAGGCTCATTAGCCCTTACAAAAGAGGGGTATGGGTAAAGAACATTTGAGCACCAAATTGACATCAACATGGAAATTTAGGTGAACTGGACCAAGGCAATTTCTTCCAGGTAATGCAAACTATAAGCATAGCCTTTCAGCTTTGTAACTTCTGTCGTACCCAAAAATCCAAAACATTATTAATTTCTTCCACCGAACATTTTGTCATTATCAGTGAAAATGGCATTGGTTATGTATTGTTGAAATTTGCAACAATGGCACTCCCTCCTGGTTGGGCTCTGTATCAAGGAGTTTAATCTTTTATAGGCATACTTTTCAGAGTGCAAAGTACTGTGCCTTTGACGTATTTTGATCATATTTCTCTGCAGGAGTAGCGCAATGGCACAGTGGTTACCACTGTTGCCCCACAGTGCCAGGTACTTGGGTTCGATTCCCAGCTTGGGTCAGTGTGGAGTCTGCATGGGTTTTCTCCCAGTCTGAAAGATATGCTAGTTAGGTACACTGGCATGCTAAATGCTCTGTGTACTTGAGCAGGCACCGCAGTGTGGTGACCAGGGGATTTTCACAGTAACTTCATTGCAGTGTTAAAGTTTATTAGTGCCACAAGTAGGCTTACATTAGGATGTTTCTAGCAGGCCCTGGAATTTTATCAGCACCATGTTGCCTGTGATCAGTGTCCTTTATGGTTACTGAAGCAGGAGAATTGAAGCAATATTTTAATCCGAACTAATGCAGTGTTCCGTGGTTTGAATGTGTCCCCTCCTTGATCAGAGTTAATTGACAGGTTATATCACGTGACTGAGGACAGCTTTTCCCCCCACAGAGCATTTTAGTTTTAACTTTGTCTACAGTGGCTGCCAGAAGTTGGAGGAAGAAAAGTGTTACTCTGAACTTTGAGAGCCTCAGGGGACCAAAACTAGAGCCTCAGATTTAAAAGCTGCAAATCCAGCATCACATTAACACTAAAAGCAAGTATGCTCAAGGTGAATGGCAATTTACATTGGAACAGATAGCTAATTGGTGAAAGCTATGCTAATTATTTGTTATATTTGAACCGTGTTCATAAAAAGATTTCTAGTGGGTCACTTCATACCTGGAGTGAAACAACTTATGCTCATCCAAGCCAAAATCAAATGTAAAATTAGGGTCTAGGCTAACTTAACGGTTTGGAGTTTCAGGTCTAGGTCTTAACAGCAGATTTACGGGAGTACTGTGGCTAAGAACGGTTAAATTTATTAGGACATAGGCTTGTATTCCCTTGGATAAAAATCAAGGGAGTAATTGATTGTTGGAGATTTTAAATAGAGCTTTGAGATTGCTGAGTTATTTCCAAGTTTAGGTAAGATGCAGGCAGCAGGGAAGACTTGTCAATGTTTGGAAAAGCAGCCAAGAGACTGTCAGCTCCTTGGAGAGAGATAAACCCAGCCCTATTTAGAATTCAAGTTGATAAAAGAACAATTTTTTTTTTAAACTGGAAGAACTTGCAGTAATCCTCAATAAAAAGGCAGGTTACTTCAAGAAATCCAACTAAAACAAGAACAACTTGGTTGCTGTTTAAAACCAGTGCAACAGTCTCAAGAAAGACTGGGCGGCCCAGTAGCACAGTGGTTATTAGCACTGCTGCTTCACAGCTCCAGGGACCTGGGTTCGAATCCCGGCTCGGGTCACTGTCTGTGTGGAGTTTGCACATTCTCCGTGTCTGCGTGGGTTTCCTCCGGGTGTCAATTGGAGGGCCATTTAGCCAAATGGTAATAGAAAGAACCTCAGAAAATATTGTAACTTGGCCAATCGCTGTGATTTCATATTCTGATTGATCCCAGGAAGAGTGAATGAACCATATATATTTCCTAAAGAAAATTTTGGGGAGTAGTAGAAATGATCAAGATCATAGTAAGCTCTATTATAATCACCAATAAATGTTGGTTAAAAATTTTGCTGCACAGCTGTCAGTTAATTGATGTGATCTATCACTCAGCACCGATCAGTCTCCACACATCTATTTGCCTCACCTACTTATGGTAGTGAATTCCACGTTCTCAGTATTCCTTATTTACTACCCCCAGCATGCAAATACCATTTCATAATAAATCAATACACAAGGTGGCATACCAGTGTAATGAATTTCCTTCTAGAGAGATGCCCCATTAGGTATGTTGAAATGGTACCACTTGCTCTCCCAAAAAGCATGAGGATGCAGTGTACAACACAAGTTAGCCCATTTCAATTATCTGCTTATGTCCCAAGTTGCAGAGCCCCATGATCCTGACCCCAGGGCCCACATTTAATAGCCTAGTTTTCTGTAGTTGTTATTCAAGTATTGGTTTAAAAAGTGGAGAAAGGACAAAAACTGATTCTGTAGTTTCAAACATTAGTTTGCCATGGTGTGATAACTCTCACCCGTAACAGAGCTTCTACCATTATAAGCACCCTAAACTCAGTCAGATTGAAATATCTTGCAAATACCCAGATTGTTGCAACAGCCTAGCATTCAAATCTATTTAGACTAGTTTCAGCTAAAGCCGAAAAAGTGTTCAATGGAGGAAATTATACAGGCTTCACCACTGCCTAAAGTATACCAAAACAGGGAAAAAAGGCAAGGCCAAATAGCATGGCTGCAATAGGCAGATGCTTCTGTCTTGGATACATCACATTCTGTTCCTAACCCATACTCTTTCAAAAACAATTAGGAACGGGTAGATGAAAGCAAAATACTGGCTATCTAACACAACAGCATATATCAAGAGAGAAACTGTGAATGTTTCAAGTCTGTATGACTCGAGCTGTAGGAGGAATGGGTAGTCACTGCAGTGGATTCCAAATCCACAAATTCCACAGCAAGAGATTTCAACCCTATAAGCACAAACATATTAGGAAATAGAACACACAAAACTTGACATTTGGGTAAGCACAGGTCTGCACATCTGCTGAGCACTTAAAGTTGGAGGGACCGCATCACACAATTGTGACCACAACTGCAAAAGATTTACAGTTTAATAGATACGGCTTAGTATGGAAAGACAAAGTGATATATTTTGGAAGAAAAAGGATATTCATCTTATATATTAAATGGAGAGTCAGAGGACTGCAAACAAATAGATGAGGGATTCACTAGTTGTGTAAAAACAAAAGTACAGAAGCAATTAGGCAATGTGATCACGGTTTGTGCTTTTGGATATGCCATTATAGCAAAAGTAAGGGGGCTTGAGAAATTTTCACCAGACCTGGTGTTGTGACTTGAAAAGGAGTTTCCAATGAATGGTGATGGCACAACTTGGATTACAACAGCATGTATTTTTTTTTAAATTAGCGCAAATATATACAATAGCCAGAGTACTCCACAGGAGTTAAAGGTGAAGATTGAAACAAATCTTTGGGATGCAAGATTCTGAATGACAAAACACTGCTTCAACAATGTTCAAAATTAGAAGTTAATTTGACTAAAGGAGTATTAAACAGTTTGAGAATGTGGAGGAGTGAAGTGAATATCTAGACGTACTGTCCATACCAATTTGATGTCCTCAGTTTCCCCAGCCAAAATTGATCCTGTTCTCACATGGACTTAACAACTGGACAGCAATCAGGAATACATACTTCTTCCTTCCCCCAGCTTGGGGAAATTTATGAAATTGCAGTCATTCTACTGTTAAGCATCCCAAGATCTTAACAGATCAAATCAGACACTTGCCTGCATGATCTGGCATGTAGCTACTGATTAAAATGGACCGTAGTTCATTCAAATACACAAACTAAAAACAAAGCAAACAATTGCATCCACCACAATTGTAGCTTTTATCTATTCTTTGCATTACAAATCCATTCCAGACAAGTGCAGAAGGCAAGCAAAAAAAGTTAAACACCTGCAACATTTAAATAGGGTCAATTGAACAATAGTATTCAGTGAGAGCAGAGCCACAATAATTTGTAACAATTCAGCTTAATCTCAATCATGAAATGCAGTCTGCTTAAATTAAATATTGTTTACGGTTATACATAGACCAGGCCGAGGTTATATCAAAATTGCATCTCCCTAGGGGTTAAAAAAGTAAAATGTATGGATAAATGGAGACAAGCCAGCATACACTTTGAAGATGGATTTAAATGGCCCATTAGAAAGCACCATTAGTAACTGACAAGTGCAGTTTTTTTGCCTAAAAGTTACACTCACCTCCACTTTCTCTAGATTTCATGCCTTTTCACCGAAAGGAAGCTGGGGAAAGGAGCAAGGTGGTTGGTTGCCATGGTGGCCTGCACATTGAGGTTCCATATCATTTTGTTCCATAAGTGCACAAAGTACGTGGGATGGTTCAGTCAGCATTTAAAGAGTCATTTGGAGGGAAGAAAATCGACCCATGTCAGAGAATCAGACTTAAATACCTGGGCAGTCAGCAACCCAGGTATTGCCGCTTCTTAAAATACAAAGAAACATTTGAAACTGGTCAATTTTCCATGTATTGAAAACCTGGTGGGGTTATTGGATTGTCAGACTGGAAAAAAAATGAAACGCACAACATTGCAACTTTGGATTATTACATTCTATAAAGGTGCTGTAGAGAAGTCTACTCTGTTGGGCCTCGTGTCCTTAATGGATGTTACCATCACTGAAGAAATTGTGGTACCTTAAATCACCCTATTTTCATCATTAGGATTTTAATTAATAGATGGGAGTTATTTTGCAACACAGCATTCCATACTAAATGTAACCATGTACTTTTGATGCTCCAAGCGACTGTGAAGAGAATAGAGGGGAAAACTTTGCTCTGGGACAAGTGTCAACTGTTAGTGCATTATTATAATAACCCAAACAAACAGACCCTGAACAAAGAGGACAGCACTTACAGAAAAAGGCAATATTTCCTTCGTATCAATTTGAAAGTAATAAGTACTTCAGATGTTGTTACTGCCAACCATTCAACATAAATTTTAAGGGGCAAGGAGGAAATGGATGGGATTGGAAGGGAGCACAAAGACAGTACAAAGACAATCTGGCAACTCTGATTTCTGTTCTTCATACTATTCCAGATATTTAATTTTGTTTTTGGTACATTTATTTTTTACCCCAAATGACAAGACAGTACAGATTTTGCTGTCAAAATCAAACAACTGTTGGTTCATATCACAGCTGTTAACAGTTACACTTTTTTCTGTAGCTGGTTCCTTCTTCACTGCCTCCTCTCAACTTTGTATTGTGTTCTCATTTTTGGTCTTTGATCCCTTATGGTCCATACATTTATTCTGCCAGACATATTTCTGCATGGGTTGTATTAACTTTGATAATCAATGAAGGTTAAACAAAAATCTAATATGCTAACATTTTCAAAGGATAATTGATGTATCATAAGATAGTACATTGGAGTTGTCATTGTAAAATAGGTATTATTTAACCAGGGAACTAGGAAAAAATACCATTATAAAAGCTACTGGTAAGATGTCCACCAAAAGCCAAGCTTGGTCTCACTTTAAATTCTGAAGTATTTGCAGATGATGCATAATCTTAGTTTTACTTTTGTGCACAGCTAAATGATTTTTGGCAAATACCGAAACACTGCCAATGTACTATTTACAGTTAAAATGGAGATAGCATCCATTCAATTAGGTTTCAAAACAGTTTCAGGAATAAGTCAAGACATTGGTTTTCTGACAATCTAGATTGAAATTATGCTGAACAATTATTTTTCATTTATGAGGCAGCAGTTTTGAGCATTCTAAAGCTTTCAACCTCATACATCCAGACTACATTTGTGAATTCCATTCCACTTGAGACACAAGTATCAGCATATAATTTAGTAAATCAAATTGAAATTTAAAAAAATCCATTCATAAAACATTTTATTCCACTTACATCAACTTTACACATTTTCTTGATAACAATTATGCTTGTGTTCTTATGAAAAGTCCAGAAGACATGAATGCAGCTAGCCATACAGCAATATATCTCATTACTTCCCTGTTAACTATTTCACAGCCACATGCGTGTTAGGCAATCAAGACCACAAAGCAAAAAACTAAAAAACAAAAAGGTAGTTACCAGATAAACACATGGGAAGGTTTTTACCTCTTAAACATACATTATCAAAGTTAAGCATTTAATTTTACTGCATGTTTGCTTGTACATTTGTTCTTACGTTGACAATAATTTCTTTTAAATACAAATAAAATGTTCAGATGTCATTTGTGTAGCAAAATGAAGACATGAGCAATGGTGAATCTTGCAACTCATGGAATGTTAATCCTCCTCTGCCCTATCCCAAAAATCCTGAGACATGTAATAGATGGTGCAGGTTTGATCGACAGATTAGTAACTCTCTAGAAATTGCACGATTCGCATTGAATCTATGCCATTTCCCATTACATACACTAAATTATGGGCATCCTTCTTTGCTAGTACAGGAAACATTTGACATTAGCTTTGTGGTAAACCACAGCTACAAAGAGTACTAACCAAACATTTAAAACTTGTATAAAAATTCCACACCCTGAATTTACATTGGCCACCTGGAACATACAGTACAAACAAGAGTTCCCAATATGAATTGGCTCTTCTCCCCTATCAAACACAAACCACATGGGAAACACAGAGACCCAACAGAAGTGACAGAAGCTCTCCAAAGACCTAAAATAGAAACTAGTGGGACAGCAGAGATTACAAATAGTCTTGATGGTGAAGATTCAGGAATGAGGCAGACAGAACTAGAAGGCGGAAGTTTAGTTCTCTGCTCCCTCACCAGGATCAGCCTCTTCCCCCTGGTTGTCTGAAGTCCACAACTAGAAGCAAATCAAATTCCAATTACTGGAGTGGTTATATCTTAATCCAACAAAATCACTACAGGAAACTGATTATTCTGAGATATAGCAAAAGTACAGTCACAGTTCTTTGGGTTTTATTTCTAGGTTGCAGGTCCTCCATTGTGCAAAACAATTTATTCCAACTGCCAATGTTTAGATTGTAATAAAAAGTGCAGAAATACACAGCTGATCTGGCAGGATCAATGGAGAGAGAAATGTTAACATTAACTCTTCAGAAGTCATTCTACTTGAAGCATCAACTTATTTCTCCCTCCATAGATGCTCCCAGACAACACTTGCATTTATTTCAAATTTCCACCATTTTGCTTTACAATTTACCTTCAAATTTCTCATCAATAAAAGCCTAAATTAGTCCAAATACTAATATTTGTACACATCTCCATTGCTGAAATAGCAAATTTGAGGGTTTAAAAAGCCATCCTCATCACAAATAATTTGCCCACATTGCAGCAAACTCATTAAATTCCTTTAAAAAGGATAGCAAGGGAACTAGGAACCTTGAGCTAATGCACTTTAAGGATGAACAATGAAGTAGTAGAACAAAAAAGTTATAATGGATCACCCTAGCCTATGCACATAAATGATAATCCAAATCGACTTCTGCAAATTCTAAGTGCACAGGCTTCGTGACAGATTCAGAACTCTTCCTTTGGAGAAGAGAGCTTCAGCCCATAGTGCAATTGTGTCTTGGATGGTTACCTTACAATAAATACACACAGGCAAGCCATGAAGCAGCATAGGTTATTAATTCCTACTGAATATTCATGGAAGAGCCGAGGACTGACCATAACCATAATGAGTTGTGTCAATCACGAGCTATCAAAACTACTAATCCTGACACCCACTTCCATTGTTATGAAAGGATGTTTTCTATAGGATAGTACTTACTGTCAAGTTATCTCGCAATAACTGCATTATTAATGTGCTGTCTTTGTAGGAATCTTCATTCAGTGTATCAAGCTCTGCAATTGCTTCATCGAATGCCTTTTAGAATACAAAAATACAGTTAGATGCAAATTTTCAGGTAACAAATCCTTTGCCTAAATGAATGTTGTCTGTACTTACAGTCTTCGCAAGAGTGCAAGCTTGTTCTGGAGAGTTAAGAATTTCATAATAAAACACTGAGAAGTTAAGGGCCAGTCCCAGACGGATAGGGTGTGTTGGTTGCATCTCTTTTTTACTGATCTCAAATGCTTCTTGATAAGCGTGTTGCGAATGCTCCACAGTGACTAAAAGAGATTGACAATGACAACTATAGCTCAATTCAAGGCATACATAATATAGATATTGACATATTAAAATGGAACTTAACTGAACACTTTACGCAATGCTTTTTTTCTAATTTATAGTCTGAATTCTAACATTTAACAAGATTAATTTAAATAAATGAATAGCTTTTAAAATTTCAAAGTTATACTCTGACTCAATGTTTTATGAAGTAGATACCACATACAAAATGCTCAGCACAGCATAACTCAATTAGCAGATTACAAGATACAATGGTCCCACTGCTACACTTTTTCTAAAGAAACTTTAAAAAAACATTCCATTGAGCATTATTACAGAGTCCTGTCAGTAGAGCACTAAACTGGTAAATGGAACTCTTCCCATTTTAGGAATGCAGAGTGTCCTGGGTCGGTTGGTTACTTGGCCACAACTTCAACACTCATTTCCCACACCAGCCAATTAGAACAAATGCTTTGATTTAAACCCACGTCCACTAGGAACTTGATAAAAACTGTTCAAACGCATTTCCAAGCACTTTACAGTCAATAAATTTTCATCCAATCAAACTAGCCCAGATATGAATCCAGAGGTGAAAGATCAGCAATTCACTGACTTTTCACTTTTATTAACTGAATTTAAACTTTCATAAACATTTGAAATCATCATTGTGCCAGGGATTAAAACTAGCTATTCTTCTGGATTTAGGTCTAGCTCTCTATAAATAAATTCTCCTCAAATCATTCCCAGCACCAGTGGACACTAAATAGGAACATCTTAATACAAAGATACGTCAAAAGACTTTCAAAAGATAATGGAAGAACACAGAACTGCTCATTGGGTGGAAGAGCCAAATTTGAAGCGCTGTCACTATTTTGGTGGCTGGCAAAAACCTCAGTGCAATGAACAAAAATCTAACACTAATTGACTTATACAAATATTTTTACAATTCCTCATCTGCTCAACATTATTCAATTACAATTATAACAGTAATGGCACAAAACTGAGTGCAGCACCACAAGTTTTGAAGGGAAACAGCAGCTCCGAGCTTTCCCTGATCACCCACCCCAAACTCATGTGGGCATCATGTCCCAAAGGTTTAACAACACTAACTAAAGCTCACGAGTGACAAAAAGATTGCTTCTGCATTAAGTACCTTCTGCAGATCCAGCATAAATGTAGTAAGAAAGAAAGAAAACACTGGATTAAGCATAGTCTCTCTGAAGCACATCAATACAATAAATGGGTCTAGCAGTGACTACAATTGGATCAGTTTTGCCCAGTCATGTTAGTAATCTCTAGCAGAATACATAGCAAGTGTAAATGGAAGTAGTTTTACTGCCCAACTGATTAGTTGGTTTCACCCATTACAACTAATGTAACTGTTATACAGATTAACCAAAATTGAAGTCCAATAGAAAAATATGGCACACCATCTTCTCAGACAAATATGCCATGGTCAAATATACTAGCCTGCCCAGTTCTCAAAAGAACAAATCATGTATAAAGTGTGAACATTTTATTTCCCAATTCAGTGAAATGCTATCTCTACCCGTTAAATCACATACTAAGGCAGGTGGGGAGAGGAAAGGAGGAAACAGTAAAGAGATCATTTTGCAGATCTAAGGGAATTTGTTCCAAGGCCCACTTAGGGTTCAGGAACCCTAGCTGAAAGCAAGCATCATAAAAACAAGTTGATAGCTGAAGACAGAATGCCTCACTTGTTTGAAAGGCCAAATTATGAAGTCACAACTGACATCCTCATAACTCAACATTTTCCAACCACAGGATCAGATCAATCTTTCATTAAAGTGAGCTGCCAGTTTTCTCTGCCTTTGATCCAACAAGCCATCAAAACTGCCATTTTGAATAGTAACGGTGGGATCAAGTACCCATTTTTCAAAATCCGCTATCAGAGCCTGTGTAGAAACATCTTAAGATTTGACCCATGGCATCAAGCACAAGTCTTTATAATAGGCCCAAACCTTTTTGATCGTGAGATACCAGTATTACCAACATATCCTCAGACAATAATTGAGTGGAAAAAATTAAATGCCTGGTAAAAGGCTGACATACATGACATGTGGGAACTTTTGGGTTGCTATACAATTTAGAGGGAATGGATGTCATCAACCCAGTCAGTGCAAGAGGTGACAACCTACAGCAGCTGTAATAATTCACCGTTTTAAAATGAAGTTTTAGTGGATTAATTGAATGCTCAAGTGATCATTAAGGTGCAATGCTTCAGTGAACAGTTTTGCACATTGATTGCAGTTACTATCGCTGGAATTCAAATGTCTGCTCCACAGATAAGGACAACAGATTTTTGCACTTGAGGCATAAACTCAGGCCTGGTAAGGCAAACATGGGCCCCAGAGATTAGATCTTGCATTGATTATAGTTGCTTTTTATGCACAATTTACACTCTATTCAGTCTCAGCACCTCTTATAATAAAGGCCACATTCCACCCAAACTCAATTGGTGCTGAGATCCTAATATGCACCTCTGACAGTCCCATACTAGATTATTCCATAGCTTACTTGCCTGCCTTAGTGCAACCAAACTTCTGCCATTTGGTCCATCATTCCCCAATCCTCGCCCCACCCTGGAAAGTGCCCTGGTTCAGGTCTCTTCTGCATGCCCATCCTTCACCACACCACTGATTTTCAGATGCTTAGGTCATGCATTCCCTTAATTTTTCTGCTTTCCTTCTCCCCTCCCAAGATGCTTTAAAAGCCATCCAAGCTTATGGGTGTCAGGATAAACTCTGGTTTAGTATAATTTGTTATTTGCATCTGCAAAATGCTGAGATATTTTTCCCATTTAAAATAAACGATCTAAATACGTTAATAGCTATTTTGTTTCCTCAGGAACAGAAATTCAAAAAATCCAATTTAGAAACCCAAAGGGTCTCAAATTCTAACCTATTTACATGGACTCAGATTGCTTTGGAATGCCTACTGACGTTTTATATTTAGAGCATTCACAAGTGAAGTGCTGTAATATTAGACACTTGTGTAATGTTATCTTCAATAGTCTGGTGTGTAGCTGCAAGGCTCTCTGGTTACCAAGAAAGCCAAATAAGACATTCGCAAGGTACTTAGAAGTCGCTAGTCCAAGTTATGCAATTTTCTATTCATGGACAAATCAATGCAGTACTTTGCTAAGCATAATCATGGCCTAATGGAGGCCTTAAGGCACAATGGTAGCACTGGATCAGAAGCTCCAAGTTCAAGTCCAACGGCTGGACTTGTTGGCCACGGAAGAGCATTCAACAGGCTGATAACCAGCTTGGAAATCCTTCCACTACTGTTCCCTCAAAGGGTTAAAGTATGGGTATGAAGATGTGCTAACATGGGCCAATCCAATAGAAGTCCATGGTCACCATCACTCAAGACTAACACCTGAAGGAGGAGTCTGCTCATGAAAGGCCAATGGCAAATCTTACCAACCAAGAAAATAAACCCCCTAAAATACAGCAAACCACAAAGGAATCAAATTCTGAGAATACCTCTAAGTAGCCTAAAAACGTAGAGTATTAAGCAACTACACTGACATCAAGATAAATAGTTAGTGACAAGATGATACACTTTCTAAATGCTTGAAATCATATAAACTTTCTCCACATCCCATTGTGACATTATAGTGAAAGTAGCAGTTTGCTACTCCACTCATCCAAACACTATTCATTTCCAATTAACTTTTTTCCACAGGACACAGGCATAGTTGGCTAGGCCAACTTTTTCTTGGCCTATTTCTAATTGCCCTCGACAAGCTGGTGATGAGCCACCTTCTTTAAACTGTTCAGTCCATGTTGTGTTGGTAAACCCAGAGTGATGCAAGGAAGGGAGTTAAAGATTTTGACCTGGTAAGTGAAGGAACAGCAATATAGTCCCAAGTCAGGATGGTGAGTGGCTTGGAGGGCAACTTGCATGTCTGCTATCCTTGCCCTTCTAGGTGGCAGAGGTCATGGATTTGGAAGGTGCTGTCTGATGAGCATATGAGAGTTGCTACAGTGCATCTTGTATTTGGTACACAATGTTGCCATTGTGCATTGGTGGTAGAGGGAATGAATGTTGAAGGTGGTGTGGGCTGCTTTGTCCTGGATGGTGTTGAGCTTCTGGACTGTTATTGGAGCTACACTCATCCAGGCAAGTGGGTCACACTCCTGACTTGTGCTTTGGAGATTGCGGACAGACGTTGGGGAGTCAGGTATTGAACTCCTCTCCACATAACTCTCACAATTCTGACCCATTCTTGCAGCCACTGTATTTATAATTAATCCAGTTAAGTTTCTGGTCAATGCCAACCCCAGGATGTAGACCACAGGGGACTCAATAGTAAGCCATTTAATGTCATGGTGAGATGTTTAGATTCTCTCATTTCAGATGGTCATTGCCCAGCACTTGTGGTACAAATGTTATTTGCCACTTACCAGCCCAAGCCTGAATGTTGTCCAAGTCTTTCTGCATATGGACACCGACTGCTTCAGTATCTGAATTGTCATGAATGGAGCTGAACATCAGTGAACACCCCTACTTCTGGTCAGAAGGAGGTTGCTAAGACTGCTGAAGATGGTTGGAGGCCTCAGGAGGACCCTGAGGAACTCCTGCAGCAATGTTCCAGGAGTGAGATAAGTGACCTCTAATAACCACAGCCATCTTCCTTTATGTTAGGTACAATTCCAACAAGTCTTATCCAATATATCCAAATAAGTTCAAACTTTGCCCTTGCAAAAGCTTGAACTGCCCAAAAGTGTATTTTCCATAGGCTGCAAGTGGTAGCATGATGAGTCTTCAACAAGAGATTCACACAAACTACTGTGACCTAGCAACACTGTACTGTAAGTGGACCAAAATCTTGAAGCATCAAGTTTAAAAACCCCTAGCATTCTTCCTAAAGTCATCAATACCCCAATCACCATTAATCACTGCAATCTCACCCAAGATGCCACTCAGATCTTTGTCCAGGAGCTTGGGCCTCCGACATACTTGCCCTGTCATGACAAAAGTAAATGTCCTGGCAGACAGCCATCTATTCTTTCTCACCAGGTTCACTTTTTCAGTGATCAATATACATCTTGAACTTCAATCTGAGTTTACTGATCTTAATCAGCAAGTTTGACAAAGTAGCCTGGGTTTGAGGAGTGAAGAAAAGAAAAGGAGGAAAGAATAAAAGTTGTTACTGATTACTAATGATTGATATCCACTGAAAAAAAAGATATATTTGTGGATCTTAAGCAAGTTCTACAACTTAGTAGCTTCCTAAAACTCACCATCTAGGTCATCAGGTGTCCTGCAGAATTAATATCTGCAAAACCATTCTTCAGCAAGTAGCACCTTTCACTGGGGGTTGGGAGAGGCGGCTAGAGATAGTTCAGCACTATTTTCCAGTATACACATTTATTACTGGCAGTCACAATTTGAGAAAAATCAGCACAAACACTTTACCCCCATGAATAGAAATAGATCACAAATGTCGGGGGAAAAGCCATGGAGCCACAAAAACAATGCATGTCCACTGCTTCCTTTAAGAATAGTAAATAGAACCCCAAAGTTACAAGACTGGAAATTCAAAGTGTAATGCATACTTTAACATTTTATGCATTGCATAACCATACTGACCTGTCAAACTGACAATTCAGACGAACTAAAGAGTACACGGTATATTTAGTTTGCTGGCACAAACTCAAATTAATTCTTGAATTGCAAGTTGTAATTAGCTTCTCCACGCAAAATGTTCAAAGAGCAAATTTTCAGTAGATAGTCACACATGTATGATGAGATCTATACTCCAACTAAATAATTTCATGTTTCAACATACCTTTCTTGTCCTCCCCAGAAGCCACTTCAGCTAAGTAACGATAGTAATCTCCCTTCATTTTCAAGTAGAAAACTTTGCTCTCTGGAGAAGAAGCATTGGCAATCAAGTATTTATCAAGAAGACCCTGTTAATTTGAAGTACAGGACAGATTAAAATGTAGCACCGTATAAGAGCAATGTTTTACACAGGTTTCTACATTTCATCAAGAATCCAAATATAATTAGAAATTTGTAATATTAATCGATTTTCCATTCAAAATTTTCTTAGATCTTCAGACCATCAATTATATACCACCAAGATAGCCCGTCATACCACAGGAATGGGGTGGGGGGGGGAGAAAGAGGGAAATTGGGATAAATTGCAGCTAAGCGGGCACCATCCTCACCAGAAATATGCGTGCGCACTTTCCAGAAACTCACTGGCCATTCAGGAACAGAAACACTGGCTGATTGCATTATCCACTTCTTTCAAACTCTTCCCCTCCCTGCAACCAAACTGTCACCTTACCTAGGGAATCTAACGTGGGTAGGTTAAGAATCAAGGACCAACTAGGTAGGGAAGTGTGCGCTTGATTTATCAAAGAACAAAAAGATCCCATCTACTGAAGCTACTTATTTTTTTGCCAAATTAAAATTATACCAAATATTGGAGGTGGGCAATTATGACCGACAAGAATAGGATGGAAAATAGCAGCACTCATTATCTTTATCCAACTGGCCAGTATGTTAACAGATTAAAAACACACAAATTACTGCTAGCCCATTGTTATTTATAAACTAAGTTGACAGTATTGCTATAACACCATACAGACTGAGGGCTCTGTTCCCCAAAAGAAAATAATTTGAAGATAAAATGGGCAAATTGCTTTTCATACATTTTATATACCCTGGTCCAAAAGATACAGCATGTCTTAACTTTTTCTGGATAGTTATTAAAAAGATGAAGGGGGATAAATAATTTCAACTCTGTTAGCCGACAGATAGCATACAGAGCTGGAAAAGAAAAAAGCTTGAAACAAACTCACTTGATACAAGATTCATTGGAAAGCTATTAATTGCCACGTGAAAAGGTCATTTTCCCCCACACATACTTCGGATGCATCTGCACACTGGCTGCTTAACCAAACATTGCTCCAAAGGTTGGGCAACAGTTGCCGCTTGAACATGTTGCACTAAGCAAAGAACTAAGTGTCTATAACAGTTGAAAAGTTAAGCTGGAAGCCACCATAAAAAGGACACTGCTTTAATCAGCTGACTCAGGATTTTAAATGAGTCAGCTAGAGTCGACAAAGACTTCTTGCCTTCTCAAGCCAATCCCAGCAATGCAAAAATATCTCACATCCATGTTTTCCTTGCTACCAAGTTACTAGGATGCTTATTTATTGGTGAGAACTGGATAGAGCAGCATTAGCGAAAGCAGATTAATCCAACCGTTGCCGCTCTACAACAGACATTAAGGAACAATGCCAAACAAAGATCTAAGACTTTACATGACAGACTGACATGGCTGGATTTTGTGAAGCATGCCCATTAACGTGCTGCTCCCCAAAATGAGGAGTTGTGTCATTGGTACACCACACATTGACATTTAGTACTAATAAATCCACCATCAACCCAGCATGAAGCACTGCAAACCATTAGGTGAGGAAAGCATTCAAGTTACAAGGAGCTTGGTACTGATACTATGTTGATCATCTGGAACTTACTGAGGGCATCCCCAACAGGCTGAATAATTTACCAGATTTCTTTCAGAACTGAGTTCAAAATAGCTTCACAAAACTAAAACTGAACAATCACTGCATCATTACTGATGGTGGTCCTACCCACATGGAACTCCTCCCAAAATCTCTTTAGCTACCTTCCTCCTGAGTTTCCAGGCATGCTATTGTGCATCTCTTGTAATTTCGATTTAGCTTGGTGTCAAGTTTCATCTCTGAAGCATTGGAGACATATCGTAACAGAACTGAGAAATAGACAATATGATGGACGCCTGCAAGTGCATTTCAGCAGTTGTGAATGTGTGACTGGAAAGTTTGAACCCTGCAAATTGACATAAAACACCCATTCACCAAATGTTACTACGGGAGGTGGTGAGTAAAGCCCACTTAGAGTCTTCACCCCGCTTGAATTTCATTTTCAAAATCCTTACAATTGAAACTGCCCCAGTACCTTTGGAATGCAACGTGAATTAGCTGAATAGATACTTAAAGCACATGGGATATATTTGATCAGTGAATTTAAGTAGATTAGTAGCCTTATTACAAAGAGAAACAAGTTTTGAAAAGTGGCTTGAAAGCAATCTTCAAAATTTATCAGTGGCCCATGAACTGTACAGACACCCATGTATTAAAATGACCCGGATTGGATGTTTTGAAAAGCAATTTTGTTGACGTTAACTTAAGTAATGACAGACTGCAATATCAATGACCATTAACAAGGGAAAATAGTCACCCCATGAGACTTGCTAAACTCTAAAGGATTATTCCATAAATGAACAAGAATCTATCCTGTACCTAGAACTTAAACATTTAATTGCATAAAGGTATGAAACTCCATCAGCATAGTCACGAAAATGAACTTGCAGGTAGCTAGATCAATGGGAAACAGCTCAAGGTGTCTCAACTCTTCAGTACAATCTTACATCTAACCATCTTGAATGCAAGTTAATATAGAACAGACAAAATAGTCCAAAACAGTTGTACTAGTTCACAATCACACCACTGTTGTACAGATCATGTTAGCTTGAAAGTGGTGCGAATAAAGTGCTAATTTAATTTTAGAGTAACAAGCAGATTTCTAATAGGGAAGTGGGGGAGAAGAGAGGCAGGGAGGGAGGAGACACTTTGGATACTTTAGCTGGCAACATTCAAGTTTAAATAAAAACAAATTACAAAATTGGGGAAAATAAAATGATTTGTCCAGAAGGTAATGACTACCCTAGATCTATCCACAGTACCAAGAGAAAGAAAGCTTCTCCATGCAGCTTTGGCTGTTGGGATGCATCAGCAATGTCTGGAATGTGCTAGCTCTATTTTTCTGTTATCAGATGCCCAGTAATAGTTCTGGATCTCTACTAGAATCAGGAGCTCATAAATTTGTTATGTGGCACTTCTCATTGGAGCACCAGAGCAGACTTCAAAGGCATTTATTTGACAAGATTTTAATAACTTCTTCCAACTTAAGATTAGATAGCAACATAGTATTGGGGGATGGTGCTTCCACTTCCAACATTTCGCTCCCGTTTTCCACAAAGATAATGATCATAATTTTATTGCACTGCTCTAAACCATGAAACTAGAAACACTTGTTTGGACTTTGTTCAAGCTTCTAAGATGAGTTCAAGGACCCTATAGGATGGCACCTGACACAGTAGGCTTAGTAGAAAATCAGGAGAGATGGGGCACATCAGGGACGCAGTGTTTCCTATTGACCCAAAACAGTACACCAATATAAAGCACATTATCATAGAATCTCTATAGTGCAGCAGGAGGCCTTTACAAATCTTGCTCCTGATTACCACCTAATTGTCTCCATTGGAGAAACTTTTCTCAACTGGAAACTGTACTCCTTCCAACAGCATTAAGCATATTAGCACCCTGATTTCAAGCTGCTTCAAATCAATATAGATGTGCAAGTATATGATTAGACATAGCTGTGATATGAACCTGTACAGTTGAGCATGAATGCATGAAAAAGGCCGCTTGGAGAAATATTACAAAGTTACATATGGCTTCCCAAGATGATTCAGTGCATTGATGTAGGAAAACCAAGAAATAATTATAAAATGATGGGTAGATATAACCACAAGAGTTTACAGCACACATGACCATAGGTACCTGACTACTAATCCGCAAAAGCACATTACATTCACCCACATTAAATTGCACAACCAGCCACCCATACATAGGCCATTAAGATTTTATTCACTTTCCAGCATACAGGTACAACCACATGGGATGTTAAAAATCGAAAATGGATTCACTGTAATGGACAGTATTTACACTTTGTACTTTGAAGTGTCAGCACCAAGAATTAAGGATCACATTTAGTGTATAGGAGTACAAAGACTGGCTTCTTCAATCCTAGAAAAACAACAAGCTTATCAACCTAATTGTTTCATTTCTTTGAACTATGGATAATTAATGCTCTGACAGAGTTTTCATCCACATTCAGATCAAGCAGAAGTTCTTCACTTAAGGTCCAAACAGGTAAAAATAAAGCTTAGGCTGCACAAGTTCTCATTATACAGAGGACTTTCTCAATTTGTAACATGCAAAGAGATGTATTATGAACCTCTCACCTTTAAAATTCCCACCTGATACTGGCCCCCCAAAGCCTCCACCCTAAAATATCCTACTCTTTTCCATCCCTCTGCTTCAGCAATGAGCCAATACGCATTCCCAATTATTTTAATTTCAATCTCAATTCATCTTGTTCTCTACCAATTTCACAGCCCCATTTTCCACTTCCCAAATAATGCCTTACACCCATATTCCAGAACTAGGAGTCATAGTTTGAGGATAAGTGGTAGACCTTTTAGGACTGAGGTGAGGAGAAATTTCTTCAGAGTGCCAAATCCGTGGAATTCACTGCCACAGAAAGTAGTGAGACCGGAATGTTGTGTGATTTCAAGGAGGAATTAGAAATAGCTCTTGGTGCTAAAGGGATCAAAGGGTTGGGGGGGGGGGGGGAAATCAGGATATTGAATATCAGCCATGATCAAAATGAATGGCAGAGCAGACCAAAATGGCCTATGGCTTCTATTTTCTACATTTAGTGATCTATTTGTCCATGCAATTCACTTGGGAACTACTTGCATGGCATGCATTGCTGAAAAGACCACACGGTCGCTCACTTAGCCTCATCCCCACTTCCTTCTGCACTCATCTATTACTCCAGCTCCATGGTTATAATTTCAAGCTGCAAACTGCTAAGTCTTTAGGGCCAAATTTATCAGTTTTTAGGTAGCTGCCAATCTGCTTAACCACTCCAATGTTCCAATTTTCGATAGACAGTAATATGTTCAGCATCTCCTTTTCTGGTGTTTCCCATGGTATTGCCCCCATCTTCATGTCCAAGGCATGCAGTCAATGTACCTGGTGAACAATGTTTAACAAATACTTGCATTTCTATAGTGACTTTCACAATGTCCCAAAATGCTTTGCAGTCAATGACATCTAGCTGTTGTAGGAGACGACACCCGTTTGCAGACAGCAAGATTCCACAACAGCAAAGGGATAATGAGATGTGTTTTAGGGAAGGTTGTTGAAGATAAATAGTAGCCAGGACAAACACTTTTCCAAAATAGTACCACCGACACTGAAGCCTTCCCTCAAAGTGAACTCATCTATTCCATGATGCCAACTTCTAGTTCACGTGACCGCATTCTTGAGTTATCATTCTCCTCTTCAAAAAAAAAAGCCAGCTTAGCCACTCTGCTTGCAAGTTATTGCCCTTCTACCCAACCCCATTTTCTTTTCAAAGTTCTTAAATCCAGCAGCACTTTTCCTGCAACTCCATGACTTTTCAGAATGATTACAGCACAGGAGGCCATTCAGCCTCACGTCAGTACTGGCTCTCCAAAGGAACAATTCATCTAGCACCACTCTCCCCATTAGCCTTGCACATTCTTCCTTCTGAAATAATCCAATTCCTTCTCAAATGCTTTGATTGAACATCCTCCACCATACTCAGACTTTGCATTCCAAATCCCAACCACTCACTGTGAAAAAGCATTTTCCTCGTGTCACAATTGCTTCCTTTGGCAAGTGCCTTAAATCTGTGCCCTCTTGTTCTCTATCCTTCCACGAATGGGAATAGTTCCCCCCCCCCCCCCCATCTATTCTTGTCCTGCCCTCACGATTTTGAATACCTTCATCAAATCTTCCGTCAACCTTCTCTTCTCCAAGAGAAACAGCCCAAACTTCAGTCTATCTACATAACTTTTCTGCAATTTTTCCAATACCATCAACATCTTTCCTAAAATTTGGTGTTCAGAACTGGATGCAATATTACAGTTGAGGCATACCAGTACTCTATGCAAGTTACTTCCTTGCTTTTGTGCTTTATGTCCCTAATATTAATAAAGTCCAGGATACTGAACACTTAATCAACTCTGCTCTCAACCTGTCCAGGCACCAATAATTTATGCACATATACACCCAGGTTCCTCTCTCTGCTCCTGCTTTTGTGCCATTTATTTTATACTGGCTCTCCACATTTTTCCTACCAAAACTAATCACTTCACATTTCTCTGCATTGAATTTTGACTGGCACTTGTCCACCAATTTCACAAACCTACCTGCCCCTTTCAAGTTTTACACTGCCATCCATGTCCAAATTTTGCATCATCTGCAAATTCTGCAATTGTACCCTGCACACCAAGACCATAAGAAATAACAGGAGCCAACCGTTTGGCTCCTCGAGCCTGCCCCATCAGAGTAGGATCATGGCTGATCCGACATTCCTTATGCCCACTTTTCCACCCATTTCCCTGCAACCCAAGTCCCTTTGTGTTGCAGCTTTTCTCCATTTAAATACTGTTCTTTTGTTCTCCCTTCCAAAAATGAACTTTCCCCCTCACATTAAACTCCACTTGCCAATTTTTTGCCCCTTAACCTATCAATACCTCCTTATACCCTTCTCGCAACTTGCCCTGCCACCTCTTTTTGGGCCTGGGTTAATCTACACCAGAGCCAATATATAATATGCAATATGTTAATGGATATATTCAGCCAAGGCCATGGTGTAGTGGAATTGGATTACTGACAGAGACCCAGAGTGCCAAAGTTCAAATCCCACTACAGCAGATGGTGAAATTTGAATTCAGTAAAAAGCGGAATTAAAAGTCTAACAATGACCTTGAAGCGATTGTCATAAAAACCCATTTTTGGGGAGGAACCCTGCCATCTTTACCTGGCCTACATGTGGCTCTGGAAGTCTTAAATGCCCTCTGAATTGGCCTAGAAAGTTAAAGGGCAATTAGGAATGGGCAAAAATCCCAATGCTTACAGGTGTCCACATCCCAATGAATAAAAATAATTCCCAACACTGATCTTATAAACCTTCCTCCAGTCTAAAAAAAGGTTATGCCCATATTTTGCTGACAACCCTGTTTTGTGGCATTTAATATTTTTTCCCCACTCTGCTGCATCTTTGGCCAGAATGGTCATCTAATATTCAGTTTTGGATGAGCTATTTGTCACAATTAAAACATTGGGAAACCAAGTAATTTTCAGGCTCTACCACAAACTGCATGATCTTGCCTTCAGTTTCAATATCGTCCTGGACTGAGCAAAGCTGTTTGCAAACTCAGCATCCTACTCAACCAAACTGGGCTTCTGGTGCCACATGCTGTCCATCACAAAAGGTCACCTCTCTGTCACCATAAAATTGCCTGCCTCTACCCCTTCCAAAGTTTATCCACATCCATGCCTGTCTTTTGCCCTCCATAAACTATTGATTGTAATGCTTTCTACCATCCAGGCTCCAAGTTCTGAAGTCCATATCCAAATCTCCCTCTATCCATCAAGAATCTGAGTGCCAACCTCTAGCCAAGTTCTTGCCATCCCATCCAATATGCTTACTTTTGATAAGTGCCCACATCATGAGAATACATGTTTATAAACACTTGGGGCAAGATCTACCTTAAAAGCACTATAAATACAAGAGGCTGCAATATAATCAGCTCCGTTGTGTCTCCATGATCCAACTGAATAAGATTACACCCATCTTAACTATTTTCATCTGTTCACATAGCCACAGGATAACCTGCAATGGTCTTTCCCACTCATCACATCTGGAGCAGCCACCCATTCATTCCCCCATCCCCAAATTGCCAAGGTGACTCGACATGTTTCTCCTCAGACATCATGTCAGGCACCATGGGTATTCTGATGACACCTAGCTCTACCTCACTAATTAAGACCCATTCACTGTGTCCAATTTGGCATGTTCTTTTTCCAATATTCAGCAATGGATAGCAAAAAATGTTCCAATGAAACATTGAAAAGCCCAGAGACTGTTTCTGGACCCCAGCAAACTTCATTCGGTAGCCACAAGCACTATCCTATTTCCCTAGTCACTGGCTAAGCCAGGCCCCTCAACCTTGGCATCATACTTAAGACTGAGTTCAACTGCTGACTCCACATCATCCCACTCAAGACATCACCATCTATCCCTACCGCCAACCATGCTGTTGAAACCCCTATCATTTGATACCCCAATTCAAATATTCACCCGTGACTTCCCATCTTGCACTCTCTGTAAACTCGAGCTCAGAATTGTTGCTAGTATCCTAACTTGCACCAGGTCCCATTCACCCATCACCTACGCTGCCTTCCACGTCACAATTTTAAACTTCGCATCTTGGTTTTCAAATCCCTCCATGGACTTGCCATTCCAAATCTCAAGCTCCTTCAGTCCTACAGCCCTTCAAAATCGGTGACCCTCCAATTTTGCCCTTGATCATCCAGATTTACTTTTGGCAGTCTGCAGCCCAACTCTCTGGCATTGCTTCCCTAAATCCCTCAGCCTCTCTTCTTTAAAATCTACCTCTAACCAAGCTATTTCTCATTTGCCCAATTAAGAAAAATGCACCAACTTTTGTCTAGCAATGGTCCTGCGAAGCTCTGCAGAATATTTTGCCACATTAAAAGCATTATATGAATGCACTCTCTGAAGAGGCCAGTTTTACAACTGCAGGGTTGGTGCACCAAGGTGGATGATATCACAGGAAGCGAATTGGTTCCACCATTTTACCAATTAAATTGGAAGATTTCAGAACAGGAGTCACTGCACCACAGGCACAAAAATATCAAAAAAATTGTCTTGCAAATTAACCTGTTTTAAGTAGACTCGGGCAGGCTAAATAGATAAAAGCTGATAGTCATAGAACCTCTACAGTGCAGAAGGAGACCATTTGGCCCATCGACCCTTCTGCACCACTCCACATCCCACCCAGCCCATATCCCCACCGCCCCATGTATTTACCCCACTACCCCTGACACTAAGTAGCAATTTAGTACAGCCAATCAACCTGACTCACACATCCTTGGACTGTAGGAAGAAACCGGAACACCTGGTGGAAACCCACAGATACTGGGAGAATGTGCAAACTCCACACAGACAATTACCGGGAATAGACAATTTGTCTCCACACCAACAAATAGCCGGGAATCGAAACCGGGTCCCTGGCGCTGAGGCAGCAGTGCAAACCACTGTCACACGCGTCTTTATGCAAAGTCATGGTTGAGAAAGTTAAATACTGTAGAAATGGAATCTTGTTCATGTAAACTATTCATTTTTAAAATTAGGGCATGGGGGTTACCAGCTGGATCAGCATTATTTATTACCCATCCCCAATTGCCCTTGAGGGGGCAGTTAACAGTCATGCACAATGCTGTGCATCCCAGCAGATTTCTTTCTCTAGAGGACAGGTTTTTACAACAAATGTTTCATGGGCTTCATTACACTTAATTCCAGATTTTTACTGAGTACAACTTTCACCATCTACCATGGTGGGATTTGAACCCAGGTCCCCAGAGAATTAGAACCATAGAAAATTACAGCTCAGAAACAGGCCTTTTGGCCCTTCTTGTCTGTGCCGAACCATTTTATGCCTAGTCCCACTGACCTGCACTTGGACCATATCCCTCCACACCCCTCTCATCCATGAACCCGTCCAAGTTTTTCTTAAATGTTAAAAGTGACCCCGCATTTACCACTTTATCTGGCAGCTCATTCCACACTCCCACCACTCTCTGCGTGAAGAAGCCCCCCCTAATATTCCCTTTAAACTTTTCTCCTTTCACCCTTAACCCATGCCCTCTGGTCTTTTTCTTCCCTAGCCTCAGCGGAAAAAGCCTGCTTGCATTCACTCTATCTATACCCATCAAAATCTTATACACCTCTATCAAATCTCCCCTCAATCTTCTACGCTCCAGGGAATAAAGTCCCAACCTATTCAATCTCTCTCTGTAACTCAACTTCTCAAGTCCCGGCAACATCCTTGTGAACCTTCTCTGCACTCTTTCAATCTTATTTACATCCTTCCTGTAACTAGGTGACCAAAACTGTACACAATACTCCAAATTCGGCCTCACCAATGCCTTATATAACCTTACCATAACACTCCAACTTTTATACTCGATACTCCGATTTATAAAGGTCAATGTACCAAAGGCACTCTTTACGACCCTATCCACCTGTGACGTCACTTTTAGGGAATTCTGTACCTGTATTCCCAGATCTCTCTGTTCAACTGCACTCTTCAGAGTCCTACCATTTACCCTGTACGTTCTACTTTGATTTGTCCTTCCAAAGTGCAATATCTCACACTTGTCTGCGTTAAATTCCATTTGCCATTTTTCAGCCCATTTTTCTAGTTGGTCCAAATCCCTCTGCAAGCTTTGAAAAGCTTCCTCACTGTCCACTACACCTCCAATCTTTGTATCATTACTCGGTCGCAGGATTATTAGTTCATGGGTAGCATGGTGGCACAGTGGTTAGCACTGTTGCCTCTCAGCGCCAGGGACCTAGGTTCAATTCCTGGCTTGGGGTTACTGCCTGTGTGGAGTTTGCACATTCTCCCTGTGTCTGTGGGGGTTTCTTCTGGGTGCTCCGGTTTCCTCCCACAGTCCAAAGATGTGCAGGTTAGGTTGATTGGCTATGCTCAATTGCCCTTTAGTGTCAGGGTGACTAGCAGGGTCAATGAGGTTACGGGGATAGAACCTACGTGGTCGGTGGAGGCTTGATGGGCCAAATGGCCTCCTTCTGCACTGTAGGGATTCTATGAGCAACAATACCACTAGGCCACTGCCTTCCCTTGACCAGGATTCGGGCCTTAGTTGTATTAAGAGATGGTCTGAACTCCAGAGTAAAAGCACTGCCTCGTGATGCTGAAGCATTCAGACATAGCTTCTCTATGACTAATGGTCAACAATTAGGACTTTATATTTGAACTCTGCTTCTGGGGAAAAGGGGAACGCTAAAGACTAAAAAAGAAAGATTATAAGTGGGGCAGGAAGCAAATTAATGTACCAGCCATCAAATGTTTGCGAGCATCAATCACCAAGTTTGAGCAAGAAGTCCCACTTAAACATTTCAAGTCCATATAGAATTTAAGGCTGCTCAAAGAACTCAGCACATTCCTGAATTGTTTTCTTTAAATAAACTTGAATTTTTAATAGCAAAATTAGAAGGTATAATGGATCAGGCAGATTCACCGGAACACAAAAATGGTATGCAACACCGCTCCAAAGAACTCCAAAAAAAGTCAAATTATCTTAATTGTACACAACCCCCAGTTATACAAGAGTAATGGATATTCAGAACATAACTGCCAAAAGGTTATGAAGTTGAGTCAATTAAATTTCAAGACTAATCAATAGAATTGTGTAAGCTTAGGGTATTAAGGAATTATGGATCAACACCAGGTAAATTGGGTGGAGGTACACATCTGACATGATTTGAATGAATTGTGGAATATGGCTGAGGGGTAGAATGAGAAGCCCAAAACCACTAGGTAAATTTGGTTTGAAATAAATCAAAATTACTCGATATTGGAAATTTTTAAAGAAGGGTACTGGAATACTCCCCCCCCCCCCCCCCCCCCCCCAAGAAGTGGAATTCAATTAGCTTAGAGGGCCCTAAAATGATGGCATCTTGACAGCACAATCCACTCCAGTAAACAATTTCAACAAAAACAAATGGCCCCACCATGCAGGAAAACAAATACAAAAATCAAATAATTACAACGTTACCAATATGGTGATGGAAGCACTGAATTTTCAGTCTGTAGCTGGGGGTCAAAATTAGAAATAAGCAAAATTGCTTAGTTGCAAACAACTTGGTCTGTTTTTGTTAGATCATTTTTTTGAGCTACCAAAACCTCCAATAAATACAATTATGATAGCCAAATGTGAAACCTTATCTGTGCAATGTCACTTAATGAGAACCAAGAAGTGCTTCCTTGGATACTGTAACAATCATACAGAATTTATTTCAGTATACTGTTAACCAGAAGTCCAGCTAAAATTAAAGCCTAACAATATAATAAGTTCCACAGAACCTTTCCACCCACTTAAGTGGCTAGTCCTAAATTTAAATTCTCTAAAAGCATATAGAATGTCAATTTTTGATTATTCCAACTAACACTAATTGATTTTAAAATATTTTGAAAGCATTTAATGCGAATGATATAACTTTCTTAAGTACAACATTTGTGCAGAGACCAATGAGCCATATGTCTAGTGACGTCAAACAAAATCTAAAAAATCCAAGCTACATGTGAATGGTAATTACTATTGGAACGTTCCATGCTGAGTCAGGTTTAGGTCTGATGCAATAATCACTTGAAATTGAGGTGAAGAAATTAAAAGCTAGTGACCAGTAGTAAAGGAGGTGCGCTGACATTAATTGCAAACATCTTTACATGTTAAATTAACCAGCACTGGCCGCTCTATAGACAGACCAAATCAATTGCTGGTACGTTACATATACTTCATGTTGGAGGTAGAATTTTTCTGGAGGGCGATTGGGAGACAGATAGACAACTTGTTGGTTATGTCTTCAAACATCCATTTCCAAATGCTGCAGTGTTAGCTGCTTGAAAATGAATTTGTGTACTAACCGATGCATTTTACAATGAAAGCAGGGGTAGTGCAGGGGAAGCAGCAGGAAATGACTTCATGATGCAAGAATTCCTTTTCACTCTTCTCCACTGCAACAACAACCCTACAAGGAAAAGTTCACCTGAATCCAAAGATAAAGAAACAGGGCGGCTGCATGTCACCTCCCCCTTCCCCACCCTTTAACAGATTTACAAACTAGCCACAAAGATTAAGCCACCTAACTAAATGGTTTGTAACAATCCTTTATCTATTATCTCTATAGTCACCTAAAAGGAACCGTTATCAGCGGCCTTCGAAGACACGCCCTAAGAAAGCCAAACCCAACACTGCCAATAAATATATGAAAATTAAACACGGCCAAAACGCGAGGTTAAACATGGGGAGCTAGATTTGCTGGTTACACAAATCCAATCCGATTAAATAGCGAAAGTTTCATCGTCATCAGTGGCGAGGGAGAGGCTGTCGAATTTACCCCTTTAAAAAAGGAATCCCTTTGTAAAACATTTCTTTGAATTGGGAAACAAAGCATAAAATCGTGGCCCGAAGGCGCAAGTTTACAGCAAGGCCCAGACCGGCAGCAGAGACATTAATTGCCGGCAACGCCCAAAAAAATCTGGCTGCGTTTCGTTCACCTAATCCAGAGCTTCCCTCCTCCTCTGCCACCAACACCCCCTCCCAAAACAAAAAAACGGTCCGATACCAACTGATCCCAGCGGCAGATCCCTTGCAGGAAGCGTTAAATTATTAGATTGACAGGAACAAGGTCAAAGCGGAGACAAATAAAATGCTGCGGTTGCTCGATAATAAGGATTGTAACATCTCGCTCCGCCCGCCCTTCGGAGCTGGAGACGAGGATCTCACTGAAACCACCGCAGATTTCCTCCATTTAGAGGGGGGAGAAAGAGAGAAAGGGAAACGAGAAAGGGGGAGGGAGCAGAGAGATAAAACAACCGAGACTGCATCATTTCCAGACCATTTACACAAAACACGATTACTAGACAGCTCCCCCCCACCACCACACAAAAGCTAGGGCTCCCAAGGCGTACTAGATATGCAAGAAAACAAAAATGTATAAGGGAGTGCAGGATTGTAAATGGCGACCTGTCCTGTGTCTTACAGTGTAAGAAATTTTATATAGTGTAAGAAATGCAGGTGGTAACTGGCAGAGAGAAAGGATTTAGTTGCCCCCTCCCAATCATATCGAAGAGATTCAATTAAATACAAGATTAATATTTTAAGATTAAAAATAGGCAGTGTGAATGCAGATATGTTTGACACCATGGGGTTTCTACACCGTCTTTCCTTCCCTCTCTCCTCACCAGTACATCGTTGCAGATGTCCCTCAGCTCGGCCTCGATCTTCTCCCGGTATTCCCGGGCCATCTGCTGCTTCTTCTCGTTGCTCTCGGTCTTCTGCTCGATGCTGGAGATGACCCGCCAGGAGGAGCGCCGGGCCCCCACCACGTTCTTGTAGGCGACCGAGAGCAGGTTGCGCTCCTCGTTGGAGAGCTCCAGGCCCTGCTCGGTCACCGCTTTCATCGAGGCCGCCATGTCGTCGTAGCGCTCGGCCTGCTCTGCCAGCTTGGCTTTCTGCACCAGCTCGTTCTTGTCCATGTCGGTGCCGGGGAATGAGTGAATGAGAAAGTGAAAGAGAGAGAGAGACAGAGAGAAAGAGAGCGCGAGCGGGGTGTGTGTGTGAAAGACAAGAGACAGAAAAAAAAAGAGGGTGGGGAAGGGGAGAAGAGAGAGAGAAGGGCTGTCTTGTCTGTGTCTGGCTGCCTGTCGCTCTCAGCACTGTCTGCAAGAAAAAAAAGAAAAGAAAATGGAGGGAGAGAGGAATAATTTGGTTAAAATTTCATCCATCTGAAGTGAAAATAAAATGTCTCCCACCCCCCCCCCCCCCCGTCACAAATCAGAGGGGAGAATCTATTAAAATGGGGGAAAGTTCGGTCCCATCCCCATGGGGAAAATTTAAAAAAAAACACTATTTTGAAAAGCAGTGCGACTCATTCCCTCCCCCGCAGCCCGTCAGGAGGGGGCTCGCGAAAAACGCCCCAATTCAGGCGGGTCTGATTATTTGGAGCCCACCTGCTTGTGGAGATAATATTGGGTGGGTGTCGGTAAGGGAAGGGGGTGGGAGATGAGAGACGGTCTTCCCTCTCTTTCAGAAAGCCCCCCCCCCCTTCTTCCCGCAGGCTGTGGCTGCTTCAAGTGAAGCCCAACACGCGGGGCCTCCTCTCGGGGCCACAAAAAGCAGCAGCAGCAGCGGCGGCGGCAGCAGCTTCCCTCCCTCCCCCGGCCCGCCCGCACTCCTCCTTCCTCACTCCCGGCTACACAACCTCCATTTACCCAGTCCGCGTCCAAATGAATGAGAGTTTTTTAAAAAAACACAAAGAACCGCTACCTTTGTGGATCTATACCTGGCTTATCCGAGCAAGCTTTCTCACACGGTGACTCACTCGCCGCTCTAGTCAAGTGAGAGTGTGAGTGAGGAGGAGCCGCCGCGATTCGCCTCACTTGACGCTGAGGGGGGATTTTTTTTTTCCGCGCTGTGGTGGGTGGAGCGGGCTGTTCGGGAGGGCGGATTTTTTTTTTCCGCGCTGTGGGTGGGTGGAGCGGGCGGGCGGATTTTTTTTAATTTTCCACGCTGTAGTGGGTGGAGCGGGCGGGCGGATTTTTTTTTCCCCCCTCTCAGCTGAGCGGCTTCTCCGGCGCGACGGGGTTTCCTCCAATGAGCTGCAGGGCGAGATGACGTCAGGCGCTGCCAGGGGCAACGGCGGCCTGATTGACGTGTTAAATCGATTATGTGTATTAGAGGAAGGGAAAAGGCGCTCTTTCCTTTATCTCGCTGGGTTGCTGAGCTAACCCTTCCATCTCTCCCTCCCAGACACTGGCCAAGCCTTCCTAACCACAAATTAATACCCCCCCCCAACATCTCTGCCCCCCTCCCCAAACATCTCTGCCTCTCTCTGTCCCTGGGCTGGGAATGTTGCCAAGGGATATTGCTTTTCTCTCTCTCCTCATTTTGCGCAATGCTACACGTGTGTGCAGCAAGGGAGCAATGAGGGCACTTAACACACCCAGCAGCAAACCAGCTCAGCACAAAACAATGCTAGAAGAAGGGGAGGGGGGAGGTTGTTCAGGACGACAGTCGCAGTCCCAGCCCCCCTCCCCAATGCACCACAATCTCGCCTCCCCTTCCACCTTTCTGTCTGTCAAGCACGCCGGAGAATCGTGCATAATTTAGCGAGTGAATGCTAGTTGGACACCGTGTGCAGGTGCCAGCACCCCCTCCCCTCCCCTCCCCTAATCCAATTCCCTCCTCTATCAGTGCTTGTGCCCTACAAACATTTTCCTTCTTTATCTGAACAACCCCCTCCCCTCCCCTCCCCTCCCCTCACCCGCCCCTTCAATGTCAAAACTGACTCAGCTCAATTAACCACTCGTGATATTGCATTCCACACACTAATAATCCTGTGCACGACACTTTTCAAGTTTCTGATCTTAATGTCTTTTTTTGTTCCTTGTTATCGATTCGCAGACCAGCAGAAATGATCCGTCATCGTTTTGTCCTTTTGACAATCTACCACGGTTATCCTTAACTTTCTCTCCTGCAGCAAACGCAACCCTTGTTTTTTCGTGTTCTTTGTGTCAACTATAATCTCTCATCCTGCTATCCTAGTAAATTTACAACATGGTGTCTAAAACATAACACAATATTCCCACTGTGATCTTCCCATTGCTTGGTGCAGATATAATACCTATATATATAAAAGCCAGTATGTCGTTTGTATTTTTGAAATTGATTTTTCCATCTGCAGTGCTGCTTTTAAAGAATTGTGCATCAGCATTTCTGAATCATCCTCTTCCCCACTCCCAGGCCACTGAGGACTTGACTGTTTCAGTGTATATTTCCACTTTTGCTTGGTGTAACTTGCTCTCTTAACAAAAATAATGCATTGTCTTTTGGTTGTCACTTGCTTTTTTTAAACAGGCTGGGAACTAAAGTTTGTCTTGTAGAAACAGAAAATGCTGGAAATACTCAGCAGGTCAGACAGTGTCTGTGGAGAGAAAGAAAGTTAACGTTTCAGTTCGTGTTGACTGTTTCGCAGGAAACTCTTATTTCAGTCAGACACCTGAAATTAAAATATACACTTATCTCTCTCTCTCCCCCCCCCCTCACTCCTTAACCACTTATTTGAAGCATATTAACACCACACAGGAAGGAAAGAACACTCGTGTATATAGTATCCTGTCCTTGTGATGTCCTAAATTGCTGCACAGCCAATAACATACTTTTGAAATGTAGTTACTGTTATAAGGTAGACAAACACAACAGCCTGATTTCACAAATGGAATGAAATAAATGACCAGATAACTTGTTTCAGCAGTGTGCTTCAGGGGTAAGTATTGGGCAGAAAATCATCTTGCCCTTCTGTAATCCTGTGGTGGGCGGTGGAGACGTCTATATTTGCTGCTGATCTGACATTTGCAAGTTTCCCTACAGCATTCTCACTGAAATATACAACTGGAAAATGACATGGTAATAGAATCATGGAATCCCTACAGCGCAGAAAGAGGCCGTTTGGCCCATCGAGTCCACATCCATCCCTGTAACCCCACATATTTACCCCACTAATATCCCTAACCTATACATCTTGGGACACCAGGGGGCAATTTAACATGGCTAATCCACCTAACCTTCACATCTTTGGTCAGTGGGAGGAAACTGGAGCACCCGGAAGAAACTCATGCAGCCACAGGGAGAACATGCAAATTTCACACAGTCATCCAAGGCTGGGACCAAGATTGGGTCCCGAGGCACTGTGAGGCAGCAGTGCTAATCACTGTGCCACTGCAATGGTCAATTGCACTATTGGATAGTACACATGCCCATATTGCTGGGCTCCACACATTGCTTTTGGGTTGTTGTCTTTAACAAAACTAAAATGAAGGCTGAGAATTACAAGGTTGCTTTATTTTAATCTATAGTGGTCAATCCTGTTACTTTTTCCTAGTTTCATGCTACTCTTGTCTAACACCTCCTTCACCAACCCCAGCCCCACACACCCACCCCCCAAAAAAAAATCACCATTGTCACCCCAGACATTTCCTAGTCCTGCTTACTTTTCTGAGCTGATCCCATTATTTTCTCAAACTCTTCAAAGGCAAAACACCATTTCTGAATCAATCTGAAAACACAATTATCTCAAAGTTACAAATTCATATCTTTTGTGCACACATTCATTTTAAAAATATGCATTCATGACAGGTTGCATGCTGTTGATTTGGGTGTTATGCAGGAAATCATATTAATTTGAAACATTTTATTGGAAGATCCATTTTGACTTCCAGTATCCCAGTTTCTCACTGTCTCAATCACTGGGACATCATAACCAAGACCACCTTCATCCTCACTAATCATCTACACAATCAAGTAGTTTCTGGATAGTGATCCTCTTGAATGAATGTAGGATTTGCATTACAACTTGTTTTATCTTCTATCTATGTTATGAACAATTGTGCAAAGCATCTGCTTTCCTGCTCTATTCTTTCATGAGATGTGGACATCGCTGGCAAGGCCAACAAGGACAGCACGGTGGCACAGTGGTTAGCACTTATGCCTCACAGCGCCATGGATCCAGGTTCAATTCCTGGCTTGGGTCACTGTGTGGAGTTTGCATGTTCCCCTGTGTCTGCGTGAGTTTCCTCCAGGTGCTCCGGTTTTCTCCCACACTCTGAAAGACGTGCTGGTAGGTGGTCATGCTAAATTCTCCCTCAGTGAACCTGAAGAAACACAGGAGTGTGGTGACTAGGGGATTTGCTGCTGTTAATGTAAGCCCACGTGTAACACTAATAAATAAAATATTTGTTGCCCATCCCCAATTTCCCTTCAACTGAGTGGTTTACTAGTCATATCAGAGGGCAGTTATTGCTGTGGTTCTGGAGTAACATGTAGGCTGGACAAGAACAACAAATGTGTTTTAATGACGCTGATAGTTTCATGGTCTAAGATGAATTCCAGATTTATTTCATTATTGGAATTAAATTCCAGCAGCTGCCATGGTAGGATTTGAACCCAAGTCCCCAGAGTATCAGCCTCAGTCAATGGACTACTAATCCAGTGACATTACAGTACAACTATATCACCATATTATAGAGGCAGTGACTAACTAACCCTGGGCTACAACCCGATAGGCAGTGGTTACGCTTAGTTCAGTATTCATTTTTCACGTATGAGTTCAGAATAAAATTGTGTTGGCAACAATTTTAAACATGGGGGCATCTTAGCTGAGCCTAAATGATCCCGTTCTTGCCAAGCATCAATAGATGTGCTCGTTGAATAAGATTTAATGTATCGAAATCGCAGCAAACCCAAGTTGATTTTCTTCTTCCAGGAATGCTGAGACAAGCTACATTGTCAGCACTGCTTCTTTGGCTAAAATCAGCTAACTCAGCATAGATTACAGATTGAATTTGGGAGAAATCTGATTTATAATTATAGACATATGGTTGATCATAGAATTTAAGAGCGGCAGGAAACACTCCACAAAAGCAGAAATGAAAAGTTTAACTGTCTTCTTCCAATTATATGGATAGAATGAGTCCCATTGCTTGAGACAAAATATGATAGAAATGAGTAAAGCTTTCAATGCTGGGCTGGTTGAAATTATTACAAATGAGACTGAGTTTTTTGTTGGATAAGTATAGCAAGGCACAAGGGGCAAAGACACATAAATACAATTGTTGAGGCATGGATCAACCACGATTTAAATGAATGATGGAGCAGGTTTGAAGGGGTGAACAACCTTCTTCAGTTTCTAAGTTCTTACATTCTGTGCTTTTTTTCAAAAATATTCCCCTCCTCATTTCAAAAATGTGCTTTGGTATGCCATTTCTAATATAGCAAACACCCCAAGTGCCTAAAAGAAATGTAAAGAAAAGGGATGCCAAGCCAAAGGAGAAATTAGGATAGGTTACCAAAACTTGGCAAAGAAGTTGAAGTTAAGGAGAGTGAGGTGGAGAGGTGAAGGGTTTTAAGAGGGAATTCCAGACAATAGGATCCAAGCAACTGGAAGCATGGCTGTGAGTAGCAGGATGAATGGAAAGGGTGTGCAGAATAGCTCAGAGTCAAACGTATAGATAGAATGGGAAGGGGGTAAGTGTGATGGGGGGAGTGGGTGGTTGGTGGAGGGAGGAGGATGTTAGTTGAAGGGCTATAGGAAGTTACAAAAATATAGAGGGGCAACTGCATTTAGCCCTATGAGCCAGTTCCTTCATTTAATGAATCATGGTTGATCTGTGACTTAATTCCATATCCATCTTTGCCTCATATTTCTTAATGCCTTTGGTTAACAAGAATCCATCAACTCAGTTAAAATTAACAATTTATCTAGCATCAACTGCCATTTGCAAAAGAGAGTTCTAGATTTCTACCACACTTTATATGTAGAAGAGTTCCTAACATCACTCTCAAGCAGCCTGGCTCTAATTTTTAATATTATGTTCCCTTGTCCTGGACTTCCAAACCACTCAAAATAATTTTTTACCTATTCTATCTGTTCCTGCTTAGTATCTTGAAAACTTAGATTAAATCACCCTCATGCCTTCTAAATTTCAGTAATAAACTGTCATTGGTGTAATCGCTCTTCTTAAGTTAACCCCAAAGTCCAGTGCGAAAATCTCCAACCTCTCCATGGCTGGGAGTCTCTGGTGCTGCTGCAGTGAACGGAGTTTTGGCTGAGCGCCAAATTCACCATTTTCACTGGCAGCAGGGGAGGGACAAATGAGATCAGAGAATCCTGCCCCAGGTCTCATTCTGCTAAATACAGTATACACTGCATTCCCTCCAGGGCCAATATATCCTTACTAAGGTATGATACCCACAATTGAGCACAGTACTTCAGGCATGATCTAACCAGGGCTTTGTGTAACAGTAGCATAATTTCTACACCCTTGTATTCAATCATCTAGACATAAAGGTCTGCATTCCAATGACCCTTTTTGTTTATTTTCTGTTCCTGTTCATGATATTTTCATGATCTGTATGGATGGAATGCTAGGTCCCTTTGGATCGCCATTGTTTCTAGCTTTAACACCATTTAGAAAGTACACTGATCTCTTCTTTGATGACCTCATATTTGGCTATATTGAAATCCATTTACCATAGCTTTTCTCATTCACATCATCTATCAATATCTCTTCGTAATCTTATACTTTCATCTACATTGCTGAAAACGCCACCTATCTTTGTGTCACCAGCAAACCTGGAATGGTGGTATTTTATCTCATCATCTACGTCATTAATAACTATGGTGAGACCCTTCTGCAGATCCTTGTGGGATACCATTAATCACATCCTGTCAATTTGACTACCTGCCCATTATCCCAACTCTCTGTCTGTTTCCTGCCACTCGACCAATTTTCTAACCAGGTCAATAATTTACCTTCAATTCTTTGAGCTTCATCTTTAGCTAACTGTCTATTATGAGGCACTTCACTGAATGCCTCCTGGAAGTGCATACAGAAATGACATTCCCCTGTCAGTTATCGTAGTCACCTCTTCAAAACAATCAAATAGACTCATCAGGCATGACCTACCCCTTTATAAATCCCTACTGTCTCTGATCAGCTGAAAAAATTCAAGGTATTGGGCAAAATTTTCGCTAAAATATGCAAGGTGCTGCAATGGCAGGAAAACGATGTCGAAGCTGCTAGCACCAAAGGAGGCTTACTCCACCGTATCGTTAGCCTAATAGAGAGTTGAACCCACTCCACCAACAACTTTGTTTTTTCAAGATTGGCTCTGATTTCTAAAAACCATCCCAGTATAAAAAATTAAAAATAGAACACCCTTCCACAAACAATCCCACTCCCGCACACTGCGACACTTGAAAAGCCTGCCTGAACCTCCACCCATCCTAGAACATCACCGCCCCACCCACCACCCACAGAATATCCAATCCCCATGCAGAACCCCCACACAACAATCCCCCTCACAGAACCCCATACATCACCCCATCCCAACTGAACTTGCCCCCTGGAACTATCCCTGGAGCAGCTTGGGTACTGCCCTGACACTGCCCCTTGCCAAGCTCTGGTACTACCCCCTAGCACTGCCCAGGCATTGTCCCTTGGCACTGCCTCCCGAAAACAGGAGTGGAAAACACCCCCCCCCCCCCCCCCCATTAATAATCGTCTCTTAATTTCATGACAACTTTATTAGGCTACCTGGTCTATAGTACCCTAGTTTCCATCTCTCATCCCTCTTAGATAGTGGAGTGACATGTCTTTTGTGATATCAAACTTCTTGTCTGAACCCAAGTCTGAAATGAGCTGTTACGTCCTCCAGCTATATCTAAAGGAATGGCTCCTGAATCATGAGAACTGTGGAAGATTATAGTCAGGGCACATCCAATGGTCTCGCCTATTTCCTTTAAAACCCTTTACAGTTATTGGGCAGGAATTTTCGCACTCCTCCCCAGCATGTTTTGCAGAAGCGGTCTGCCATTAAATGGCAGTGGGATCTTCCGGTCCCGCTGTTGTCAATGGATTTTCACGTTCCGCATCCTTCGCCGCCAGGGAACCCACAGTGGGGTGGGGGTCGGAGGGTGGGGGGAGGGGGGGGGGGATGTCAGCACAACTGGAAGATACTGTCAGCAGGACGGAAAATTTCAGCCTTTCTTTTCTGCATTCAGTTATTTGTTTTTTTAAATTCATTTTACGGGATGTGGGCGACATTGGCTAGGCCAGCATTTAAAGTCCATCCCTAATTGTCCTTGAACATAGAACATAGAACATTACAGCGCAGTACAGGCCCTTCGGCCCTCGATGTTGCGCCGACCAGTGGTACCAATCTAAAGCCCCTCTAATCTACACTATTCCAATATCATCCATATGTTTATCCAATAACCACTTGAACGCTCTCAACGTTGACGAGTCCACCACTGCTGCAGGCAGGGCATTCCACGCCCTTACTACTCTCTGAGTAAAGAACCTACCTCTAACATCTGTCCTATATCTCTCACCCCTCAATTTAAAGCTATGTCCCCTTGTGCTAGCCAGCACCATCCGAGGAAAAAGGCTCTCACTATCCACCCTATCTAATCCTCTGATCATCTTGTCTGCCTCTATTAAGTCACCTCTTAACCTTCTTCTCTCTAATGAAAACAACCTCAAGCCCCTCAGCCTTTCTTCATACGATTTTCCCACCATACCAGGCAACATCCTGGTAAATCTCCTCTGCACCCTTTCCAACACTTCCACATCTTTCCTATAATACGGTGACCAGAACTGTATGCAATACTCCAAATGCGGCCGCACCAGAGTTTTGTACAGTTGCAGCATGACCTCCTGGCTCCGAAACTCAATCCCTCTACCAATAAAAGCTAACACACCGTACGCCTTCCTAACAACCCTATCAACCTGGGTGCCAACTTTCAGGGATCTATGCACATGGACACCCAGATCCCTCTGAAGGTGGTATTGAGCTATGTTCTTGAATGTCTGTAGTCCATGTGGTGTCGGTATATCCACAGTGCTGTTAGGGAGGGAGTTCCAGGATTTTGACCCAGCGACAGTGAAGGAACGGAAATAAATTTCCAAGTCAGGATGGTGAGTAATTGGAGGTGAACTTCCAGATTGTGGTGTTCCTCTATGTCTGCTACCCTTGTTCCTCCATATGGCAATGGTTATGGGTTTGGGAGGTGCTGCATAAGGAGCCTTGGTGAGTTCCTGCAGTGTACCCTATAGTAGGTACACGCTGCTGCCACTATTCACGGTGGTGTAGGGAGTGAATGTTTTTTGTGGAAGGTGTCCTGATCAAGAGGGCTGCTTTGTCCTGGAGGGTATCAAGCTTCTTGAGTGTTGTTGAAGCTACACTCATCAAGGCAAATGACTCGTGTTCCATCACACTCTTGACTTGTACCATGTAGATAGTGGACAGTTTTTGGGGAATCAAGAGGTGAATTACTCACCACAGGATTCCTAGCCTCTAACCAGTTCTTGTAGCTGTTGTGTTCATATGGCTATTCCAGTTCTGCTTCTGGTCATTGGTAACCCTGGGATATTGTTGGTGGGAGATTAAACTTTGGTAATGCCTTTGAATGTCAAGGTGTGATGGTTAGATTATCTATTGCTAAAGATGTTCATTGATTAGAATTTATGTGGCATAAATGTTACTTGCCATTGGTCAGCCCAAAACTGGATATTGCTGCAGTTGTCATGGATTGCTTCAGTATCTGAGCTGTTGTGATTCATGCTGAACATTGGAAATCATCAGTGTACATTCCCACTTCCGATGTTATGATGGAAGGGAGGTCATTGATGAAGCAGCTGAAGATGGAGGAATTCCTGTGGTGATGTCCTGGAACTGAGATGATTGACCTCCAACAACCACAGCCATCTTCCTTTGTAGTAGGTATGACTCTAACCAGTGGAGAGTTTTCTATTGACTCCAGTTTTGCTAAGGCTCCTTGATGTCACCCTTGGTCAAATGCTGCCTTGATGTCAAGGGGTGTCATTCTCACTTCACCTCTGGAATTCAGCTGTTTTGTCCATGTTTGAACCAAGGCCATAAGGAGGTCAGGAGCTAAGTGACCCTGGCAGTTGAGTGTCAGTGAGCAGGTTAATGCTAAGCAAGTGCTACTTGTTGATGACTCCTTCCATCACTTTACTGATGGTTGAGAGTAGACTGGTGAGTTGGTAATTGGCTGGGTTGAATTTATCCTGCCATTTGTGTACAGGACATACCTGGGCAATTTTCCACATTGTCGGGTAGATGCCAGTGATGTAACTGTACTGGTACGGCTTAACTAAAGGCATAGCAAGTTCTGGAGCACAAGTCTTCAGTACTATTGCTGGAATATTGTCAGGGCCCATTGCCTTTGCAGTATCCAGTGCATTCCGCCATTTCTTGATATCACATGGAGAGAATTGAATTGGCTGAACAGTGACATTTGTGATGCTGGGGACCTCCAGAGGAAGCCAAGATGAATTATCTACTCCCCAGTTCTGGCTGAAGGATGTTGCAAATGCTTCAGCCTTATCTTTAGCACTGATATGCCAGGCTCTTCCATCATTGAGGATGGGGATATTTGTGGAGCCTTTTCCTTCAGTGAGTTGTTTAATTGTCCACCACCATTCACAACTGGATGTGGCAGGACTGCAGAGCTTAGATCTGACCAGTTGGTTGTGGAATTGCTTAACTCTGTCTATTACTTGTTCCTCATGCTGTTTGGCACACAAGTACTCCTGTGTTGTAGCTTCACCAGGTTGACACCTCATTTTTAGATATGCTGCTCCTAATGCATTTCATTGAACCAGGGTTGATCCGCTGGCTTGGTGGTAATTATAGAGTGGGGGATATGCCAGACCCTGAGGTTACAGATTGTGGTTAAGTACAATTCTGCTGCTGCTGATGCCCACAGTGCCTCATGGATGCCCAGTCTTGAACTGTGAGATGTGTTCAAAGTCTATCCCATTTAGTATGGTGGTAATGCCACATAACACAATGAAGGATATCTTCAACATGAAGATGGGTCTTCACAAGGACTATGCGTGGTGGTCCCTCCTACTGATACTGTCATGGACAGATACATCTGTGCAGACAGGTGAGTGAGGATGAAGTCAAGTACGTTTCTCCTTGTTGGCTCATTCACCACATGCACCCCATGCAAGGTGACACGGTGGCATAGTGGTTAGTACTGCTGCCTCACAGTGCTAGGGACCTGGGTTCGATTCCTTACTTGGGTCACTGTCTGTGCGGAGTCTACACATTCTCCCCATGTCTGCGTAGGTTTCCTCCGGGTGCTCCGGTTTCCCCCCACAGTCCAAAGATGTGCGGGTTAGGTGGATTGGCCATGCTAAATTCTCCCTCAGCGTACCCGAACAGGTGCTAGAATGTGGCGACTAGGGGATTTTCACAGTAACTTCATTGCAGTGTTAATGTAAGCCTACTTGTGACACTAATAAATAAACTTTAACTATGATCTTCAGGACTCAGCCAGCTCGGTGCAACCAAGCCGCTCTTGATGATGGACATTGAAGCACTCCACCCTCAGTGCTTCCTACAAGTGGCGTTCAACAGATTGGGAAGCGGTATTTGGTCATCTCCATGTTTGACTTGATGCCATGAAACTCCATGGGGTCTAGAGTCGATGTTGACGATTCCCTGGCCAACTCCCTCCCTCCTGACTGTTTAACCTCTGTTCTGCCACCTTTGCTGGGTCTGTCCTGCCAGTACAGCATATCCAGTGATGATGGTGTCTGGGACCCATGATTCCATGGGTATGACTATGTCAGGCTATGACTATTATGTAGGACAATTTTGGCACAAGCCCCCAGATTCTAGTAAGAAAGACATTGTAGGGTTGACAGGGCTGGAATTGTCATTTCCAGTGCCATGATTGATGCTAGGTGGTCGGTCTTTAATCCCTTTTACTGGTTTTGTGGTGACTCCGGTTGAATCCAACTTACTAGAGTCATATGACTGTCAAATGTAAGGACAGCAGATTTCCCTCCCTAAAGGATAAAAGGGTTTTTACAACAATCAACAATAGTTTCATGATCATCACTGGACTTTTAATTCCAGAATTTTATTGAATTCAAATTCATCTGTCGTGGTGAGAATCGATTCTGGGTTCCCAGACCATTACCCTGGTGTTCGGATTACTAGTCCAGTGGAAATACCACTACACCAGCACCTCCCCTATATTTTGCTTACATTAAGTTTGGTGAGTTTCGGTCCTGATCAAATTCCTTGCGATGCCCACCAGCCCCTTCCTCTGTTACATATATAAATTTATTATTCAACATGTCCGCCATTTCCATTTAAATTATTAGCTTTCAAGGGGCCCATTTTGCTGCTGGCCACCCTCTTTTTTTCCATGATAAAAATGTTTTGATTTCTATCTCATTTTTCACATCTACTTTTGTTGTTCTTGCTGCCTATTTTGTCACTTTTTGCTTTTCTTTGTTTCTCTCCTGGTTTACTATTTTGGCATTTTTGTATGCCTTTTCTTTCGTCTAACATTGTCCTTAATTTACCTCTTTTGTTATCCATGGCTGTTTTTTTATCTGGCAGGTAGATCTCTTTCCCATAGGGATATAAACTGGTTCTACATCATGTTAAATTCTTTTTCAAACATTTTCCACTGATTCTCCCATTAGAAAATTTGCCCTGTTTACTGTGAACTGTCTCTGTTTCATCATTGAAGTCAGCCTTGACCTAGCTTTTTCACATTTCTTCCTCTCAACACCATATTGAACTCAATTATATTGTGATCACTATTCGATAAATATTCATACCTCATTAGGAACAGAGGTGAACAATGTTATGGAGATTGTCTTTGTGAGCAAGAGCCTATCTGGTCAGCACAGCTCAAGGACATTCAGGCTGAAAACGGTTTTGCTTGATCTAATAGTGGCCAGTGTGTGGGTTAAAGTTGGTGACAAGGGGAATCTTTTGTCTTTGTTGTATTTAGCTGAAGGAAGTAACAAAATACTTGATAAAAGCAAATTACTGCGGATGTTGGAATCTGAAACCAAAAGAGAAAATGCTGGAAAATCTCAGCAGGTCTGGCAGCATCTGTAAGGAGAGAAAAGATGTTTCGAGTCCAGATGATCCTTTGTCAACTTGCTTTTAAGCATGAGTCAGAAATGCCCAGTAAGTGCTGGTAATGTGCCTGCTGCTGCAAAGAAAGCAAAGAAAGCCATTAGCCAAAGCAATGAATTTAGGCATTTTAAAATATCTTAAGGCTGATGAGTGTTACCTAATGTATATTTATGTAGGATTTCATTTATATGAAGTGATTTGTTTTATTTTGCAAGTTATTTCAGCTAAGAATGCATAGTTCTGCATATTCACATATGAAGAAGTCTCACAACACCAGGTTAAAGTCCAACAGGTTTATTTGGTAGCAAATACCATAAGCTTTCGGAGCAATGCTCCTTCGTCAGATGGAGTGGTCTCTGTTCTCAAACAGGGCATAGACACAGAAATCAAATTACAGAATACTGATTAGAATGCAAATCTCTACAGCCAGCCAGGTCTTAAATGCACAGACAATGTGGGTGGAGGGAGCATTCAACACAGGTTAAAGAGATGTGTATTGTCTCCAGACAGTACAGCTTGTGAAATTGTGCAAGTCCAGGAGTCAAGCTGTGGGGGTTACTGATAATGTGACATAAATCCAACATCCCGGTTTAGACCGTCCTCATGTGTGCGGAACTTGGCTATCAGTTTCTGCTCAGTGACTCTGCGCTGTCGCGTGTCGTGAAGGCCGCCTTGGAGAACGCTTACCTGAAGATCCAAGGCTGAATGCCCGTGACTGCTGAAGTGCTCCCCCACAGGAAGAGAACAGTCTTGCCTGGTGATTGTCGAGCGGTGTTCATTCATTCGTTGTCGTAGCGTCTGCATGGTTTCCCCAATGTACCATGCCTCGGGACATCCTTTCTTGCAGCGTATCAGGTAGACAACGTTGGCCGAGTTGCACGAGTAGGTACCATGTACCTGGTAGATGGTGTTCTCACGTGAGATGAGTCTTGCAGAGGTTGCTGTGGCAGGGTTGTGTGGTGTCGTGGTCACTGTTCTCCTGAAGGCTGGGTAGTTTGCTGCGGACAATGGTCTGTTTGAGGTTGCGTGGTTGTTTGAAGGCAAGAAGTGGGGGTGTGGGGATGGCCTTGGCGAGATGTTCGTCTTCATCAATGACATGTTGAAGGCTCCGGAGGAGATGCCGTAGCTTCTCCGCTCCGGGGAAGTACTGGACGACGAAGGGTACTCTGTCCACCGTGTCCCGTGTTTGTCTTCTGAGGAGGTCGGTGCGGTTTTTCGCTGTGGCACGTCGGAACTGTTGATCGATGAGTCGAGCGCCACATCCTGTTCTTATGAGGGCATCTTTCAGCGTCTGGAGGTGTCTGTTGCGCATGGTACATTGGGGAAACCATGCAGACGCTACGACAATGGATGAATGAACACCGCTCGACAATCACCAGGCAAGACTGTTCTCTTCCTGTGGGGGAGCACTTCAGCAGTCACGGGCATTCAGCCTTGGATCTTCAGGTAAGCGTTCTCCAAGGCGGCCTTCACGACACACGACAGCGCAGAGTCACTGAGCAGAAACTGATAGCCAAGTTCCGCACACATGAGGACGGTCTAAACCGGGATATTGGATTTATGTCACATTATCAGTAACCCCCACAGCTTGACTCCTGGACTTGCACAATTTCACAAGCTGTACTGTCTGGAGACAATACACATCTCTTTAACCTGTGTTGAATGCTCCCTCCACCCACATTGTCTGTGCATTTAAGACCTGGCTGGCTGTAGAGATTTGCATTCTAATCAGTATTCTGTAATTTGATTTCTGTGTCTATGCCCTGTTTGAGAACAGAGACCACTCCATCTGACAAAGGAGCATTGCTCCGAAAGCTTATGGTATTTGCTACCAAATAAACCTGTTGGACTTTAACCTGGTGTTGTGAGACTTCTTACTGTGCTTACCCCAGTCCAACGCCGGCATCTCCACATATTCACATATGATACAGTATTTCAACTTGTCCATTGTTTTTTTTCCCGGCAAGAAACGTCCGACGGAACCTAACTTTGGTTTTAACATCGATTCCTATGGGAATCCATGATTCACATGAAATTGTGATTTCCACAACCACAACTTAAAATGGGGACTCTGAAAATGGATTTCAGGAGTTTTGAGAATATGAAGTGCTGCAGGAAGGAAATAAAATGGGAATAACTATTTAAAAGGAAGGATGTGGAAGGAAAATGGGAGTACTTTGAGGAAAGTTTTGTTCATATTGCATAGACAATTTATTCCAAAAATAAATTGAGAGCAAAACAGGAAAGTAAAATCAATATGGATAATAAGTGAACTCATGGCGGACATTTGAGATAATCATAGAATTTACAGCACAGAAAGAGGTCATTAGACTCATCATGCCTATGCCTGCTGACACATAACTATGATGTGGAGATGCCGGCGTTGGACTGGGGTAAACACAGAAGGGGCTTCAGGCTCCGAAAGCTTGTGGCTTTTGCTACCAAATAAACCCGTTGGACCTTAACCTGGTGTTGTTAAACTTCTTACGACACATAACTATCCAGCCTAATCCCATTTTCTAACTCTTGATCCATAACCTTGCAGGTTACGACACTTCTTTCAAGGGCATATCCAACTATTGTTATAACATTATAAGGGTTCCTGCCCCTACCACCCTTACAGGCAATAAGTTCCAGATCCTCAGCATCCTCTGGGTGAAAGCATTTTCCTTGGAAGAAAGGCGAATAAGTTGTACAGTAGAGGAACAGAATAGGGACAACTATATTATCAAGCAGAGATACAAATGATGTGCAAAAAAAAAACACGATATGAATGAAGCAGAAAGTATGAAGGGTGAGGTTATGTTTAAACATAACCTCACCCTTCACACTTTCTGCTTCAGAAAAAGAAAATTGGGTGCAGTGGCGGAGATGTCCTACCATTGGCTGGCGACGGAATCTTCTAGAGTTTCCTGATGTTTGGACCTTCCGCTACCTGGGAACCAGTCGTAAAGCAAAATGTATTCTCAAAAATTTAAAGGAAAATCACTTAGACAAAATATCCAAATGGGCTTTGGATAGTTGAAGCAAATCTTCCTCCTATTCTATTCCCCAGATATAAAAGCTAACATTCCATTTTTGATTATGCCTCAGACTTGGCTACTACACTTTAGTGATTTGTGTAAAATTATCCTTAAATCTCTTTTGACTCTTTCTGTTTTTAGCCTTTCATAATTTACACATTACACTGATCTACCCATTTTTGGTCTGAATGAATAACTTCATCCTTAAATCTGTTGAAATCCATCTGTTACAGTTTTGTCCACTCATTTAATCAATAAACATCTCTGCGTAATTTTATGCTTCCAGCTACACTATTTAGTATACCACCAATCTTTGTGTTGTTGGCAAACTTGGATACATGTCACACTACTCTAATTCATTAATAAATATAATGAAAAGCTGAAGCCCCAGCACAAATCGTTATGAGATACTCAAGTCACTTCTATCCAAGTCGAGCGCACATCCATTATCCCTACCTTCCATCTTCCACCATCTAACTAATCTCCTAACCAGGTCAATCTTTTGCATAAGGAAATAATTCCATGAGCTTTACTTTTAGCTAGCAGTCTCCTAAGTGGAATGCCTTCTGGTAGTCCATATAAACTACATCCAAAAACATTCCCCTGTCTATGACCTTAGTTACTTTATCAAAACCTTTATCAAAAATCTACACTTTGAAAACTAATGTTCACACAGTATGATCAGCTCAAATTTCACTAGGCACTCTATCACTCTTATCCTTTAATATAGATTCCAAAAAACATTATTAATTTAAGTCAGATTTGTAAAAGGAAAAACTGTGAAGACTTTAGTTGAGGATACAAAGGCTGGAGGATAGTTAGAGGAGATCTTATTTAAATTTAGTGAGTGAGAGTGGTATGTTCTTTATCTTGCATTTTTCTCTTGTGATAAATTGAACAGATTGAATTTAATAAGCCTGGTCATTATGGCTATTCTGTATGAAACAAAGCAGCTTAAGAATTCAGATCTGGTTTCATTTTAGTGTTTGCTTAGTCTGCATACAGATGTATTGATGAAGTACATGTGCAATAAATCTAGGCTGGAAGTTTTCACCTTCATGGGTGTATAAAACAGACACTACTGTATTGGCTGTTGTACACAATCCAAAAGAGACCATTTGATGCAAACGCCAAGATTTATTTATTCTTTCATAGAACATGGCCATCACTGGCAAGGGCAGCATTTGTTGCCCATCCATTGTTGCCCTTGAACAGAGTGACTTGCTAGGCCATTTCAGAAGATGAGTCATCATAGAATCATAGAATTCTACAGTGCAGAAGGAGGCCATTAGGCCCATTGAGTCTGCACTGACACAGTCCCACCCAGGCCCTATCCCCATAACCCCGTGCATTTACCCTAGCTAATCCCCTGACACTAAGGGGCAATTTAGCATGGCCAATCCACCAAACCTGCACATCTTTGGACTGTGGGAGGAAACCGGAGCACCTGGAGGAAACCCACACAGACACGGGGAGAATATGCAAACTCCACACAGACAGTGACCCAAGACAGGAATCGAACCCGGGTCCCTGGTGCTGTGAGGCAGCAGTGCTAACCATTGTGCCACCGTGCCGAGTCAACCACATTGGTGTGGGTCTGGACTCACATATAGACCAGACCACATAAGGACAGCAGATTTCCTTCCCTAAAGGACATTGATGAACCAGATGGGTTTTTATGACAATCGATGATAGTTTCATACTCACCTTACTGAGACTAGCTTTTAATTACAGGTTTTCCAGATCCTGTAAAACATAAGTTACTGACACCAGCAAAGTCAGGAAAATATCTAGGCCAGACCTGATTTTGCAGCAGATAAATAACAAAAACTTACCATAGTATATCAGAAGCAATATATGGGCATAGGATGACACCAGACAGTTATCAGTGACTGTAGGGACATGGTGCTATAGGACAGGGATATGGTAGAATTGCAAAATCATTATTTTGTGACTGCTTTTATCACTGACATGGAAGCAGAGTTACTTGAGTTGAGTGTGGAGCAGATGGGGGACAACACTTAGGGGGTGATTTCAATGCTCCTTCAGATACTAAAGAGCCTCCAAGTGGCCAAGATGGGTTCTTGAGCTGAAAAGCTAGATTAATCCCACATTCACTGGAAGATGTTGTCTTATTGAAGGAGCTGAAGCAAGTGCCCGGAATTAATGCTACTTAAATTGCCTGCTCATTAATGACATTGCATGGCATTTTGGTGGATGGTACTTATCCTAATCCCTTCTGCTGACTTCGAACAGTTGATTGGGAGTTTAAAAAATGCAGATGATTTCAAGATGCTCAGTAAGGTACATCACCTTTTACTGTTCACTTGTTGCTAAAGATTTGAAGAGCACTTTAGAAACACTTTGGGAGGCTGTATGGGACATTTTATCAAGACTTCGCCAACACGATAATCAACATTATTGTGGAAATTCTCTGAGGACTTATCCTAATAAAAGTAAGTAGGCCAGCACACCTCACACCTTCAGAGGACATTGGAGAGTGGAGCCCACATGTACAGCTCCACAAAATGTCTCCAATCAGCTCTTGAGTGTAAAACATTTAGGTCCGGAATTCTCCAGTCTTGCATGCCTGCTACTGCTGCCAGCAGGAACGGAGAATTTGGCACTCAACCAAATCTCCATACACAGCAGCAGGTCTGGATCATCCTACCCGCAGACGAGGTTGGACAATTCCGGCCCAAGTATCTGTTTAGCACCTCCATGCAAGTTCACGTTATGGCGAAATTGGGATCAAAATTGCATGCTAAAGCCAGACTTTTGAATAGCCTTATTGGCACAGCCTGCACAAAGCACCTGTTTTCAGCTTTTCACCAAAATAACCTCCTTTGTATTGAAGCAACAACTTATGTCTACACAGCCCAGTTAGCAGAATAAAACACGCCAAGTTGCTTCACGAAGCATTAACACACAAAATTTGAGACCGAACTACTGGAGGAGATATTCGGTGAGCTGACCAAAAGCTTGGTCAGAGAGCCAGATTATAAGGAGCATCTTGAAGTTTGGGGGGTGGGGTGGGGGGGGGGTGGGGTGGGGGGGTTGAATTGCAGAGCGTAGGGCTTAGCTGAAAGTTCAGAAAAGAAGGATCTTTGAAGGATTTAGGAAACTTAAAGGTAAAAAAGCTTTGTGTTCTCGCAGTTTGGTCATTCAAGGGTGGAATTGACTGAACAAATTGTCAAACCGCCCAACAACACTTCTTGAAGTTAATTGGAACTGGCCAACATGTCAAAGGATTGGTGGTCCCAACTCGTAAGGAGCATGGCTAGGAATGAATGCTTGATTTTAAGACCAATGAGCCTTGTGTTCAAGTGTGGGCAAAGTGTTCAAGATGTAGGATAACTTTCAAGGACAAGGTACGATTGGATGAGCCAGCATGGATTCAGGAAGGGCAGGTCAGGCCTGACCAATCTTTTGGATTTCTTTGAGGAATCTGAATAAAGATGTAAATGCGCTGACCCAGGAAATCAGAATGTGTTTGACATATCACTACTTATCCAGATTTAGCACCACTTTTTAATCTCTTAGAGATGACTTGTACTTGAAATCAGGTCTATTCAATTTCCCGATTGGCAAGTGTAGAAGCTCTCATCCAAAAATAGCAATAGTTTCATTCATGTATTTAAATGAATGGAAAGTGATATTATGAAGGTATCAATGCAAATTTCAATTACTGGTTCTTGCTGGTGCGCAGATATCTTGGACATTATTTGAAATCAAGCAAGCTTTTTAAATGGGCAAATAGTAAAATGCACATACAATTGTAAACAGAGAGTGGTTGAGTTCATTATTTTGCTACTTAAATAGTTTCTCGCATTGCCTTTTCCCTTGAGAATTTTAAGTTATTTCATAGAATCATAAAATCCCTACAGTACAGCAGGTGGCTAGCCGGCCCATCGGGTCTGCACCGACCACAATTCCACTCAGGCCCTATTCCCGTAACCCCACACATTTACCCTGCTAATCCCCTGAGACCAATGGGCAATTTAGCATGGCCAATCAACCTAACCCGCACACCTTTGGACTGTGGGAGGAAACCGGAGCACCTGGAGGAAACCCACGCAGACACGGGGAGAACGTGCAAACTCCACACAGTGACCCAAGGCCGGAATTGAACCCAGGTCCCTGGCGCTGTGAAGCAGCAGTGCTAACCCCTGTACCACCATGGAGAAAGAAGAAAGCAAAGATGCTGGTCAAGCTACATGAAGTTGAGGAAGACTGCCCACCCTTGCCTGCTCTATCAAATGTACAGGCCAGGGCAAACATTCCTGAGTCATACAAGAACCTGGCATGCAGAAGCTCCATTTTCCCAAGATGGCAGCGTCAGACTTTGTCACATGTTGCAAGATGAACTGCTGCCACCCTTCAGGAAATACTGAGAACTACCAAATGTGGAAAAGATCATGGTAGCTCTGAATCTTTTTGCATTTAGTTCTTCACAGGTTGCTAAAGGGGATATCAGTGATATAAATCAATCTGCAGTAAACATCAGTATCAAGCAAATGATGTACAGTTTGCTGAATAAACACCTTTACAATCTCCTCAGTGACATCCAGAAACATCAGGAGAAGACCTTGGATTTTTCTCGGATTACTGGATTTAACACTTCCAGGATCTATGTTGCCCCCATGTAATGGAACCATCGTGGTTTATAAGGGCTTCCCCGCTCTTAGTGTACATCATCTGTACAGGATCTTGCGGGTCACCAGCTACGTTCCTGACAAAATTATTTTATTTATTGCCAGTCCTCAAATTCCCTCACTATTTGCTCTTCGCAGTAAAATACAAAGTTGGCACCTTGGAGACTAAGACTGTTGAGCTTAACCATTATCAAAGACACCACAGTTGTTGTGGAGCAGTGATTCAGATACCTTCACAAGATTGAATTTCCTCCAATACATCCCAGTCAGGAGTGTTATACGTCATTATGGCTCACTGCATGCTGGACAACTCTGCTCTGTGGTGCAGAATGCAAAAGGAACTTTCATGCAGCAGTTGGTAGGGTCACATGTTAGGGTGAAGGCACATATGGACTGAGGATGCTGATGATGCCACTGTGACAAACACCCATCAATGAGTCCTCCAAATAATAACCCTTTGACCCTCTTTCAATTACAGTCTCTCAGATATCTTTCACATCTCCTGGGAGATGAAAGTCTTCACCACCATAATCAACAAAGGCTCCATAAATATCAAGCAAACCATTCATCTCACTTTAGTTAATGCTATATTATATAAAGCTATATTTTATTGTTGTACATTGTTATGTTAATGTTTTCCAGTCCAAATGTTGGTCTCTATTGCCCAATTGTTCAAAAGGATTAAAACTGGGCAGACTACCTAGCATCAGCCTAGACACCGGACAGAGCAAAGGCAAACCCAGCTCAGTTGACCCTGCAAAGTCCGCCCCACCAATAACTGGGGACTTGTGCAAAAATTGGGAGATCTATCCCACTTGTCAAACAACAACCTGACACAGACATACTCATAGAGGCATATCTTTCAGTCAATATCTCAGACTTCTCCATCATTATTTTTGTGTCCATCACCAAGAGTGGTTTGGTAGCACCACTAACTAAATAAGCTGGCTGAGTCCTGAAGAACATGAAGTACCAAGATGGCAGGTGCATGACCATCTCCTCAATGTTCTCCTTCAAGTCACACAGCACCTTGAAGTGGATAGGTATCACCATTCCTTCATTACTGGTCAGTCAAGATCTTGGAACATGCTAACCAATTGTGGAGCGCCTTCATTACGTAGACTGCAGTGGTTTAATAAGAAGCCCAACACCAACTTCTTAGGGCAGCCAAAGGTGGGAAATAAACTGGCTTTGCCTGTAATGCCAATGTCCCACAAATTCCACATATTTGGGAAATGAAACTCTCCATGCTACTGTTCATGTGCTGAAAGCTCATAGGTACAATCGCAAACACCTCCTGAAATTTTTGTACTCAGAATGCACACTTATTTTTTAAAAATGCAGAAACATAGTAATGGGGTAATCAGAGGATTGGAACATTCATCCCAAAACAATTATGCATAGTTAAAATTTCTTGGAGGAGCATGCTGCTAAATCGCTTTCAGAATAACATTTTACACCATCAGTATTCACTTCCCTTTTAAAAACATTTACGTTTGCACTGATGCACATTTCAGGTTTTCTCCCTATAATGCAACCAATGCAATTTTGGGCATTGTTACAACATAAGTTAAAATAAGTTCATGTCCCAGAATGCTCCCATTCTAACTCTTATTTTTTTTAATGTATCTTGCATGAGGACACTGGTTTTAGTTTTCAAAGGGAAACAAAATGAATTGTGGAATGTGATCCCAAAACTCTAATAAAAGTATGAATACAAAAGAATTTACCTTATCCATTGTCTTGAAGCAGAGGCCTTGGTCCTAAATCTTTATTCAGGGTTGGCTTTTAGTTGTACTTTGTCTTTTGGATTTGTAACATTTTGGGGGCTGTGTTGGCTTTTTGGATGCTTTTAGTCAGTTGCTTTGCATCTTTGCAAGGGCAAGGCAAGGAGATACTGGAAATTTATCTGACCATTTCACAATTGTCACATAATTAATAAAATATAATTTTACAAAATAACTTATCAAAGCCATATCTCACTCTACAGCACCTTTCCAAAAGTGCTAACTCCAAAAATAACCTTGAACAAATTAATACAACTTTTGATGTTTCAGACAATTATTTGGATCTCAAGGGTTATGGTTCCAACTTCCTCATGAGTAATGTACAGCACTGTATTTTGGCCAACTCAATCGTTTCCTACCAGGTGCTAGCTTGTGGTTAAAAAAAGACTACCAAGAGCTGCCTGTCTTGCTTCTGAGTGTGGGAAATGGAAAAGGCAGACTGATGAAGTATAGTTCACAGGAAGATTTGAGCTATATTTAACACATGCTGGTTTAGACGTTTTGCTCGAGTTATACTAGCATCATGTCTGATCAGTGGGTCAGTGCAAGGTTACCTCATCTGCATGAGGCAGGCACTTAGGCGCAATCCTACCTTACGTGTCCAGATTCTTGGGTCCCCACTCTTTAATCCTGACATCAACCCAAGGAACAGGAACAATCCAGGTTATTTTTTGGTAAATTGCGCCTCTTCAGAGGTACAGGGCACTGGCTGGGCTTTGAATTCCCCTGTGAGACCCTTGATGCAGGCTGGTAAACCTTATCTCTCCATCTATACTGGCTGATACTACTGTTCAGTCTTCATCTATGGTTAGGATTGAGATCATCCATTTTAGATAATCCTGCCATGGTCTATCATTCACCTTGCAAAAGGTAAACAGAACTTCCACACTTTGCATGTCAATTTGGATACTCCGAAAAATGTTTTTCTTTTATTTTTCTTTCTGTCTCTTTTTGTTCCTCTCTCTTAATTTACATTCTAATTCACCCTCCTGCTCAGTCCTTCCTCTATTTATTTCTCAATTTTTAAATCTAATTGGTTAAGCAGACGTATGATTGCTTGTCCTGTACACTCAGGTCCCCAAAGCCCAACTTTCCTCAGTAGTATTTTCAGCTTGCATTTCCAACAACTTACCATGTCATTTTTTAAAAATCCTAAACGTGAAAGGACATCCCAATTAACAACAAACACCAAAAGATGGCCTGCTGCAGCAAAATCTGATCCTATATGTACCATGGCAATTAATAGGTAGTCCAAATACATTTTGATTGATACATCTGTTTAATGCATCAATAGTTATTCTTTCCTTTCCAACTCAATCTTGTGTTAATTGTATTATTATGGTTAAGGATATATAGAGAGAGTGCATTGAAAGTTTAAGTATCTTGAGCACATATTAAGAGAGACTTTTTAGTTACAGTGCCCTATTAAGAGACTGTCATCCACCCCCTCCCCCACTATTAATTTATTACTTTATTGATTTTTTTGGTTCTATTTAAAGAGCATGTGAAGAGAGACTTCATTTTGCCCTCTGGAGGTCATAGGGACCCCAGTGGAAGGCTCTCTACATGGGATTCCTCCCTTTTACTATTGGGGATTTGACATGGTGCGTGTTGCATGCAGCTGTCTCATGCAACTATGGATTCAAATGTACTTTCTGCGGCCTCGGGGAGTGTGTGTTTCATGTGTATCTAGGTTGTCAGAGGTTGTAGTCACTTTTTGGTTATTTGAAGGGTCTGCTCCTCAAATTCTAGCTGCACTTCAGTGCCACACTTCTGATTGGAAAACTTATTTGTAGGTCTGCTCCTTGGCCTGTCCAAGGTGACCACTGCCAGGTCCTGGCAGTGGTCTGTGGAGAGGGTCTTGCACCTGATTGTCCACCTATCTTCGATGGCTACATTTGTGCCTGGCTGTCTGTGAAGAAGGAACACAAAGGATACGCCAGTATGCTCCAGGGCTCCTGTCACTGGTGGGCACCACAGGGGCTGGAGTGGTAATTAGCCCAGTGAATGACATTTTAATTTAATGTGTTGTTTCCTTTCAAGTTTGCTTTTTTCATACAAGGGGCTTTCAATTAAATAATTTCAGTAGTTCATTTGTTTAATTGGTAGAAGGGAAGCTGTGAAAATTAAACAAATGTTTATTGATTGAAGGTACGCTATTTCTCAATTTTAACTGACTTGATGAAAGTAGGTTGTAATCAACTGAAAGCAGATCTAGCAATGTTCTACTTGTACCACAAAAGGAAAATTTCAGACATTTTTATGATGCACATTGATGATTTTCAATGGAGAGCTTGTGTGGAATTTAAGCAATTTGTCATACATAAGATTAAAGGAGAATTTAAGATCGGAAGTTAAGAATTTGGGGCCTTTAAATTATACAGGTCAGACATTAAGGAGAAAAGTTCTGGAAAAATTTTAAATCAACAATTTTCTCTTGAAAATGTTACTCAGATCCTGATTTTTATCTTTATTCTTTCACGGGAGGGTGTCACTGACAAGCCCAGCATTTGCTGCCCATTGCTAATTGCCCTTGACCTGAGTGGTTTGTGAGGCCATTTCAGATGGCACCACAGCCCCAGTGGTGCCCAGATTGCTGTGGGTCTGCAGTAACATATAGGCCAGACTGGATAAAGTAGGTGCTTAACACTATCTTCGCGGTTTCTGAACAATATTTTGGAACTTTGCTTGATAAACAATTTCTGGTACCAATGGATGTCTGTCCAGTTATGGAGTGACCCAATAGCAGTTTGTTTCATCAGCAGTAGGCAATACATTCAACAACAGTTCATCTTTGGACTGTGACTCGAGTCCTTTTTATACCACATGGACACTTTTTTCTTCATTCAGCTTTCCATTTGATTTATTTGGCTCTAGCTTTCTGCAACTTTGCCTGAAACTTGTTTCTTTTTTCAACAAGCACATTCAATGTGGCCTTTTCTGTCACGATTCCTGCACACGATGTCTTTGCATCAACAAACTGCTGCTGAGTGCCTGGTTTTTGCATACTGATGGCAAGTGCGAGTCTGTGTCTGTGTTCATGTTTCAGCCAACATCTAGTGAATTCTTGTGCTAAAACTCAACTGTTGAGCTTCTTTGGCAGCTAATTCCATGGATACAGCAACTTCCAAAGCTTTTGTTGAGGTCAGGTTGCTTTCAGTTAACAACCGCTTTTGAATAGCCTCGCTTCTTAAACCACAGACTAATCAATCTCTGATGGTATCATTTAACATATCCCCGAATTCTCAGTGTTCAGCCAGTCTTTTCAGGGTAGCTACAAACTGCATAATCAATTCACCTTCTTCTTCGTTGCGCTGATGAAAATTACACTACAACTACTGGAATTCCCCAGATCTACTCGATGTAGAATAGAATAAGGGTAGGCATTAGCTTAACTTCAGAAGAACTATGAGATTGTGTAATATCTTTAAATTCCCATGTTTGTTATACAAAAAAATTAATTTCCTGCACAGAAATGTAGGTATGCTGAAAAATTTGCATTTTATTTTCCATAATTGGAAATATGTTTTGATCTTTTTTTTAATGTATTTTGTATAACTGGAGTGGAGGCGTAGGAGGGGTGCGCAAGATGTTTAATTATTTTTAAAAACTGGACCACCTCTAATGCACAGAATCATCTGAACTGCAGCTGGAGAACAATGTTGAAAAAGGAAAGGTGGTTTTAGAAAGATGACTAAAGGTTTTGGTGAAAAATGGTCCTGCAATATTGTCATGATATCATCATAGATTTATTTGCCTAGTTTTTCCGGCCGTACCAGACTCTTGAGGAAGTTAAATGTATCCCCCCCACAATTATGCTCAGAAAAGCTGGGACTACTATATCTGCGACTATTGTGTTTGCTTGGACAAAATAATCAAACCTCTCTGTACATGAGCTCCATTGCTCTGTATTCTCCCACGGCGCCAAAAATTCCTGCCATTTTTCACTATGATAAACCATGCATGTGAAATGTCACAAATTTTTAGCGCTGCGTTACATCCTCTCGGCCCAAAACAAAGCAAACCTGAGCTTAGCCTATTTTCTTTTTGCGTTTTGCAACACGCCCATCTCTAAATTTGTTGTTGCAGGGTACTTGCTACTCACAGTGCTCCCGGTACCATTATTTCGGGCAAAGCATGTGGTGAGTTTCTTTCCAAAGTGCTTTACTTGAGATTCCTCAGTGTACTTTTGGTTCCTCCGCTGACTGCAACTATTGCTTGACTCCCCCCAATCACCAGTTTTTATGTAGCGCTGATTTTAATTATTTATTTTTCTTTTTGGTTGCCTACAAATGCTGTTTGACTTTTTTTTCACGTACCTACAAATTCTGTTCATCTACCTCATTGCCATTAATGTGCCACTTAAAATTAAGTCTGCAGGCCCAGGAGGTTCAAGCAACCGAAGAGTTTATTTAGTAGATATTAACACATCTATATTACACTGCCTGTTTGCCCACACAAATGGCCGATGGTGTCACGTAATCTGTCTCTTAAAATGTCAATTTCATTGCAAGGCCACTAGTGAGGAAACACTAGAAATACCATTTTTATACAACAGTGGGGAAAATGGCCCTATAGTGGGGGCGGGGGCAGGGGCGGGGGGGGGAGGAGTGGAGGCGGGGACTGGCAGGATGAAGTGATTATTGGGTGGGGATGGAGTGGTTGCTCATGGGGCGAGAGAGATCAGCTCTGGTGGTGGGGAGAAATTGTCTGCTTTAGTGTGAGAAAGGGAGAGAGTCTGTGTGAGCAAGAGTGTGTATGTGCGTGAGAGAGTCCGGATCACTCCTAGTCTCAGGGTTTGAACTCACTCTCATCCACACATTCACACCAACTCAGGAACAGAAGTGGTTGTGGGTTCGGAAGGTGCAAAGGATCTTGGTGAATTTCTGCAGTGCATCTTGAGAACAGTACACATGGCTGCAATAGAGCATCAGTGGTAGAGGGAGTGGATGTGGTGCCAATCAAGTGGGCTGCTTTGTCCTGAATGGTATCAAGCTACTTGAGTATGAACAGCCACTCCAACCCCACCCAATAACCCTCCCCCCTCTCCCCACTAAACAGCCATTTTCCCCACTGTTGTATAAATATGGTATTTCTAGTGTTTCCTCATTAGTGGCCTTGCAACGGGACAGGCATTTTAAGAGACAGATCATGTGACAACATTGGCCATTTGTGTGGGCAAACAGGCAGTGTAATGTAAATGTGCTAATATTTATTAAATAAAGCTCTTCGGTTGTTTGAAAGTCCAGGGCCTGCAGACTTAATTTTAAGTGGCGATTAATGGCAATGAGGTAGATTTACAGAGTTTGTTGGAACTGCACCCATCCAGGCATGTGGGGAGTATTCCATCACTCTCCTGACTTGTGCCTTGTAGAAGGTGGACAGGCTTTGGGGAGTCAGGAAGTTACTCGCCACAGTACTCCTAGTCTCTGACCTGCTCTTGCAGCCACTGTGTTTATCTGGTGAGTCCAGTTGAGTTTCTGGTCAATGGTAGCCCCAAGGATGTTGACAGTGGGGGATTCAGTGATGTTAACACCATTGAATGTCAAGGGACAGTGGTTAGATTGTCTCTTATTGATGATGGTCATTGCCTGGCATTTATGTGATACGAATTTTACTTGCCACTTGTTAGCCGAAGACTGAATATCATCCAAACTTTGTTGCATTTGAACATGGACTGCTTCAATATCTGAGGAGTTGCAAATAGTGCTGAACATTGTGTGATCATTGGCGAACATCCCCATTTTTGATCTTATAACGGAGGGAAGGTCATTGATGAAGCAGCTGAAGCTGGTTGGGCATAGGACACTATCCTGAGGGACTCCTGCAGAGGTGCCTGGGAGATGACTGAACCCCCCACAACCACCCAATACACGATGCCTGCCGGTTTTGGGGCCAGAATATCCCCGCCTGTTAACTTTGCTTCTGTCTCCCACAAATTCTACCAGATCTGCTGGATTTTTTTAACAGCACTTTCCATCTTTATTTCAGATCTCCGATATCCACAGTATTTTGCTTTTATTAACATAAATTTCCCCTCTGGTATCGTCCTCCATTAAAAAAAACTTGTATATATCTAGCAACACATAGATGAAATGCCACAGCATACAAGGCTACGGACCAAGTTCTGGAAAATGAGATTAGAATAGATAGATGCTTTTTGGCCGGCGCAGACACGATGGACCAAAGTGTCTCTTTCTGTTCTGTATTACTTTATGACATGACAAGGAAGGTTTCTGATTCATTGGACTAGTTTGAGGACAAAACTAGGCTGTAAACAACAGGAATAAGGTTGAGATCACAGTCCTCTTTGGGATAATGCTGCAGGAAAATTCGAAATATTAGGGCAGAGGGTAAAAAATCAAATGAGGAAGCAGAAAGGAAAACAAGATGAACAAGGAGTGCAGGAGAGGTGAAAGAGGAAATAGTCAGAGAAGTTACAAAGAGCATGTTAGTAAAAAGAAACAACTCTGACAACATCATCAAAGATGTGTGGGTTAGGTGGATTGGCCCTGCTAAATTGCCCCTTAGTATCTCAAGATATGTAGATTAGGAGATTTAGTTGAGTAAATATGTGGGGTTACGGGGATCAAGCCTGAATAAGAGCATCGGTGCAGGATTGATGGGCTGAATGGTCTCCTTCTGCACTGTACGGATTCTATGATTATACAAAGCAGATGTGTACTGTATTTAACTAAATGCACAAAATAGTGTGAATAAAACTGGAGGTACAAACCGTCTGCTGTTTGGGGTATAGTCTATATTCGCAGAGATGTGGCTAAGACTAAGACAAGACTGGAAGGTGAGCAATTTCCAGGTTAGTTAGTCCAGAACAACTTTGTACATCAGTACCGTTATGAAATGGAGGTCGATCCCCCCTCTGAGAACTAATACCTAACCACTCAAAAAGGAGTACCTTGCCTCTTAATAGGAGGTAAACGTTAGTGTGAATTGGTAGGATCTGCTTTTCAGCAACTTTTAGTGGTTAAATCAAAATAACTCCCTGACACTCTAAAGTCAGCAAGTAACAATTTATTTATCTAACAGTGAACAAGTTAACTAAACTGTTAACAAACCGAATAAAACAAGATTCTAATGGATGCTGTTCAAATAAATACAATTTCCACTTATTAACAAAAAAAATAGAATTTTATTCACTCTCTAAATTACAACCAGGTTTTGCGTCTTCCGGAATATTCTGGGCCTTTTCTGTTGATTCTTCCGAATGGAACTTCTTTCTTCTTTGGTATCTTTTCTATCTAGATGAGACTTTGAGCTAATAGCTGTGAGCTGTGGCAGATGCTCTCCTCCTCTGTTGCACTGCCCCCTTCTTATTATATCTGTGATGACATATCACTATTCCCCACAATAGAATTAGAACATAGAACATAGAACATAGAACATTACAGCGCAGAACAGGCCCTTCGGCCCACGATGTTGCACCGACCAGTTAAAAAAAAAAAACTGTGACCCTCCAACCTAAACCAATTTCTTTTCGTCCATGAACCTATCTACGGATCTCTTAAACGCCCCCAAACTAGGCGCATTTACTACTGATGCTGGCAGGGCATTCCAATCCCTCACCACCCTCTGGGTAAAGAACCTACCCCTGACATCGGTTCTATAACTACCCCCCCTCAATTTAAAGCCATGCCCCCTCGTGCTGGATTTCTCCATCAGAGGAAAAAGGCTATCACTATCCACCCTATCTAAACCTCTAATCATCTTATATGTTTCAATAAGATCCCCTCTTAGCCGCCGCCTTTCCAGCGAAAACAATCTCAAATCCCTCAGCCTCTCCTCATAGGATCTCCCCTCCATACCAGGCAACATCCTGGTAAACCTCCTCTGCACCCTCTCCAAAGCCTCCACATCCTTCCTGTAATGTGGGGACCAGAACTGCACACAGTACTCCAAGTGCGGCCGCACCAGAGTTGTGTACAGTTGCAACATAACGCTACGACTCCTAAATTCAATCCCCCTACCAATAAACGCCAAGACACCATATGCCTTCTTAACAACCTTATCTACTTGATTCCCAACTTTCAGGGATCTATGCACACATACACCTAGATCCCTCTGCTCCTCCACACTATTCAAAGTCCTCCCGTTAGCCCTATACTCAACACATCTGTTATTCCTACCAAAGTGAATTACCTCACACTTCTCCGCATTAAACTCCATCCGCCACCTCTCGGCCCAACTTTGCAACCTGTCTAAGTCTTCCTGCAGACTACGACACCCTTCCTCACTGTCTACCACACCACCGACTTTGGTGTCATCAGCAAATTTGCTAATCCACCCAACTATACCCTCATCCAGATCATTAATAAATATTACAAACAGCAGTGGCCCCAAAACAGATCCCTGAGGTACACCACTTGTAACCGCACTCCATGATGAATATTTACTATCAACCACCACCCTCTGTTTCCTATCCGCTAGCCAATTCCTGATCCAATTTCCTAGATCACCCCCAATCCCATACATCTGCATTTTCTGCAGAAGCCTACCATGGTGAACCTTATCAAACGCCTTACTAAAATCCATATATACCACGTCCACTGCCTTGCCCCCATCCACCTCCTTGGTCACTTTCTCAAAAAACTCAATAAGGTTAGTAAGGCACGACCTACCTGCCACAAAACCATGCTGACTATCACCTATCAATTCATTACTCTCCAAATAACTATAAATCCTATCCCTTATAATTTTTTCCAACATCTTGCCGACAACAGAAGTGAGACTCACCGGTCTATAATTCCCGGGGAAGTCTCTGTTCCCCTTCTTAAACAATGGGACAACATTCGCTAACCTCCAATCTTCTGGTACTATACCAGAGGCCAACGACGACCTGGTTCTAGGTTTCCAAAACCATCGGATTTAAATTTAATAGGTCCTTGGCATCCAAGTGCCTGATTCAAATTTGATTGGCTGAATTCAAAAATTCAAATGCCTGAAAGCCTGTTGCCTTGGTAACCCTGCTGCTTGGCCTTCTGATACAAATGTTTCATTTTTGGCACTCTTTATGTACTTGCATTTTTTAAAAACTTTCTAAGCACAGAAAAAATACACTACCTTTTAACAGACAATTTTACAAACACCAATTTCACAACAGTTCATGCTTACCCTGCAAGAAAGGAACGGAACCTGTGCTCTGTTTGGTTCTTATAAATTAAATGAAGAAAGTAGGCAATGTAAAAGCAGAAAACATCAAGGAAAAAACAACCTTAACATAATCAGTTTTGAGACCGGTTCAAAGAGAAAATTACTTAACTGGAAAAAACAATTACAGTAAGATGAAAGTGGAACCAGTCCAGGTAAATTGGAAATAAAAATGTTGATAGCAATAAGTCAATGAAAAACATTGAAAATTAGATAGCTATGGTACAAATTAGACATGCGTCTACAAAAAAAAAGCCAAAGGGATAAAGTAAAAGCAGGAATTTCTTGAATCAGTAGAAAAATAACATAAACAAATCAGGCAGAATATGGATTATATAGCAGTAGAGCAAAATAGAAGAGTAATGTTTAGCATAAAGTGAAATGTCATAAACATATAAAATGTAAAAGATTAATTTAGGAAAATAAAGAACAAATTACAGATAGAAAAGGAAATCTTCTTTTGGAGGATGGAGAATTGGTCCTTGGTTTTCAGAAAAGAGTGCGCGAGTGAGAATTAGAGAGCACAAACAGGGGAAGCATTGGCTAGGAAGAATATAGAGAATGAAGTTGAGCTGTAGAAGTGACGGAACCTTTGTGCTGGAATTTTTGGCCCCCTCCTGCTGGTGGGATCTTCTGGTCCTGCTGAAGTTAACACCTGGCATTGGGTTCCCCAGCGGTGGGATGGGTGAGCCAAGCGAAGCCCATAGACTTTGGCGGGGCCAGAAGATCCTGTCAGTGGCCAATGGCTCTCCGCATCCGGCATGGGAAATCCCACCACTGGGGGTGGGAAATCCCAGCTAAATGCCACCCAGCAGGTATCCTAAAACACAGAGAGTCAGAGAGAAAATAGCAAATGATTTGACCACAATCTTTCAGACAACTTTTGAAATGGAAGGACAGCAGGATTACCAGTATGTAACATCTTAATTCAGAAATGAGCAATGTGATAAATACAGTAACTTTAGAGCAGCTAGTTTATATCATGACTGGGTAAGCTTCTTGAAGCCATATAAAAGGAAAAAGAAATACTACTCACTTAGAAGTGTAATTAATTAAGAATAACCAGCATGAATTTGTAAACGGCATGTCACAACTGACAAATTTAATAGAGGTTTTTGAGGGGGTAATGAAATGTATTGACTAAGATGAGGCTACACAAGCTACATATGTGTATTTTCAAAAGACCTTTGATAAAATGCTGCATAGGAGGATTGTCAATAAATCTTGAAGTTTCCTCCCTCACATTGGCAAATTCCCAAAGGGTGGCATTCCTAATGCTGGGGGCACACTCACATGATGTCAATTTGGGTGACCTGGAAGCTCCAGCAGGGTCAATCCATCTTTTGTTGAGCCATTCCACTCTGCTATTTTTTTCCCTGGGACCTAAAGATCTACGGCTGTCCCAGAGTTTGTGTGCATTGCTAGTGGTGCAGGTCCTTAAGAAGTTAACGAAGAGTACATAACCTGATGTCTAAACCTTGCATGGAAAAGATCCTTGGAAAACTGAGGGAGGTCGGGCAGAACTCTAATAATTCCAAATCTGATTCTAACTACTAAAATGACAGGGTCCAGTTACAGTCTGTGTTTGCTATACCAGTGAGGCTTAATACATTTATGTCTTCTGGGATGAGAAAAGCATACACCATTGTAATGGCTAGCAGATTCCATCCTCACAAGAGGCAAGGGTTACATAGATATTGGTACCTGATGGATAAATCACATACCTCATTGACGCAACTGTAGTTCTAAAGGACAATATTTACCTCGCATTCTGACCACAATCACAGAGCACTGTTGCATTTGACTTGTGACAATAATGTGCATCTGTGCAATGGAGTGATTCTCCAAGATACAACACTATCAATTAACATTATTATGGTTTACAAAATGAGAACAGCAATGTATTAGAATAAATGCACCCTCAAACCTCATCAGCACCATGTCAGTGGCACTCATGAATAGAAAGTCCAGATAAGGAGTGTGACAAAAATGAAGCATTATATTATGGGGTTGGTTCCTTTCTGTCTGCTATTGTACAAACTCAGGTTGGTTCACAGAAAATTGCCCAGCTTATTTTGATAAATATCTCTAGAACATAGACATGGGGATATCATTTTTCTCTGGAGTGACATTAGCTCCCTCGGATTTCCAGCTGGAACTAAGATCAACATTCAGTGTTAAGCCAAAGCTTGGATGGGCATATTGCAATGATGGAACATTTGCATCATGAGTGCCATGGAAATGAGTGGCACTGGAAATGCTGTGTGTTCCTGACATGCAGGATTGCAATGGCACAGGAAGAGACTTTGAAAGTGTAACCAATTCATTTATTAAACTTCCTCTACAGCATTTTGTTAAAGACTTGTTTTGGTTATCTCAGGTATAGCTGGCCCTGTTACACAGCTGCAGGCTCCCATGAGCTACATCAATTCCCAATGCCTTCGCTAGTCAGGCTGCCTAATACTGTTTAAGTAGGAATCACATTGGAGTCTGTCAAAATGGCAAATCAGCTCGGTTCAAGAGGGGGCAAAGGGGCAGGAGTGAAAGCTTCCCTGCCCCTTTTCCATGTAATTCCTGGCTGTTGTGTCTGGCCAGGGGACTGAGGAAGGAACAAAGCACAAATTTCATTTGTCCTTGTTGTCTTTTGGGAAGTACTTTTCAACCTGTCTTGTTCAAACTGAAGATTCCATCTCAATCCATCAGAGAGATAATAGACGGCAAAACTCCATGGATAATCAGCAGCAAAATAGTACATAAAATATATACAGACCTGTGGCCACCTCAATTTACACTACAGTTCAGCGCAGCAGATGTAACTGTTATTTTTCTTTAATTGCAGGAGAGGCAGTTATACCTGTAATGACTGAAAATCTACAGTGTACCTATTCACTTATCCATTTCCTGTTAAATGTTATTGGCAACTTACAGTTTAATCTTGTGAAACATTTGTTCTATTGCCTTCTGAAACTGAGAAAAATCACATGATACCAGTAATATTGTATCAAGAGATTCCCATGTAATCTCTGGGCTCACTACAAATAACTAGATACTGAACGGGAAAAAACACACTCCAAAATATTGGAAGCAAAGGTTTACTAGCAAATTATGAGAAAAATATATAAGAGTGTTGAGTATTCATGCTATTTCTAGTGTTTCTTCACGAGCAGCTTTGCAGTGGAACAGGGGTACTTTAAGAGGCTGATCACATTATGGCACTGACGACATCATTGGCCATTTGTGTGGGTAAATGGGCAGTCTATAGTGTTAGAATCTTTTCAACAAAGCTCTTCATTTGTTTGAATCTTCAAGGTCTGCAGCCCATCTTTTAAAACTACCACATCGAAAACTGGCCACAAGGAAGTTGGTCCACACTGCAGACATCCGGAGAAATTAAGAAAAATCGTCGCCATAAATAGAAAACTGGCAAAGAGTGTCCTTGTGCATCAGTCACTGAAGGTAAGCATGCAGGTGCAGCAGGCGATAAAAGCGGCAAATGGTATGTTGGCCTTCATTGCAAGAGCTTTTGAGTACAGGAGCAGGGATGTGTTGTTGCAATTACACAGAGTCTTGGTGAGGCCACACCTAGAGTATTGTGGGCAGTTTTGGTCTCCTTTTCTGAGGAAGGATGTTCTTTCTCTCGAGGGAGTGCAGCGAAGGTTTACCAGGCTGATTCCGGGGATGACGGGACTGATGTGTGAGGAGAGATTGACTGGGTTAGGATTGTTTTCGCTGAAGTTCAGATGAATGAGGGGGGGACCTCATAGAGACTTCTAAAATTCTAATAGGACTAGACAGGGTAGATACAGGGGTTTGTTCCCGATGGTGGGTGTGTCCAGAACCAGGAGTCACAGTCTGAGGATTCAGGGTAGGTCATTTAGGATGGAAGTGAGGAGACATTTCAAAGAGTGGTGAGCCTGTGGAATTCATTACCACAGGAAGTAGTTGATACCAAAACATTGAATGTATTCAAGAGGCGGTTGAATATAACACTTGGGGGCGAATGGGATCAAAGATGATGGGGAAAAAGCAGGATTAGGCTATTGATTTCAATTATTGATTGGATGATCAGCCATGATCATAATGAATGGCAGAGCAGAGACGGGCCAAATGGCCTCCTTCTGCTCCTATCTTCTATGTTTCTATTACACCCATGGGAGGCCTGGCAAAGAGTACATATAGATTATGCTGGACCATTCGAAGGGCATATATTTCTCATTTTGGTCAACATGTACTTGAAATGGCCTGAAGTTGCCAATATGAAGACATCCTCGGAGAGAACAATTCAAAGACTGGGTGAAATTTTCAGCAGAATCAACAGAGTTCACATTAATCTGTGCCAAGAGAAGACCTGGACCTTCCTGAGAACATGACACTACCCGAACCAATTGGGGAAGGTAGGACCTCAGTTGAGAACACTTTTAACACTGAGTCAACCTCAGAGCACTACGTCGACTCCGGTTAAGACAATCACAGATGATGTCCAAACCAAACCAAAGGTTGCAGTAAACACTAAAAAGCAGATGCCTGAGATTCGCTGATAACCACATAACCAATAACCACTATGCTACCACAACCTTGGTGTGTAAAGGATATTGGTATCTTGCTGCGACATTAAAATTTGTTTTTGTCTTTGTTGTTGTAATATGGGGATTCTGTTATGTATCGAAGACTGGAATACATGACTCACTTTAGCTGTGACACTTAGCAGGCCATTGGTGATATTACGTTTGGGCCCCAATTATTGGGTCAGTAATGAAGCAACTGCTCACTGTTGACCTCTGTGGAAGGGGATTCCTAACCAACTAATTTATAGGCAGAATGCAGTTTTTCAGAGGACAAGTAATCAGTAAGGAGTTAAATGATTCTTAGACCAGCTAACACAAACGGTTTTACACACATGTGAATGCAGTAAGACAATCAAAACAATAGCTACCGGCACGGTAGCACAGTGGTTAGCACTGCTGCTTCACAGCTCCAGGGTCCCGGGTTCGATTCTCGGGTCACTGTCTGTGTGGAGTTTGCACATTCTCCTCGTGTTTGCGTGGGTTTCCTCCGGGTGCTCCAGTTTCCTCCCACAGTCCAAAGATGTGCGGGTTAGGTTGATTGGCCAGGTTAAAATTGCCCCTGAGATGCGTAGGTTAGAGGGATTAGTGGGTAAATATGTGAGGGTAGGGCCTGGGTGGGATTGTGGTCGGTGCAGACTCGATGGGCCGAATGGCCTCCTTCTGCACTGTAGGGTTTCTATGATTCTTTCTATGGTTACGATTTCAAAACAAATATGCTGATATTTTATGATATTCCAAAAGTAATGTTCACTTTAGCCAAGCTAAGTTATCGAAAGGCATGATGGTAAAAGTCATTAGTTCAAAGCCAAAGGTCTGGGAACTTGTCAGTCAGCAGCAGTCTTATCAGGAGAATTCCATAAGGGAACAAGTGTTGCAACTAATGAATACATGCATTCATTGCCCATACACAAGGATAGACATGTCCCTGGACGCAGGAACACATGTCTATTCAAGTTGGCAGTGAGCCAGTGGAAGCATCCACTCTGACCTGACTGTAGCGTCTGCCGTTACCAGGGAACAGGGATCAGTTAGTACCAAGAGGGGTGATTACCTCTGACTTAAAAGGACGAATAAAATATCATCATGCTGTTTGGTATCATATGGTTAGCTGAGGGACTTGGCAGAGATTTGTATTGATGTATCACTATTAAATTAAATTGATTTTAAGCTAAAGAAAGGTGGAATTATTGATTAGAAAAAACTATAATTGATCTGTTTTTGACCATGTACGTCAGATCTTTTGGAAAGATTCTGTCGCTCTGTTCCAGAGCTATTTAACCCTTCGTGAGACTCTGGTCGACTGTACATTTGTATTGTCTTGTTCTTACGTTTTATGTTCAATAAACTTTGTTACGTCTTTGCACAAAGATATTTGCCTTGCGAGTTTTGAATTGTCTGAGTTTAAGACACAATTTCCCCACACCAACCTCAAAGAAAAGTGTGTGTAAAAATCTAGCGATATCTGTGGTGTGTATTTCCCCTTTCCCAATGTCACTTTGAAGCTGGTGCCAAATCAAGGTTATCTCCCAGCATCCAACAGCATTAATATCAGCTAGCAGGGTAAGCAGCCAATCCACTGAAGCATTCTCATGGGCAGGAAACCAAGAAGTAAAATGCACTGAATTTTCAACTTAAAATAAAACCTTATACAGGTTCAAGTATAATATGAAATATACACAATCATTTTTAAAATAATTAAAAATCCATGATTTTTTTTAACCACACTGGAGAAATTTGATATTCTACAAATATAAAATTAGTTTTTCAAGGACAATGAGGTTGATCAGCAATAATTATGAGCTTAGTATGCTGTAAAAAACTAAGCAATACCTCACTGAGCAAAGTTTTTACAATGAGACCAATGGTGTAAAATGACAAGTTCTTGTCAATTCAGTGATTTCTATTTGTCCGCAGTCTGTAAGGACTCTTGCCACTCTGGGGAAGCATAGAATTATTGATAGAAATTTTTTGATTTCCATGTTTAACTGCACTTGAGCAGACTCCAGAACTTACTATCACTTTCAGAGAAGTAATGACAATAAACCTTGATTGTTTGGCTATCATTCTATTTCAAAATCCAGATCATTAACTCATATCTCCTTCAACTTACCCACAAGGTGTTATTTTGATTTGCAGTTTTAATTAGATTTAATATTTATACTTATCCATTTTGTATAAACAGTATACTTCCAGAATGTTTTATTGATCCATTGGTAGAATTCTAATTGCACCTTGTTGGAATTTGAGTCGAAATGTTAGTGCAATTACAAAATATGAAATTTAGATGAATGAACTAAGTTTTATAGAATTGTAAACTCAATTAAATAAGGTGCCAATTTGACCACTGTAAATGACTGTTATACTTAAGCAGAGAAACTGTAGCTTAGAGATCAATGGGGGGGAATAATTTTCCAAACTTAAAGCCCTGTGGACAGACATTATCCACTATCAGAAAATTAAGGTACTCTGTAAACACAAAGCTGCAATATTCACATGCTTGCACCTAGATAAACAGGAAATGAGCCCCCGAACCATGCTAAACACAAAGCAGTAGTATTCCAGCTGGGCAGAAAATAAGCTTTAATGCCTACCCTAATTGGAACGGCCTGAGTCATTTTTTGAGTTTTTACACTAGATATTTTATCAGGTCCAGCAGCATTGCCCACAAGTGAACATAATACCCCCTATGATTCAGAACATATCTGTTGTTAAATAGTTGGATCAACTGCAGTATTCACAACAGAGAAACACTTGCATGCTACTGAGATCTATCATGTGTCAAAGTTTATTTGCTTTCTTCAACAGCAACCTGAAAACATACTCCCAACAGACTGATATTTGGATTTTCAATCAACATGTTGTCTTATTTATTTCAAACTGATAAATAAACAGAAACAGTAAAACTTGGTGAAATGTACGTTATTTGATCTCCCTTGATATAGAAAATCAAAGAGTTGCTTTTCAGTATCTCTTCCAACGTAACCATTTAAGAAGATTATTTGCCATAGCTTCCTCTTCCTTCTGACCTAACTCACTTGTCAAGCTGGCCTGAAACTTTCAAGCACACAGGATTGACTTTTGAACTAGAAACGTGGCCTAATGTAATCTGTAATTTCAGAATTCTGGTCACCAAGCTGCCCGCCAGACAGAACTGGCAACCAATCGATAACCATGACCCATATGCAAAGTTCTCAGCCACAGTACCCTATTATAAAAAGCTGACAGCAGTCTGGGTTTTCTGTTTCGTGCCATGGTGGTAGAGGGCCAAATTGAAACAAAAGGCAGTCAGCATGTACATCTCTCATAATTACATTAAATCAAGCAGCCATTCATCAATATTAACGAATGGTCAGCCTATGATAATAGCAAAGAATTCTGCAATTAAATGTAATGACTGGTCAATTTAACTGTTCACAGAACGTCCCGTATGCTGGCCACAGATAGCTCCGAGAATCTTAAGCTCGACTGTCTGATCTGAGCTGGTGAAAAATGACTTGTTTGACTTTTGATGCCAAGCCCTTGTTGTTTCAGACAAGACAAAATAAAAGACAAAAAACTCAACTCAGGAAAAAAAAAGTACATTTTTTGTTTTACTGATGTGAGGAGGCCTTGTAATCGACAAAATCATGTTAAGCAGGGTAAGGTTCATCTGTGTCACATTTCCACCTCCTTCCCCAACAATGCACATTCCAGAAAGGTCATCTGGGAGGAGATGATGTGGTGCTTAGATGTTACCTCTTTCCAAGATGAGGACTTTGGAAGAACTAAGGAATTAGTGACAATGAAACTGCAAAAGGAATTATAACATTCATCCACAGGCCAGTAAGATAGATACAGCCTAGAAATAGGCCATTTGGCCCATATATTTGTGTCAGCTCTTTGAAAGGACTATCTAATTAGCCAGAGTCCCCCACCCTTTACCCATAGCCTTGAAAAGTTTTCCCCTTTGGGTATTTAGCCAATTCCTTTTTGAAAGATATTACTGAATCCATTTCCATCAGCTTTATACGCAGTGTATTCCAGATCGTAATAAAAAAATGTCTACTCAACTCACCTCTATTTCTTTTGCCAATGACCTTAAACCTGTATCATCTGGTACCAAGCCATTAACTAATAGAAACAGTGGCCGGGATTGTCCCTGGCCCCTTGCCAACATGCTTGATGGCGGGTATGAGGGGAGAATATGGTGAGAGGCCAGAAATTGGTTTCATGCTAGCAGGAATCTACAGCAGGATCTTCTGCTGGTGCCTGTCATGGTGGACCGGAAACCTGCCAGAGGAAGACGCAAACTTCATTTGCATTCCCATTAATGGAATCAGATGAAGGCCCAACTCCCCATACCAGATTCAAGGTGATGCTGGTGTGAATCATATTCTTAGGGTATGGTACGAGATATTGGGTTTTCAGCTGAACATTGTCTGGAGCTACCTCTGGACTTCAGGGGAGGCTGCCTACAAACCTGAACCCTGGAATACCACAGCAGTGGGTCAGGGGTGCATCTGCAGGTGGACCTTCCAGATTTAGTGACCTGGTGGGGAGGAGTCCATCTTCCAGCCTCAGAAGGTTCCTGGACATTCATCTGGTTTCTCAGGAAGTCCATCTTCCAGCCTCAGAGTGCTCTCAGAGATTAATCTTCATCTTTTTTCTTCAATAGTGGGTCAGTGATGTTTGGCGCCTTTTCAATATGGCACCAGACATGATGGCAAACTACATGCCATTCAGACCTGCCCTACCACTGAAAACAGCATAAAACACTTGAGTGCATAATTAATGGGATTGGGACTAGAAGATTTAGCATGTTTTCCCACTGGCTGCCACAGCAGGAAACACTTCACGTTCCCACCCCACCCTGGCACTTAGTCTCAAAATGGGAGAATTACTCCCAGTTTCTCTTTATTTACTTTATTAAAACTCTTTGGGCATGATCTTACCAGCCGTTCATGCCATGCTCCAACTGCAGCGAAGTTGGAGAATTGGCGCCCAGCCAAATCTCTGTTCACTGCAGCTGAATGGGAAAATCCTGCTGGCGTGAATGGCCGTAACATTCCGGCCTTCATGACGTTGAACGCTTCTGTTAAATCTTCCCTTGATGTTCTCATAAGAAAAGCCCCAGCTATCTATTTTCTCTTCATAACTGAAATTCCTTATCTCTGTTAATAAATCTCCTCTGCACCCTCTCTAAGGCCTTGGCACCCTTCCTGAAGTGTGGTACTGGCCACAATACTTCAGCTGGGGCCTAAACAGTGTTCTACAAGGATTCAGCAGAACTTGCTTGCATTTATACTCTTAAAAAGTAAAAGAATCTGTACGCTTTATTAATAACCTTCTCTACTTCAAAGATGCCACCTGCAAAGATTTATAAGACCCAAAGGACTCTCTGTTCCTGCACTTCCTTTAAAGCTGATCCATTTAGTTTATATTGCTTCTCCTCTGTTTATACCAAAATGCATCACTTCACGCATCTCTGCTTTAAATATCTGTCCAGTTCATTGCCTATGTCATCCTGAAGTCTGTTCCTACTCTCCACATTGTTTACTACATTTCCGGATTTTGTGCCATCGGCAAACTTTGCAATTATACCCTGTTTAACCAAGCCCAAGTTATTAATGTGTATGAAAATGAGCACTGCTCCGAAAACAAGTCCCTGGGGAATGCTATTGTTTACATCCTCCAGTCTGGAAAACAGCCATTCACCACTACCCTCCTCTTTCTGTTCCTTAACCAAATTTGCATCCATAATGCTACTGCTTCTTTAATTCTCAGGGCTTTAATTTTGCTAACATGCCTATTTTTAGGTACCTTATCAAACAAGAAAATCCATACATAACGCACTACCTTCCTCAGCCCTGCCCGTTACTTCATGAAGGAACTCATTCAAGTCAGTACAACACGCTTTGCCTTTAAAGAATCTGTGCTGGCTGTAATATATCAACACACAATTTTCCAAATTAATTTTGTCTCAGTTTATTTGTTACTCTTATTTCTTAAAAAAAAAACAGGTGCGACATCTGAAAATCTCCAGTCCTTTGACATTGCTCCCATATTTACGAAGAATTGGAGGTTGGTAGCCTTCTTATAAAAAACACCAGAAAAAGACCACACCACCCTCCACGATTAATCATGGCACTGAAATCACTGCATTGAGGTTGAATATTTGTTCTTTGATGGATCACTGTTGTGTGTGCTTGGTTGTATCTAGGTTGTGTAACAGTGTCCCAAGTTATGTTGTCAGATGTAAGCAAAATCCTTAACAACCAACCTTGCAGATGGCTAATATAATCAAAACACTTCAGCCTGAGATCACTAGCTGAGACAAACAAAAGCACACTTGACTGTATGAAGAGTGCCTTTTCTCATTTAGAAATAAGTAGCAAAGTTCACTTTTTTCTGATTATGACTATCAACTGTGTTACAATACTGGCAAGTCTTCTTGGGTTTCCTCCAATTGAATTATGACTCAAACTTTATAAGCGCAAACTATAGAAACTGGTCTATCAGCAGATACTTGGACAGATGTCATTATTTTCTAGGTGTCAGCTCTGACTTAGTTGTTAGTTCTCTTGCCTCCAAGCCGAAAAGTTGAGAGTTCAAGTCTAGCTACAGAGACAAATGTCTAGGCATACGTTCTAAGCATTACTGTAAAGTCAGAAGTGCAAAACTTTACTGACCTATGTTGAAAATTTGGATTGACCCACCATTCACAGCCATTTGAAGGGAAACTTCATGCAAGGTACATTTTAAAGCAGAGAAAGGCATAGTGAGTTAAAGCAATTTTGGAACAGTGGCCACGATTCTCCCATCGCGACCCACAACTTTTCTGGCGGGTCACGATGGGAGATGCGCATCACTGGCCTTGTACTAGGATTTGCGCATGCGCCAGGAACGCATGTGCATCTCCCAGAATCAGCGACAGTCGCCAGTCAGACCATGCTGGAAACCGGCGGGAAGGCAGGTAAGTAATTTGCATCTTTTAAAAATGTATTTTAAATATGTTTTAAATGTGATTATCAGAGACTTTCAGATCCCGATTGAATCTCCCACCCCGCCAGGAGTACTTTATTCCGGCGGGGTTTACACTAGCTTCCCACATTCGGGGAACTAGCGAGAAATCCCGCCGGAATAAAGGGGGGCAATCGGGGCCCCCCGGACATGGGCACTGTGGTAGTGCCAGCCTGTGCCCTCTGGCACTGCCCAAGCAGCAAAGTGCCCATGCCCAGGGGGCACCTGGGCACATCAGGTAGTGCCAAGGGGGTGGGGGGTCCTGCTGCCACTCTGTAGACAGGATCGGTCTGGGATGGAGGGAGGGCAGCGATTGGGGCTGGCCGGGCCGGGGGGGGGGGGGGGGGTCTGACCCCAGTGGGGCGGTCTGCCGGGGTGAGGGGAATCGCCACTGCTGAGGGGTGTGGGCTGTGCATCAGGGCGCTCTGGGATGGGTCAGGGCTGGCCCAGGAATTGTTGTGGGGGCCATGGGGGGTGGGGGGAAGCTGGAGGAGCAGCACTGCGGTGGTCCCGGGCTGGCCAGCGATTGAGCTGGCCAGCAAATGGGGAGACTGACAGATCGGGGACACTGTGCATGCGCAGAACTGTCAGACTCCGGTGCGAATAGACCTCAGCCCGCCCTTGGGTTTTTAATGATATTCATGACTGGGACCTCTGCAGTGCACAGAGTGCGGATATTCAGGTGAGAAGCCGAACTGAGAAACCAGTCGGGATCTAGAACAGTTTTCCCGCCAATTCAACACATTTTGGAGAATCACGGCCAGTATTTCAGATGGCTGAGGCACAGTGACTGAAAGATTGATGGTGGATTGGAAGGTATAGAAAACAGCAACAACCTAGATTAAAGGCAAGAGAATGTAGTACTGGATAAATGACCAAAGTATCATGATGAAAGAGGTGAGGTGAAATAATTTGCAGAAGCACAAAGAACCAGTGAAGCAAAAGGTGGACCGGGTTAGTAGATATGGAGGACTTTGAATGGGCGGCACGGTAGCACAGTGGTTAGCACTGCTGCTTCACAGCTCCAGGGTCCCGGGGTTCGATTCCCGGTTTGGGTCACTGTCTGTGTGGAGTTTGCACATTCTCCTCGTGTCTGCGTGGGTTTCCTCCGGGTGCTCCAGTTTCCTCCCACAGTCCAAAGATGTGCGGGTTAGGTTGATTGGCCAGGTCAAAAATTGCCCCTGAGATGCGTATGTTAAGAGGGATTAGCAGGTAAAATATGTGGGGGTAGGATTGTGGTCGGTGCAGACTCGATGGGCCGAATGGCCTCCTTCTGCACTGTAGGGTTTCTATCTTCTATGGGATGGGGATATTTGCAAAAAAAGGTCCTTGAAGTTTTTGGAAGCAAGTGTTGTTGATGGAATCAGAGCCCAAAGGCAAGTGGCAGCTGAACAAAATGTTTTGCATTGCCAGTATTGATCTGTGGGAAAATCTGGCTCATTCAGCAATTAGTATCTGTGACAGACTCAAGAGTAAAGCCGCAGCTCTGAGGTGGAGAGGCAAGGTCAGATTTTATTTTATATAGATGCCTGTGTTGAGTCACTGGTGGCGGAGAGGGAGAGTCTGATGTTTTTAACGTGTGACACTTGGATGAGGTTCAGAGCACTTGCTTGTAGATGAAAAGGAGAGGCAAGGATGGATCCTTGGGGCAATGATGTGGAGATGCCGGCGTTGGACTGGGGTAAACACAGTAAGAAGTTTAACAACACCAGGTTAAAGTCCAACAGGTTTATTTGGTAGCAAAAGCCACACAAGCTTTCGAGGCTCTAAGCCCCTTCTTCAGGTGAGTGGGAATTCTGTTCACAAACAGAACTTATAAAGACACAGACTCAATTTACATGAATAATGGTTGGAATGCGAATACTTACAACTAATCCAGTCTTAAAGACTGGATTAGTTGTAAGTATTCGCATTCCAACCATTATTCATGTAAATTGAGTCTGTGTCTTTATAAGTTCTGTTTGTGAACAGAATTCCCACTCACCTGAAGAAGGGGCTTAGAGCCTCGAAAGCTTGTGTGGCTTTTGCTACCAAATAAACCTGTTGGACTTTAACCTGGTGTTGTTAAACTTCTTACTGTCCTTGGGGCAAACCAGGGTAGGTTACTGGAGGAGAAATTATTGTAGATGTATTGACTACATTGAGACAGTTTGGCATGGAACCTCAAGAGAGTTCTATAGAGTGGACCAATGTAGAGGTAGTTGAAGAGAATGGAATGGTTAACAATGTCGAAGGCAGCAGAGAGGTTGAGAAGGACAAAGTAGTAGCAGTCTCACTGGATAGGTTTTGATGAAGGCGATCACATGCTGTGGGTGGATCACGAGCTGATAGGGGGGGCAATAGTAAGCAGCGAAGAAGCAGTTGGGTAACAACAACATGTTTAATTATAGGTTCAACATAGGGAGATTGTTAAAGATAAGGGGATTGAATGGGCACGTAAGAAATGTGGTTATGATAGCAATTGCCAAAAGGCTGAAAACTATTTAGGATAAGGATAGTTCAACAATATTGGCAAGTTGAAATGGGATGAGGGTTAGTCAAACTGGATTGTAATCATAGAATGTTAAAGGACTGAAACAGGCCATTTGACCCATTGAGTGGGATTTTCTGGCTGCGGTCGCCCCAAAGCTGGAAAATCCCGCCCGAAGTCAACGGACCTTTGCATGGTCTGACCTTTGCCCATTACGACTCCCGTGGCGGATGGGCCAGGAAAAATCCCCCCATTATGTCTGTCTCTAAGTACACATTCCTGTGCACTCACTATATCCTGTAATATTGTATTTTCAAGAAACTATTTCCTCGTTAAAAGTTGTGGGGTCTGCTTCAACAATCTGTGGTACAAAATTCTGCATTGCTATTACTGCCTGCAGAAAGAAATTTTGTAAAATGTTTCAAGGGACACTCCTGATCCCAGCACTCCTCAATCTAGCAAACCTTTGTTCTATGCCTTACAATCTACAGCAACTCTGCCCTAGTGTCTTGGTGTGTATCATGGTAATGCCCCACATTTATCTTTTACGTACTTCTGTAAATTCACCTTCAGTTGCTTCAAAGTGGGGTGGCATGGTAGCACAGTGGTTAGCATCGCTGCTTCGCAGTGCCAGGGCCCCGGGTTCGATTCCAGGCTTGGGCCATTGTCTGTGTGGAGTTTGCACATTCTCCCCGTGTCTGCGTGGGTTTCCTCCGGGTGCTCCGGTTTCCTCCCACATTCTGAAAGACGTGCTGGTTAGGTGCATTGACCCGAACAGGCGCTGGACTGTGACAACTAGGGGAACTTCACAGTAACTTCATTGCAATGTTAATGTAAGCATTACTTGTGACTAATAAATAAACTTTAAGCTAACAAGTGTTCAGATCCCCGTAGAGCCTAATAAGTTTTAAGTGTAAATTTATCAGTGATACATGGAAAGAATTGTGTGACAAGATTTCATGTTTGAAGAACTTCACTGTAACAAACTAAAATCACAAACATTACTTAATAGGTAACTAATACACCAAATTACAGATAAGGGGCACAATCTTACTGCCCTTCACACCATGCTCCCGCTGCAGAAGACGGAAATTTTGTTGATTGGCCAAATTTCTGTTCACTGTGAGACAGGAAAATCCTGCTGGTGTGAATGGTCAGAAAATTCCGGCCAAGGTGTTTACCTATTAACCAATTGAAAATGCTTTAATGCCACGTTTGTACATTATGCCACACTCTTAGTAGATGTGTAGCCTTGTAGGTAAAGTCCCAATTCCTCCCGGCTTTTCAGCAGGCTTCCTTCTTCCTGCCACACTGGGTGAATCTTCCAGTGTTCTTTGACAGTCCCTTTACTCCATTGTCTGAGCATCATCAAACTGACTTCCAGCATCAAGGCACCCTGTTTTTGTTGGTAAAACCGCTTATAAATCCATCAACATGGTCTTTGTGAAACCTAAGATCGATGCAAATCATACCAGTAAATCAATAAATCATACCACATAACAGTGTGAAATCTCATTTAAATTTTCAATCTCAGTTGACAAATAGGTGCCACCTATAGGGCAATTACTTTCACTTTTGCTGTATTAGTTTGGTGGTATTGAGAACCATCACATTACACCTCTTTGCTAATTGAATTATAATTTAACTGCTTAATTTGGTGAATTTATATGTGGTGTACCTTTGCCAAAGATTTTGAAGTACAATATAGAGTATATCAGTCAATCACAGTCAAAAGTCTCTTGGACAATAGCCCAACACACAAAGCCCTGCCCGATCTGCTTCTAAACAGACGATCTTAGAAACTGAAAGGATACCCCATCCCCAAATGTGAAGTTGGTTTTTTGAGGTTATGTGAAGGCAAAAAAAGCTTTTGTTGCTGTGGCTGAATTGTGAATCTCTGATGTTGACACTGGATGCTGAAAATGAAGTCTTCTATTCCCTAGATTCAATATTGTTCACTTGGATGGGACAATGATGAGCTTTTAGGAGTTGAAGATAAGGATAGTGGACCAGAAAAAGTAAAAATGTAAAAAAGTACCAGCCCCAGGAAACTTCAAGGATGTGAAGATGGCTCAGAACTATGAAATATTCATAAAAATTGAAAATTGGAGAGTACGAGCAGAGGACCTTGGGACTGGCAGTCAGCAGTACTGAGAGGGGAATGCGAGAGGATGCCATTGAGCCAGGCAGTCAGCAGCACTTAGCACCCAGAACCTAACATCACATGAAAAACACAAGTTCATTGGTTTGTGAGAAACTGCTGTTAGAGAGGATTATCAAGTAACTGAGAATTAGGAAAACATTTTTAAAATAAGGGGCTACTTTAATTTAAGAAACACAAGGAACAGGCGAGTAAAGTTGAAGCCAGGTAAAATAAATTTGCATACGTATATTTTAAGTTAATATAAAGGAAGCAAATTGAAGTCATGGCAGAGAGCTCAGAGTTATGGAATGTTTGCCTTGTAGTATGTGGGAAGTCATGGATGCTCCTGGTGTCCCAGACGACCACATAGAATCAGATTTACAGCATTGAAACGTGCCCTTCAGCCCAACTTGTTTAAAACCACTAAGCTAGTCCCAATTGTCCACATTTGGCCCATATCCCTCCTTACCCATCTTACCCACATAACTGTTTAAATTAAATTGTACCCGCCCCTACTACTACCTCTGGCAGCTTGTTCCAGACACTGACCACCCTCTTTTTAAAAACATTTCCCCTCTGGACCCTTTTGTATCTCTCCCCTTAAACCTATGCCCTCTAGTTTTAGACTCCCCTACCTTTGGGAAAAGATGTTGACTAGCAGATCTATGTCTCTCATTATTTTTTAGACCTCTATAAGACCACCCCAAGTCTCCTATGCTCCAGGGAAAGAAGTCCCAGTTATCCAGCCTCTCCTTATAACTCAAACCATCAAGTTCCAGTAGCAACCTAGTAAATCTTTTCTGCACTCTTTCTAGTTTAATAATATCCTTTCTATAATAGGTTGACCAGAACCGGACACAGTATTCCAAGTGTGGCCTTACTAATGTCTTGTACAACTTCAATAAGACATCCCAACTTCTGTATTCAATGTTCTGACCAATGAAACCAAGCAATGCCAAATGCCTTCTTCACCACTCTGCCCACTTGTGATTCCACTTTCAAAGAACTATGAACCTGTACCCCTAGATCTTTGTTCTATTACTCTCCCCAACACCCTACCATTAAATGGAGTAAGTCCTGCCCTGGTTCGATCTACCAAAGTGCATCACCTCGCATTTATCTAAATTAAACTCCATTTGCCATTCATCAGCCCACTGGTGCAATTGATCAAGATCCCGTTGCAATCCTAGATAACCTTCTTCACTGTCCACCATGCCACCAATCTTGGTGTTATCTGCAAACTTACTAACCATGGCCCAAAAATCCAAATCATTAATATAAATGACAAATAACAGTGGACCCAGCACTGATCACTGAGGCACACCGCTGGTCACAGGCTTCCAGTTTGAAAAACAACCCTTTACAATCACCCTCTGGCTTCTGTCATCAAGCCAATTTTGTATCCATTTGGCTACCCTGGATCCCTACCCTGCGTGTTAGAAGACCAAAAATGTAGACAGATTTCTAAGTGCAAAAACAATATAGCAGTAATCATTGGGAACTTCAACTGCCTGAATATCAATTGGGATATAAACAGTGTGAAGGGCAAAATTCTTGAACTGCAGTCAAGAGAACTTTTTTTGGCTAGCACTTCCAAGCCCAATGAGAGGGGGTGCAATTCTAGATTTAGTCTTAGGAAATGAAGCTGGGTGAGTGGATGAAGTAGCAGTGGGGGACCATTTTGATGCTGACCAAAATATAGTTAGATTTAGCATAATTATGGAAAAGGACAGAACAGGAGTTAAAATTAAAATTCTAATTGAAAGAAGACAAATTTTTACAAAGCTGAGAGATGAGCTGGCAAGAGTGGACAGGATACAACTATTAGAAGGAAAAACTGTTAAAACAGTGGGTGACACAAGTCTACTGGCACAGTGTAGATATGTTCCCTGAAAGAAAAAGGATGATACTGCAAAAACTAAAACCCCCTAGTTATCCAGAAGCATACAGGCCAAGATAAAGCAGAGAAAGAAAGTTATGACAGTCACAGAAGACTTAATTCTGTAGAGAGGCTAGAGAAGTATAGAAAGTACAGGAGTGAAGTAAAAATGGAAATTAGAAAAGCAAAGAGAGAATAAGAGAAAATGTTCGCAGGGAAATCAAAGAAAATCCTAACATGTTTTACCAATATATGAAGAGCAAGAGAATAACTAAGGGAAAGGTAGGGCCTCAGTAACATACATGGTAACTTGTGGGTTGATTCAGAATATGTGGTCAGTGTTCTCAATGAGTACATTGTCTGTCTTCTCTAAGGAGAGGGATGAATCATTCTATTTAAATAGGAGTTTGAAATATTAGATACAATGAGCCTACAAGAGAAGAAGTATTGGAGGTACTGGCATCCTTTAAGGTGGCTAAATCGCCTGGGCCTGATGGGTTGTATGCTAGGCTGTTGAAGGAAGCCAGGGAAGAAATAGCGGATGGTCTAAAGATCATTTTCCAATCCTCACTAGATACACGAGATTCCAGCAAATTGGTGGTGTGTAATTATTGATTATTTTAAAATAGTTTGAGGTATAAGCCAAAATCTAAAGGCTAGCCAATCTGACTTCAATGATTGGCAAATTATTGGAAAATTCTGAAACAGGATACACTGTCACTTAGAAAGGCAGAGATTGATCAGGGATAGTCCGCATGCTTTTGTTTGGGGAAGATCATATTTAATAGAATGTTTTGAGGAAGTAACATGGAAGATTGATGAGGGTATGGCTATGGATTTTATCTACATGAATTTCAGTAAGGCATTTGACAAGGTCCCACATAACAGACTGGTCAGAAAAGTGAGATCGCATAGGAGAGGGGAAGGTGGCAGGTTGATAAAACAAAAAAAATGGCTGTGCCAGGAAAGGATGATGAATGATGGATGTTTTTGTAAATGGAAAGCAGTGGTGTTCCACAGGGCTCAGTGTTGGGTCCCTTGGTGTTTGTTGTACATATTAATGATTTAGACTTAAATGTGGGAAGCATGATTGGGAAATTTGCAAATGGCACAAAAATTGCCTTGTAGTTGATAGTGAAGATATCTGTTAACTCCAGAACAATAATAATGGTTTGGCTGAGCGGGCAGAGAAGTGGCAAATGTAATTCAATCTGGAAAAGTGTGAAGTAATGCATTTGTGAAGGCAAACAAAGCAAGGGAATACTCATTAAACAGGAAAATATTGAGGAGTTGAGGAAGCGAGATCTTGGAGTGCATGTCCACAGGTCCTTAAAGGTGGCAGACAGGTCGATAAGAAAACAAATTGAATTATTTCCTTTATTGTGTTAAAAATCAGGGATGGAATAATTGAACTCTATAAAACACTGCTTGGGACACAGCTCAAATTGTGTACACAGTTCAGGTCACATTACAGAAAGGACAAAATTGCTCTGGGGCAATAATTTTTAAAATGTTGCTAGGGTTTGAAAATTGCAGCTGTGTGGAGAGATTGGATAGGCAGGGGTTGTTTTCTTTAGAATAGAGGAGGCTAAGATGTGATCTAATTGAGATGTACAAAATTATGAGGGGCTTAGATAGGAGATACAGGAGAGACTTGGTTCCCCTAGCTGAGGGAGTCAATTATTAGGGGGCATAGATTTAAGATGATTGGTAGAAGGATTGGAGGGGACACGGGGAAAAACCTTTTCACCCAGAGGATGGTGGGCATCTGGAATTCATTGCCCAAGTTGGTGGTTGAGGCTGAACTGTTCAATTAATTAAAAAAGGTAGCTGGAACTGCATCTGAAATACTGCAACCTGCAAGGCTGCAGACCAAGTGCTGGAAAATTGGATTAAAATGAGCAAATATGGTCTTGTTTCGCTTTTTTGGCTGGCGCAGACATGATGGGCTAAATGGCCTCTTTCTGAACCATAACTTTTCTAAGGTTCTATATTCCTAAAAGTAGGTGCAAAGGATAGCATTCAATGGGTAAAGCGGAGTTGATACAAATTTGAAAGTGAAGCCAACAATTAATGGGGTGATAAAGGAGATTGAAATAGTCAACATGAAAAAGACTGATAAATGATAAAGAAACAAAAAGGCTCTTTAATACAATGGAAAATGGATGAAGAATGCTTTCTTATTTACAAATCATGGCAGAAAAATGCAGGTGCAGTAGAGAAGTAGAAAACCTCCGATTCCTTTGGCCCCAATCCCACTAAATGGTTGACCAAACATCCCTTCCTGACTTACAAGTTATCTCAGTAAGAAGTTTAACAACACCAGGTTAAAGTCCAACAGGTTTATTTGGTAGCAAAAGCCACACAAGCTTTTGGAGCCTTAAGCCCCTTCTTCAGGCGAGTGGGAATTCTGTTCACAAACAGGGCATATAAAGACACAAACTCAATTTACAGAATAATGGTTGGAATGCGAATGCTTCCAGCTAACCAAGTCTTTAAGATACAAACAATGTGAGTGGAGAGAGCATCAAGACAGGCTAAAGAGATGTGTATTATCTCCAGACAGGACAGCCAGTGAGACTCTGCAGGTCCAGGCAAGCTGTGGGGATCACAGATAGTGTGACATGAACCCAATATCCCGGTTGAGGCCGTCCTCACGTGTGTCACACTATCTGTAATCCCCACAGCTTGCCTGGACCTGCAGAGTCTCACTGGCTGTCCTGTCTGGAGACAATACACATCTCTTTAGCCTGTCTTGATGCTCTCTCCACTCACATTGTTTGTACCTTTAAGACTTGATTAGCTGTAAGTATTCACATTCCAACCATTATTCTGTAAATTGAGTCTGTGTCTTTATATGCCCTGTTTGTGAACAGAATTCCCACTCACCTGAAGAAGGGGCTTAAGGCTCCGAAAGCTTGTGTGGCTTTTGCTACCAAATAAACCTGTTGGACTTTAACCTGGTGTTGTTAAACTTCTTACTGTGTTTACCCCAGTCCAACGCCGGCATCTCCACATCATTACAAGTTATCTGACAGCTGATACGGTCTTATCTTCCTTCCAAAACTGCTGTTGTTAGCCACACCACAAAGCCACCCTCAAACTCCCTTTGCATCTCTACCCCACCTTTCTGTTCAAAGTCCTCCAAATCAATGCCAATCTGGCCCACAATTTCACACTTGGAAACATTCTGATTAGTATTTTGGCAGGGGTGGAAGCCTAAAGTCATGGCACATAACCTCTATCAGTTCATCTTGACCTTTGGAGCACTCAACCATGTCAATCACACCATCTTCCTCTGTGGATTTCAGTAAGACGGCCCTTCATTAGATTCTGCCCTATCCAGCCAATTGTACCATGGCTGGCACATCTTCAGTGATGTCATCTCTCCCATCTTGCACATCTGTAGACTAGAAGGATCTATCTTTCCTGGCTCCAACAGACCAAGAGTTCAGTAGGTCAGAAATATACAGACATTAGGACTCATGAATGGGAGAAGTCAGAAATGTCTGACATAGATATGTTCTGGTTTAGTAGGGTGCAAGTTATGAATCCATGATCAGATTGTTTATTCTTCATATGGGTATAGTGGCCATCTAGAACGAGACAACATCTAGATACGTATATCTCTAGTCACTCACTTACTGTGCTATTGCTGGCTTGTGCTTGATAGGACCCATCTGCAATATATTGTAAAGGGACGTTTTGCATCCGAAGACAGTCAATGCCTTGTTTAACAATTCTGTCCAGCCAATGGTACAACACACCCTCATGATGCCTTGAATTATCAGTATGGATTGTGCACTTAAAATCAGTGTGGTTTGAATGACCTTCTGACTAAGACAAAAGAGAGTGCTACCACTGACTAATGCAGAAGTCAACTATTCAATAAAACAGTAGAACAAAATTGTTGGAGGAAGTTGTGATTAAACTGTACAATGCTCCGGTCATGCCATACCTTAGAAGACTGTTGGGTGCCAATCTACATTATTAAGGGACTGAGCCTGAGGAAATATTAGAGAATCTTGGGCATTTTAAGAAACAGAGTTGGGTGGTGTGAATTAAGGTCCTTAGGATGCTTGAATTGAGAAGGGTTGAATGTCCTTTATTTTGTAATCCAGATTATTAGGACACTACCATTGTTCATAATTCTACAAATAGTATATTTTCAAATACAAATAGGGACTGAACAAAATCTTAAGAGGTCTCAATTGGGAGAAAGTAGTAATGAATGGAAGGAGGTAAAGTAAGGGAGAAGTCCAGTATAGACATTTTGTAATTTAGTAGCTATCAATACAGGGAAGCAACACTCAATTTTCAGATTCAAGGCACCAATCAAATCCCTGCTCCTGGTTCAGAGTTGCTGTGACGTTTAAATTGGAGAATCGAGTCATCATTTTTATAGTCTCATCTGCATGGAGTACCAGATTATGTCACCAGAAAAGACAGAGCAGTAAAATTTCATAGCAACAATCAGAAAAAATTGGTTTTGCCTATTGTCCAGAATGGGAAAGGCAACAATAGCAATTCATACATGCTTCTTTGTTATAGCTGGTCACTATTATTAGATTGTGCCTGTTGATTTTACATTTAGGGTACCAAAGGATTTATATGTCACTTGCAGTCTGAAAAATGTGTTCATAAGAATGAGTTTAAAATTCAAAAGTGCAGATAACGCTAGTCTTATTACCAGCACATGCATGCCGCTGTTTAAAAAAGGAAGGAGACAAAAGGCGGGTAACTATAGGCCGGTCAGCTTAACGTCTGTAGTAGGGAAAATGCTGGAATCCATTATTAAAGAGGAGATAGCAGGGCATCTGGATAGAAATGGTTCGATCAATCAGACGCAGCATGGATTCATGAGGGGAAAGTCGTGCTTGACAAACATGTTGGATTTTTATGAAGATGTGACTAGGGCGGTTGATGGAGGAGAACCGGTGGATGCGGTGTTTCTGGATTTCCAAAAGGCGTTTGATAAGGTGCCCCATAAAAGGCTGCTGAAGATTAGGGCACACGGAGTTGGGAGTAGTGTGTTAAAGTGGATTGGGGACTGGCTATCCGACAGGAAGCAGAGAGTCGGAATAAATGGGTGTTTTTCCGGTTGGAGGAAGGTAACTAGTGGCGTGCCGCAGGGATCGGTACTCGGGCCGCAACTGTTTACCATTTATATAGATGATCTGGAGGAGGGGACGGAGTGTAGGGTAACGAAGTTTGCAGACGACACAAAGATAAGTGGAAAAGTGAATCGTGTGGAGGACGGAGAAGATCTGCAGAGAGATTTGGACAGGCTGAGTGAGTGGGCGAGGATATGGCAAATGGAGTATAACGTTGATAAATGCGAGGTTATACACTTTGGAGGAAATAATAACAAATGGGATTACTATCTCAATGGAAACAAATTAAAACATGCTACCGTGCAAAGGGACCTGGGGGTCCTTGTGCATGAGACGCAAAAGCCCAGTCTGCAGGTACAACAGGTGATCAAGAAGGCAAATGGGATGTTGGCCTATATTGCGAGGGGGATAGAATATAAAAGCAGGGATGTCTTGATGCACCTGTACAGGGCATTGGTGAGGCCGCAGCTGGAATACTGTGTGCAGTATTGGTCCCCTTATATGAGGAAGGATATATTGGCATTGGAGGGAGTGCAGAGAAGGTTCACCAGGTTGATACCGGAGAGGAGGGGTTTGGATTATGAGGAGAGGCTGAGGAGATTGGGTTTGTACTCGTTGGAGTTTAGAAGGATGAGGGGGGATCTCATGGAGACTTATAAGATAATGCGGGGGCTGGATAGGGTGGAGGCGGAGAGATTCTTTCCACTTAGTAAGGAAGTTAAAACTAGAGGACACAGCCTCAAAATAAAGGGGGGTCGGTTTAAGACAGAGTTGAGGAGGAACTTCTTCTCCCAGAGGGTGGTGAATCTCTGGAATTCTCTGCCCACTGAGGTGGTGGAGGCTACCTCGCTGAATATGTTTAAAGCGCGGATGGATGGATTCCTGATCGGTAAGGGAATTAAGGGTGATGGGGATCAGGCGGGTAAGTGGTACTGATCCACGTCAGATCAGCCATGATCTTATTGAATGGCGGGGCAGGCTCGAGGGGCTGGATGGCCTACTCCTGCTCCTATTTCTTATGTTCTTATGTTCTTATGTACAATGCAGACTTCACACTCAGTAATGTCAGGTTTGCTCCTCACAAAAGAGCATGCAAAACGGCAAGGCTCCCAAAGCAACAAAGTTGGAAATTATACCTTAAATTGCAAACTTAAAATGTCACATTTAAGCTGGGTGCAGCTCAAACTTTGATTCCACTTGCCCTCGGTGCAAAGAATAGGATATTATATATTCATATACAAATTCTACAGCACTAAAAATATAAGAACTTGTATTTATTTCATATTATACAAAAATATTCAGCTAATGGAGTATCTTTATAGATTATATATGCAAATATGGCAGTTACTTTGCATAAAGCAAGGTCCCACGAACAGGTAAGTGGTCAAACGATATCTCTGCAGTCCTGTTGATTGAAGGACAAATGTGAGCCAGAGGTTTTTTTTTCTGTGTATGGTGCCATGAAATTTAAGCCAACTTGTACAGGCAGGGTCTCAGTTTAACATCCGAGGAGGGAAACACTTCAGACAATGCAGCACTGATGGTCAGGCTTGGATTATGTGCTTTAAATTCTGAATGTGGAGTTTAAACTCAATCTCCTGAATCAAGGGCACTACCATTGATTCAAGCTGACTACTACGTTATGCAAACTATGACTGAGTAAGCCAGGCAAAATGCTGTGGCTATCACAAAGGTTTACAATTAAAACATTAACTTGTTTGTTCTCTGTGCCGCATGTTGACTGATCAGAGTTTTTCCAATGTTAAGCTTGTGCAAATAGAGCTTCACTTAAGCTTCAAATTCTTTTACACTGACTAGTTGGGCAAAAGAATTTTACGAAAGTAAATTGGAGGAAGGTTGAATGTCTGTTTAGAGATGACACTGGAGATAGAAGTGTTTAAGCAGTGGTAGAATTTGGTCCTTTAATACTATAAATGGAGCTTTGTGGTTAAATGTCAGAAGGCTACGGATTCAAGACTCTTTCAGACAGCCCCAGCATGTGGAGATGTAAGTTTTTGCATTGAATGCAAGCAGACTGACTACCCTCATCCAAATCACATCTAGTTGTTCCTTCTGGTTTTGGACATAAAAAGGGTCTTCTTTCTACAGGACAATGTTCTGTATGTATTTTTTTTTGTAAAAAGTTTTAATTTTTATGCATGCATTTGGAATGAAACAAAGTGTAAACAAAGTTCAAACAGATCCATCACAGCAGCAATATGAGTTCCAGTTCCCCTCATCATTTCTGCTGCATGACAATGCGTACACTCAACCTATGAAGTTGATCATCACCAGATGAAAAATGGTGCTGGCAAAGAGAAAGTTTGCAAATGCTCGCTCTGGTGAGATGTCAATGAAATCTTCTTTGTTCTGAGGGTTGATTTGTATCTGCAAGCAAACTGCCGGCACAAAAGGCCCCCACACAAGCGATGAATCCAGACAGGAAGGTCCCAACCAGCACACAGTAAAGGAACTGAGCTACTCCGCTCAGCACCATGTACAGCAGGTACGAGTCCAGCAGCTTCAGCCAGAGCAGAGTCCCTGCTGTGGCTGAGTACCAACAACACCAAACCGCGCATCATTACAGAAAGGCCTGTATTTAAATGCAGTCAAAGAAATGGGAGCCATGTGTCACTAGACAACAATGTAGAACAATTAACATCCTAATCTGACATCCTTTCAGACTGCTGGAAATCGATTACCGTTAATTACAATTATCCAGTTGGAAAAAGTGCAGGATTTTTGAATTTTAAACTGATGGATTTTGAGATTAAAGTCTGTTTAGTCAAAACTTCAGGAAAAGTTTTAAATTGTGGGATGATCTTCAATAAATTAAATTCAATAAAGTTCTCTGGTAAGTGAATTTTGCTTTTAGATGATGAACCTGAATTTCTATTAAGCATACAGTTAACTTGCCACGGTAGTTTATGCTTCGATCTGGATTTCTGAAATACACTGCTGGCAATATTCTATTTGCAAGCTTTGCACAATGCCTGCTTAATCATTCATTCAACACACCCAAAAGTGAGTTAACTTCCAAATTATGATGTCAGTGAATGTCTATGCTGACTAACCACAGTAAGTGCACACAATTCCAGATTTAGATCAGGAGTGATTGATGTAGTCTGTTGAATCAGGTCTTTATTCTTGGGACAGGTTTCCTTAGTGGAACAGTATTGTCGAGGGCCACCTGTTTGTCTCATTATTTTATGGATCTAAATGTAGTAGTTTGAATTGGTCACATGAAGCAAATTAAATGCCAATGTGGTTAATACCTCAAGTGACATAAGTCAGCACCATCTCACCTTTGTCTGTCTTTACAAGCCATTGTAATCATCTTGAAGCATCAAGGACTGTTTAAATGTTGTGGGATCTGACGTCTGGGTCTAATACAAAACAGAATTTATGATACATGATCAAATATAATCAATTTACACAGATCAAAAGAAAAATGAGTATGACTAAAGTCAAGACCTGCACAATATAGAAGTTAAGAACATCAGAACATTTTAGGAAAATATTTTTGATGTTAAAGTTATATTTCTTTTTCTCTGGGCTTAGAAAGAACAAAGGCTGTAGTAGACTCCCAGGGGTCCTAACCAACATTCTTCTCAATCAACACTAATTAAAATCAATTATGTTTAACTGCAAAATGGCCATTACATGTACATGACCCCCTTTGAATTCAAGTGCTTTCAGATATATCTTTATACAAATGTGTTTTAAGATTCTTCCAAAACTACTTCAACAAAAGTGATTTCCTATTCAAAGTCAAAATTCTTTGAGGAAAGCTCATTTACAGTAAGCACCCTATTGAGGACTCCCAGTCCTCAATGATTAATTAAACAGGATCAATAAAGGATACAATTAGATGAACTACCAAGGATACAATTAAATTATGTGGCATGCTTACCACTACCTTCAAGGGCAATAAATGTTAGCCTACCTAGCGATGCCCACCCATAAATAAAAAGTCACAGATGTACAATCAAGATCGAATATACTAAATCCAATCAAATTATATCTCATCTAATTGATCTTTAATTTTGTTTAATAGCAGGAACATTGAAATTGGAAGAGTTGGTTAACTGCACAAAAGATCTACTGCCAAAGGTTATTCTTGGAAATCCTGCACCAAATCCAAGGAAGTGGTTTCATTTAATTTTCCAGATTTTCATTTTAATCCTGCAAGTTTCTGAGAAATACAAGATTTATAAACACACTTCATGTTCCTATAGCAACACTGTGATCCTTGAAAGCTAAAGGACAATCAACACAAAGGAATCAAGTGCTCTTAACATGATTAAGGTGGATTGGGTTCCACGTACATCCAAAAAAGCACATTCAAAATTAACATAGCTTCGTTTGTACAATTGTACTCAAATAAGCTCTAAAATATGGCTGCTGTGTAAAGACAACAACATTTTGCATTGAACAGCAATGACTGAAATAAGTCTGATTTACAAACCAGATTGTGCATAGATTTAGTAGTCTACATTCTGGACCAAAAAAGCCAAATCTTCAATTACCAATAAGTGATTCACATTACTATCTTCATACTTTATATGTCCCAACATAGGTTAGGATGAAGAGCTGCTCAGAAGTTTGCTTGGACCCAGTTTTCCTTATCCTGCAGGCAGAGCAAGAGCAGACTAGAGCTGTTTTTGCAACAGGCCATCATATCCTTTTTTCTGTTCATCTTGCTTCTTTGCATCCCCCTGCTGGGAATGAAGCTTCTCATGTCCATGTGCCATATCTACCTAGACAAAAGAATCAATTTATTAACCACACAGAAGTTATGATCCAGGTATGTCACACCTTATAAAGCATGATTGGGCAAATCCTAAATACAACCTCCACTAGAACGAACATAGAAGTATTTACTGCTTATGTTCCAGTTGGTGCAATTACTAGGAAAGAGTATTTGTAGAAGACTAATTTCTTCATCAAGCAATTTAATAACATATTTTGAAACAATAAAGTGCAAGTGCAGATTGATATTAAAATTCAAGCAACCATATCAAATGTATGCATCATTGGTTATACCTATATAAATTAAAGTAATAATAAATCAAGCCCAGACTGACAAGCAATTATGCCAGCTAGATGATTGAAAGATTAAATTAATCAGTCTCAGTTCTAAAGGCAATATGCCTCCTCACCATCAGCAATTAAACAAGCTAGAAAAATGACAGATGAGTGGAAGTGAAAAGATCACTGGTTGTTTCCAGGATACTCATTAGCCTGTATGAAAAGTGTAATAGTACATTTATTGGAATAATAGAACTATACTCAGAGATTACTCCACCTGATCTGCCAGTACACACAACATTGGCATCATCACCTTGACAAAGATTTAAGGCGAAAATTGAGACAAAACTGAAGCATTGTAATGAATTAGGATTGAGGATATTGTATACTTACAACCATCCTTTGCATTTTGTAGTTTCTTGTGCACCAACACTCCTTTCAATCTACCATTGGTAGCTGTGCTCTCAACAGCCCAGACCCACTCCCCTGGAATTTCTTCCCAAATTTAGCTCTCATCTCGTTAATCAAACTTTTGCTCACCACTCCTAATCTTTTCTCCTTTGATTTAGTACTAGTTTTTAAAAAAATCACTAGTATTGGAATATTTTCCTGTGTTAAAGGAATACATGCAAGTTGTTGTTAAGACTACTTTATTTTTCTTCCTGCTCTATATGTACTGCCTCATTTTGTAAAATTTTAATCAACAGATTCATTCCATAGAGATTTAAAAGGCCCTAGTCTATTCCTTGAAAGCAAACCATTACAACTAGAGCTAATCAAGTCTTCTACCATGAAAACATAAGTTGCGTCTGTCTTCATGATAGAAGACAAATTGCAAAACATCTCTGGGTGGGATTGTTGTCAATGCAGACTTGATGGGCCGAATGGTCTCCTTCTGTACTGTAGGGATTCTATGATTCTAAGGGGATAGGGTGGGAGGTGAGCCTGGATAAGATGCTTTGTTGGAGAGTCGGTACAGACTCGATGGGCCAAGGCCTCTTTCTGCACTGCAAGGATTGTGTGATCCTTCTTCTATGCGGACCTCTTCCTCCACTGTAAATATGGACATCTCGGAAACTAATGCTGAATCACAAAGGAACTCACCAAAAGTAACACAAGCAAAATAACAACATGGATGAAGAATGACAAATCCCCAGAACCAGACAATTTCCATTTCAGGGCATGAAAAGGAAGGAGAGACAGTGGTGGGCAACTTGCAGCCCACGAGACAGTTTGTTGACTGTTGCCCACTTGCAGGGTTGCCACATTCCACTGATTTTTGTCCATCTCCTATCGGTATAACTGAAGAGATATGCATGTAAAGCAAGAGCAGGTACATGCTGATTGCACATAACACTGACTGCAAGAACTGTGCACCTCCTTTGCTTCCAAAGTGTAAATATTCTTTGTTTTTATCATTTGAAGTTGATGATATTCTATTAATATGATTAAGCACTTTCTATAACTCATTATGAAGTATTTATTCGGCATGTATTAATTGTATTTAATCATATTCATGGGGTCATGGGTAGTGAACAAGCCTGATTTCAATCTTGAGGCCCACTCACTAGCCTAGGTAGCCCACTACTGAGGCAAGAACATTGTAGATGCCCCTCTATAATTTCCTGAAGTTCTCTCATTCAAGGGCTAAGGGCTACACAGTTTTGAATAGAGTCCAAATTCTTGTCCATCCACCTTCCTGTCCCTCAGTTCTCTAGATAGCAGAAGTTAACTAGGCAAGTAATGTATTTTTTAAAAGCAGTAACTAGGTTAAAAATTATTATGGGGCAAGAATAGGTTTATAAACCAAGAGGGTGAGGGAAACAGGCTACAAAACAAATGGAATGGGTGGGGGTGCAGAAAGAGGAGGAAGAAGGAAGACAGGAGAGTTAGAGGAAAAATGGCTGAGATATTTGTTCGAAGGAAAGAGAGACAAACGGAAGGACAGCTAGTACAGAACCTTTATTTTTGTCCATCAGCACACATTTACAGTGCTGATAAGTGAATCTAAGTGACATCAACATGCACAACTGACAGGTTCAGTTCCTTTAACTTGAATCACAATCCTAACTTCTCATATCTCAAGTCAGAAAATGCAGGTTATGAATGGAGTGGCACAATGAACAGAAAAGGAAACATGAGACTTATTGTAACCATTAGCAAGTGGTTCGGAAACCTGCAAAAAAATGTACAAGTACTTTTCAAGCCCAAGGGTCATAATGGACCTTACAAATGCCAATCAATTTGTATATCAGGAAATTTTCCCTTCAATTTACATACTTCCATGAAAATACTATTTGCACACGAGGAAGACAGCTACAAAGATACAGAGCAATGGAAATGAAAAGAAAATGGCAAGCATGAGAACATTGGACAATTAACAGGTGCAACATTTTTGACTAATCTTTCTGCCAAGAGAACATAAATAAGGTTTATTAGACTGTAATTTCAGAGGAATTCGGAGGATACCATAAATGCTAAAGCACAGCTCATGCAGCTTTTTAAAACTGCATATAAAACTCAAAACTGAGCCTATAATCTAATAAGACATTCCTAAAAATATTGGGCCAGAATTTCACTTGGCCAGTGAACTTATGGCACTCTTCATCTCATCCTTGCCCATTTAATTTCCACGAGCTTTTTTCTGGCAAGCTGAACAGGGAAGTGAGAAACAGTGCAGTGCTCACCACAGAACACCTGCCATTTATGCAATTGGACCAATAGATTAAAGCATTGTTAATGATCAGAGAATTTGAATCAGCCCTCCCCCATGGAGAGTTTGGAGAAGGAGGGCATTTAATCAGGCAGGATGATCAGAGTGGGACCACATCTCTCCCCTTCCTGGTACTGCCTCAATGATGTTAATTGTCTGTAGTGGAAAGGCAATTAATGCCCACTTAAAGGCCTCTTCCTGTTGCCACTAGAATTGACCCAGCAAGCAGGCTCCATGTGGAAATCCAAAAATACGAATCCTGTGAGGGTTGCTAACAGATTCCATGGACAGGGGATGAAAGAACCTTCTCAAGATGCCAGAAAGTGGGTGGAGAGGGCTGCAAAAACCAACACTTGCTGCTGACTCCCATCGCCCACCACTCACCTGTGGCTGAGTCTATCAGCAATCCAACACCTCAGCTGGATGCGGTACCAGTAGTAGCCACCGCCTCCCCATCAGCCTGCAATCCTTGATCCTGGGGAAGATCTGCTGTTACCTAGTTAAGTGCATGATTGGCACTTATATTTTGACTAGTTTTCCCAAAGAGGTAATGGGGGGGCTGGGCTCTCTCTAGATAACAGCCCAGACCCCTGTTGACTCCATTAAATACCACCCACTGTTTCTGGAAGAACAATGGCACATTTTGGATAGCAACTACCAGATGGGTATTTAATCATGCAGTTGGACTCATTTAAGTTTGCTGTGTGATTTACGTACAAAATAATGGTAATTTGACAGTAAATTCTGGCCAGATTACAGAGCTAGGTGAAAAGTTTGTCAATTACTAGCAAAATTGAAATTTATTTTGTTTTTCTGCAAGGGATTTTGAGATAGTTAACTCTAAGTGATGTTTCTAATAATTGCGTATAATGCAGGAATCTGGAGTTCACACGTTATAAACTGCAGCTATTAATAATCCTGTGAACAAGGAGATTATAGCCTTGAAGTTAGTTCAAACAATAAAAACTAATTACTGCAAAACAGCTGCTGCACATTATTGGCATTTATAAATGCACTATTTTGAAAGATCGAATGCCAATACAAGAATTATACAATAGTATGCATGTTCAGCTTTGCAGAGAAAATATATATAACAGTCCCTTGAACTTGCTTAAAATAAACATTAATAAATTAAATCTAAATAGAGTCATGCAATCAGACCAAGTTCTGACCACTGGCTCTGCATAATAATACCCATGGCATTAATCCAATTACTGTTCTGATTATACTATTATCAAAATACTGATGACCTGACATGGCACTAATAGAAAATTAACTTTGGCATTCCAGAAGGGGCAATGTGCCTTGTCCTCCTGATTATTCAGACACACCTTCTGAAAAGTGCAAGTGTGGGATAGAAATGACTTGCCTGCAATTTCTTCCAAGAGAAGTGTGCCATCACGAGTTCCAGGTTTTCTGCTTCTGCAATCCCACAATTTATTACAGTGGGGTGAAAAATCACAAGCTTGGAGTAAAGAGGCAAAGAATAATGGTGTTGTCTAGATTCACATGAAGAATAGCTACTTGACTGATGCCCATCATAGAATCCCGACAGTACAGAAAGAGGCCATCGAGCTTGCACCAACAACAATCCCACCCAGGCCCTATGCCCGTAACCCCATGCATTTACCCTAATCCACCTGACACCAAGGGACAATTTACCATGGCCAATCAACCTAACCTGCACGTCTTTGCAGTGTGGGAGGAAACTGGAGCACCTGGAGGAAACCCACACAGGCACAGGGAGGAGATCTGTGTGGAGTTTGCAGAGTCACCCGAGGCTCGAATTGAACCCAGATCCCCGGTGCTGTGAAGCAGCAATGCTACCACTGTGTCGCCCAGGAAGATAAATATCTGTGGACATTCAGTTCAGTAGCAAGTCTCTCTAGGAAAAATAACTAACAAAAAAAAGACTATTTTAAAGAGCGGCATAACGGAAGAGAGTTATAGGAATTAAGCCAAATAGTTGAATGCAACTCATTTGCAATACTGACCCACTATATGGTACCATAGAGAACAAAGTGCAGAACAAGATGAAGGATTATGAAATGATATGAAAATGGCAAAGAAAGGAGCACCAAGGTTGAGTGTAAAAAAAAGTTTACGTCAGCTGAAAAAATGATCTAGCCTAATCCCACTTTAGCTCTTTTGTGACATAACCCAAAGGCTATGAACCTTCTAGTGCACAGCCAAATACCTTTTAAAAGGCGATGTTTTATGTCCAACCCACCACTCTGGGTGAAAAGTTCTCCACCTCCCCCTCTTTATCTACAATTACTTTAAATCTATGATCCCTGGTTATTGACCTCACTAAAGGAAAAATCCACTATCTAGGTCCAGCAATTCCAGACACAGCAAACAACTTTAGCCTATCAAATTCTCCAGCTCTCGCTACTTTGTTAGAAATCTCCTCTATCATCTTTACTGCAGTCACACCCATTCTACAATTCAGGCTCCAGAGCTGTACTTTTGTACTCTGTTTTATATAGTTCTAGCATAATCTCCCTGCTCGTAGGTTTCAGCAAATGAAAGTATCCCTTATTTATCAACCTACTTGTCCTGCTATCTTCAGGGAACTGTGAAGATGCAGAGTGTAAATATTGTAAAGTGCCTCTGGGGCAATGTGGGGTTCTAGTTAGTTTAAGCAAAAATATACAGCTATCGGCAATTGGGAAAATAGCCTCATTTTATGTCTCGAACCAAACCATGTCCCAATTTGTAAAACAGGTTTTATTCTGCACACAGGTTTCCCATTACCTGATGCAGTGTGCAAATACACCAATGGAAAAGAATTTCAACCTAGAGACCTTCAATTTGTGGCATGGGAATTCACACGTTCCAGCAGACAACTGGCACCTAAAGAGACATCAAATGATTCCATAACAAACCCCCATGATATGCAAATTTAGGTAAAAAAATTAAATATCATTTACACTCGTTCACTCTCTGGTTCAATGGAGAGTGCAGGAGGGCATGCCAGGAGCAACACCAGGTGTCAACCTGGTGAAGTTACCAAACAGGACTACTTGCATGCCAAACAACAAACGATAGACAGAGCTAAGCGATCCATCCCTTAACCAATGGATCAGATCTAAGCTCTGCAGTCCTGCCACATCCAGTTGTGAATGGTGATGGACAATTAAACAATTCACTGGAGGCGGCTCCGCAAATATCCCCATCCGCAATGATGGAGGAGCCCAGCACATCAGTGCAAAAGATAAGGCTGAAGCATGTGCAGCAATCTTCAGCCACAAGTGCTGAGTGGATGATCTCAGCCTCTTCCAGTGGTCCCCAGCATCATAGATGCTAGTCTCCAGTCAATTTCATTCACTCCACGTGATAAAGAAACGGTTGGAGGCACTGGATACTGCAAAGGCAATGGGCCCTGATAACATTCCAACAATAGTACTGAAGATTTGCGCTCCAGAACTCGCTGCTCCCCTAGCCAAGCTCTTCCAGTACAGTTACAACACTGGCAGCTACCCGACAATGTGGAAAATTGCCCAGGTATGTCCTGTACACAAAAAGCAAGACAAATCCAACCCAGCCAATTACCATCCAGTCTACTCTTGATCATCACTAAAGTGATGGAAGGGGTCAACAGTGCTATCAAGCAGCACCTGCTCAGTGACACCCAGTTTGGGTTTCACTTGGGTCACTCAGCTCCTGAACATATTACAGCCTTGATTCAAACACAGACAAAAGAGCTGAAGTCCAGAGGGGAGGTGAAAGTGATAGTCCTTGACATCAAGGCTCCATTCAACCGAGTGTTTTTCCAGAGACCTATGTATTTTGCTGACTTCATGCATCTCTTTAATACAGCTCAGCAAATAAAAAGAACTCACGGAGACAGTAAATTCTAGTTGAAGACGTATTTTATTGCCCAGGCCTGGTTCCACCATGTGAGGGAGAGTAATTCAAGACAGCTCAAATTAAATCATTAAGACATTTTGTAATTATACTTCTTCAGAAATCATCTGCCCGCCTACTCTGTCCATCTGAATAGGATGGACCAATAATGTTAATATGGATTATTTACCTTGGCCAATTACATCCTACTCTCTGGCAGCATGAGAATTCATTGGTCCATAGAATCCAGAAGCTTCCGTGGCACAGTGGTTTGCACTGCTGCCTCACAGTGCCAGGAACCTGGGTTCGATTCCCAGCTTGGGTCACTCTGTGCAGAGTCTGCACGTTCTCCCCGTGTCTGCGTGGGTTTCCTCCAGGTGCTCCGGTATCCTCCAACAGTCTGAAAGACGTGCTGGTTAGGTGCATTGACCATGTCAAATTCTGCCTCAGCGTACCCCAACAGGTGCCAGAGTGTGGTGATTAGGGGATTTGCACAGTAATTTCATTGCGGTGTTAATGTAAGCCTACTTGTGACACTAATAAATGCATTTTTAAAAACGTCTTACGTTGGTAATAGATTCAAAGGTACCTTTCCCATTGTCTCTCAATTATGCAAGTCGTAGAGTTCAAGAGTTCCCATTCTCACTATCTGCTAAGCATTTCTTATCAGTAGAAAAGGAACTGTCCCATTCAGTTAGTGTCTGGGAACTATACTGATAAAAACTATGCTCCGTGTCCATATTGTTCTTAAAGAATGTGGTTCATCTCACTTAGCTTTCATCCCATTATGCCTTGGGCAGTCTGTATTTGGCCAAGGTGTACAGAATACTTTCAAAAATACATATTTAAAATCTCTAGCAGTGGGGGTTATATGTGTTTCTATGCAACTGAATCTTTGTAATTCTAGATATATTATACTTCTCCCATACTATATTCATCTACCCTAATTTTATTAGTCTTTCAGGACCAGACTATCCTTATTTCCTCTAACAGACATCAAGGAGCCCTAGCAAAACTGGAATCATTGGGTATCGGGGTGCAAATTCTCCGCTGGTTGGAGTCACACCCGGCACATAGGAAGATGGTTGTGGAGGGTCAGTCATCTCAGCTCCAGGACATCTCTGCAGGAGTTCCTCAGGGTAGTGTCCTAGGCTCAACCCTATTCAGTTGCTTCATCAATGACCTTCCATCCACCATAAAGTCAGAAGTGGGGATGTTCACCGATGATTGCACAATGTTCAGCACCATTCATGACTCCTCAGATACTGAAGCAGTCCATGTTCAAATGTAATAAGATCTGGACAATATCCAGGCTTGGACTGACAAGTGGCAAGTGACATTCATGCCACACAAGTGCCAGGCAATGACCATCACCAATAAAAGACACTAACCACCACCCCATGACATTCAGTGGTATCACCATCACCGAATCCACCGCTGTCAACATCTTTGGGGTTACCATTGACCAGAAACTCAACTGGACTCATCACATAAACACAATGGCTACAAGAGCAGATCAGAGGCTAGGAATACTGCAGTGAATAACACCTCCTAACTCCCCAAAGCCTGTCCACCATCTACAAGGCACAAATCAGAAGTGTGGTGGAATACTCCCCGCTTGCCTGGATGGGTGCAGCTCCAACAATACAAAAAGCTTGACACCATCCAGAACAAAGCAGCCTGTTTGTTTGGACCACATCCACTCCCTCCACCACTGATGCTCAGTAGCAGCAGTGTGTACTATCTACAAGATGCACTGCACCAATTCACCAAAGATCCTTAGACAACACCTTCCAAACCCACGACCACTTCCATCTAGGACGAGGGCAGCAGACACGTGGGAACATCACCACCTTCAAGTTTCCCTCTAAGCCATTCACCACCCCGACTTGGAAATATATTGCCATTCCTTTGCAGTCACTGGGTCAAAATCCTGGAATTCCCTCCCTAATGGCATTGTGGGTCAACTTACAGCACGGGGACTGCAGTGATTCAAGAAGGCAGCTTACCATCACCTTCTCAAGGGCAACTAGGGATGGGCAATAAATGCTGGCCTGCCAACACCACCCATGTAACACTAAATGAATTAAAACAATCCTAAAATCATATTTAAAATGAGACATCCAGCGTTTACACACTATTTCAGAGAGCTATACTAAATATTAGCAAGTTTTGCAGTGATTTTAGAGTCATGGTCATTACAGCACAAATCATCCATGCCTGTGGAGCAATCCACCCAGTCTTATACCCCCACTCCATCCCCATATCACAAAGGCATCTACACAAAAATGTCTACTCAATAATAGTCTAAGTCCACTCTTTGACCTAGGACTAGGTGACAATTCAGTAATGCTTACTTGACCCATCCAGATTTCTTCCCACTATTCTTAATTTAAATGCTGTGGACAATATCAGAAATATGAACTATATTTTGTTTAAATTAGATCACAAAAAAAATTAAAAGACTAAAATGGGTCATACTTGAAAACATCCCTTTGTCCCATAATTGTGTACTTAAAATATTCACACTGACTACCAATGTTTGTGCATGTTTATACATCCCCAAATATAGCAGATAGATCAGTGATTGAGACACGAGAGATACATTCCTTTATTAGCCGAGACAGAGCAGAGATTATGCTAGAATTGCATAAAACACCACATCATCACTCCTGCCAATATCCCTGGTTACCCTGAAAAGACCACCTTTTGGAGTGAAGGCTTTTAAAAAGAAAAACAACTGGCTTGATGTGAAGTCCGAGGGAATTTGGGTCCAGCTTGGGGACTGGAAGCCCATATGCTGGCCAGAACGGACAAGGGAGTTTCAGCTTCCCATCCCTGAAGAACACTGGTGAACCAGATGGGATTTGTACACCAAACTGCCACCATAAGGTTAACGTGTCGTATAGAAACTCCTTACTGCACTACGCCGTTAGCACCAGACATCCGTCTACCTTAGCTCAGAAAATCATGTCACCGTCGGAATATATTGCATGGGTTACACTATTACAACAAAATTTAAAGAAAATTGTTGCGTGACAGATACTGCCAGACCTGCTAAGGTTTTATTTTCTCTTTTGGTTTCAGGTTCCTCCATCCGCAGTCATTTGCTTTTATATTATTACATGACTTTGCAGGAGAACATAGTCCTACGGACTCGAATCATTAACTGCTTGTCTCTCTCTCTCTCTCTCGATGGCAGTCATGATGTGGAGATGCCGGCGTTGGACTTGGGTAAACACAGTAAGAAGTCTCACAACACCACTGAGTGGCTTCTGCGACCAAATAAACCTGTTGGACCTTAACCTGGTGTTGTGAGACTTCTTACTGTGTCTCTCTCTCTCCACAGATGCTGCCAGATCTGCTGCATTTTCTGTTAAGTGCAACAGCTATGATTGATGTTGATTTGGATGCAACCTCGAGAAGCTTTCCCCTGTCAAGAAAGAGTATATTTTGCCCCCACAATTTCTTGCTTTCTGCTTAAAAATACTTAAAATCGTCAATTCGCTTCTGAAAACAAAAAAAAATTAAAACAAAAACATATATTAGAACAAAGTTTGGAAGCTGTGTGAACTCACCGTGAGTTCAACGCTGACAATCTCTCACTCGCAGCACTTCACACTGACTGTAAAGAGCGCGCTGCTAATAATTGGAATCGCTGCCAAATCCAACCCCTCGCTCTCCAGCACGGGACCAACCGACATGTATTCCATCTGAGGGTCGCGCGGCCCCACCTCCCTTCAAACCCGCCAATCACAACCTTCGTAGGTTACGTCACTCTCCTTCTACCCCCCCGCCCCCTCCCCGGTCTGAGGAGACGCGACGGCGGGTCGTTCCGCCATTTTATGGCATGTTTTGGCTGGATGGAAGGGTATCATCTGGAGTTGAACGTCAGGGTGTTGGAGGAAATGGTCATTTCAGCTTTTGATGTATCATTTTTTTAACATCCTTGGGGAGAGTAGGGCGTGATTTGTAACCGGTAAGGTTAGCATTATATTCGCAATTACAGCGCAGGACCAGGCCATTCAGCCGAACAAGTCTATGTTGGTTTTTATGCCCCTCCCACTTTTCTTCACTAAACCCATCAGCATATAATATAAACAGAAAATGCTGGAAATATTCAGTTGACAACATGCAGACTGGAACAGGGTTCATGTTTCAGCACTTACATTAGAACAGATAAAATTAGCTTGAATCGTTAACCCTCTGCGTTTCTTGCTCCACAGATGCTCCTTGACCTGTTAAGTATTTCCATTGTTTCCTGATTTTATTCCAAAATTCTAAACATCTGCAATACTTTGTATTTATATTAATATATTCCTTTCTCCGAGATGCACTCAACTAGCTTCTCCTGAAATGAGTTTATGCTATTTGTCTCAACCACATCACGAGGCAATGAGTTCCACAGTCTCACCATTCTGGCATAAATAAATACTTCTTGATTCCTTACTGGATTTATTAATGACTAACTTTCATGGTCCCTAGTCTGGATTCCCCATAATGGAAATATTTTATTTTGGATGAAAGATAATTGAAGATTAGTGTTACCCTTTTTATGAGTTAAAATTTACTGTTTGTATTGTGTTAAGGGAATGACTGATGGTAAATCCCGAGTGTTATGTATGTGGGGCATGGCTCACATATAACATCGAGTGTTATTACTGTTTGTAATGTGTAAATAGTTAATTGTTATTTCTGGGTGGGGATTGCTATTTAGAAGGGAGGAGTGTAATGTATGCGGGGCGTAGCCCCTTTAAGCAGATGGGTCAGGTGACCCGAGGCATGGGGTGATCTGCCCGGGAAACCGCCCCTACTGCCACTTGAGGGCTGGAGTGTGAGAACTACACTTCCATAATTTACCCTATTGTTCTGTGGCTTGCCTTTTCATGTGATTTCTTTGAAAAAGAATGACCAGGGTGAGGTTAGGGCCGGTCAAGGACAGTAGTGGGAACTTGTGTATGGAGTCAGTAGAGATAGGCGAGGTGATGAATGAATACTTTTCTTCAGTGTTCACCAAGGAGAGGGGCCATGTTTTTGAGGAAGAGAAGGTGTTACAGGCTAATAGGCTGGAGGAAATAGATGTTCGGAGGGAGGATGTCTTGGCAGTTTTGAATAAACTGAAGGTCGATAAGTCCCCTGGGCCTGATGAAATGTATCCTAGGATTCTGTGGGAGGCAAGGGATGAGATTGCAGAGCCTTTGGCGTTGATCTTTGGGTCCTCGCTGTCCACGGGGATGGTGCCAGAGGACTGGAGAATGGCGAATGTTGTTCCTCTGTTTAAGAAAGGGAATAGAAATGACCCTGGTAATTATAGACCGGTTAGTCTTACTTCGGTGGTTGGTAAATTGATGGAAAGGGTCCTTAGGGATGGGATTTACGACCATTTAGAAAGATGCGGATTAATCCGAGATAGTCAGCACGGATTCGTGAAGGGCAAGTCGTGCCTCACAAATTTGATAGAATTTTTTGAGGAGGTAACTAAGTGTGTTGATGAAGGTAGGGCAGTTGATGTCATATACATGGATTTTAGTAAGGCGTTTGATAAGGTCCCCCATGGTCGGCTTATGATGAAAGTGAGGAGGTGTGGGATAGAGGGAAAGTTGGCCGATTGGATAGGTAACTGGCTGTCTGACCGAAGACAGAGGGTGGTGGTCGATGGAAAATTTTCGGATTGGAGGCAGGTTGCTAGCGGTGTGCCGCAGGGATCAGTGCTTGGTCCTCTGCTCTTTGTGATTTTTATTAATGACTTAGAGGAGGGGGCTGAAGGGTGGATCAGTAAATTTGCTGATGACACCAAGATTGGTGGAGTAGTGGATGAGGTGGAGGGCTGTTGTAGGCTGCAAAGAGACATAGATAGGATGCAAAGCTGGGCTGAAAAATGGCAAATGGAGTTTAACCCTGATAAATGTGAGGTGATTCATTTTGGTAGGACAAATTTAAATGTGGATTACAGGGTCAAAGGTAGGGTTCTGAAGACTGTGGAGGAACAGAGAGATCTTGGGGTCCATATCCACAGATCTCTAAAGGTTGCCAGTCAAGTGGATAGAGCTGTGAAGAAGGCCTATAGTGTGTTAGCTTTTATTAACAGGGGGTTGGAGTTTAAGAGCCGTGGGGTTATGCTGCAACTGTACAGGACCTTGGTGAGACCACATTTGGAATATTGTGTGCAGTTCTGGTCACCTCACTATAAGAAGGATGTGGAAGCGCTGGAAAGAGTGCAGAGGAGATTTACCAGGATGCTGCCTGGTTTGGAGGGTAGGTCATATGAGGAAAGGTTGAGGGAGCTAGGGCTGTTCTCTCTGGAGCGGAGGAGGCTGAGGGGAGACTTAATAGAGGTGTATAAAATGATGAAGGGGATAGATAGAGTGAACGTTCAAAGACTATTTCCTCGGGTGGATGGAGCTATTACAAGGGGGCATAACTATAGGGTTCGTGGTGGGAGATACAGGACGGATATCAGAGGTAGGTTCTTTACGCAGAGAGTGGTTGGGGTGTGGAATGGACTGCCTGCAGTGATAGTGGAGTCAGACACTTTAGAAACATTTAAGCGGTTATTGGATAGGCACATGGAGCACACCAGGATGATAGGGAGTGGGATAGCTTGATCTTGGTTTCAGATAAAGCTCGGCACAACATCGTGGGCCGAAGGGCCTGTTCTGTGCTGTACTGTTCTATGTTCTATGTTCTACCTCCCTGGTAGTCTCGGACTTAACACTGGCGATGAACGTCGGTGCCTTGCTTCTACAATCATGAGGGAGCAAGGATCTTCGTTTTTCTCCACTGCAGACAATTGAAGGACCCACAGCAAATATATTGCTGGGGGGTGGGGGGGGGAGGCGCGTTCAGAATCTCGTGGCAGCCACTGTAAGTACAAGACAGAGAGTGGGGGAAGGAAACGGTTACTCGGACTCGGGTGCAGTGATGGAACTACTCGCTACAGCGCTGCTGATCGCTGAAGATGGCGGGGTGCGTGAGGAGTACTGCAGTCATTGAGGGACCACAATTGGCAGCCAGGAGTCAGTGCAGGAGGAAAAGGCTTCGGGCCTAACCACACGAAGGCGGGAAACCAGCCAGGAATCAGCACGGGAGGAACAGGCTTCGGGCCCAGTTGAGTTGAGGCAGGAAACATTGCCGCCGCCAAGGTGAAATGGCGGGAAAGTTCGGGACCATCGGAGAGTTCCACGAGGAGGCTAACGCATGATCGGCTGACATAGGGAGATTCAGTATTTTTATTGCAGCGAACAAGAGTCAAGATGACCTCGTTATCCCAGTATTCCTGAGCACAGTGGGCAGTAAAATGTTCGGAGTCCTGAGGAACTTACTGCAGCGAAAAAAACCAGGTGATAAACCATTCATGGAGTTGTGCAGGTTATTGAAGGGACACCACGCCACAGCAATTGCAAATTGCAGAACAGTACAGGTTTTACAAGCGGGACTGACTGGAGGGCAAAAAGACTATTAAATTTGTCACGGCTCTCAAAAGCTTGGCAGTATTTTACGCTTTTGGAGCTTTCCTCAGGAAGCACTGCGGGACGTCTTGTATGTGGTTACTACAGGAAGAAATTAGGCAAAGATTGTTAACGGATTAGATTTCAAAAAGGCTTTTGAGATCTCACTATCCATGGATTGGGCTGCCACAGAAGCCTCACACTTAGGCACGAGAACAACCGTATACAATATGGTGGACATCCCAGGAAATCAATTGAAGCCTGAGGAGGGTTGTCAATGTGTTATTGTTATGTTCTTATGTGGTAAAAAGAGATGTCATTATTCTTATGTTCTTATGTGGTAAAAAGAGACCAGTGGCTGGATGAGTGGAGCTCAGTGTTGGAACTGTAGAACGGGCCACTTTGCCCACAATTGTAGAGCATCAGAGGCCCAGAAAGGTGCAAAACAGAAGTGACCAGGCCCTAAAACCAGGATGAAGTGGTGAGTCGTCACTGTTGAAAGAGTCAAGGAATTGGCAAGATCTGCGGACGAAAAGGAACTGAAGGAGAGATTAAAATTCAAACTGAACGTGCTGTCAGTCTGTGGTGACGCAGAGCAATTTGGGCGTGCCCAAACTAGAAGAGAAGATTGTGAGGATGGAGGTGGACATGGGCGGCAGTGTCGGTGATTCGGGAGTCCATATCTAAAGAGAAACAGAATCATCTTCCCTTGAACCCCGCAAATATTGTCCTGAGAACCTATACAGATCAGGTGGTGCCTTTGAAGCGTTATGTATCCACCATGGTGCAGCTGAAGGACCAGTATACCCGTCTCCCCTTGTACGTCGTTCTACATTGTTTGGAAGAGCTTGTGTGAAGCAATTAAGACTAAATTGGGAAGTAGTAAACAGACACACAGAAGCTTGTTTGGGTCTGAATGAAATATCGGGCAGATCCCAGGAGGCGTTTAATGGAATCCTGAGGGAGATGAAAAGTGTGAAGGTGAATATATGATTGAAACCAGGAACTGGCCCCAGGAGCATGAAAGCCCGGCCAGTACCACATGCAATTAGTCCAAAGTGGAGGCTGGAGAGAAGGGTAGAGTTGGGTGTTTTGGAATCAGTGGCCACGAGTGAGTGGGCCATCCTCATAGTCCCGGTCATGAAGACTGATGGATCCATGAGAATATATGGGGACTTTAAGGTCACGGTGAACACAAACTTATGTGTGGAACAGTGTCCATTACCCCTCATCGAGGATCCCTTTAGTGGCCTGGCTAGGAGGAGAAAATTCACTAAGGTGGATCTTTCCCAAGCGTATCTGCAAGTGGAGGTGGCTGAGGATTCACAACCGTTGTTAATGCTTGTCACCCAAAAGGATTGTTTCGCTACAAGCGACTATCTTTTGGAATTACTTTGGCCATGTTCCAGAGGGCAATGCACCAAATTCTGAGCTGTCTTCAGGGGGTACAGTGTCACTTAGGTTACATATTAATCACAGGTGCCACCATCGGGGAATATTTACTGTAATCTGGAAGAGATGCTGAAGAGGCTGCAAGAACACGGTCTGCAAATTAGGAGAGACAAATGCAAATTTTTCAAAGACTCAGTGGAGTACCTGAGTCAGTCATTGACAGTGAGGGGTTGCATAAGGCTCTCAAGAAACTAGCAGCTATGAAGGCCCCTAGACCAGGGAATGTATCAAAATTGTGGTCCTTTCCAGAACTATTCAATTATTATGGCAAATTTGTGCTGGATCTAGTGATGGTATTGAAGCCTCTGCATCGATGACTGATGAAAGGTCAGACATGGCAGTGGACGTCAGAATAGTGGCAAAGAAGGCACTAAAGGTGTTTGGGTTTTGGTACACTTTAACCCAAAGTTACCTATTCAGCTGGCATATGGCATGTCACCTCGTGATGGACAACAGAGAAGATTGACCTTTCGTGTCGCGATCAAAGCAGAGGGAAATTATGCCCAAATCGAGAAGGAGGCACTGAATATCATTTTTGGACTGGTGAAGTTCCACCAATTCCTTTATGGCCGGAAATTTGTCCTAGTGACAGACCACTGACTACTCAAAAGAATTTTGGGTCCCTATTCGGGTATTCCATCAATGGCGGCTGCGAGGTTGCAAAGATGGATCTTGTCAGCACATTCGTATGAGATCCGTTATCACCAGTCGGACCAACACGCCGACGCATTATCGAGACTACCTTCGCCAGGGAACAGGGAAGATTCCAAGGAGACGGTGAAGATAATGTATTTTTCACGAGAATAAAGTTCTGACTACGGCTGTGAATGTTAAACAAGCCACAAGAAAAGGCCCCATACTGAGTTGAATGTTAGATCTCGTCCAGAGGGGAACAACGTATCACAAGAAGGACCCAGTTGAGGCCCTACTTGAACCGACAGTGAGAAATGTCGGTACAGGACGGCTGCTTGTTTTGGGGTATGCCGGTCATTATTCTGATCTTGTTGAGGAAGAAGATGTTATCCAGCTGCACCAAGGTACAGATGAATGAGGTAGCCAGGAGTTGCGCCTGGTGGCCAAACATTGATGCTAACATGGAAGAGCAAACAGGAGCGTGTGTAGCATGCTCCCATATTTGGAAAATACCATTAGCATCACCATTACATCCTTAGGTGTGGCCAAAAGGATTGTGGGAATGCGTCCATATTGATTTCGCTGAGCCAATGGAAAACTATACTAGTGGCTGTGGACACATGCTCTAAGTGGCCGGAGGTGATATGCATGAAAACAACTACCATAAAGGCATCCCTGGACAGGCTTGACGGCATGTTCTTCAGGTTCGGTTACCTGGAGGAAGTGATAAGTGACAGTGGACCACATTTTGTGTTGCAGCAGTTCGAAGACTATATGGAACTGCATGGCATTCGGCATGTAAAGTCTGCACTGTATCATCTGGTGATGAATGATCTAGCGGAACTGGTGGTAAAACCTTCTTGGAAGCGCCAAAGGGGGAAACGTCGTTGAGGCAAAGAGTGAACCAGTTTTTAAATATGTGTCAAAACACACCACATGCAACGACAAAATGCCCCCAGTCGACGTTGATGATGGGAAGATAGTTACGGACAATGTTCAATTTACTGAGGCTGGAAGAGACCAGGTGAGTGCTGGAGAGGAGTCAAGAGAGGCAGATGGAATGGCGAGCTGAACATGCAAAACTAAAAACTTTTCAAAAAGATGAAGCGGTTCTAGCGAGGAACTATGCGTCAGGAAGGAAATGGATTTTGGCAGTAATACTAGCCAAGACTAGACCGCTGTCCTACACTGTGGAGATGCAAGACGAGTTGCTGTGGCATAGACGTGCAGACCAATTACTGGCGACACTGTATCAAGGAGTGGAAACAGCAGCTGGGGAGATGAAGACGGTTCAGCGAGAACTGGCAAAGGTTCCTGAGGAAGGGAGCAGGGACCCCATGGCTACACCTTTGGCTGAACTGGGAACACCAGTAGTAGTGACTGATGTGTGAATGGAAGAATCACCAGAGCCGCGATTGCAGGAGAGAGACCAAAGGCTGGTTCCAGCTCCCAGTAAACAACCTCCACGGAACCGTCGGCCTCCGGACTGATTGATTGTGTCTATATAGCGTCAAGTATTATCACTGTTTGTAATGTGTAAATAGTTAATTGTTATTTCTGCATGGAGATTGCTATTTAGAAGGGAGGAGTGTAATTTTTACGGGGCGTAGTCCCTTTAAGCGGACGGGTCAGGTGACCCGAGGCATGGGGTGATCTGCCTGGGAAACCGCCCCTACCGTCACTCGAGGGCTGGAGTGCAAGAAATACAGTTCTGTATTAAACCCTATTGTTCCTGTGGCTTGCCTTTTTGTGTGACTTCTTTGAAGCTACCTGCCTGATAGTTTCAGACTTAACACCGAGTTATTCAGATCCCAGAAGGAAAACTTGAAACAACTGGACCTCAAGTATGTTTGCAAAGTGTATAATATGCAAAGAAGTTTGAAATCCAGAAATGATGTCCCTGACTAATTGTGATAATTTTATATACAAATGTTATTAAGAAATTTTTAAAAAGTAAAACATAAGTACACTTAAATAAGACAGGGGCTTTACAAGGTATCTATACTTTAAACAAGTCCAAACAATTTTTATTACACTACCTTCAGAGCTAACGCTCCACAATCTGTTTCTCAACACCTTTAAGATCCGTAAAAATCCAGTAACTTTTACCATACAGTGCCTTCACATCTGATGGGATTGCTTCTGAAGTTAACCAGCAGTTTGTTTTTCAAATCTGGCTTCCTTGCCGGTGCTTATTGGGAGTTAAACAACTATTCCTGCTGTTGGCTGAGATTTATAGGTTTCAATATCCCCTTAAATATGTTTTTTTCCTTTGATCTCTCCCTCATCTTGCCTAATTTATTTAGAATCTTTCTCTCTCCCAGACTTAATTGACTTCTTCTCATGATTTTAGCTTTTAGAATTTTAAAAAAGTAAACTTACTTTATCCACCTTGCCTATGACATCTTTCTTTCACACTTTGCAATATTTATCCTTTGAATCCTAACAACCCAGCCAGATCTATTCTTGTTCTTACTAAATTACCTTAGGTAAATATCTATCTGCATTCTTGCTAGACTCGTTAACATATCAAATGCACAGTTTAGATTTGCCTTAATTATCTTCCCAACTGTTTAAAATATGACCAGAATGTAAACAACAGAAAATATTAGATTTACCTGATACGTTTTTGTGTCACCTTCACTCTTTTCGAAAAAGAACCATCATAATTGAAAAAAATGTTTCCTTTTCTACAATTATTTTATGTTATTCCCTACTTCAGCGTTTCCCAAACATCGGAACCCCTAGTGACTTCTCAAGAGCAGTGGGGAACCCCAAACATTCCTATAATGTCGATGCCCTTTTTTGCCGCGAAGTAGGTGCAAGCACAGAAATCAAATGTAAACAAGTCATTTCTAGTTATATCTACGCATATATCACCAGTAAAGCATTATTAAGATCTGAAGGCTGACCTTCCTGTTATCTTCAGTGAGAGGACTGATGCTGCCTCCTTTACACATTCAACAGCTTGATGTGAGAGGCATACAATCACAAATACATTCGCCAGCTGCATAAGTCATTCATATCAACTGCTCTGGCTAAGCCCCTCTGAAATAATACTCACTGACGCCGCTCTTCTTGTCCCCACCTTGCTGCCTCTTTGCCTCTGGCGCCTCTCCTGCCGCTGTAGATGCTGCCACTGCGGGCCACCTGAACTGCCGTTGCTTTAGGCCTCCTGAACTGCTGCTGCTACCCCTACCTAACCTGCCACCACCTGAACGGTTGCCACTGCCCCTGCCTGAACTGCTGCTGCTGCTTTTTCACCTGCCGCCATCAACATCTGACTCCAGCTTTCTTCTGGTCTTTATGCCTGCCAGCTCACCTTTCATCTTTGTTGCTGGCCTGGGCTTTTATGCCCAGCAACAGTGAGATCAAATGGGCCAATCAGAGCACTGAATGATGATAAGCTAAATTCTCAGTGTGAAACCTGCAACGGAAGTTCAGGCGACCCCCAGTGCTCTAAGATGCCTTAATCTGATTGGCCTATTTTTCCTGCTTATTTTTAAATCTGGAGCACTGCAACCGATGTTTGCCACTCACGGTGTCAGCGCCAGTGTCACGGACTCCCTGGAGATGCCTCACGGATCTCCAGTGGGCTGTAGACCCAGTTTGGGAACCCCTGGCCTACTTTTTTCTAACTTGCATACTGTTACATTGCAAGGTGTATGTATTAACATGACGATATACCCCAAAAATAGAGCCCATGTTAGTTTATTTCCCATTGGCTTCAAATGCCCAATTTTATTCACAACTTCAATCCTTGATAATGCATCTGCAATTATGTTTTCTCTCCCAGCCTCATGTATAATTTTTAAGTTAAATGGTTCTAATAACAGATTCCATCGAAACAGTCTGCTATTCCGATCTTAAAACTTTTTCAAAGATCGCAAGGGATTATGGTTCATATAGACGATGGTCTATGATAAATTGTTGACATGGTAAACTTCAAAATGTTGCAATGCCAATACCAAACTCAGTGTTTCCTTCTCAACAATAGTGTATTTCTGTTGATGAACATTCAGCTTTCTTGAAAGATATCCCATAAGCCTTTTGAGACCTGTGTCATCTCCTTGTAATAACAACACCAATGGCAATATCACTCGCGCTAATAGCCATTTTAAATTGGCATAATTTCGTGGCACTATAGCTGGCGCTGTTTGCCAACAGTGCTTAAATTTCTGAATTCATTTTGGCGCACGAATGTCCACTTAAACTTCTTGTTCTTTTTTAAGAGTTCAGTTAATGGAGCAACCACGTTGCCAAAATTTGACACAACCTTCCTGAAGAATCTACACATGCCTGGAAATCGTAGAACCTCCCTGTTTGTTGAAGTCTCTGGGAACTCTGTCATCGCTGTTATTTTTGTATCTTATGGATCATCTGACCATTTAACAGTTTGTCCTAAATATGTGACTTGTGAATTTGCAAGTTCATCTTTAGCCAAGTTACCACCAAATTAGCTTCTTGTAGATGATTGAGTAGTTCTTTTAGATGCTGCAAGTGCTCCTCCCAATACCACCAAATCATCAATGTACACAACACGATGTGAACTTATAAAGCCCATTCAGTGTTACAAAGACTGAAACCTCTTTCACTCTTCCTGATAGAGGTACTTGTCAATTTTTTTAGCAAGTCAGTTTTTATAATGAACTTTGACTTTCCCACTTTTCAATGTAGTCCTCCAAAAAGTGGAATTGGCTACAAATCCGCTTTTACTGCATTCACCTTTCAACAGTCCACACACCGTCTTTGTGTTCCATCCAGCTCTGGTATCATATAGATAGGTGAGCTCCAATCACAACAATTCAATTTAATAATGCACTTTTTGAGCATAAATTCAATTTCTTTTTGCAGTTGTGATAATTTTATTGGCTTCAGCTGATAAGGATGTTGCTTGATTGGAACAGAATTTCCCACATCTACATCTAGCATGGCTACCTTAGTTTTCCCAATTTGTCCCCGGAAAAAGTTCTATACAACTTCAATAACTCTCCCCACTCACTTCGATTCTTATCTGGAAGTGCTTTCACATTTTTAAGCACTTCCTCATTCTCCAGTTGAATTTGAGGAAAGGCACTTTCAGATCTTTTAACTTCCTTTTCTTGATTCATCACTGCCAATATTTCTTGTTTTGGTTATCTTCCCTGTCAAAATACTTCTTGAGAATATTTTTGTGACATACTGTCTTGGTTTTTCTCTATTTGGAGTTATTTTCAGATAGTTTACTTCATTTACTTCTCAATTTGGTACAGCCTGTTAAACCTAACTTTTAATCGTTTGACCAATACCAGCAACAAAACTAATACCTTCTCCCCAGCTATAAAGTCCTTCATCTGCTTCTCACTTCCTGTGATATTTTTAAATACTCTTTTGCTAGTTCACATGCTCAATCTAATCTTTCCCTTTTGATACATAGTCCAAGAGTGTGGTTTCTGAATTCTTATTCACTAACTTCCCCTGAATTAGTTTGAGTGATCCTCTGACCTCACGACCATATACCAATTCAAAAGGACTAAACTTAAATTGAGTCATTAGGTGCATCTTTAATGGAAAATAGTGAGAATGGAATTCCTTGATCCCAGTCTTGTGGGTAATCTTAACTATATGTCCTCATTATAGTCTTTAGAGTGTGACGCCCTTTGTGATTCTGGATGGCAATTTAAATTGCTTCATCTTTAGGTTTTTCATGACTTCCCTGAACAACTGTGATATGAAATCTGACCTCTGATTCTACTGTATTTCTTTTGGTAAACCATATCTGGTAAAGAATTTGGTCAATTCCTCTACAACCCTTTTTGCTGCAATGTTTCTTCAATGGTATTGCTTTAGGGAATCTAGTAGATACATCCATGACTGTCAGCAAGTACTGATTTTATCTTAGAAAGAGGTTCCACATAGTCTGTTCAGACACTAGTAAAATGTTCCTCAAATGCTGGGACAGGAATTGAAAGTTGCAGGTTTTACTACTGCTTTTGGTTTTCCTATTACTTGACATGTCCGACAGAACCTAACTACTTATTTATGCAATCCAGGCCAGTAAAACTTTCTGTATTTTAGCCTGAGGTTTTTAAATTCCTAAATACCCCTCTAATGGAACTTCATTAGCCACTTGCAGAATTTCCTTCCTGTATCCAGATGGTATTACTTGATGTATTTTACTCATTTCTCATCTGCTTGAACATGAGAAAATCTCCTCTTTCTCAATACATTATCCCTAAGACAATATTCTCATAATAACATCATGAGCCTACCAACAGCAAATGTAGGGAGGAACCAGCCTGTGATTGGATGAGCAGCAAAGAATGGGAAGGTAAGTATTGAAGGCAAATTTCAGGGCATAGAATGCAAGACAACTGGGACGGAGCTCAGGAGAGGCAGCTGGAGTGGTGGTGCAGAACCCAGGCCAGGCAACTGAAGCAGCAGTGCAGGCTCCATATGAAACACCTGGTGCGACAGTGGGAGGCCCTGACAATGCAGCTGGAGCAGCAGTGAGGCCTAGGTGAGACAACTGCAGTGGCTAGGCAGAGTCCACGCGAGGCAGCTGGAGTGGTGGTATGAACCCAAGTGAGACAGTTGGGGCAGCGGTGCAGAGCACAGGCAAGACAGCTATGGCACAATTTGAGGCCCAGGTGAGGCAAGAAGCAGCATGCAATGCCCAGGTGAGACAGCTGGAGCAGTGAGTGAGTATGCGCAAGGGGATGGGAGGAGTCTGCGTGCATGAAGGGGGGTTGAGTGTGTGTGTGTGGAGAGAGAGAGTGTGTATGTCGGGATGTGGGGAGAGATTGTGTGTTTGAAGGTGTGGGAGGAATGAGTGTGAAAGGATGGGGGAGTGTGTGTGTGAGGAAGAAGGGAGTGTGTGTGCGGGGGTTGGGAGAATGTGTGAGGAGATGGGGAGAGAGAGTACATGTGCGGGGTTGGGGGAGAGAGAATGTGAGGGGCGGGGAAGTGTGTGAGGAGTTGGGGGTGGGGAGAGAGTATGTGGGGGTTATGGAGGACAGTGCATGGAGACTTGGGGCAGAGAGTGTGTGTGAGGCTAGAGGAAGAGCGTGTGCATGGGGGGGGAGGGGGAGAGAGGGAGTATGCATGTAAGGGTGTGGAGGAGAATGAATGAGGGTACAGGGGAGAGAGTGTGAGGAGAGTGAGTGTGTGGGGATTGTGAAGGAGAGAGTATGTATGAGGGGCTGGGGAGGAGAGAGAATATGTGGGGACTTGGGGGAGATAGTGTGTGTGTGTGTGACTGGAGGAGAGATTGTATATTTGAGGGGGTGGAGGGAAAGTGCGTGGAGGCAATATTAACAAAAAAATTCAAAGTGTTGAATGAGCATGAAAAGAGGAGAGTTTCAGACCTGTTTTTTTCGGCGAGGAAAAAATCGAATCTTATGGCACTTAGATAAAAGAGGCAAGGTGTGATCGTCACCAGTAGGGGGAGTGAATGGAGTCTATTCTTGCTGGGAACCTGGTGGCTGACTGCTATTGCGCATGCGCCCTGATCTCTGTGCACTATGTAAAAAGTACGTAGTGTACTGGGGCGATTGTCACTCTTCTCCACCCCCCCCGTCGCACCCCAACCCAACCTCCATACCATCCCCAGATAGAAGTAAAAGCTACTGTAATTCATGTTTTTAATAGGACTGAGTTGAATAATTACACTTGCGTAATGAAATTCTAGCTATGCTAAGACTAATGTTTCAAAATACCACATGGTTCAAAATAAAATGCCCACTGCCGCTAATATTTTTCACTTATAATGATTAATACACAGGAAAACATTGTAATAGTAGATTTAGAAATGATGTGGCCAACAAATTTTCTTAGAGCACCTCAAAATTTCACACTACACCACCACCATCGGGTGACCAAAATATGGTTATAATTGGCATACCTTTTCTAAATAAACCAATAAGGATGCATTGGGTGGATGGTGTGAGCTGGAGATGATGATGCATCCTTGCTATCGTGCTTGCCCTGTGTGGTGAGAATTTATGAGGTTCTGTTGCAGAAGGTTTGGCAAGTTCTTGCTATTCATCCAAAAATAGCACATCCTGAAATTGCAGTGTTCCAACGTTTTGTTTTTAAAGTCTGCAACAAACTTTTAAAAAATTCTTTCACAGCATTACTATCTAAACCAACATTAATTGCCCAACCCTAATTGCATTTGAGGAGGCAGTGGTGAGCTGCCTTCCTGAACCACTGAAGTCCATGTGATGTAGGTACACCTACTGAAGGGAGTTCCAGGATTTTAACCCAGCGACAGTGAAAGAACAGCGATATACGTCCAAGTCAGGAAGGTGTGTGGCTTGAAGGTGAACCTGCAGCTAAAATGCTTTTTAAAAGTGTGGCAAAAATGCATTTGCTTCAAGGGAAAAAGCGCAGATGCGTGGTATTGAAGAAAAACATGATGAATTAAAAGTGAATGAATTATACAATTGATATACAGTCAACATAGCAGAGTTACAGTTTGTACTTGTGTTACGGGCAGGATTTGACGCCACCCGATGAGTCGGCGGCAAACGCATCCCTAATGCTACTAGCTGTCCTGCAGCCATTTAACACTCCAAGGAGTATTAATTGGCTGGAGATGGGGCTTCGGGAGGAAGTCCTGCCTCAGAAAGCTGCCAGCAGCAGTTGCAAACCTCATGGTGGGGAGGTATAAAATTCAGCCCATGGTTAAAATCAAATTCCTGACACTGCAGCATTAAAACATCGGGATGTGGGCAAGTTGAGAAAAGAGCAGAAAAAGACATTTTGCTCGTTCCCTGACATGTTCCCATCTACTCCCACTTTGCTGGAGGCGGCTTCTACATGGTTATGGCAACTCACCCGGTAGTAGTAGGAGGCCAATTAAGCTTGTTAAATGGGTTATTAGCAGTGAGTTTCCAAGGGTGATGCAGTTTTTATAGCATCGTCTGGGCAATGCCAGAACCTCTGCAACTTAGAGAAAGTGACTGCACAGCGAGAGGTTGGAGTGACATAAAAATAAGAGGCAATCTTAATGCAAATGGTAAGTCTGAGGGCATCCACAGGCAGAGGCTTACCACTGCAAGAACAGCTATTTGAATAATGTCTGCAAGAGCAGACTCCATCCACATGCAGAAATAGCTGCTGGCTCCCTGAGCCTTTTGTTGCTATCATTTTGCTTCCCTTTTCTTTGAGGCTTTCCCTTTGCAGCAGACTGACGTTTAAGTTGTTATGAAGGTTGCCAGTCCACTGATTGGCCCTTCTTCCTCCTCAACTCACCCACTGTCCCTAATTGAACGGACTAAGAAGCAGTCTGCTAATTTGTTGCTTTTCACAAAATTGATCCAGAAGGCAGCTTGCTCTGATGGCTATGTTCTGGACCCTTAAGTGGTCCTGATGGCTGGAAAAGTCAGTGTACTTCCTCTGGATTGGTTGCACGTTTTTCCATCTGAGAATATTAGATATAATATTTAATGTGAGACATATAACTGGTGCTAAAGGTCAAATGATTCCTCAGTGTTAAATTGTGAAGCACCAGGCAAACAGCACAAATTTCACTTGGCAACAAGAAGGAAAGGGTTTGCATGTATATAGTGCTTTTCACAACCTTAAGGTGGTCTAAAAGGTTTTTGCAACCAGTACAGAAGTACCTCTGAAGTGTAGTCACTGTTGTAGGAAATATGGAAGCCAGTTTGTATACAACAGTCTCACATCCAACAATATTTAACCTTCAACCATAATATTGGTTGAAGGTTAAATAGTGACCAAAATACTGGGAGAATGCCCCTGCTCTTTTCACCATGTGTTCTTTTGCATCCACTAGAGAATGCAGACGGGGCATCAGTTTAGTGGCTCATCCAAAATACAAAACCTCCAACAGTGCACTGGGGTGTCAGCTTAGATTTCTTTGCGTATCCTTTGGGTGGGATGATAGCAAGATGTATCATGTTGCAATTCAGGTCCACTCACACTGCTGGAAGCTTTCAGCATGATGTGGAGATGCTGGCGATGGACTGGGGTAAGCACAGTAAGAAGTCTCACAACACCAGGTTAAAGTCCCAACAGGTTTATTTGGCACTGGCTTTTGGAGTCTCAGGCTCCTTCATCAGGTGAGTGGGGGCCAGATAGGTAGTGTTAAGGTTTCGGATTGAGGCCCTTGCATTTGAACCTTTTATGTTTCAAGGTTCCTTTGAATAGCTGTTGAACTGAAATGTTCATTCTACCTTCCAGTTTATGTTAACTCCTAATCTCTTCTTTGGATTAACAACTATTTTTGCTTACACCTCTGTTTTGGACCATTTTTATGCTTTCAAAAGATTTAAAGTTGTTGTCATCCTCCAACGTTTGCCAACAAGCTTTGTGCCTAGAGTTGGAGACCTCAACATGCCAGGACCTGTCACACAGTTTACAAAATGTGTGACTGACTATTGTGATTTAACAATTGTAGGATTCACTTGAGAGTCAGAGCAACACATACAACTGAAGAAATGTTCATTTAAGCAAGTTACTGATCTTCTCCAGTTTAATTCTTGCGATTTTACAATATTTGAGTTGCCTTTGCAGTGCTTGCCATTTGTTAATTTTAGTTCTTAAGCAGCTCTGCCCCATAGTGGTCATTTTTTATTAATACAACCCACTCATAATTGGGCTTTTGTTTGTAACACTATTTACATGACTTATTTCCCTTTTACATTTTATGTAATGCAATGAGGAAGTTACTTTAGCATACACCTTCTCAAAATATGCAAGGTACAGGCAAGATTTTTGCCTCTCATAGGCTGTGTCTCAGAAGTGATAATCCAGGGCTGTAGCAGCTAAAAGTATAATGTTAACCACCGTATATTGTAATTCTTCCCTAGGATTTTGCTTGGCTAAAATATTGAAGCAAATATATGCATTGAAATCCAAAGCCATTACAGTTTAGCCAGTTGAGTTTATGCAAAACTTAATGGTAATTGATTTTAAAGTTTTCATTAATAATTAATGTAACGGAAGTTATGAAGGTAAATGTAAAGGCTATAAGCAGAGAAGAAACAGCAATATTGGTGTAATTCACAAGGCATTCCGCTGCTGCTATTTTGATTCAGATATCAATCCCATTAAAATTACATTGCAAATATTAATTTTCAAGTACATAAAATGGACATTTTCCTTTATTCCTCTGAAAGATTATAGAGCAATTTGTTTGGAGCAGCACTTTTTAATGTTAATACATATTATGATTTTTTAATACTTTTAGCCATGAAACCATAACTGTCACATAACTATTGGAAATAATGGAACGATTGGAATAATTCTAAGTGTTGAATTTGCATGAAAACTGGAGTAATGCACACTTTGTTTCAGTGGGAGTTCAGAGAAGAATCTTCCACACTTATTTCCTGCAGAGACCACCAGCGTGAATATCATTGAATTTCAGGGGGTGGGGCGTATCCCTGCTGAAGAAGCTGATATCAGCATGCTGAGTGGGCTACTGCACATTTGACAATCTGTCAGTGCCGAGATCGGCGTATGTGCAGTGGCCCCGCACAGATGGCCTCCCGATTGCTGGCCAGTTCGAACGCTGGCCAGCCCTGTGATCCTGCAACGCCGGCTCTCTGCCCCCCTCTCAGTCCGATCGCTGGCCCCCCAATCATTCCCGGGCCTAGCCCCCACCCCGATCGCTGGCCTCCCTTCTACCCCCACAGATACCTATGCAGAGTGGCAGCTGGGCGCCCCACCCTCACCGATTGCCTATGCCCTGCCCCCTTGGCACTGCCCCAGGCCTGATGGGCAGTGCTAAGGTGCCCCTTGGGCATTGGCACATTGACCCTGGGCAGTGCCAGGGGCACAGGTTGGCACTGCCAGGGTGCCAATGCCCAGGAGGCCCTGATTGCCCCCCTTCACTCCAGCGGGGTCGGGCTGCTAGCTCCCCGAAAGCGGAGAGCCACTGTAATCCCCACTGGAGTGAAATTCTCTGGCGGTGTGAGAGATCCTAGTAAGCCCGGAGATTTCAGTCCTGGGCTCGCTAATGAAATTTAAATTATATTAAAATGACCATGTCAATGGTCTTTGCACCTCCTTGCCAATCTCAGGTGCAGGGCAGACGTCACCAGAAATCCGGTGCTGGGCAACACAAGCTTGCACGAATGCTTGCACATACTCCGCGAATTGGCTGACGCAAGAATCTCCCGGCCTGCTGCGCTAAAATATTAGTGCAGTGGGATGGGAGAATCACGGCCAAATATATTTGTAAAAACATCTCCTTTTGAATATAGAGTAAGATGCAGGCAGCAAACGTGCAATGATGTGCCTTCAAATGGGGTGTGTTAACATGTTCTTTTATAGGGACTTGGGTACAGGCAGTCCCCGGGTTACGAACTCCCGACTTACGAATGCCTGTACTTATGTACCGACCCCCGTAAAGCCTATTATTTAAAAAAATCGAGTTACATACAATGGTTCGTACTAACGAACGGGCGGACTACATTGCGCGACGCTCAAAACACTGCGCGTTTTCCAAGTTTTGTGTCATTTCCATTTATTATTATTACTTTATTATTATATTTAAGATGTTTTAGGTAAAATATATACTATATACTAAGACAAACATTTGACTAATTGACGCTAGATGTGAACCATACGTAACTGTTCCGACTTACATACAAATTCGACTTACAGACAGACTTAAAAACAGAACTCGTTCGTAACCCGGGGACTGCCTGTATACCCTTTGGAAAATTTTGTATTTTATATTAAAGTTGTGAAATTAATCTTAGAACCATTTTTACATTATTTTTAAATTTTAATCTTAATGTGAGATTTGTCTCTATAGCAGTTCAAAGAAGACAGCCAAAATTATAAATAAAATTAGCTGAAATTGGTCAATACAGTCACAAGTTATATGAAATCAAAGACCTAGTTTACATTATGACTGAGAAAAACTACAAACATAGTTGTGAAAAAGAAGGACGGGAGAGACACAATCCGAATGCTGAATAACATGGAAATCCAAAATAAAACAGAAAACGCTGGAAAATATTTAGCAGGTGAAGCAACATCAGACTGGCCAGGCAACATGAAAATGCATGGCAAAAGGTAGTGGTAAAGGTATAAGCAAAGATCTACAGCTGTATATGAAGACCATGTGGTACCTTGATCCTGCCTGTGCCAGGCAAGGGAAAGCTACGTTCAACATACCATTTCTCTCTCTCTCTCTCTCTCTTCCCCCCACCACCCACCTCAGCAACTCCTCAACCTACTTTGTAAAGTTGAATTAGGGGAAGGCAGTGCCACAGTCATGTTGTCACTGGGCTAGTAATCCAGAGATCCAGGGTAACATTCTGGGGACCCGGGTTTGAATCCTACCACGGCAGATGGAATTCAATTAAACATCTGTAATTAAAAGTCCAATGATGACCATGAAACCTAATTGTGGTTGAGACTTAAATGGCCTCGCAAACCACTTTGTTGTACAAAGTAAGCAAAAAGGAATGAACCACCTGGAATCGACCTAGGCACCAGAAACAACAGCAAACTGAACCCTGTTGACCTTGCAAAATCCTCTTTACTAACATCTTGGGGCTTGTGCCAAAATTGGGAGAAGTGTCTCACAGACTAGTCAAGCAACAGCCTGACATAGAATCATAGAATCCTACAGTGCAGAAGGAGGTCATAAAACCCATTGAACCTATATTAACAACAATCCCACCCAGGCTCTATCCCCGTAACCCCATGTATTTCTCCTGCTAATCCCCTGACACTAAGTGGACAATAGTGTGGCTAGTCAACTTAACCTGCAGATCTTTGGAGTCATAGTCATACTCATGGAATCTGGCCTTATAGGTAGTGTCCTAGACAGCACTAACTCCATTCCTGGGTATGACCTGTTCCACCAACATGCAGAGATGGTGGCATAATGGTATACAATCAGAAGGGAATTGCCTTGGGTGTCCTCAACATCGTTTCTGAACCCTATGAAGTTTCATGGTGTCAGGGCAAGTATGGACAAGGAAATTTGCTGATTACAAAGTACCATCTCCCTTCAGCTGATGAATCAGTAGTCCTTCATGTTGAACACCACTTGGAGATGGCAAGGGTGCAGAATGTACTCTGGGTCCATTCTATTTCCATCACCAAAGTGGCTCAGTATTGCTACCACAGATCACTGGCAAGAACATAGCTTGGTCTGTGGCAGGTGGTGAGGAAACCCCCAAGGGGGAAAAACATACTTGACCTCTTCCTCACCAACCTGCATGCCATAGATGCATCTGTTCATAACAGTATCAGTAGTAGTGACCGCTGCATAGCCCTTGTGGAGACAACATTCTGTCTTCACATTGTGGATGTCCTCCATTGTGTTGTGTGGAACTACCACCATGCTAAATGGGATAGACTTCGAACAAATTTAGCAACTCAAGACTGGGCATCCGTGAGGCGCTGTGGGCATCAGCAGCGACATAATTTTACTTAACCACAACCTGTAACCTCATGGCCTGGCATATTCCCCACTCTACCATCACCACCAAGCCAAGGAATAAACCCCGGTTCAAGGAAGAGTGCAGGAGGGCATGCCAGGAGCAAAACCAGGCAAACCTAAAAATGAGGTGTCAACCTGGTGAAGCTACAACACAGGACGGCTTAAATGCCAAATGAGCAAAAAAAGAATGTGATAGACAGACACACAACCATCGAATCAGATCTAAGCTCTGCAGTCCTGCCACATCTAGTTGTGAATGGTGCTGGACGATTAAACAACTCGCTGGAGGAGGAGGCTCGACAAATGTCTTCATCCTCAATGATGGAGGCGCCCAGCACATCAGTGCAGAAGATAAAGCTGAAGCATTTGCAACAATCTTCAACCAGAAGATATGGATGATCCATTTTGGCCTCCAAATCTCAAGATCTCTGGGTATTGACATTCCTTGCTCCAAGTGCGGCTCAGATTGGACATGGTTACCTAAATATATTCGTCCAGTACTTCCCCGGAGCGGAGAAGCTACGGCATCTTCTCCGGAGCCTTCAACATGTCTTTGATGAAGACGAACATCTCGCCAAGGCCATCCTCACACCCCCACTTCTTGCCTTCAAACAACCACACAACCTCAAACAGACCATTGTCCGCAGCAAACTACCCAGCCTTCAGGAGAACAATGACCACGACACCACACAACCCTGCCACAGCAACCTCTGCAAGACGTGCCGGATCATCGACACGGATGCCATCATCTCACGTGAGAACACCATCTACCAGGTACACGGTACATACTCTTGCAACTCGGCCAACGTTGTCTACCTGATACCCTGCAGGAAAGGATGTCCGGAGGCATGGTACATTGGGGGAACCATGCAGACGCTATGACAACGGATGAATGAACACCGCTCGACAATCACTAGGCAAGACTGTTCTCTTCCTGTGGGGGAGCACTTCAGCAGTCACGGCATTCAGCCTTGCATCTTCAGGTAAGCGTTCTCCAAGGCGGCCTTCACGACACACGACAGCGCAGAGTCGCTGAGCAGAAACTGATAGCCAAGTTCCGCACACATGAGGACGGCCTAAACCGGGATGTTGGATTTATGTCACATTATCAGTAACCCCCACAGCTTGCCCCTGGTCTTGCATAATCTCACCAGCTGTTCTGTCTGGAGACAATACACATCTCTTTAACCTGTGTTTAATGTTCCCTCCAACCACATTATCTGTACCTTTTAAGACCTGGCTGGCTGTAGAGATTTGCATTCTAATTAGTATTCTGTAACTTGATTTCTGTGTCTGTGCACTGTTGGAGAACAGAGACCACTCCATCTGACGAAGGAGCAGCAAGCTCCGAAAGCTTATGGTATTTGCTACCAAATAAACCTGTTGGACTTTAACCTGGTGTTGTGAGACTTCTTACTGTACCTAAATATAGCCATACCACCTCCTGTACAAGCCAATTATAGTGTTTCTATCAATATATCTTAAAACCATATTTCCTTTGTCAGTAGTCTCGTCACAAAGTTTATGGACCATCACTGTTTTATCCAATGTAAAACCCCTGCCCAGTCCTTCTGTTCTACAACCTTTAATGAGAATTCTTGCACGTTATACAAATGCTTGAATGACCTAGACCCACATCTGTCACACTGCATATATTCATACTGAGGGACATTTGTCACAAATAGATCCACTTCCACAAATGTATCAGCCAATTCACAACTCCAGTGCACATTTTTTGTGTCATCAGCAAACTTGTGAATGGTACTGTGAACACCCTCATTCAGATTACTTTTAGAACATAGAACATAGAAAGTCACAGCACAAACAGGCCCTTCGGCCCACAAGTTGCGCCGATCACATCCCCACCTCTAGGCCTATCTATAGCCCTCAATCCCATTAAGTCCCATGTACTCATCCAGAAGTCTCTTAAAAGACCCCAACGAGTTTGCCTCCACCACCACCGACGTCAGCCGATTCCACTCACCCACCACCCTCTGAGTGAAAAACTTACCCCTGACATCCCCCCTGTACCTACCCCCCAGCACCTTAAACCTGTGTCCTCTCGTAGCAACCATTTCAGCCCTTGGAAATAGCCTCTGAGAGTCCACCCTATCCAGACCCCTCAACATCTTGTAAACCTCTATCAGGTCACCTCTCATCCTTCGTCTCTCCAGGGAGAAGAGACCAAGCTCCCTCAACCTATCCTCATAAGGCATGCCCCCCAATCCAGGCAACATCCTTGTAAATCTCCTCTGCACCCTTTCAATGGCTTCAACATCTTTCCTGTAATGAGGTGACCAGAACTGCGCGCAGTACTCCAAGTGGGGTCTAACCAGGGTCCTATAAAGCTGCAGCATTATCTCCCGACTCCTAAACTCAATCCCTCGATTAATGAAGGCTAGTACGCCATACGCCTTCTTGACCGCATCCTCCACCTGCGAGGCCGATTTAAGAGTCCTATGGACCCGGACCCCAAGGTCCTTCTGATCCTCTACACTGCTAAGAATGGTACCCTTCATTTTATACTGCTGCTCCATCCCATTGGATCTGCCAAAATGGATCACTACACACTTATCCGGGTTGAAGTCCGGGAGAATGATAAAGAGCAATGACCTCAAGTGGAACTCCGTTTGTGACTTGGCCCCATGCATTGTGACTTTCTTTATTACTCACTTGCCGTGCAAGAATGCAACAATTTGCTATCCAACCAAACACCTAATTGCTGATCCTATTGTAATAACGAGGCGCATGAGGTTGGCATCTTGAACTCCCTGATTTGAGGTCATAATTGCCTGAACTTGCCATAAACAGGCCCAGGCAGCGGGCGACCGAGGCAGTCGTCCGACCCAACTGTCTGCCCCTCTATCGTGGCTATATTCGTGGCCAGGTGGCCCTGGAGAGGGAGCATGAGGTGTGCAAGGGCACCGTTAACACCTACCGTGCCCGCTGGGCACCGCAGGGACCGTGGTGCATTTAATCACATTTTGATTTGATATTTTAAGTTTCCTTTCCACTTTGTCTTTTGTTTTGGGTGGTTCCCTTGCTTTTGGGAGCTGAACATTTTAATTTATCCCCTTATTTGATTGGCCCAAAAAAAGTGGCCATAATTGCCTGCCAATGAAAGAGCCTCACCTGTATATAAAAATGTGAGTGTCAGGTGTTCTGACTGTGTACCAGAAGCGATCTAGAAGTGGAATGGAGTTTGTAAATAAAGGGACACCGGCCTCTAAAGAGTTATTTCAGTGGTGATGAGGAAAAAGAATGACCCCAAGGAACTTGGCTCGCTAACAGCAGGCTTTGCTTGGGAATAAGCCATTTTCAGGCATCATGCCTCTGTTTGGGAAACTGGACTCTTTTGACCTGGCTGTGGAGGACTGGGCCCAATATATGGAAATCACGCATTACTTTTTTTCGGGCTAATGATATTGTGGCAGATTAAATGCAATGTATAATTCTTCTGACCGCTTGTGAACCATTGGTATTTGCCGTTATTCGCAGCTTAACTTTCCTGGAGGCTCCAGATACCAAAACCTTCCAGGAATTGGTGGACCTCGTGAGGGAATATTATGACCTTAAGCCATGTCTGATCCTGAGAAGGTACCAGTTTTACTTGACAATCCAGGAGACGGGGGACTCTGTAACGGGTTTGTTAACAAGTTTGAGATGACTGGTGGAAACTTGTGAATTTGGGTTGACGCTTAATGAGATGCTAAGAGACCGTTTGATATGTAGGATAAATATCGTAACTATCCAAAAATGCTTGTTGGTGGAAGCAAAACTGGACTACAAACAGGTGCTACACCAGGCCTTATTGTTGGAAAATGCAGCAAGTGGGCATAAGAGTTGAAAGGTATCCCGATGGAAATGGACATCGACGCTAATTCGACTGGGTTCGGGGACCACCATTTGAGCGCAGGCAATTACACAGCCTCCCTCAGGAAGGTTCCAGTTACAATTAAACCCAGATCTGCCTGCAGTACAGCTCCAAAGCAAAACCAAGCTTTAACCAGGCAGTCAACAGTCCCTTCAGAATCCCGCCCGACAAGGCATTGTAACTGTTGCTGGTATGTGGAGTCAGAGCAGCAAAGTAAGATTTCAAGACCCAGATTTAGGAAAACGATATGTAGGCTGGTGTCAAGGAGAGTGCACGCCTTGGAAGGTCCACCTATATTCGACGGGGAACGATTAAACTGCATAGCAATGTCCAAATTGGACCCAGTTAAGATAACCGTAAGATTAAATGGAGCATTAATGGAGGTCGATACAGGTGCGGCCCTATTGGTGGTCAGAAAATCAATGGTCAGTTAAACTTGCATTGGACTTCAATAAAGATCCTGGCACGACTGAGAACTTGTACAAGGGAACCTTTGAGAGTTATGGGTACAACCTTTGATCCCGTCTCTTACGAAAAGCAACTGGTTTGGTTGCCATTAATGGTAGTGGAGGGCTTGGGCCCAAGCCTAATGGGGCAAAGCAGGTTGAGAGAAATTCACCTGGATTGGGTAAACATCTTCCAGTTGGAAATGGTCGCTTGAGTGAAGTCCTGCTCAAATACCCGGAAGGGCTAGGAACCATGAAAGGTGCTTAAGCAATATTACATGCCGACCAGGATGCAGTCCTGTGATTTTGCAAGGCCCACGCAGTACGTTTGCTTTAAGGGAAAAAATGGAAATAGAAATTAGAAGACTGTATCATAAAACCAGTCTGGTTTGCGGAATGGGCAGCACTGGTGGTGCCTTTTTTGAAGACAGATGGTTGAGTCTGTCTTTGTGGGGACTTGAAACAAACAATAAACTGCTATTCACAGCTGGACAAATACCTAATTCCCCAGATTGAGAAATTATATGCAAAGTTGGCAGGGGAGCTCTTAATTCTCGAAATTAGATATGAGTCATGCTTATGTACAGTTGCAGCTGGAAGCGGATTCATAGAATCATGGAACCGCAGGAATATTCCATGATCAAACACAAGGTTACCTTTTGGGGTATCATCAGCCTGCTCAATTTTCTGGAGAACATATTACAAAGTTTACTTCAGGTCACCATTTACTTGGATGAAGTTCTCATTACAGGTAAAACAAAGGTAGAACATCTACAAAGTCTGGAGGAAATCCTTAGTTGTTTTTCAAGAACCGGCATGTGCTTTAGGAGAGAAAAATGCATCAAGTACCTATCTGGATTGTAAAGTGGACAAGTCACATCTACATCCTTTGGAGGACCAGGTGTGGGCTCCCACCTCCATTTAGGGGTTACGGTCATTTTTAGAGCTGGTGACGTACTACAGAAAATTCATACCAAATCCTTGGTATACCTCCACCTTGGCATGGTTATCAACTGCTAAAAAGGGACCAAGCTTGGGAATGGTCCATCCTTCAAGACTTTTTAAGAAAATAAAGAAACAGCTGTCATCGTCGAATGTCATAGCACATTATGATCCTAGAAAAGAGTTAGTGCAAACCTGTGATGGGTCCATATGGCATCAAGGCAGTATTAGCGCATAGATGGCCAAATGGAGAGGAACACCAATAGCACATACCTCCAGGACCTTGGCTATAGCAGAAAGAAAGTACGCCCATATTGATAAAGAGGGTTGGCGGCAGTGCTGGATTTAGACTTGGTGAGGCCCTAAGCTATATAAATCTTGGAGGCCCTTTGTTAAAAAGTTACACCAAAAGGTCTCACAAAGGTGCGTACCAAAACAGGACCTTGGGTCGCCACAAAAAACTTGAAAACATAATTATGCCTTTTAATTATTTAATAGCAAGGTATTTAAAGTGAAAAATACAAATTATTTTCAAATGAATGCATTTACTGATTACATATTTATCATTTGGCTGGCTTGATCCCTCTCATAGATATTGGTAATTTTGGTAATTTTTTGAGTTGCTCTTCAAGCTGGTGCTTTCTTTTTCTTTTCTGGTATCCGCTCTTAAATGTTCTCTTCATTGTAAACCTTCTGAAATTTTGTGAGGCCCCTGCGGATTGTGAGGCCCTAAGCTGTAGCTTGTTTAGCTTATGCCTAAATCTGGCACTGGTTGGTGGTAATATTTGGAGCAAAGAAGTTTCATCAATGCCTTTATGGTGGAAATTTCTGATTGTCACCAATTTCAAGCCGCTAATGGGACTACTAAGAGGACAAAGCGATGCCACCAATAGCACTGCCTTGGACCCAGCAGTGGGCATTATTATTGGCAGTTTACAATTATCAGTTGGAGCACAGTGGCATAGTGGTTAGCACTGCTGCCTCACAGCGCCAGGGACCCAGGTTCAATTCTAGCCTCAGATCACTGTATGGAGTTTGCACATTTTCCCTGTGTCTGCATGGGATTCCTCTAAGTGCTCCAGTTTCCTTCCACAGTTCAGAAGTTGTGCGGGTTAGGTTGATTGGCCATGCTAATTTCCCCTTAGTGTCAGGGGACTAACAGGGTAAATGCGTGGGATTATGGGGATAGGGCCTGGGTAGGATTGTTGTCGGTGCAGGCTCAATGGGCCAAATGGTCTCTTTCTGCACTGTAAGGATCCTATGAGCACCGGCCGGAAGGCTTAGTGGCAAACGCAGATTCCTTAAATACAGCAGACACCCCACCGATAGTATCCCAAGTAGAAGAGACGGTAACAACTATGAATTTTTTCCCAGTGGCTGCACATAATATACATCTTTGGATGCAAAAGTTAAACACTTAGTTCTCACGGGGGAAACAGAAAAGCCAGTACAGCCCCAATTCCACCCTTACTGGAGTAGAAGAGAGCAGCTCACGGTAGAAGACGAAATACTGCTATGAGGGGCACAAGTGGTTGTTTCAAGTCAAGGCCTCTATGCCATACTGGTTGAACTACATCACAGCTACCCAGGAAAAACATAGCCAGCAGCATCAATAAACACCAAGCTCTCCCGTTGGGTTTTTGACTATAGGATAACCCCTCCATGCCACAATGGCAATAGCATCTGCCGGGTTGCTCATGAGGAGTGTACCCTACAGCATACACGTGAGTGAGGTCATCCTGAAAAAACATCTAAACCAGGTGTGGGCTTCAATCACAGTTCATCCTGGAGCCAACTATGCCCAGCGGGCCGAGAACCAAGGAGTGTTCTCCTAGACCGGCCAGTCCTGCTTCTCCATTGGCTGTAGTTAGGACCTTGGAGTCCGAAATGGACACTGCAGACGAAGCCGTGGCTACTCCTCTGCCACCCGAGGGAGGGGGCAAACTAGAACTCCGATGCTTACATCATAAGAGCCTGTTAGATACTCTCCTCCCACATCAGATGCCAAGTCCCGACCCAGTGCTGAAACGTTGCAAGAGACCCATGAGGTACATGAACCACTGAGATTCCTTGGACTTAATGGGGAAGAGGTGTAATGACTTCAACGAGATACATGAGGTTGACCTCTTGGAGTATGAACTCCCTAATTGAGGTCACCACCAAAAGATGTCCCTAATTGAGGGGCACAGTTGATGCCTTCCGTGCTCGCTGGGCATCATGAGAACTGGGGTGTATTATTGACCCCTTTAATCAGATTTTAATTTGATGTTTTAAGTTTCCTTTCTGCTTTGTGTTTTTTGTTTCGGACGGTTCCCCTCTTTTTAGGGAGCTGCCCTTTTTGAATTGTCCCTAAGTTAGTTTGATTTTGTTTATTTGGTTGAACGCAAAAAGATGTCCCTAATTGAGGTCACAATTGCCTGCCAATCAGGGAGCCTCACCTGTGAATATGGTAAAGGGAATATGGTAAAGGGAACCAGCCTCTGAGGAATTATTTCACCTATAGAATAAAATGTTATCCAATTACCTTCTGTCTGACAAGACTTTCTGGAAATCAAGAATTAAAATATCAGCTAGACTACTATCATCCACTAGCTTTGTCACTTCAAAGAATAGGTAAACCATTTGTGAAAAGAACAAAGCAAACTACTATTTCTCCAGCATAATCTACATACTTAATGCCTGATTAGAAGGCTTATAGTCATGCTTATGACTGACTTGAAAAACATTTTGTGCTGGATTAAAGTTTTCTGGTAATGAATCTCAATTTCTTTTGACATTTATTCAACCTTTATTCAGCAGTGTTTTAGGGCAGATTTTAGAGTGCTGGCTAAGTGGAACTTGGAATAACTTGCTGTTGATGTAAAGCCAGCCAAAAGCACAGTGAACTATCTGTCTGAATTGTTCAAACAATTTGCATTGTTGTTTAGCCTTCATTCAGTCTGGCTTTGTGGGAGCAGAAAATAAGTGCTGCTGCTGGAATATTAAGATGGCTGTTAGAATGGGACCAAAAATTCAAAAGGGGTTTTAGAATGGCTGAAAATGCAAGGGGCAGGGGGAAAGATGCCAAGCAAATATGAAGAAAAAGGAAATCAGAGCTGTTTAAATTAATTCCCATCCTGTCTATAACAATCCACACACAGCAAGACGTGGACAGCCTCCAAGCTTGGGTTGACAAGTTGCAAGTAATGCTCATGCTTCAGGCAGTGAACAGCTCAAACAAGAGAGTCTAACCACTTGCCAAATGACATCACCATCATCAACTACCCCACCTTCAACATCCTGGAGTCACTATCAACCAGATATTTAACTGGACTAACCACATAAATACTGAGGCTACAAGATTGCCTCCCAATCAGGGAGCCTCACCTGTGTATGGTACTTCTACCATCAAAAGTTGGGAATTCTGTGACAAGCAACTCGCTTCCAGAATCCTTGCCTGTCGATCACCTTATAAAGCACAGGTCAGAGGTGTGATGGAATATGCTACTTCAACTGGATGGGTGCAGCTCCAGTAACACCATTCAGAACAAAAGAACTTGCCTGATCAACACTCCATTTGCCACCTTAAACATTCAGTCTTTCCACAACAGGTGCAACATGGCTGCTGTGTATACTGTTTACAAGAGACTAACTTCAAAGTATGTTGCTGATTCTTCAGTGTCACAGGATCAAAATCCTGGAACTCCCTCCCTAGCAGCACTGTTGGAGTACCTTTACCATACAGACTGGAGTGGTTCAAGAAGGGAGCTCACCGCAATCTTCTCCAGGACAATTAGAGATAGGTAATAAATGTTGGCCTTGCCGGTGACACCTACATCTCACGAATTAATAAACAATGTTAAACCTAGGATTCTGCAATGAGGAAACTCCTGCAGCAATGTGCTGAAAGTAAGACAATTGTTTTCCAACACCACCATTTATCACTAAATGTGACAGGGTTACAGAACTTTGACCTGGTTAATTTTTTGTAAAGTCACTTGGGTCTGCCTATCATTATTTTCTGCTTATCATGCATCAAATCCTGAGTTGTGATTTTATCAGGTTATTTTCCAAAATGCTGTTGTTGCTCTTGTTTTTTCATCTGCAGTCCTCATTGAATCAGTGATGTTTACCTGGCTTGGTGGTGATGGAGTTACAGAATGTAATGGTATATAATTCTCCTGTTGCTGGTGGCCCACAGCACCTCATGGATGCTCAGTTTGAGCTGCTGAGTCTATACCTAATTTATTCCAGTTAATACTATGGTCATGCCACATAACACAATGAAGGTTGTTCTCAGTTTCAAGATGGGACATTGTCTCTACAAGGGCTATGTTTATCCTAATGATGTTGTCATGGATGTACATACCAGTGATGGGGATGGGTAGATCAAGAGAATGAGATCAAGTAAGCTATTCCTCATATAGGTTCTGTTACATGTGCTGCAAGCCCAGCCTGGCAGCTAAGTTATTGAGGGCTATGGCAGTTAAATGGGTGGTATGTATCATGAATCTGCCTAGTAACAGCAGAAACAAGAATTTAACAAGGAATGATTGGATATGATCTGCCCAGCAACAGGTAAAAACCTGCCTGGGGACAGTGTAGGGATGATGAGATGTGACCTTTTCCAGTAACAAGATTAGCTGGCATCCAGACAGAATCGGGTGTAAATAAACCTATCATCAGGAAACAGCTTACCCAGATGACTGAGAGATCAGTGGAGGTATACAGATGCTAATTTTGAGAGCCACAGAATGTGAGAAATGCAGACAGCCCCAAAACACAGAAGGGGGACTCAAAGAGGAGCCAGGGTATAATTGCCAGCATCTGTAGAAGCAGGTAGACATGGTAACGGGGTTAAGAGTCGAGAGGTCAGTTTAAGATCTCACAGCTGAGAGGCCATTTTTAACATCTCAGAGTCTGAGAGGCAGTTTACATTTAAGAAGTCTTTTAGCCAAGGTATTGCAGAAACCTTGGCAAAGGCAGTTTAATTATCTTCACTGGACCAGGAAAAGTTGTTTTCCAGACTTGATCATCCGCTTTGTGCTGTGTGGTAACAATAAACTGCATTTGACTTACAGATTTATTTAATTTGGATGTTGTTTGGGAACGGGAAAGTGGTAAGATGTTCAGGGATCGTAGATATGCCTTGGAACAAGAGGTCATTTCTATGTAAACTCTGCGTGTGTTTAGTAATTCAGGTATTTAATTGTCATTGAGTGCTGTAGCCCTTTTTGTGTGTATTTGACTTCAATTTAATAAATAGTCTTTAGTAATTATTGTATGACGACTGGGCTGGTTATTCTCATTTGGGGTTTCAGGTGACTCATCACACCATTCCAAAAACAAAACTATGATGGGATAACCAGCTGTGGATAACGAAGGAAATTAAGGAGAGTATTAAATTAAAGACCGATGCGTACAGAGTGGCCAAAAATAGTGGAGAATCGGAAGATTGGGAAAACTTTAAGAAACAACAAAGAACGACTAAGAAAGCGATAAAGAAAGGAAAGATAGGTTATGAAGCTAGGCTAGCTCTAAATATAAAAAATGATAGTAAAAGCTTTTACAAATATATAAAAAGGAATAGAGTGGCAAGAGTGAATGTTGGACCCTTGGAGGACGAGAGGGGGGATTTAATAGTGGGAAATGAGGAAATGGCTGAAACTTTAAATAAGCTTTTTGTGTCGGTCTTCACGGTGGAAGACAGAAATAGTTTACCGAATATTAACAATAGAGGGTTGGTAGGAGGAGAGGTACTCAATACAATTAATGTTACCAGGGAGGCAGTGCTTGGTAGACTAATGGGACTGAAGGTGGACAAGTCCCCAGGCCCGGATGGAATGCATCCCAGGGTACTGAAAGAAATGTCAGAGGTAATAGCGGATGCGTTAGTGGTTATTTATCAAAATTTGTTGGATTCTGGGGTAGTGCCGGCGGATTGGAAAACGGCTAATGTTACGCCACTGTTTAAAAAAGGAAATAGACAAAAGGCGGGTAACTACAGGCCGGTTAGCTTAACGTCTGTAGTTGGGAAAATGCTGGAATCCATCATTAAAGAAGAAATAGCAGGCCATCTGGATAAGAATGGTTCGATTAAGTAGACGCAGCATGGATTCATGAGGGGAAAGTCGTGCTTGACGAACTTGTTGGAATTTTATGAAGATGTGACGAGTGCGGTTGACGGAGGGGAACCAGTGGATGCGGTGTTTTTGGATTTCCAAAAGGCATTTGATAAGGTGCCTCACAAAAGGTTGCTGAAGAAGATTGGGTCACACGGAGTTGGGGATAGGATGTTAGCGTGGATTGGGGATTGGCTATCCGACAGGAAGCAGAGAGTCAGAATAAATGGGTGCTTTTCTGGTTGGCAGATGGTAACTAGTGGCGTGCCGCAGGGATCAGTACTGGGGCCTCAACTATTTACCATTTATATAGACGATCTGGAGGAGAGGACTGAGTGTAGGGTAACAAAGTTTGCAGACGACACAAAGATAAGTGGAAAAGTGAATCATGTGGAGGGCGTAGAAGGTCTGCAGAGAGATTTGGACAGGCTGAGTGAGTGGGCGAGGATCTGGCAGATGGAGTATAACGTTAACAAATGCGAGGTTGTTCACTTTGGAAGAAATAATAGCAAATTGGATTATTATCTAAATGGAAAGAAATTACAACATGCTGCTGTGCAGAGGGACCTGGGGGTCCTTGTGCATGAGACGCAAAAACCCAGTCTGCAGGTGCAACAGGTGATCAAGAAGGCAAATGGGATGTTGGCCTATATCGCAAGGGGGATAGAATATAAAAGCAGAGATGTCTTGCTGCATCTGTACAGGGCATTGGTGAGGCCGTAGCTGGAATACTGTGTGCAGTATTGGTCCCCTTATTTGCGGAAGGATATATTGGCCTTGGAGGGAGTGCAGAGAAGGTTCACCAGGTTGATACCAGAGATGAGGGGTGTTGATTATGAGGAGAGACTGAGCAGATTGGGTTTGTACTCGTTGGAATTTAGAAGGCTGAGGGGGGATCTTATAGAGACCTATAAGATAATGAAGGGGCTGGATAGGGTAGAGGTGGAGAGATTCTTTCCACTTAGAAAGGAAGCTAGAACGAGAGGGCTGTTTGCCACCACTCTGTTGAACCTTGTGGATTCGATGGCTCATACCAGTACTCATTTAACATACAACCATATATACTTCAAGTCATGATCACAAAATGGTAATTTGTAATGGAAGCCCTGTATTTTTGTTTTCTCTGTACCTCAAAACAAATTGAAATGCTTGCATCACTATTCTGCTTCACTGGCCAAACGTAACAAAGAAGACAAAGGAAGACTAACTGAAACATTGTCATTGGGTTAGTTTCATGTTCCTCATAAGTAGGCTCAAAAACAATTTAGCTGGAAGCAGATTGTATTGGAACATGTGAGCTGAATAAGTCAAGCTACTTTCGGTGATCCTTTAGTATTGGAACAGATGGGATAATAAAAGGGTTAACAGAAACATGAAAATAAGCAGTGGGTAAGTTCGTGAAAGATGGATGTTAACTGTAGGCAAGTACATGGGATGAAATAGAACTAACTATATATGGGTACGAGGTTAAAGTTAGGGATCATAGTTTGAGGATAAGGGGTAAATCCTTTAGAGCTGAGGTGAGGAGAACTTTCTTCACCCAGAGAGTGGTGAATGTGTGGAATTCACTACCACAGAAAGTAGTTGAGGCCAAAACATTGTGTGACTTCAAGAAGAAATTAGATATAGCTCTTGGGGCTAAAGGGTTCAAGGAATATGGGGGGAAGGGGGGCGGGAAATCAGGATATTGAATTTGATGATCAATTATGAACATAATGAATGGCAGAGCAGGCTTGAAGGGCCAAATGGCCTACTCTTGCTTCTAGTTTCTATGTTAGGCCCTTGGGATGGAATGTGGTAAACACATGAAGAAGGATTGTTATCTCCTATGAGACAGGATAATAAGAGCCTCACAGGAGCTAAGAATGTTATGTTTTATGGTTTGGACACAGCTGTCCTGTTCAGTGAGGTCAAATAGACAAAAACAAATGGGGTAAGATGTCACAATATTGAAACTGAAGCAGTTTGAGACCCTGCATATGTGGTACCTTTGATGATTTAATGATGGGATTTTAGTTGTAAATTAGTGATTAGTTAATGGGTTGAATGGTGTCTAGTCCATGCTAAAGGACTAAAGTAGTTGTGTGTTTGTGCGATTTTGTAGCCTGTTGTTTATGCTGATAGGCTGTGCACTTTGAAGAAATTTTATCAACCCACCTCTTGAGTCTCAGTTACATGGAATGTGTAGCCCAAGGACAACTCTCCATCAATTTAGTTAATGATGGGGCAATACTGTAATCCATACTGCCAGCAAGAGAACTTCACCAGGTAGGAAGTTATATTAGAAATGAATCATTAATCTTTCAAATGGAGGAAGAGAAAAAGGACCCAGAAATAATTCTAAAAACGCTCAAAAGCATTTGCCTGTCAGCAAAGATCATAATACTCAACAGATACGTATTTAACTTTACAGACCAAAAATCAGACCAATTGATGCAATCATATATGGCAACTTTGAACCTGTTAGCCAAAAGAATGTTTGGCACCCTTACCGATGAGTTAGTCAGGGATCAAAGAGACTGTGGGGTCCACAGTGATCTTGACTGTAAGCAACTGCTGTGAGAGAAAGATTTAACACTATAAACAGCTATTAACATCATATGCTAAACAAACAGTTTAGAAAAAGAAGCACTAATTTTCGTCGCCCCTTGCCGGTGACGTCATCAGGTTCATGCCCACAGCGGGCATCAACCAGATTTTAATACATTTGAATTTAAATGTAATTAAAGACCTCCTTGCCATATATTCCCCTCGGCATATTTTCAAACCTCGTCGATATGACATCACGTCGGCGAAGTTTACAACGGGTTCACCCAGACGTAAAGGTAACTGCAGTGCCGACCTGTGCTCGGGGGCAGTGCCTAGGGTGGAGCCTAGTGCAAGTATCATGGGGGGGTGGGGGGTGCATTTATTTGTGGTGGTGGTGGAGGAGCGACATTTGGAACTGGGGATGCGGCGATGGCTGTTTGGGTGGCGTCAAAAATCCAATGCTAGCAATGTTTGATGGGAGGGTGGGTGGTGGCATTGACTATTTGGTAGGGTGGAAGGGTCTGATGCCAGCAATGTTCGGGGAGAAGGGGGGAAGTTACAGCATTGCTTGTTTGAGGGTGAGGGGAAGAAATGCCTGCACTGATCGTCACAGGGGAGGAGTGTTGGGGGCCCTTGAGACCTTCGTGATGGGGTGGGGAGGTGGGAGGTTATTTTTTGCTCTGATCGGGACGCCCTTTAAGAATTGCACTCCAATATCAGTGATACTGGGCTTTACCGGCATGTTTAGGCTCCACCTCCCAACATGACAATGTGAAATACACTGAGGTATGATTTTTATTTGAAAGTGTCATAAGATCTGGAGAGAAAACCGACCTGTTTCTCCGGAGAGAAACCCGCTGGTTTTCAGTCAGACTCTGACACTTTGCCATTTTTTTGGTAAGATTCCGCCACGGAGTTTGGTCGAGAAACAGAAGTTTTCATGGTACAGGGCATGTCCTGCCCCAACTGCAGTGGTCATCACCCTCAGAACAGAATAACGTTTATGGTAAATGCTGCAATAAATGTGGCAAGTTGAATCACTTTGCAAAATGTTGCAAATTAAAACCACAACAGCCTTCCTTTGCCACCAACCACATTGCAGCTGGTCAGTTCTCCAAGGTTAGGAGTGTCAGCAAGGTGAATGAACTGGAGCTCAGCCAGAGCAACCAAATCACTGAGCCTCCACTAACACTCTACCGCGAGAGTGTCAACATTGTTATAGAAAAAGGTAAGATCTTCACTACTCTGAACATGATTTGCAGCCGCACAAAAAAATTCACACTGGAGCAAAGTGAAACTATTGCTCAGTCAAATGCTATGGGATCTAGACTCATACTGTACCAGACCCCAATACCTAGGTGGACCTCAAGGCCTATGGTGGACAAATTATACACTCAGAAGGTGTAGCCACTCTCCATTGCATGTACGGCAGCTTCAAGTTTCATATAGTTGACCAGAACATAAGGCCACTGTTAGGTCTTCAGGACTGCATCACATTGGGGATCATCCTGGACAAGTGTCAGATCTCTCAGTAGGAGAGCATCTTGGGGATAGCGATCATAACTCTATCTCCTTTATGCTTGCATTGGAAAAAGAGAGGATCAGGCAAGCTAGGAAAGCGTTTATATGGAGTAAGGGGAAATATGAAGACATAAGGCAGCAAATTAGAGGAGTAAATTGGAAGGAGGAAATGTACTGAAGAGAGGTGGCAGTTTTTCAAGGAATGTCTGTCTAGAGTTCTACAGGACAACGTTCTGAGCAGACAAGGAGGAGTTGGTAGGTTAAAGGAACCGTGGTGCACAAAAGCTGTGCGGGACCTAGTCGAGAAGAAAAGGAAAGCATACAAAAGGTTCAGAGAGCTTGGCGAAGATAGGGATCTAGATGAGTATACGGCTTGTAGGAAGGGACTAAAGAAGGAAATTAGGAGAGCCAGCAGGGGTCACGAGAAGGCATTGGAAGGTAGGATTAAGGAAAACCCTAAGGCGTTCTGTAAATATGTGAAGAGTAAAAGGATGAGACGTGAAGGAATAGGGCCTATAAAAGGTGAAGGTGGGAAAATCTGTACGGAACCAGTAGAAATGGCAGAGGTGCTTAATGAGTATTTTGCCTCGGTTTTCACAGGGGAGAAGGACTTGGGTGGATGTACTGCGGGATTGCGGTGGACTGAAAAGATTGAGTATGTGGACTTTAACAAAGAGGTTGTGCTGGAATCTTTGAATGGCATCAAGATAGATAAGTCGCCGGGTCCGGATGGGATGTACCCCAGGTTACTGTGGGAGGGGAGGGAAGAGATTGCAGAGCCTCTGGCGATGATCTTTGCGTCGTCGATGGAGATGGGAAGGTGCCGGAGGATTGCGGATGTGGTTCCTATTTTCAAGAAGGGGAATAGGGATAGCCCAGGAAATTACTGACTGGTGAGTCTAACCTCAGTGGTTGGTAAGCTGATGGAGAAGATCCTGAGGGACAAGATTTATGAGCATTTAGAGAGGTTTAGTATGCTCAAGAATACTCAGCATGGCTTTGTCAAAGGCAGATCGTGCCTTACGAGCCTGGTGGAGTTATTCGAAAATGTGACTAAACACATTGACGAAGGGAAAGCGGTAGATGTGGTTTATATGGATTTTAGCAAGGCGTTCGATAAGGTCCCCCATGCAAGGCTTCTAGAAAAAGTGAGAGGGTATGGGATCCAAGGGGCTGCTGCCCTGTGGATCCAGAACTGGCTTGCCCAAAGGAGGCAGGGAGTGGGTATAGATGGGTCTTTTTCTAAATGGAGGTCGGTCACCAGTGGTGTGCCCCAGGGATCTGTTCTGGGACCCTTGCTGTTTGTCATTTTCATAAATGACCTGGATGAGGAAGTGGAGGGATGGGTTGGTAAGTTTGCCGACGACACGAAGGTTGGTGGAGTTGTGGATAGTCTGGAGGGATGTCAGAAGTTACAGAGGGACATAGATAGGATGCAAGACTGGGCGGAGAAGTGGCAGATGGACTTCAACCCAGATAAATGCGTAGTGGTCCATTTTGGCAGGTCAAATGGGATGAAGGAGTACAATATAAAGGGAAAGATTCTTAGTACTGTAGAGGATCAGAAGGACCTTGGGGTCCAGGTCCATAGGACTCTAAAATCGGCCCCGCAGGTGGAGGAGGTGGTTAAGTAGGCGTATGGTGTGCTGGCCTTTATCAATCGAGGGATTGAGTTTAGGAGTCCGGGGATAATGATGCAGCTATATAAGACCCTCGTCTGACCCCACTTGGAGTACTGTGCTCAGTTCTGGTCGCCTCATTACAGGAAGGATGTGGAAATGAATGAAAGGGTGCAGAGGAGATTTACAAGAATGTTGCCTGGATTGAGTGGCATGCCTTATGAGGATAGGCTGAGGGAGCTCGGTCTTTTCTCCTTGGAGAGACGTAGGATGAGAGGAGACCTAATAGAGGTATATAAGATGTTGAGAGGCATAGATCGGGTGGACTCTCAGAGGCTTTTTCCCAGGGTGGAAATGGCTGCTACGAGAGGACACAGGTTTAAGGTGCTGGGGGTAGGTACAGGGGAAATGTTCGGGAAAAGTTTTTCACACAGAGGGTGGTGGGCGAGTGGAATTGGCTGCCGTCAGTGGTGGTGGAGGCAAACTCAATAGGGTCTTTTAAGAGCCTCCTGGATGAGTACATGGGACTTAATAGGATGGAGGGTTATAGGTAGGTCTAGAAGGTAGGGATATGTTCGGCACAGCTTGTGGGGCTGAAGGGCCTGTTTTGTGCTGTAGTTTTTCTATGTTTCTATGTTTCTATCCAACTTGGCCAGAGAGGTTCATGCTCTCCAACACCAGAAATGATAGAGTACAAAGGTCTCTTCAACTGTGACATCATTGGTATCACTACAATTGTGGTGTACTTCGCTGTACTTAGATGATGCCCTTTCCGGAGCCTTCCTACCCACTACAGATTAGGTAGATTGTGAGGAAGACATAGACCTGATGACAATAGAAGTGCTGTCCTCTCGTAGAATCCAGGAATTTAAAGATGCCTTGCAGGCAGACATCACATACAGACATCTGCACAACATCCTCATGAGGGGCTGGCCTGAGTCCTCAAGGGAGTTTCCCCAGGAACTCTGCACTTTTTTCACCATCAGAGATGAACTAACCATACAGGATGGCCAGCAATTCGTCATCCCGACTTATCTTTAGAGGTACGACACCAGCAACTTCACCTGGGGCACTCTGAGTTGGAAACAACCAGATACAAGGCAAGGAATTACTATACTGGCCCTCTATGTATGCTGCCATGGAGCAGGAAGTCTCCAGATATGCATCATGCAATGAACTCAAGCTGCATCAAACAAAAGAACTGCTGCATCTATGAGTTCCTGGATCTTCCCTGGTCATTTACAGCAGCTGATATCTTCGAATGCAATGGTAAACAAATTTTAATTAATTAATATTCCAGGTGGTTTGAACTCGACTATCTGCTAAACATGACGAGTAACACACCAGTGGATATGAAGACTCCTCCAGAGACCTATGTAGCAAGCCCTGCCCCCACTGGATACACTGAAGAAACACCCCACGTCATCCACACTGAGGATACCAGCCCGAAAACATCTATAGCACAGCCCACTGGCTCAATTACATGCTCAAGGCATATGACCAAGCCAAACACAACGTTCCAGGATATCAGCTGCTGTAAATGACCTGGGAAGATCTGGGAACTCACATAGGTGTAGCAGTTCCCTTGTTTTTCTTCTTAACACAACAAAAAGACAGGAGAAGGAGACACGATGGGCCATGCACCAGCTGCAACAACTTAATCCGTGTTTCACCCTATGTAAATAGTTATATATTCTTAGCCTGTTCAATCTTTGTTTAAAAAATGGTTTGCACACTGTTACATCTCAGTACCACTGGTTGTTCCAACTTAAACAGGGAAGCTGTCGATTGAATGGTCACGTGATGATGCGGCTACTTTAAGCGGTCACATGACGAAAGCCTGGGAGTTCTCCCCAGAGCGTGAGCAGTATAGAAGCATATAGAGCTGCTCAGACTAATGAATAAACTATTGTTGTTCAAGGTCCTTGGCTGCCAGTTATTAGAACCCAGCTCTTCTACAACTATGGTTTTAGAATCATAGAATGATATAACAGAGGAGGAGGCCATTCAGTTGATCATGCCTGTGCAGATGCTTTGAAAACTTAACCAATTCTATTTTCTAACATCAATGAAATTCCCTTTAAAAGCCATTATTGAATCCTTTCAGATTATGCACTCCAAATCACAACAACTCACTGGGCCCTATTTTACCATTTTGATTCTAAGTGCTGGGCGGACTTGAAACTGGGAATGTTTCAGATCCGACTTTTAGACCCATTCTCAAGCGCCCCCATACGCATTCTGCCTGAAAAACATCAACAATTCCGAATTGCGCTGTAGAAGTTCATGCGTGGGGCTTAACGTGCCCGAAATGCTGCAGTTCCAATCGGCACCTCCAACTGCACATGCGCAGAAAAAGAATGATAGAATGTGGGTCCCCTACCCCACAGACATTGCCCCACACCCCCAACATTGCTGACCCCCTTATCCCCCCCACCCCCTCCCCCCTTCCCTTCCACTGATCTCCAGCAGAGTGGGAGCGGACCCCCCCCCCTCCCCCCCCCCAATTATCTCAGGCACAGTGGCAGCAGACTCCCCCCCCTTCATCCTCACTGATCTCAGGCAGAGTGGCAGCAGACCCCCCCTTCCCCTCCACCAACCTCAGGTAGAGTGGCAGCGGACCCCCCTCCCCCCAACTGATTTCGGGCAGAGTGGCAGCGGACCCCCTTCCCCTCCACCAATCTCAGGCAGAGTGGCAGCAGACCCCCTTTCCCCCACTGATCTCAGGCAGAGTGGCAAAGGACCCCCCTCCCCGCCACTGAACTCAGGCAGAATGACTGCACCGATCTCAGGCAGAGTGGCAGCAGACCTCCCTTCCCCCCCATGATCTCAAGCAGAGAACCGTCAGACGCCAAGCACCTACCTCCTCTCTAATTGGAGCGCCCGAATCGGACTTTTATGGAGCATGTCTGTTTTGCGCCGATTCTGGATGGGCGAATGGGTTGGTAAAGGGGGAAGTGCCAGTAAAGTTGGGCGTACAGCCCATTAAGTCAATTTAAATTAATGCAAATGCATTTAAATGGTTGTTGCGCCCTTTTCGGGCGCAGGCCCAATCGTGGCCATTTTCAGGCCTTGGTAAAGGGGGGACCGGCTCGGAGGCGGGCGCGGATCACACTACTCGCCCCACGCCCGACTTTACCAAGTTTTCGTGCCCAAAAGTGGGCACCCGCGATGGTAAAATCGGGCCCACTGTGTAGATTCTTTTCCCTCATGTTCTTCTACCACTTACCTTAAATCTGTGTGCACTGATTACTGATTCTTCTGAGACACTGAAGCAGTTTCTTCTTGCGCTTTCCAAGCTGTTCATAATTTTGAACAAATTCCTCCTTAACTTTGCTCTAAGGCAAACGACCCCACTTTCTCTAGTCTTTCCATGTAACTGAAATCTTTCATCCCTGGTGCCATTCTACTAAATCCCCTCTGCACCTTCTCTCGGGCCTTATCATCCTGACCATTGTCTGATGCCTTTGCTCCTGGGCAGGCAGCTCTTTTACCATGGCTAATCCACCTAACCTACACATCTTTAGACACTAAGGGGCAATATTGCACAGCCAATCCACCTGACCTGCACATCTTTGGACTGTGGGAGGAAACTGGAGCACCCCAGAGGAAACTCACACAGACACAGGGAGTGCTAACCACTGTGCCATTGTGCTCTTTATATCAGACCTCATACATAATACTCAGATATAGCCCCTGTCTTATGGCGTGTTGGAAGTGGTGCACCTGGAACCTTTGTGGATAGCCTTCCTTCTTCTGCCTCCTCTGTACCCCCTTCTCCAAGTCCTGGTCATGTTGTAGACCAAGTGGCATTGCAAAAATGGCCCAAACCCTGTATGTATGTATATTACTGTATGCAAGTACCTCACAATATCTCATCACAGTGCTTATAGAAACTTCGGCAAAAACTTCAATTGCAACTTGTTAAGTGGCCTTTTAAACAGCCCCAGAGCTCATTTTGTTTCGTATTGCTTGTTGTTTCGGGAATGATTAACGAAGTGCGATGACAATAATCTCTCCCTTAATGTCAACACAACGAAGGAGATAGCCATCGACTTCAGGAAGTGTAGTGGAGGACATGCCCCTCTCTATGGGGACGAAGTGGAAATAGTCGAGAGCTTCAAGTTTCTAGGTGTCCGAATCATAGAATCCCTACAGTGCAGAAGAAGGCCATTTGGCCCATCGAGTCTGCAACAAACACAATCCCACCCAGGCCCTATTTCTGTAACCCCACATATTTACCCTGCTATTCCCCCTGACATTTGGGTCAATTTAGCATGGCCAATCAACCTAATCCGCATATCTTTGGACTGCCTTTGGACTGTCTGGATCATCAACAACCTGTCTTGGTCCCTCCACGCTGTGCTATAGTTAAGAAAGCCCACCAACGCCTCTACTTTCTTAAGAGGCTAAGGAAATTCGGCATGTCTACTACGACTCTCACCAACTTTTACAGATGCACCATAGAAGGCATTCTTTCTGGTTGTATCACCACTTGGTATGGCTCCTGCTCTGTCCAAGACTGCAAAAAACTACAAAGGGCCGTGAATGAAGCCCAATCCATCACAAACCAGCCTCCAATCCACTGACTCTATCTACACTTCCCGCTGCCTCGGAAAAGCAGCCAGCATAATCAAGGACCCCATTCACCCCAGACATACTCTCTTCCACCTTCTTCTGTCGGGAAAAAGATACAAAAGTCTGAAGTCACGGCCCAATCAACTCAAGAACACCTTCTTTCCTGCTGCCTTTTGAATGGACCTACCATATATTAAGCTAACCTTTCTCTTCATCCTAGCCATGACCATAACACCACATACTGCACCCTCTCCTTTCCTTCTCTGTGTATGGTATGTTTTGTAAAGTGCGCAAGAAGCAATACTTTTCACTGTATACTAATACATGTGACAATAATAGATCAACCATCAAGATACTGCCTGAATTGGGTTGACTAAATTTGATATTGTGGTGTTACATCAGCCCATTTGGTTGACATATGTCATTGTGGCATCCATTCAAGATGTTAGGGCACGCAGAGGGGTCACACCTGTATATACATAACAGCTGGCAACACATCACACACACTGAAATCTATGGTCGGCTAGAAACAGTGCTACACAATTAGATATTGTGCTTATCATGTTTTAATGTCAGTACACAGCATCATTTCTAGATGACTGCCATTAAAATATGCAGTATTTTAAAATAATAAGCTGCCATTCCAACATCAGTGCCAGCTCCGTCCACTGGAATCTCTCATCTTGGTGGATCAGGTGGCAGATCCCTAATTTTACTAATATGAGTGGGCACCCATGTCACTCGGGGAGGTCATAAAATGGGTAATGTCTGACTGCTGAATGGACATATTGCGACCATGCCCAGTTGTGGCCAAAAACAGCTTACAATTTTGAGGGTCTGAATTGACATTACTTTTGCCAAGCAGTGGATGGTGAAGCAGGGGTTGATGAAACTTCCAGCCAGAAAGTGCAGTTGTTCCAGTCATATGCCTTATGGCACAGCTGACTTTGTTTGGCATAAATTGCAATTCTACCTCAAATAAAATGCCACGGAAACTGGTGTGAAGGCTGACACCTGGGCCATGACTCTCCCAAAACAAATTCAAGTGCCCAACAGGCAAAAAAATGGGAGAATTTCCCACCTGTTTTTTGGGGATACTCACCTGAATGAATGCCTTAGAGAAATTCACGCTAGAAAGGGGGCGGGGCCTCATCCCACCCAAGTGGCCGACATCAGTGGGCTGAGTGGGCCACCGTGCATGTGCCGATCTGTCAGTGCGGAGATCGACGCATGCACATTGGCCCCGCTCCCTGTATTGCGGGCCTCCCGATCGCTGGCCTCCGATCGCTGGCCCTCCCCGATTCCTTCCCTGGAACCCCCCAATTGCCGACCTTTCCGATCTCCCCCCCTGGATGGTCAACCCCAATTGCCCCGTCAAACCCACTGATCCCATTTACAGAGTGGCAGCGGGCCCCCCCCACCACCGATCACTCCCCCAGTATGCCCTACCCCCTCTGGCTCTGCCCCGTGGGTGCCCAGAGGGTAGTGCCAGCATGCCCCTTGGGCAGTGCCAGGATGCCACGCTGGCATTACCATGCTGGCACTACCCAAGGTGCACATCCCCCTGCCCCCGACCTCCTGGGGGGGGCCTCAATGGCCTGTATCCCCACCAGCGAGGTGAGGATGTCTGTCCCCCTTTAGTGGGGAGCTGTTATAAATCCTGCTGATGGGAACCACTCCCGGTGAGCGGGATACACTAGGGGGCCTGAAGACGACTGTTCCGTCCCTCTAATCATATGGAAATGTAAATTTCCATATGAGAATCAGTGGGGAACTGATTGTGCTAAAATAAAGCACCTCAGAAACTCACGACCAGTCCCGCGAAAGGCCCCCCCGCTGTTGTCTCTTGGCCCGCTGCACTGCTGGGAGAATCCCAGCCCTCGTGTTTCATGATCCTGGTCTAACATTTTCAACCTTCCAGCTTAATCCAACCGGATTTATGTTGGGAGTGTGCTGAAAGATTGCAGCTTTTCAATCTGCGATTACTTTATCAACTTCCCACTGTCCCTTTTGGCAGCAGTCCCCAGATTTTAATGAGGAGCTGGGTGTATTATTGTCATGTCCTGATTTAGTGCCAAGGTGGCAGTCTAATGTTTTATCCTTGTTTTCCTTTCTAGGCAGTTACAGTAATTATTATAAACAGTACGATCAAGCTCCAACATTTTTTGGCAAATAAATTGTGTTTATATAGATTAAATTTGCATATAATGGATAGCGTAGTCCACTACTTCAGCATATGCAACAATTAAAACCATATTTATACAAATACTCAGTAAGTCTATTTTGAATTAAGTTGTGCTTTAAATGTCCCCAATACTAACTCTGTCAATTATCCTTGAAAAACATGCAATTTATCTTAATGAGTTGATTAATTGATTGAATGTGGAGTGTAAAATTCATAGTATTTCAATTGTTAGCTATGTATGAAGAATAATAATTTAAGTCTGATTCTTCTCATGATCCTATACTAGGAATTTACATTAGTGACTTGGCAGTCAAGCACATGAAGATCCGCCTAGCCATCTGTCTTCCCTTTCTATGAGTTTTCTTGTAGCACGGGGGAATTGAGTTGCAGGGAATAATTGTTCAGATATTTTGCTCAGTTGCTAAAAGGACACATCTGGTGTGGAATGCGGGGTGGGGGGTGGTGGGGGGTTGTTGGGTGGGGGGGCCTGCAGCGGGCAGTCGAGGGGATCATCTGTCCCGACTCTTGCCCCTCTTCTGAGCCTATGTTCAGTGCCGGGAAAGCTAACACACAGTGTCTGTTGCAAGATCAAGGCCTTCCGTGCCTTATGGGCACCGCAGCAACTGGGATGCTTTATTGACCCCTCCAATCACATTTTGTTTTGATGGGATTCCATTTACTTTGATGCATTATCCCTTTAGGGGGCTGGTTTTAATTTATTCCTCATTTTGTTGATTTACTTTATTTGGTTACCCAAAATGAAGCAGTAACAGAACGCAGGTCTTTGACTCACCATGGGTTCAAATGAACTTTCTTGATATTTGCAAGCACAATAAATGCTCATGTCCAGTAACATTTTACTGTTAATTCGCTAACTAAGATGGTTAAATTAAAGAGGTGGGGAAAGATGGCTGCAAAATACATTGCTGTATGGTTTTGGGATATACAGAGAGATAGTTAAAGAATCTCCTGAAGCAGATCACGTAATCAACTAAGTAAGGGGAATTAATCATTGGGCTCCATTGTACTGATACATTTTGTGGATCAATTTATATTTTATTTGCCTCACTGAACCAGAACTTTTAAGACTTAAAGAAATTGGGTAAGCCAATTCTCATTTTCCCTCAAATTGACAGAACTATAAGATGTCACTGAATTAAATTGTAGCATTTTACCACCATGATGAAGAAATTGCATCGTGAGCCATGGGATTAATACATTGGCCATTTGCTTCACTGCCTATGATTTAGTGACATGCCTGCTGTAGCATAAAGTAGTTAGGAATGTGGGAAGACATGGAGAATGTTATCAAGAACAAAATTACTGCGCAAAATTTAATAGCCTAGATTTTGAAGCCAGTGGTCACCATATCACTACCACATTTACGGCTGCCTAGAGACTTGTGGGATTTTGAGTGGCAGCTAACTGTATTTAGAGGTCATTTCAGTGTAATGCCACCTAAAAGAGGGCCTATGGCATGTGTGAGCAGTGCAAGCAACAGTGTGGCTCTTCAACCATTCAGATTGAAGAATCCTCATGGAGACAGGTGGGGGAATTTATCCACCCGAAAATGGATCCAGTAGGACTCAAAAATTCAAAGCTTTGAGAGTCTACCCACTCTCCTGGCCTCAAGGCCTTTCGCTTCTTCCTCGATCAGAGGCCTGAACAATCCCCATCCACCATCACTCTCCTCCGTCTGGCTGAACTGGTTCTCTCACTCAACAATTTCTCCTTTAACTCGTCTCACTTCCTCCAAATACAAGGTGTGGCTATGGTCACCTGCATGGGTCCCAGTTATGCCTGTCGCTTTACGGATTATGTGGAGCATTCCCTGTTCCAGTCCTACTCTGGCCCCCTCCCACAACTCCTTTACCAGTACATCAACGACTATTTTGTGCTCCCATCTGGACCTGGAAACATTTATCAATTTTGCTTCCAATTTCCGCCCCTCTATCATCTTGACATCGTCCATCTCCGACACTTCTCTTCCCTTCTTTGACCTCTCTGTCTCTATTTCTGGTGATAAACTGTCCACCAGTATCCACTACAAACCCACCAACTCCCACAACTGCCTTGACTACAGCTCTTCACACCCCACATTCTGTAAGGACTCCATTCGATTCTCTCAGTTCCTTCGCCTCCGCTGCATCTGTTCTGATGATGCCACTTTCCTAACTAGCGCTGCTGATATGTCTTCCTTCTTCCTCAATTGTGGTTTTCCACCCACTGTGGTTGACAGGCCCTCAACCGCGTCCAACCCATTCCCCGGGCCACTGCTCTCACCCTTGCCCCACCCTCCCAGAACCAGGATAGTGTCCCCCTTGTCCTCACTTTTCACCCCACCAGCCTCTGCATTCAAAGGATCGTCCTCCACCATTTCCACCAACTCCAGCACAATGCCATTACTCAACACATCTACCCCTCACCCCCCTCTCCGGGACACCCTGGTCCATCCTCCATCACACTCAACGCCTCACCCCTTGTCCACGCACCTTCCCATGCAATCATAGAAGGTGCAACACCTGCCCCTTTACCTCCTCCCTGCTCATTGCCCAAGGTCCTCAACACCCTTTTCAGGTGAAGCAGTGCTTCACCTACTCCTCCTTCAATCTAGTTTATTGCATTCGCTGCTCCCAATGCAGTCTACTCTACACCGGAGAGACTAAATGCAGACTGGGTGACCGCTTTGTGAACATTTTTGGTCCATCCACAAGCAGGACCCAAACCTTGCTGTCGCTTGCCACTTCAACACACCACCCTGCTCTCCTGCCCACATGTCCATCCTTGGCCTTTTGCAATGTTCCAGCAAACCCCAACGCAAACTGCAAGAACTGTACTTCATCTTCCGATTTCACTTCTTCAGGCCAACTGCCACATTCCTCAGGCAATCCTTTACCAAGCTGTACCTTTGTTTTGCCATTCGCATGTTCTGATCACTTAATGGACACTCATAGCACCTTCCCAGCCTTCTGCATGCTCATTTACATTCCCTTTGTCCAATTTCACCACCCCTCCCTACCCTCATAATTTAAATCTCTGCTGACTCTCTTTCCTCTCAGCTCTGGCAAAGAGTCATCTAGACTCAAAACGTTGGCTCTATTCTCTCTCCACAGATGCTGTCAGACTTGCTGAGATTTTCCAGCATTTTTCTGTTTTTGTTTCAGATTCCAGCATCCGCAGTATTTTGCATTTATTTACATTCTCCTTAATTGATTGATGATTGTGCCCTCTGGCCACTAATTTGCCAATGCAAGGAAAATCACTGCTGTGTGACTTTTCCCAACAAACTATGAGGTGAATTGGGGGTCGCAAACCAAAATCCTGCCCTGTATTTCAAGAGGATATTCTCTGAAAATCAATGTTTCAGTCCTGGAACGATAGTTTGCTGATGTTCAGGTATTAAATGTTATAACTGGTTGCTAATTAGTTTTCTTCAGTACGATCTCATGCCTAGGTTGATATAATTCTTGGAGTGTATCTCAAAGTTGAAGTGCCAATAGGAGGTGCATTAGCATGGCAGGAACCGCAGCCTGCCGAGGGGAACCCCTTCACAGGGAGTTCTGCAGCTGCAGCAATGAGGGCCTCAAAGTCTAGAAAATTCCAATCAGCTTCAAATAACCTTAATTGTCCTTTAACTTACCTTAATTGCTTAACTGCTGCTTGCCAGGGGTTAGCCTTTCCACCCCCAATCCTGCCTGTGGAAGTAAGATGGTGCCAACAAACTACCTGCCTGCTTACCTTCATTGTCACCCCCATGTCAGGGAGAAAATACACCAATAATGTGGAAAGTCAGAAAATGAATGCAAACTGTTTTTTTCCCCATTAATTACACAACCTCTTCAAGTTGCAGTCTTTCTAAAAAGTTTAAAGTTTGTTTATTAGTCACTAGTAAGGCTTACACCAACACTGCAATGAAGCCACTGTGAAACTCCCCCAGTCGCCACAGTCCGGAGCCTGCTCGGGTCAATGCACCTAACCAGCAGATCCCCCAGAATGTGTGAGGAAACCCATGCAGACACGGGGAGAACATGCAAACTCCACGCAGAGAGTGACCCAAGCCGGGAATCAAACTCAGGTCCCGGGTGCTGTGAAGCAGCAGTGCTAACCACTGTGCTACCGTGCCACTATAACTGGCAAATTCCCAGGTTTAGTTAGAGGTCTTCAATGAATTTCAGCAAGTTGGGCAGTCGTGATGATGCAATTGGCCTCAATGCCACTGAGTTAGTGAATGGAAAGTTAACCAGAGGTCTGCACTTCTATTTAGCAACTCCATTGGAATTGTGTTTGTGTTGGGACATCAACTAATAGGAATAGGGTTCCTGTGCTACATCCAATAAATAATACTTTATCAACTCTCACTGATAAAGCTCACTCTGGGATCTGAAGTTCGGGTCTTCTAAATGGATGGAAAATCAGTACAAGCCACCAAAAAGAAACAAAGTACCTGACCACCATAAATGGTAATCTGAAACAAAAACAGAAAATGCTGGAAAATCTCATCAATTCTAACAGCATCTGTGGAGAGAGAACAAAGCAAACGTTTTGTGCCTGGATGGCTCTGCGTCAAATGAGAGCCTGTTGTGCTGGTGATTCTCATTTACTGTAGGTTGTACCCAAACTATCCTATTTGGGTAACAGCTGTTGCTGAAGCTGTAATAACAGTATTAACTTATTTTCTACTTGTACGGTCTCCCATTCCACGCACCAATATTAATAAAAAGAATGGAAAGAAATCTGACATTCTCCTAAGATCTCCAGCAGTGGCACATAGGACCAGTTGCCAGCAGATGTGTGACAGTAACCCACTGCCGACAATGGCCTGGATATTATCCTGGAGCTAGGGAGGGAGCCAGTGTGAGGCTGCTTTGACATGGGGAGAATGGGTTTTCCAAAGGTCCTGCTGAACCTGGGGCAGCATGATGGCATAGTGGTTAGCACTGCTGCCTCTCAGGGCCAGGTACCTGGGTTCAATTTCGGCCTTGGGTAACTGTGTGGGTTTCCTCCGGTGCTTCAGTTTCCTCCCACAATCCATAGTGGCGGGTTAGGTCATGCTAAATTGCCGCTTAGTGTCAGGCAGATTAGCAGGGTAAATATGTGGGGTTACGGGGATAGAGCCTGGGTGGGATTGTTGTTGGTCCAGGCTCGATGGGATAAATGGCCTCTCTTTGCACTGTAGGGATTCTATAATTGAACTTAATGGCAATACCAATTAGTATCAGAAGAAATATCAGAGTTAGGGGTCAGCAAGGATGGGAGGAGGGTCAGTGTGGTGATTTTTGTTCAGGAGTCGTAGGAGATTTTTCCCCCCAGTGGTGGAGATTGTTTATAAGTTTTTACTCCATTCTTAACGTTACAAAGCCGAGGATGAGCCCTTAATCCATCTCCTCGCTCCAAAAATTAATTCAAATTAAATCCAATTCATGGTCCCCACAGGAGAGACATAGAAGATCCAAGCTGACAAGAAAAGGTATTTCACCTGATCTTGGGCTTGATCTGATGCTTGATTTAGCCAAAAGGCTGAGAAGCGCACCCCTGCCAGGTGATCATGGTTTCCCCCCTGCCAGGTATGAACCACCTTCTTGATCATGGTTTCACCCCTGTCAGGTAAACTAGGCTGTACTTATGTTATATTGGGTGTTGTGAATAAATCTACACTGAAGACAGACTGGCTGTAGCTTCTTCCTTTGCCAAGTGCCTGCTCTGTCCATTAACAGAGATCGGAGGCCACAAGGAAGATCAGAGGTCACCAGAGGAAAGATAAGGCCTCCTAGAAGCTGGTAGGTTGACTGGCTCTGATCCTGACTCCACTAAAACTGGCAAGGCTGGAGATAGTTTAGGTTGGACTTCAGATTTTTAAAATTATAACATTTCATTTGACCCAACCTGGCCCATCGTTGTGGGTTAAGTTTCATCTTGAAACCTTTGATGTTTTTCCCCTCGCTTTAAGGAAGCACTTGACCTCCCAGAGTGATAAAGTTGAGATCAGGACTCATGGATGCAAAGCAACATACGACCACTCTGTGCTGTCACTTAAACCATAGAGGCAAACAGTTCTGATGCCATGGATATGGATGTGTTCTGCCAATTTACAAGTGAGATAAGCAATTGGTGTTTCAGTTCAAGACTCCACATTATGCTGCAATATGATGTAACTTGTAACAGGACCAAGAATGAAATGAAACACAGAGCTGGTGAAACCCAAAACAGAATATTTATAAGACCAAATATAAGAACATACATATCCATATTAAGGCCTGTGAGCCCTGGTTATCTGTTTCATGAGGGCCTGGTAACTGACTGAACAGCACTCTATGCTCAACTTATTTTACTCAGTTTTCTTAGGTTTATCTCTTTGAACTTGGTCAAGCTTGTGCCTGGAAAATGTCTGTTCTCAATGTTAGAAACCATAGAATCCCTACAGTGCAAAAGGAGGCCATTCGGTCATTCGAGTCTGCACCAACTCTCCGAAAGAGCACTCTACCTAGGTCCACTCCCCCGACTCTGTGCATTGATCATGGCCAATTTGGCTAACATGGCCAATTTGGCAAACATGCACATTTTTGAACACTAAGGGGCAATTTAGCATGGCCAATCCACCTAACCTGCACATCTTTTGGACTATGAGAGGAAACTGGAGCACCCAGAGGAAACCCATGCAGACATGGGTAGAATGTACAAACTCCACACAACCAGTCGCCCATGGTCGGGATTGAACCCGAGTCCCGAGCACAGTGAGGTAGCAGTGCTAACCATTGTGCTGCCTTGTTACCTTATTAGAAACATAGAAAACTACAGCACAAAACAGGCCCTTCGGCTCCACAAGTTGTGCCGAACATATCCTTACCTTTTAGGCCTACCTATAACCCTTCATCCTATTAAGTCCCATGTACTCATCCAGGAGTCTCTTAAAAGACCCTATTGCGTTTGCCTCCACCACCACTGACGGCAGCCAATTCCACTCACCCACCACCCTCTGTGTGAAAAACTTCCCCCTAACATTTCCCCTGTACCTACACCCCAGCACCTTAAACCTGTGTCCTCTCGTAGCAGCCATTTCCACCCTGGGAAAAAGCCTCTGAGAGTCCACCCGATCTATGCCTCTCAACATCTTATATACCTCTATTAGGTCTCCTCTCATCCTACGTCTCTCCAAGGAGAAATTCTACATTGAGTGACTAGGAAGCAGCATTGGAATAAAAAGACCTTGACAAATTATCAACATCCTGGGGGATACCATTGGCCAGAAACTGAACTGAACCAGCCATATACATTCTATGGCGATATGGTCAGATCAAAAGCTGGGAATTCTGTGGCGAATTCCACCTGAACTTACATCCTGACTCCCCAAAGCCTATCTATCATCTACAAGGTATTAGTCAGGGGTTGATGTAATACTCTCCACTTGCCTGGATGAGTGCAGCTCCAACAACACTGAAGATTCTTGACACCATCTAGAACAAAGCAGCCTGCATGTTTGACACCCCACCTTAATCATTCCCTCAATCACTGACACACAATGGCAGCTCACCAAGGCTCCTTCGACAATATCTTCCAATTCCCGACTTCCACCACCTAGAAGGACAAGGACAGTAGATGCATGGGAACACCACCGTGTGCATGTTCCCCTCTATGCCACACACCATCCTAACTTAAAATAATATCACTGTTCCTGGGTGAAATCATGGAGTGCCTTTACGAACAGCACTGTGAGTGTACCTGCACTGCATGGACTGCAGTAGTTCAAGAAAGCAGCTCACCACCATCTTCCCAAAGGCAATTACAGTAAAGTTTATTTATTATTCACAAGTAGGCTTACATTAACACTGCAATGAAGTTACTGCAAAAAACCTCTTAGTCGCCACACCCCGGTGCCTGTTTGGGCACGCTGAGGGAGAATTTAGTATGGCCATTGCACCTAACCAGCACGTCTTTCGAACTGTGGGAGGAAATCCACGCAGATGGGGAGAATGTACAGACTCCGCACAGACAGTGACCCAAACTGGGAATCGAACCGAAGTTTCTGGTGCTGTGAGGCAGCGGTACTAACCACTGTGCACTGTGCCGCCCACGGGATAGGCAATAAATGCTGGTCTAGCCAGCAACAGCCATATCCCTTGAATGAATCAATAAAAAATACCAGTCCTACTTATTTCAAGCACGCGAAACCAGCGCCATAAAAACAAGTGGTAAATAGAAAAGGAGAATTTGAAACTGCTGGCATGTTAGTTTAGAAGGTGTGATGTTAACTACACAAAATGTTATATTTCTGCAAAACACACAATTAGAACTCACAATTGAAGGCCATCAAAATATGGAGAAGAACGTAATTAATGGCCACCAATATAAGATCAGTCACCACAAAATCAAATAGGGAATTCAGAAGAATTTCTTCACCCAAAGAATAGTAAGAATGTGGAACTTATGACCACAGAGAGATGTTAAAACAAAAAGCACAGATTCAATTAAGGGTAAAACTAAGTATGTGAGGGAGAAGGGAACAGATGGTTAAAGTGTTAGATTTAGATGGATAAAAGCAGGAATCTCAAGTGGAGTATAAACACTGGCATGGACTGGTTCAGCTGAATGGCCTGTTTCTGTGGCCTATGTAAAATCAGCTTTAATTTAGGAGAAGTAAGAAGTAATGGTTCGCTACAACATTGTACTATTGGAATGTTAATGTGGGAGCACATGACGCTGGCATTGGATGGCAATAGCAGAAATTTGTTCTATTCTCTGGTTGTGACATTCATTACTTGAGTGAATTCTTATCCTCATTATTTGTATAAATATAATAACATATTTATTCACTGGCCAACAAAGGTGAATTTATAACCTCTGGGAGAAAAAGGGTAACAATTCAAAGATAGATTTTCACAAATCTCTGCTAAAACGATACAGGTGGAAATGGTCTGTATCAGCAGCATGATGTGGAGATGCCGGCGTTGGACTGGGGTAAGCACAGTAAGAAGTCTCACAACACCAGGTTAAAGTCCAACAGGTTTATTTGGTAGCCAATACCATAAGCTTTCGGAGCACAGCTCCTTCGTCAGATGGAGTGGGGATATCCACTCCATCTGACGAAGGAGCTGTGCTCCGAAAGCTTATGGTATTTGCTACCAAATAAACCTGTTGGACTTTAACCTGGTGTTGTGAGACTTTTTACTCAGCAGCATGAAACAGGCTCATGGCAAATTGGCAGCCTGTTAACATTCCACACCAGTTTTTATTTTCCATTGAATTTCAAACCAAGAAAAAAGTCAGTGAGACTAGGAAACAAGTCTCCCAGAAGAGTTTGAATTATTGTTCCATAGAAGACATCCGACACAGTGAAAAATTGGCTACCAGTTTGCTATGAGCCCATTTCCTGCTTCCAGCAAAGACCAATTTCAGTTCCTGGATGTCTGACTCACATAAGGTCAGTATTAATGATGTTTCGGAGATATTTTCATGAAAGCCATTATGATGGTGTGCTATGAATTCATGAATGAAGAATGACGTTGGTATTTCTACTGGATGGAGCTCTATTGTAGTATTTGGAATGAGGGATCAGGAAGCAATAAAGCAGCTGTCTTACACCATATTTTGTGTGTTGCTTGTTAAGGCGAAGTTGACTAAGCTAAGAAACAAGAGCAGTTGCACAATAATAGGACCCTTAATGTAATTCTATTATAACATGATCCTACATCAATCTACAGTTCCTAAATTACCCCTTCAGTGTACTTACATTGGGAAAAGAATTTGCCATAACATCCAAAGATAGTGGCTGTCCTTTGCCAAGTTACCTTTAAAGTTGTCAATTTAAATAATATTAATGTGAGGTTACGTTGCATTGAAAATCTTGGAGTTCTTCTCCGTAATATGAATATACGAGACCAAGTCCGAAGACTTAGCATTGGATGTGAAAAGAAAGGTGAGTTGGACCATGATAAACAAAGGCACAGAAACATAAAGTTGAATCGTATGAAATGCAATGTTCTGGTGAATGTTATGTTCTAGCTCGGAGGGTATATTAACCAACGTTGAAGTGATGAGAAAAAATGGTTTCTGTGTAGTAACAGAGTGTTACAGAGAGCAAATTACATTGGCTGAAAGTCGGTGGCTTTGGAAAAGATCCGATAAAAGGCTGTAGCTGATATGGTAAGATTGTGTGGGTGAAAGCCTAAACAGAAGAGTGACAAAAAGTAGACAGCTGCAAGAACTGGCAAAGGGTGGGTTTTGTACATTCTATGATGACTACTAATGGGTGCTTTCTGTAGTCAAGGCTAGGCTGTATGTTTTTCACAGACAGAGTATCTGAAGTTAGGAGGACCTGTAATATTTTCATTTTGTAACATGTCGATTTTAGGACATATAAAAATGTCACATGGTCCATTTCACAACTCCAAACAGCACAAAACATATGACCTTCCTTATGATCTCTGGGTGAAATTATTTTAATGTAGCAGTACAAGCAGTTTCTTATAAGTCAATATGGGTCTTACTTTTAATCCTTTGAAATGGCATCTAGTGATTCTCTGTGGTATTTCGAGCCCAAAACCTTCTTAAAATCAAATTTTGAAAAAGTAGTCAACATAGCATTCACTGCAAGTTTCTTTTGCACTTGTTTAAGTTGACTTTTTTTACGCATCAGGAATTCTTACTTGAACGAGTTGAATTGATCTAATAAAAAACAATAAAATCCACTTTGGACCTTGAAACCAAAATGGATTTTATTGCTTTTTATTAAATGGATGGTTTGCACCTGATCCTAGGTGTAGACCATCCAACCCTCGAGTCTATTTCACCATTCAGTTGGATCATGTCTGATCTGTATCTTAACTCCATCTGCCTGCATTCATTCTATAGCGTCTAAATAATTAAAAACAACCTTGTCCAGCAACAATCTATCGATTGTCATTATGAACATTTTAATTGACTTAACCTCAACATCTTTTTTGCGGAGAGAGTTCCAGATATCTGCTACCTTTTATACGAAGAAGTGCTTCCTCATATCACCCTGAGCTCTAATTTTAAGATTATACTTCCTAGCTTTGGGCTTCATCACTGGATGAAATAGTTTCTCTTTCTACCATACCAACCTATTTGAGCATTTTGAATTGGATCACCTCCTAATCTACTTTATTCAAGGCAATACCAGTCTATGTAGTCTGCCCTTATAACTGAACCCTTTTAATCCTGGCATAATTCTTGTGAATCTGCATCCTTCCTGAGGTGTGGTGCCCAGAACTGAATCAATGCTCCAGATAAGATTTAACCAGAAGCATAACTTCCATTTCCCTGTGTCCCAGCCCTCCTGAGACAAAGACCAACATCCCATTATTTTCAAACCTTTTACTTAATCTGGGTTCTAGCCATAAGAACGTAAGAATGAGGAGCAAGAGTAGACCATTTGGCCCTTCGAGCCATTCAATAAGATCATGGCTGAAATTTTTGTGGACTCAGCTCCACTTACCCGCCCGCTCACCATAACCTTTAATTCCTTTACTGTTCAAAAATCTATCTATTTTTACCTTAAAAACATTCAACAAGACAGCCTCAACTGCCAGAGCTTTTCTGTTTTATTTGATATTGTTAGGAAACTCAGTTAGTTTTAAGGGATTTATATTTGTATGGGTAAATATTAAAAATAAGGTATAGTCTTAGGTAGGTTTAATTTAATATTTCTGTGCTTGCGAGGACCCTGTGATTAGTTTTCAGACTGAGCAAACAATGTTTGTCTGTGTGGGGGTTTCATTTCAGTATCCTATAGTCTTTTAGCTACGGAATACAGATTTCTGATAATTGCCTAGCAACCTGTGGGAGGAGCAGACGTAAAATATTGTCTTAAAATCTGTAGCAAAAAGCTAGTTAGTTGAATTGAAGCCTGGAAGTGAGAGGGGATGCATCGCTGAGGTTTGCTTGAAGTGCGAACCTTATAATGGAGAAATGGTTTAGAGAGCCAGTTGCTAGTGTCCCACAGAGAAAACTAGTAAGGAACCAGTGGAAAGTCCAGAGACCCAGAATGCTGTAACAAGAAGATTTCAAAACATCTGAAACTCAATGATCAGAGACTACTGGAGAACAGACTTTTGTTTCAGCGAACCAGACAAAGCTAAAAGAGATTGGCTGATGAGAAATACTAGAAAAAGGCTTTCTACCATTAATTCTAACGTTTGAATTTTTTTTTACTGTCTGAACAAATTGGGATTCTATGAAATTGTAAATTAGTAAGTAGTCTCACAACATCAGGTTAAAGTCCAACAGGTTTATTTGGTAGCACGAGCTTTCGGAGCATTGCCCCTTCATCAGGTGAGTCACGTGCTACCAAATAAACCTCATAGAATCATAGAAACCCTACAGTGCAGAAGGAGGCCATTCGGCCCATCGAGTCTGCACTGACCACAATCCCACCCAGGCCCTACCCCCACATATTTACCCGCTAATCCCTCTAACCTACGCATCTCAGGATTCTAAGGGGCAATTTTTAACCTGGCCAATCAACCTAACCCACACATCTTTGGACTGTGGGAGGAAACCGGAGCACCCGGAGGAAACCCACGCAGACACGAGGAGAATGTGCAAACTCCACACAGACAGTGACCCGAGCCGGGAATCGAACCCGGGACCCTGGAACTGTGAAGCAGCAGTGCTAACCACTGCGCTACTGTGCTGCCCTATGGACTGTTGGACTTTAACGTGGTGTTGTGAGACTACTTACTGTGCCTACCCCAGTCCAATGCCGGCAACTCCACATCACTGTAAATTAGTGACTGAGATATAAAAGGTGGTTGAAAAGTGTAATCACATTAAGAGTGTGGAAGGGACAAAAAGCTGGTTTAAAATCCTGGCACGGATTCAATGCTAAAGGTGGAGCTGGTCAGGTTGTTGGAAAACACGAACTGGATTTTGGAATGTGGATCGTTAAGTCAGTGCACGCTCCAAGAGAACATTGAACATAGAACAGTACAGCACAGAACAGGCCCTTCGGCCCACAATGTTGTGCCGAGCTTTGTCTGAAACCCAGATCAAGCTATTTCCTCCCTATCATCCCGAAGTACTCCATGTGACTATCCAATAGCTTCTTAAATGTTCCTAAAGTTTCTGACTCCACTATCCCTGCAGGCAGTCCATTCCACACCCCAACCACTCTCTGAGTAAAAAACCTACCTCGGACATCCTTCCTATATCTCCCACCATGAACCCTATAGTTATGCCCCCTAGTTACCGTTCCATTCAACCGAGGAAATAGTCTTTGAACGTTCACTCTATCTATCCCCTTCATCATCTTATAAACCTCTATCAAGTCTCCTCTCAACCTCCTCCGCTGCAAAGAGAAAAGCCCAAGTTCCCTCAACCTTTCCTCATAAGACCTACCCTCCAAACCAGGCAGCATCCTGGTAAATCTCCTTTGCACTCTTTCCAGTGTCTCCACATCCTAGATTTTAAAGTGTATTTTTAGGAGTGGATTTTAGACATCCTCATATGACCGCAATTTGTTGTGGGGGGAGGGGGGGATTCTGGGGAGAAATCCACAAACATTGAATTTGAGTGCTGATGAGATGATTGTAGTTTCAAATGTATTTTGTCATTCGCAGTAACCTTAAACTTGTGTGTAAGTGTTAAGCTAAAGGAAGATTGAGGGTTACTGTAATATAATCCATTTTTAAAAATTATTTTATACCCATTATAGAGACAGAGTTACAAGGAGATCAAAGCTGGGAACTAAATATTCAGGGCTATGTGATATTTTGTAAAGACTGGCAGGAAGGAAAGGGTGGTGAGGTAGCTTTGTTAGCACGAGATGGAATAAGTACAATAGCAAGGAATGATCTTGGATAAGAAGATGTGGAATCTATAAGGGTAGAGGTAAGAGATAACAAGGGGAAGAAGACACTGGTGGGAGTAGTCTATAAGCCCTCTAACAAAAGCTATAACTGTAGGATGGAGAATAAATCAAGAGATAAGGGCCTGTATAAAGGCAGTACATTAATAATGGGTGATTTTTATCTTCATGTAGATTGGGAAAATCAAATTGACAGAGGTAGCCATGAGGGAGAACTCATAGGCCCCGGTTATCCAACCTCGTCGTGCCTGGCACAGATTGCACCAATCCCGGAAAATTGCACACGGGCTGTGATTTGCAATCATCCTGGTCCATTTCCGCACAAACCGGATGTGTGTGAGGCTGATTAGCATTGACTGTATTTCAATCTCATTAGCGAGTTTGGCACACAATCCCTGGAAATGTCCGCCTGCCTGAGCCCTGCCCCCCCTCCCCCCGCGAAATGTTCCCATCTCTCCAACGGGAAGTCACAAGGAAGTTTCTGACAGCCCCGTCACAACCCCTACCTGCCGAGGCACGGTCCTGACCTACACCACCCGATTGTTCCACTTCCAACACCTCGTCGCCTTCCAGCTATCAGACTTTCAGTCTCCCCTTTTTGTCCTTGCAGGAGAGGATGGCCCATAACAGGAGGAAGCAGAGTAGGTCTGGAGGTGGGGTCTTCCATTTGAGGAGTGTGCCATGGACCTGTCAGGGGAGGCTGAGGATAGAACTGTGATTGACAGCCAGGCTGGTATGGGTTACAGAAGTGAGGAGCCACAAAAACTTCATTCATGTGACCTATCTCAAGTAAGTTGCAAGCTGCCCAGATACTTGTCTCTCCCTTGCACTCAAACACTTTTGCAGGAGACGACTCCAGTGAGGCGGGGCTGTCAGGAGTCGGTCCTCGCCCTGCTGCGACCCCAGTTGATACCCCAAAGGGATAGTCCAAGAAAACCCGTGGAGGAAAAACCCAAAGAAACCCTGGAGGAAAGCCAGTTGACACAGGCATCACATGCTCCATCCACCAGCACAGATACAGATACCTCGGTGTAATATGTTTATGATGAGGCCTCTAGGGCACTTCCTGATGAGCACCACATAGCCGCAGAAGTACATTGGGTGGAGGTGTGAACATTCAATGGCTCGGGCAGGCGAACATTTCCATAGCCCCCAGCCAGGTGCCGTGCTGCGAGGATCAGTTCTCCCGAAGCTGCTGGCGATTCAGAAGCAGAGACAGGGGTTGCAGGAGGAGCTGTCCGCAATGCTGCAGGAATTGCAAGGCAGTTTGGAGGAGTTCTACAACCTTCAGTTGCAGGACGTGGTGCTGGCATTGTGAGGTACCCAGCTCACTTCAGCTGCCCTGCCGTCCCATGGAATGTCCAGTGCCAATGAGCACCCTAAGGGAGGAGGAAGTGCTGGAGCCTTCCACCCAGGAGACCCAGGCCGTCCCCAGCCCTTCCAAATGCCCCCTTCCTGACACTGCTGCATCTCTTGGGCAGCGGGCTGATCAGGGTGGCACAGCTACATCTGCACTGGCGTCATCGGCCATCACCACAGTGGGTAACCCTTGACCCCCCCCACGAGCCATTCTGCCAGGCTGGGGTGATCCTTGAAGAGTCCAGAGATATATGAGCTCCACAGGATGAAGCTATTGTGCACACCTCCTGGGTGGCGTGCACACATGTGCATTATGTTCAAAAGGTGGTCACACACTATCTGGGCGTTGAGTGAGTGCAACCCCGTCCGATTGAGGAAGGGCACCCCTTAATCATACAGAGCCCACAGGGCATCATACATGCTGTCAATAGCCGTCTTCACATGGGGCATCCCAGAGATGTCGGACCGCACGATCTCCCAGTTGAGCCTGAGCCTGTGGCAGCTCACAGTGTCCAGCAGCTCATTAAAAGAGACATGGGTCCTGCACACCCTGGGTCTTTTTCCCCGACATCCTCTGGGGGGTGACATGGCGGCGGCTGGGGGGGGGGGGGGGGGGGGGATGGTGGAGGAGAGAGAGTGCCCATAAGGTTATTCATCCTGAGCCCCTCACTCCCTTCCAGCAACACGTGCCCGCATGAGTCTGGACGCTGGCAACCCAACACCATCCCTGGTGCCATGTGCCACCTCAATGAGTTGCTGACCCTTGCCACATCCTCAGTTCAGTGGACACAGCGATTATAAGGGTGGCTGTGAGGGGGTTCCCATTGGGAACCCTTGAGGCATAGACATCTGTGTACCCGCCTGGACATCTGATGTACTGGCTTCTAGGAATGGCTTGCAATTCAGGCCAACAGTGGAGAAATACCTTTGTGACTTTCATGTGATAGCGGCCATTATAGGGAGCACTGCAGTGTCCATTCAGTGGGAGGAGCTGTGTTAACACCTGTGATTGGGGCAACAGCTGCTAGGCCTGGTGCTTGTAATTTTTTGTGGGGCCTGGGATGAAATGTCAGCAATAAACCACAGAGCAGGGTCAGGACCGACCTAATATTAACCCTCGGGGATAGTCCAGCGGACAGCAGGAATGCCTGCAACATGAGCTCCAAACCAGCAGCGATCCCCGACCTGAGGACCCCCAGACTGGCACAAGCCTCCCAACCCCTGCACCCACGCAGGCCGCCCACCCAAGCTGCACCATGGCAGCGGCAGGTTTCCTTCTCTGAAGGACATTTGTGTTTACAACAATGATAATTGTGTGGTCACCATTACTGAGACTAGCTTTCAGTTCCATATTTTATTAATTGTACGTAGATTCCACCAACTGTGATGGTGGTTTCAATCCATGCCTCCAGAGCATTAGCCTGGCCCTCTGGATTACTGGTTCAGTGACATTACCACTGTGTCATCACCTTCCCCCATGTTGTAGCGAAGCTAATGGTTTTAGGCTATGTAAAAGAAGAAAGTAAGGATTTGCATTTGTAGCATATTTCATGGGCTCAGCAAGTCCCAAAGCACTTTACAGATAATGAAGTACTTTGAAATTTAGTCAGTGGTGCAATGTAGGAAATGCAGCAGCCCACTTGTATACAAGGTCCTACTAACAACAATGAAATAAATGACCAGAAATTAATCTGAGACAATGTTGGTTGAAGGGTAAAGATTGGCCAGGGTATCCCCTGCTCTAATTTGAATCTCTTGCATGTACCTGAGCTGACAGACTCAGCATCTCTCCAACAGTCCAGCTGTTTAGTACTGAAATGCCATCCTGGATTATGTGCTCAAGAAGTGGACCATGAAACCATAAACTTGGATTAAGAGGTGGATATTCTAATATTAAGCCAAGGCTGATGCTGAAATGCTCAAACCAAGTAAAGTATGAATAGTAGCAAACTTCTTCAATTTTCAGAGCTGTTGTTGTCTCGTTATCCTGGTACTGAGGATCACACCATCGGCTTTTAAATGAATGTTGATATTCAGCATTTTCTCTAACATCACAACATACTTTCCTGTACCTTTTTTTTCAACATAACTTACCAGATAACATTTTAAGTAGTAGGAAATTAGCAAGTTTGCGGATGATACAAAAATTGCTGGAGTTGCGGATAGTGATGAAGATTGTTAGAGAATACAGCAGGATATAGATAGGCTGGAAAATTGGGCAGAGAAATGGCAGATGGAATTTAATCTGGACAAATGCGAGTTGATGCATTTTCGTAGATCCAATTCAGGTGGGAGCTATAAAATAAATGGCAAAACCATCAGGAAAATAATCACAACAGAGATCTGGGAGTACAGGTCCACAGATCTGTAAAAGTGGCAACACAGGTGGAAAAAGTGGTGAAAAAAGCATATGGCATGCTGGCCTTCATCAGCCGGGATATCGAGTATAAAAGTTGGCAATTATGTTACAGTTGCATTATACGTTGGTTAGGCCACATTTGGAATACTGTGTCCAATTCTGGTCGCCACACTACCAAGGGACGTGGAAGGTTTGGAGGGAACACAGAAAAGGTTTACCAGGATGTTGCCTGGTATGGAGGGTATTAGCTATGAGAAGAGATTGAATAAACTGGGATTGTTCTACCCGGAAAGATGGAGGCTGAAGGGCAACCTGATAGAAGTTTATAAAATTACGCGGGGCATAGATAAGGTGAACAGTTGGAAGCTTTTTCCCAGGGCAGAAATGACAATTACAAGAGGACACAAGTTCAAGATAAGGGGGGAAAGGTTCAGTAGAGATGTGCGGGGGAAGTTTTTTTTACACAGAGGGTGGTGGGGTCCTGGAATGCACTGCCAAGTGAGGTGGTTGAGGCAGACATGTTAGTGACATTTAAGACTTATCTGGATAGACACATGAACAGGCGGGGAATAGAGGGATCCAGGCAGTAGATCCAGATAGGACAACGTGATCGGCGCAGGCTTAGTGGGCCGAAAGGCCTGTTCTTGCGCTGTACTGTTCTTTGAAATGCTATTTTCACTGTCCAAAACTTTTATCAAATGGAGGCGAAAACCTTTGCCCGTTGTTGGTACATTTAAAGCTTGCTTAACTTTAAATACTACACGATCAACAACAATCAATAACCTCAGCAAGATAATCGGGGTAGCTGAGCAAAGAGCCACTTAAATGTCATAAATCTACCTTTGCAATATGCAATTTCAGGGAACTGTAGAGGAACTGTGCATGTAGGAGAAGCTACAATTTATCAAAATGGTCTGCAGCTCACAGAGATACATGTTGATTTCTAATCATTTTTGATTTCCTCCTGAACTTGAAGGGAAAAACATTATTTTCAAATTTGGGAATGCATGCACTATAATGTTGTACTGTTGTAACATGAATAGCGGCTCTTGCTAAATGCAACATCCCCACCGCTATATGGGAATCTCTTGCACGAGACTGCCCAAGTGAGAGAAGAAGCATCTGCAAAAGTGCCAAGCATTTCGAACATCTCCGACAGGCCCAAATGGAGGCCAAATGCAAACAGTGGCAGAAGCGTAGCAAAACCCAAGCATCCTATCCACCCACCTCAGCAACACTACTTGCCTCACCTGTGGCAGAGAGTGCGGGTAAAGTATTGGACATTTTAGTCACCTCAAGACCCACAAACTCACAGTGGAAGAAAGTCATCATCGGTCCCAAGGGACTGCCTAAGAAGAATGTTAGTCAACAAATGGATGCACTTTATATAATAAATGAAATATGCCATTCATAACACTGCAAAATTAGATATTGACATCAACTATTTCAGTAAAATAGTTAAAATGATTTTGCTTCATTGTGCTATGGTGATTATGTACTAGTTGAAGCATCAATTTTGGCAGTCAGTATTTTGGAGTGCAAGTCTATTCTCAAATACTTTAAGCCTTAAAATAGCTTAATAGTATTTTGTGATCAAGGGAACCATTGGACAGATTTATGCAGGAATTTGTAAACTGTGTAATGCATGTTAATAGTCATTTCACTTCCCAATGTCTTGTTCATCTCTTCCTTGTTTCCTTGAAGTTTAGTGATCTTTGCAAGAAAAACTAATTTTTGCTGACGATCTCTACATTGATCTTGGCGATTTTGACCATTACTATTTTTCTCCCCATTTTCTCCAGGTTTTTGCTGCTAAAAACAAAATAAGAACAATTGAAAGAGGAACTTTGTTAAAAATCAGCAATAAGAACTAACTTTGATGGTGCTTAGTCATAATTAAAAGTGTGAACATATCATGCCCAGGATGAAGTAGGTATGGGTGGCTGTTATGATGATCACGAAGGCCACGGTTGATAGATCTCCCCATGGGCTTTGTGGAGTATAAGTCTCCGCTTGCTCAATAGGAAGCATTCAGCGGGTGCTCTTTAACCTGTTACTTCACCTGGACTATTGATGTAAGCACAGTAAGAAGTCTCACAACACCAGGTTAAAGTCCAACAGGTTTATTTGGTAGCAAATACCATAAGCTTTCGGAGCTTGCTGCTCCTTCGTCAGATGGAGTGGTCTCTGTTCTCCAACAGTGCACTGTTGGAGAACAGAGACCACTCCATCTGACGAAGGAGCAGCAAGCTCCGAAAGCTTATGGTATTTGCTACCAAATAAACCTGTTGGACTTTAACCTGGTGTTGTGAGACTTCTTACTGTGCTTACCCCAGTCCAACGCCGGCATCTCCACATCATGACTATTGATGTAAGTCCCGAGGTATTGAGCTACTGTGAGCTGCGGGAACAGTCTCATTCTTGGGAACAATAAAGAGTGCCTGAGGATGGGAAACTGGCACGTGGCTGAATTACTACATTAGCGACAAGGAAAAAAGCTTTTTTTCTATCTTCCTCCTCTTGACAACCTCCATAAGTTAAGAATCTTATCCAATAAGAAAAAGCCATTATGCGTCTTTTCGGGAGACTTGAACCCTATGACACCAGCGAGGAACAGTGAGTCCAGTATTCTGAGCGCATGTGTTACTTCTTCCATTCTAACAACATTGAAGGAAACAAAAAAAACAAAAGGAGATATTGTTGACTGCATGCGGGATCCTGACTTTCAGAACAATAAAATGTCCGACTTATCCGGATGCCCCTGAGTCAAAAACTTTTAATGAACTGGTAGACCTGCATGATAAGCTCAGGTACTGGCCTCAGTTGATCGCTGATAGATCTCCCTGTGGGCTTTGTGGAGTATTGGACGTCATCCTGGAGATAGAACAATTACTCGGGACCCCTAAAGAATAATCCTGTGCTCAGCACTAAATTTGTCTTTCTCTGATAACAGAGACTGCAGCTCCTGTGTTCACCTCCATTTACAAGGGATGGCCATTCACCAGTAATTCTACCATTACTGGGGCAACTTTTTTTGTGATGCTACAATTCAGTTGTAACGTCCTTGCCTCCAGAGGAGGAGTACGTGCCTTGTACAGGTAGGTACTGGCTTCAGCTTTTTCTTTGGCAGCACACGTTTTGCCTATTCTTGAAACTTTGGCTTGGCTCTGTCCTTTGACAGTGCCTGCAATAATCCATTGTCTGGCAACTACACCTTTCTAGAATATGTTCTCTAATACTCTGGGGGTCGTCACTGCCTTTCCTTGACTGTCTGGTGATGGCATTAGGGTTCCCATATGGAAAGGGGTCCTTTAACACCTAATTTACACAAACACTCTCCATTGAGGACTTATTACAGGAGGTCCCTGCACCGAGTTGGAGGACATTGCTGTCAGATGCCCTCTATAGTTCCTGAGCCTCTTTTTCTACATCGTCAAGTGTTAAAGCTATTTCAATGATTTTTTTAAAAGTCCAAATTGGGTTCAGCCAATAGTTTCTTTTGGATGGTTAGGTCATTAATACCATATACCAATCTGTCCCATAACATTTCATTAACAGGCGATCCAAATTCACAATATTTTGTCTATTTCCACAACCTATCCAAGAACTCAGTGACAGGCTCTCCAGGAGTTCTCCCAGCCATGTTTAAGCTATATATCTGAAGAATTACGGTGGTCTTCAGGTTGTAATGATTTTTCACCAGATTAATTCGTTCATTAAAAGTTTTTGAATCAGGGCATCTGAATAGGTCAGACTAGTTATCGTGCTGAATGTTAGTGCTTTGCATGCTGTGCCCAATACCACCTTTTGTTTTTCGTCTCCTACAGTGTTGTTAGCATGGAAGAAGTAATGCATGCACTATGTATATTGGGCCCAGTTTATGGTGCCATACGGTTCAAATTTCTCGAAAGAGGCATTTCTTACTGGAGAAAATTCTTGACTTACGGAAGTTGTCCAAAGGGAGAGATGGGAAAAAAATTATCCTCATTGCCAATGTAGTAATTCAGCCAAACACCAGTTAGCCATCGAGAAACACCATTTATTGTGCACCAAAGAGAAGGGCCATGCTTGCAGCTTACAGCTAGACAGTGTACACCTCTGGACCTACAACACCGGGTCGGGTTGAACAGTAGGTTTAAAAGCCCCTACTGTTTGCTTCTTATTGAGCGAGTCTCCACACTCTCAATCAGGAAGCCTGATCTTGTTGAATGGCGGGGCAGGCTCGAGAAGCTGGATGGCCTACTCCTGCTCCTATTTCTTACGTTCTTATTTCTTATACTCTTATAACAGTTGGACACCTTTTGGACATTAAGGGAGTGAAATCTGATTTATGTAATGATGTGGATTGCATTTCATCATTCAAAGCAGCCGTAGAAATCCATTCAGCTATTAAAATGAATGGCTTGTTCATTAATTTATCTTGATCCTGCATCAAGTGTATTGAACTGGGGTGTCTTAACAAACAGAGCATCAGTTAACTTGCCTTATGCAAGAATTAGCAATAAATAGATTGGAACATAGGCACATACAAAATAGAAGCAGAAGTAGGCCCCTTGAGCCTGCTCCACCATTCAATGATATAATTCTACCTCAAGGTTATTTTCCTGTACAAACCCTATATCCCTTGATATCTTTACTATCTAGAAATTATTGATCTCTGTCTTGAACATACTAAATGACTGAGCCTCCACAGCCACAGGGGCGGAAAATTCCAAAGATTTACGACCCTCTACATGAAGAAGTTCCTACTTGTCTCACTCCTAAGTGGCCTACCCCTTATTCCAAGACAGTTTTCCCAGTCCTAGATTCTCTAGCCAGTGGAAACATCCTTCCTACAACTACTTGTCAAACCTTGTAAGAATTTTGCATGTTTCAATGGGATAGTGTCTCATTTTTCTAAACTGTAGAGAATTCAGTCCCAATCTCCTCAATCTCTCCTGACAGGACAATCCCACCATCCCAGTAATCTGTCTGGTGAACCTTTGTTGCACTCCCTCTGTGTCAAGTATATCTTTTCTTAGGTAAGGAGAGTAAAACTATTCACAATACTTCAAGTAGGGTCTCTCCAAGGCTTTATACAATTGAGCAAGACATTTTTACTCCTGTATTCAAATCCTCTTGCAATAAGGGCCAACATACCATTTGCATTCCCAATTGCTTGCTGACCCAATGGAAGTCATCTGTTGCCTTTGGGAATTACCAGAGGCAACTATGATAACTTACTGAACCACAATAAGCACTATTCTACTTCTTGAGGAGATTTGCAGATATGATTAGTCAGATGGAGAAAAGCTGCTGAATCACTGCCTCCTAATAAATAGGTCGAAGGATGTATTGAAGTAATATTTTCTGGATCTGTATGCCCTATTCGCTCAGTATCTGCGGAAGTTTCTAGCTCTCTTGGTGATGCTAACTTTTGAGTCTGGCCTCCCAGATTCTCTGCTGTTTCTCCTGTTCCTGTTCCAACATTTATTATAATGAGATGAATCCCCTTTGGGAGATCCATATGGCAGCCTTACATATTTTTGGAGGGATACTCAACAAAAGTAATCTCACAAGAGATTTCCAAATGAAATTAGAGCCTCAAGAATAAAGTGCAAAGCTATGAGTGGGATTCTCTAACCTCGCTTGCAGTCAGGATTCTCTGGTCCCGGCATAGTGAGCAAAGATTTGGCGGAGCACCAAGTTCTCGGTCCTCGCTGGCAGTGGCAGCGGGACATGAACTGCTGGAAAATTCCGACCTGTATTTCCAAAAAATAAATTCTACTCCAAAGTAGTGAAGATTCTATGGACAGCACAGTGGTGAACAATGCTGCCTCGCTGCACCAGGGACTCAGGTTTGATTCCAGCCTTGGTTGGTTGACTGTGCGAAGTTTGCACATTCTCCCCATGTCTGCGCGAGTTTCCTCCCAGCGTCCAAAATGTGCAGGTTTGGTGGATTGGCAATGCTAAATTGGCTTTTAGTGTCCAAAGGTGTGTAGGTTAGGTGGACTAGCCATAGTAAATGCATGGGGTTACGGGGATAGGGCGGGGGGTGTGGGGAGGGGGGTGCTGGGTAAGTTGCTCTTTTGGAGAGTTGGTGCAGACACCAATTAGCCAAATGCTCTGTTCTGCACTGTAAGGATTCTATGATTCTGCAATGAACACAGTAATCACTTTTGAGAATTCAATGTTATAGCTTTGTCATGCTAATACACGCATGAGGAATATTGGATAGTATGAAATGTGAGATCATGCTTCATGAGAATGGTCACAAAACCTGTTAAGATGGCTGCAGCTTAACATGGGACTGTGGGCATTTAAACTGTGGTCAGTATTCTAATCTGTGGCCAAATTTAGTTAAACATAGACCTGAATAATGGTACTTCACATCCACTTGTGAAGGTTAAACATTGTTTAAGGACAAACAAGCGTTTGAGAGATATGGGATATCTCGACTGTTAGTCTCTGCATGCTATATTAAACAAAGGAGAATATTTGAGCTCGAGTCGGGACAGAGATAAGAGTGAATGATCGATGTCAACTGCCATTATATTGGGATGGTCTGCACCTGGAAGTGTGAAACCTGCAGTCACGTGACTCAAACTAATTTTTAGAGACTGCAGTATAATACAACCTGAATAAAGCAAATTCATTAAGAGAGAAACATCTGAAACACCAGAAACATCTGAAACAGTTGAATCATCATTGCTGAAAGTCAGCTAATGCAGTCAAACTACTATACTTGTTCCAGTTTCCAGATCCACGTGTTCCAATCTCTTGGCTATTCATCTACAAGAGGCTTTGCAACTTCATGAGAATCCTTCATTTCTAAAGGACCTTCGCTCCAATTAAAGGACCAACTCAACTAAGAAGACATAGAATCTGTATCAACATAGAAGCTGAGTTATAAAATCCATTCTTACTGTGACGGGTTTAACTTTTATCTGTATCTAATCTTTGCATGTGCAATAGTGGGATGAGTGATTGAGATATTGACCGGAATTCTCCGATGTCGGACCTCTATTGCCAGTGAGAACGCAGAATTTGGAACTCAGCCAAATCTCCATTCACAGCAGCGAGCCCGGAGAATCCCACCTGCGAGTGAGGTTGGAGAATCCGACCCATTGCGTTTTAAACATCTGAGGAAAATATGTGATAATAAATAACATTCTTCATTTTTAAATCATCAAAAAGCCTGCTGATATTTATTTCAAATTAGGGTAAATCACTCTAAAGATAAAGAAATACATACATCTTAAATATAGGCATCCTGATTACAGACTGGAAGGGATTACACAAATTCTGACTGTAACACCTTTCTCAGCCCCATTTATAAATTCTCTTGGTTGAAAGTTGTTTACTTTAGATGTATGTTGCCTCGATTGGAAATGACAGAATTTAGGACAGTGGATCCCATCCAATTCTAAATCCATGATTTTCATTTGGTAGGTTGGGCACATCTTCCTCCTGCCATTACTTTCGGTGGAACTTACCACAAGTTATAAGTGGGACTGAAACCTCAGCAGATCCAAACTACAGCCCAAATCCACCACCCTACCTTTGGAGAGATCTGCTGGGCATCCACCCTACTAAACCATTGGCATTTCAGAGAAACAGACCTGGTGGAGAGTTTTTTGCTTCAGGGGCAAAGAGAGAAGATGTGAGATTGAGAGGAGGAAAAGAGATGCTGGTGGAGAGCTTTGCAAGAAAGTGATCAGAAATGGTCTTATGTGTGATTTCACAAAGGGAATAGCAAGGCCACATGAGATGGTAAAGCCAAGGGAGTGACTGTGAATAAGGAAAGAGAGATTAAGGGGGATAGGAGTGCAGTGAACTCAAGATGCGATGGAGCCTGATGAGTTAAGATGAGGTTTGAGAATACCAAGTCAACCATTGGGTGAAAAGGCTGAGGGAGGAAAGCAATGAGTTTTCAGTTTCTGTTCTGAAAGTTAGTTCTGCCTTACTAAAGATTTCTAGCTCAAACTAAACTCTTGAGAATGTTCCGGATGTTGTATCCCAAGAATTGCATTGAGGATGCAAAAAATTGGGTGGAATTCTCCCATTTTGAGAATAAGTGTGGTGGCAAGTGGTTCTGCTGGCACCTGTCACGTTGACCAGAATGGTCAGATTCTGCACATGGAACCTCATTAACTAGGCACAGACAGGTTCTCCTCCAATTTGCCTGGTGGACTGGTAGCTGATTCGTCTGCCTGCCCTTAGCTGACAGGTTTGAAAGTCCCGGTGTCAAATTCAAGTACCAGTTCAGCATGCTGATATCAATTTCTCCAGCCTACCTGTCTTCAGCAGATCTTGCAGGATGTCAACAACCTAGAGGGTCCATGGCTCAAGAAGAAGTCTGTTCCTCAATTCAACCATATTCCCACCCATCGAGCGCATCACCTGTGAGTAACTCATGCCTCACTTGGACCTCTCCTGCTACTTTTGGAGTCTTCATCCATCCCCTTCCAGTAAGCAATGTGGTTGTTTGTGAGCTTTTCATGCAGGCTTGTTGGAGCTCAGCTTCCCACCCCTTAGTCTTCCCTCTGCCCTCTGCCCTCTATTGTTCATTTTCTTCATCCACCTCCTTGTTCTTTAGCCTGCCATTGTGAAGCCTCACCTTACCTCCACCGCCACCCCCCCCCCCCCCCCCGCCCGCCCCTTGTACAGCCCTCCTTCCACATTGCCCCCCCTCCCCCCTTGTCATCATCAGGTTACCACTCCCACCACCCCTAGTTGAACTTCAGACCTTTGTTGTGGTGTCTACATTAATCCCTCAGCATAGTGCTGTCCAGATAGACACTCGTGTGTGGCACCAAGAGGGAAGGTGACCTCTGAACTGCCCAGTCCCAGTACTGAATCAAGTGGTGATACAGGAGGTTCCATGGGTCCAGCAGCATGGTGCTGCTCATGAACACTAGCTTGGCATGGAGACAGAGGGCTGGAACTGGTATGCCCCAGCAGAATGGTGAACAGTGCATTTGGAGCAGCATTGCACTATGGCGGAAAGCTTTGTTGCACTCACTTCAAAATCATATGGCAACTGAGGACTGCCTTGTGCACTTCACTGTTTAGCTCTTAGGTTTGACGTTGAAGTGATTTCCCACTACAAGATTGGAAGGCCTGTTAGGAAATCAATGGGCGGCTGTTTAAATCAGCATTCATGAGATCAAAAATAATGGAAATAGTGCTTGCGCCACCTGCCAACAGGATGACTGACCCTCCATTAACCTGCCATTGGGAGAATTGCAATATCATTTTACACTGGTGGATTTCTGACTTTTTGACTCCGCCACCATCACCACCCAGTGGTGCCCGCCACCAAACCTGCCACGGGCGGGGTTGGAGAATTCCATCCATTGCATTTCGGCTCAGTTAGCTATGTTTTCTGGAGTTTTATTTCCTTTGACAACTGGCATAAAAGATTTAGACCTGTTTTTTAAACTACAGAAACAGGACATGGTAATGCTTCGGACAAACTCTATAGCTGAGATTTTATGCTCCTATTTGCGGTTGGCATCATGGTGGATGGTGGGGGAGGAGGGGGGGTGGAAGAAATCAGCTGGAGGGACAGAAGTCACTTTTATACCAGCATGAAATCACATCAAAACCAATTTAGTAAGGTCCGACTGGAATCATTCTCCCCTTGCCTGATTTAACGTGGAAAACATACCTGTCCAAAACATGTCTGGACCAGCATGACATGCTCATATTGTGGACATCCGAGGAGAAGATAATGCTGGAGGCCAAAGATAGTGGAACCTGGAGGAAGTATGTGGATCATTGTGCAGATTGCTCTGCTGCAAAAGAGGGAGTTCTCCACCAAGCAGCTTGGACTTCGCTGAGGCTTTGGATCTCTATAGATTCTGCTCATACCTTCAGATGTGCTTTGGAACTTAGGCTCGCACCATCTTTCAGGGACTTCATCATGGGCAGATACAGATGAGCGGTGGAGAGGAGGTTTTGAAGCGGGAGGATTAAGGCCATGGTGTTGAGGGAGTAAAGTTAGGAGCAGTGTGTGAAGGTGTTGTGGGATCAAATTGGGAAGGGTGGGCAAAGGTGTAAGTTTAAAAAAAATTTTTCATGGGCTATGGGATATGGGTGTCACTGGCAAGGCCAGGATTTGTTGCCAATCCCTAATTGCCTCTGAATTGAGTGGCTTGCTAGGGTCATTTTAGAGGACAATTAAGAATTAAACACACTGCTGCAGTCATGTAAGGTCAGCAAATTTCCTTCCCTAAAGGATATTAGTGAACCAGTTGACAATAGTTTCATGGTCATTAATAGACTTTTAATTCCAGATATGCCATATTTGAACTCAGGTCCCCAGAGCATTACCTTGGGTTTCTAAACTACTAGTCCAGTGACAATACTGTGGGGAGGAAGGCAAGTGGGGAGCAAGATGTAGGCGAAGAGGAGCTGTAAGGGGTTAGGAAGTTGTATGGAGCGGCAAAGGTGTAAGGAGAGGGGTGAAATGTCCACGTGAACATATAAGGGGGGGGGGGATCTGTGGAGTCAATGTGAACATACTTGGGAGCGAACTCAGGATAGTTGGGGTAGGATGCAATGGTGAGTGTGAAAGAGAACAGAGGGAACCGATAGGTGGAAGGATGAGTGACGGTGAGGGTAGTTGATGAGGACACGGAGACAAATATGGCGACTGGGGGTGGGAAGGAGAAGGTCGGGGATGTCACTGTGAATGGGTTGCTTCTTCTGCACGGTAAGAATGTACATTTAACTGGACATTCCTGAAGGAGAAGGGTCCAGGCTGGTGGGTAACAGTGGGGAAATGGAAAATGATGCCAAGAGGGCCACTGTAATGGAGGGAAAGACATGGGTGATGGGGAGGTGAAGCGGGGGGGGGGGGGGGGGGGTGGGGGGGGTGGCGCGGAATGATAGAGGCTCTAATGAAAAAGGTGATCAGAACCATTATTTCAAAATGGAAAGTGAGCAAAGCCTCGTGTCAGATGGGCACTGATGCTGCATGGGACTACAATCAGTGGGTGGGCAGCAAAGCCAAGAGAGGCCCTCTAACCAGCTCACGTTGGTACTTACTCACCCCGGTGGCCACTTAAAATTTGCTTCTTGGTGGGCTCAACTCTCGTCTCCCCAAAATGAAAATTGGGTGTAACGAGGTCCTTTAAGTTGAGGCAGAGCTGTTGAGTCAAGGGGTGCAATTTTCCCATCCAGCCCATCATGGGAATCGTAGCGGGTGGGGACGGACCAAGCAGGATTTTCCAGTCTTGGGGTGAACAGGTCTGAAAAATCCCACCCAGGAACTTTCCTGATTTGAGTTGCCCATCCCGGTAGCAAAAGTCCAGCCCTATGTGTTCTGCAATCTTAGAATTCTTTGCAGAGGCATTCAATGCAGTTTTCAGATGATTGTTACATAGCCCCATTCAATTTTCTTGTGTTCTGTAATGAGAAGATAAATGCTTAAACTGATGAGCTATAGATCTTGGAGAGTCAGCTTTAAATATATCTCTCCTTGCAGACTTTTGACATCTCAGATGATCCTTTTCTCTTAATGGGTGAGCTATTACAGATAACAACTCCCATTTCCTCATGCAATGTGAAGTCAAATAATCTTGTTCGGAGTTTTTACAGGCGATAATTAAGTCAGAAGGTATGCCACTCCTCTGAACCTAACTTCAAGCAGCATTATATAATGCTTGCACACATGTCCTCAAAGTTAAAAACAAAATAATACCTTTCAGAAACTACTAACAGAGCTTCATTTTAAACATACAGCATATTGATTTACCTAAATTTCTTACAAATCAGCTATCTTATAGAAAAACCTTTTGCCATAGAAAGAAAAGCAACTTACTGAAGATACTGGAAATCTGAAATAAAAATAACAAACAACTCAACACTCAGTAAGTAAGGCAAAATCTGTGGAGAGGGAAACTGAGTTAATAGACTGGATTTTCTTTCCGGGAACGGGAAATCAGGGGCCAGGACTGTTTCTGGATCCCAAATCCACCACTTAAAACAGTTGCTTGTGGGGATTTTTGAGGCAGGATCTGAAAGCAAGAGGGCCATTCAAAGACCTTTCAGCTTGTGAGGGTCAACTGGCTATAATGGAAGGTAATAAGAAAGAGGGCACTTCAAGATGGAGGGACCCTCTCTCCAACACATTTAAAATGTTTAATTAAAAGATAGATTTTGTAGCCAGGTTGGCATTTTGGGATGGGGTGGGTGAGAAGCCCCTCTAGAGGATGGCATGTGGCTGCCCCTACATCCAAAGATATTGAGAGTGTCTCTAGATCTGCCTGGAAGGCTGCATCCAGACACCTAAACAAGAATGCCTGGTCCCATTGGCCTCTTTTAGTTCGCCTCAATTAGGCTCTTAATGAGCCTGGTCAGCTCCCTGCTGCATGCAGGCAGGCAGCTTTACTGGGCCCCAGTCCCGCCTCCACAAAAATGGCCTGAGGGCAGGATGGAGCCAGGGAACTAACATGTTGGCTGGCGGGGCAATCTTTAGTTCCTGCTCACCCCCTAAGACTGACCTAGCAGGGGTCGGAAATCTGGGCCAATGTTTCAAGCTGATTACCTTTCATCAGAACATCTTGATGCAAGATCAATTTGAAATGTCAACACTGTTTCTCTCTCAACAGGTGCTGCCAGACCTGGAGCATTTCCAGCATTATCTGCTTTTATTGTACAACTTCACTCTATTCTTACTACATTGAACTACATCTGGTGCCTATTATTCCATTCTACTAACTAGTCTGCCTTCCTGCAATCTCCTACATTCTTTTTCCAAGTTTGCCAAACTACCTCATTTGTATTGTTAATGAACTTTGATACCTTCCTCTAATGCCAATAGCCCAATCAATAATCTGATTGAAAAACAAGGAAAGTCCAGCATGGACTTGGGACACACCTGCCAAAAGATTGACTTGGGATACATCTTCAACATCTTTTCAATCTGAAAAAAAGATCTTGCAATTATATTACATCATTCAGGACCTCGCAACACACTTTATTGCTAATGAATTACCTATGAACTGTAGTTGCTATATTTAAGAGTGGTAGCACAAACTATAACAATATAAATGGTTAAATAAAAAGCTTTCAATTCTGCATCCATGACAGACAATAGTGAGTCATTACAAGATTTCTGCTGCAGCATCATAATTTCATTGGAAGAGTGGAGAAAATCTTATTAACACACTTAAAAAGAATTTTAACTGCACAGAAATTTACGCTCCCTGCACCCAGGGGGTTCTGAGACCAGGTTTGGTGGGGAGTTTGTGGGGGGAGCATCCAATTGCGTGGTCAGGATTCCCTCTAGGGATCCCGTCCACTGTGACCTGGTTGCAATTTAATGCTGGGGCGGGCAAGGCCTTGGAGAGAAGGCCCTTCTTGCCACACGTATTGGCCAGTTCAGGACCTTTTCCAGACCAGCCTCAATTTTTAGGCTGGTGGGCAGATGATACATCAGGGAAGGAGGGGAACCAAAATTGAACTATGTTTGTTCTTGGGTGGGAAGGGGTGGGGGGCACCTTCATCAAAAGCCCCCTTCTGACCTCACTGGAGGTCTGGGACCCAGTGACCTCCAGACTTACCCCACCCAACACAATCTATCCCCTGAACCCCCACCATCCTGAAAAGTTTGACCCTGATGGAAGTTATTTCAAGTGACTGAGGAAATTCAGGGTTCAAATCTTCTTAAAGTGACATAACAATCAAATATAGAAATCAACTCCAATAGAAATGATCACAAAAACAATAATATTTCAGAAGTGAACAGAAAACATTCCGTTTTCTTTCACCAATGCAAAGCTACCCTTTAGCACAATGAAGCTATAGTTCAATGAAATAGAACATTGTTAACTATCCTTAGCTGCTTATTTTATAAATATGTCAAGAGTAAAAAGTTATTCAGATCATGAGTGTCCCTGGTTTGATCTCTGGTTTTAATGAGGAAGCGCTGATAAAGGATCTAAAATTAAACTGACCACTTGCAAATTTGGGGTCCTGGTGTTACAAGCTGCAAAATTCTCAATAGCGAATGAGAGTCCCCTGAGTCCTAAGCTCTGCAATTCTTTCCTTATGTTCTCCTTCTCTCACCTCTCCCTCCTTTAAGACACACCTTCGAATGTACCAACTCTTTACATGCTTAAGACACCACTTAGTGTCAAATTTTATTTGATAATGCTTTGTGAATTGTCTTGGGATAATTTATTATGAAAAGGTGCTACATAAATGTAAGTTGTTGTTGTTCTTAGGACACATTGCTGGGACAGGGCGTAGGGACATTTATTCTGTATTTTTCACTCTTTACCTGATTAAAGTGCACTTGACATGGACACAAGACTCCTAAAATGGGAAGGCATTCAATTTGTCAATATTGCTAACTTACATCTTGATGACTTCAATTTTCACCCAGAAAGAAATGAAATAGTAAGGCCTGAATTTTCACTCATGCTTCAGGTGTGCAGAGTCTCCAGCACTCACCGTTCACAACCCCTCACCCCCACCCCTCCCCCCCCCAACCCACACACATTCCCCATGGCCCTTTCTATCCTTCATTCTAACCTATACCCCTCCACCCACCCTGTATGGCCCTTCATATTCTCCTATGCACCACCACCGCCCCCCCCCCCCCCCCCCCCCCGGCCCATGGCCTCTCAAACCCTCTATGCAAACTGATTTTCCTCCATCTACACCCATGGCCCTTTATAGCTCCAATGCCAATTTAGTGCCAACTCATGCCAACTGAAGTCCCCACACTCACCATGCTTTGCCCTTATACTCTCCATTCCAACTTATTCGGTATCCACCATGGGCAGAACTCATGCTGAGAGTAAATAAAGCTCGAGTGTATTGATGAATTCACTATTTTTTTTAAAAAGTCTCAATAATAAAAACCCATTCATTACATTTAATTTCCTTTAATTCCTTATAACAACATGTATCTATATTCATAGTCCCATCCCTTTAACCACTTCATAATTACTTGGAGCTGTCAACCAAATTGTGAACTGACAGGTGCACCACTGTGATACTTATGGTTGCAAAATAATCATGCAGCACTAATCCTGTAATGTTAACCCTGAGGCTTATGTCAACCGAATAAAATGGCAAACACCAATTTTTATGACACCACAGATGGTTCTTTTTCCAAATATTTAAAGGGGTGGAGATTTAAATGGCTTTACAGCTTGATAGCCCTATTTGATAGCTCTCTTGATAGTTCCAATGAGCTTCACAGTTAAAATGAGTTAATTCATTTTTTCACACATTCATGTTTACATTTAACAATTCAAAAGTGCATCTTACCTCTCTCAAAAGGCAAAAATAGCCCAGGACTTTATCCAAAAGAGTACTTTACCCCTCCAAAAGGGGTCCCTACCTCTCCAAAGATCTCCCTTAAATTTAAACCTTCTCCTACCAAGTCTAATATGCAGAAGTTGTATATCTCACTCCCTCTTTGTGAAAATCAGACCAGACTGAGGGCAGATTCACTTTAACATGTGAACCATGTGTTATGACCACTCAATGAACCATGTGTTATGATCCCAGCTGCTGTTATTATTATACAAGTCAGATTCCAGAGTGAAACCTGACATGATAGATCCTAACTTTCTGGAAACTGTGGAGATAAAGTACTGAAGAAGTTCACAGGAGTCTGCTGATGAACTTTTGATTCAAAGAATAAAATATTTATTAAAACAAGAAAAGTGACATATTACATCAGACAAAAAGTCTGGAAAGATCTCAAAACAAGTACAAGAGGACAATTCAAATTCCCACTGTTCCATTACCCCAGTAATATCTTTACAGACATATAAACCAGCAAAGTGTTGACACATCTTGCTTAGGACTTGCACAGTTGAAAACAGTTTTCCTCAGGTGAGTTCCTGAGCACTCACTTGATGCTTCTCACCCAACTTGTATCTCTCCCTGAGACACTCAAAAACTCACTGTTTTTTCAATTGCAGAGCAAACAGATGAGTTCTTAAACTCAATCTTCTAACAGCACCTCCACTAAACTGATCACATTACTGAGTCCCATAACTGATTATCCAGTTAATTACTGTTCCACTAACTTTGCAGATTTTCTTCCCAGAGAGTTTACAATCCCTGTCTTCTCTCTCTGACACTCACTCTCAACTCCTGTCTTTTCTGTATCTGTGTCACAGGATCACTGTTACTTGGCAACAATAAAGCTTTTCTGCTTTGTGTTTTGTTTCCAGAATCACTGAACTTTTAACCAATCTCTTTAACTTCAAGGTTTATAAGGCTTCATTAAAAATGTACATATATACAAAAGAACCCAAAAGACCTGGGATGGAATTTTCTTGCCCATTTTTTCAGCGTGGTAAGGAATGATAATTTGTGGCACTCAGTGCAGTACAGAGACTGTAATGTGATTCTTGCCAGTCAGGAATGGATGGATTGTCAGCTCACCTGAGAAGCTGGCTACTGAGCTTTAGGGGCGCCATTATGTACACAGTATGCTGGGAGATCTGTCACTCATCCCCACCCTCCCCAATGGAGACTGCCTCCCCAAACCCAATCGTCACCCCGGCTGATTGCACCCTGATAGCCTCCCTCCGCCCCCTGATTGCCGTCCCACTCCGTGATCACCATCCACAACTCCCGATTGCCACCCCCACCAATCAGCCCCTCTGACAGAGTTTCCCCCTTCCTGCCCCTCCCTTCCTATAGGCCTCCCCTATCAGGCCCCGTCCCCATGGCAATGCCAGAGTGCCAGGCTGGCAGTGCCAGGCTGCCCCATGGGAACTGCCCAGCTTTGGCACCAACCACCCATGGGACTTCAATGGCCTCCAGTGCCACATCTGGTCCCCATTGGTGGGGACCATCTGTGATCCTCGCCGGTGAGGACCTCAAGGGGGTCTAAGGTAAGTGAGCCCGGATGATTGTGTCACAGACTCGTTAATGATATGTTAAACATGTTATTAATAATCGAATCAGCTTTGCGGACCGGCAAAACGGCGCTGGCAATGTTGCGAGAGGCAAGAAGCAGGGCACGAACTCGATTTTTCTCCTCTCCCCCTATCTTACTAGCTTGATCGACCGGCGTGACGATCCGGTAAGATCGAGCCCCTGACATATTCGTCACAAGTCTAACCACACTCCTGGGCACCAAGGTTCATAAACAAAATCTAAAAAGAAACTGCAGTAATTTTTACCTTTCTTAATGCATATATATGTATACAAACTTAACTTAAAATTATACATTGTTTATAACACATAGATGTCCAAAGTTTGACCCACTGCCATTTTGTCCCACCTCCTTTCCTCTGTCCCCGCCATGAAAGTTATGGAGGGCAGAGTTGGCAACAGGTCTTTGGATTTGGGCCTTCTGCACATTTTCACAAAGACTGAGAGCCATTCTATCTGCACGAAAACTCAGGCCTCAGTGTAATAGTATTGCACTGATATTTATGCAACATCTTCCACTCATATTACTTTGTGTCTGAGAAGGTTTTAGGTCAGAATTTAAAATTCTGGAAAGATACAAACCTAGGAATAATTATTCGAGATATGAGCGGATGAACATATACATTCATTGGATGTTCCTCTGTTGATTTTTTAATGCAGACCTTAATCTGTTCATTTTAAATAGATTACATTTTTTGCTAAGATATATCAAATCAACAATTTAAATATTATCCTAGTCTAAGAATACTTATTATATGGAGAGAAACACATCATATATTTCATGATTATGTGTATATGATAATTAAAAATATTTCACATACCAAAAAGGTCAAAGCCCCAAAGCAATTATTGTAGTTCCTCTTTGTGTTCGATTAAACTGAAATTTGGTTAAACATTAACTGCACGTGAACAATGCAAGATGTTATTGATGTACAATTTGGCCAGAAACCTGTGACAAGGAAAAGATACCCCGTGAATAGCGAATCACCAAGTTGCTGGACAACTTGTGTCATTCCACCGTTAGCTTTATGAAAATGGCATCTTGCTCTTTACCTTCCTGTGAATTTCATGAAATTGCTCTGCTTGCCTGCCAGCCGACCATTAAACACGCTTGAGCATGGGTGTTAGAAAGGCACAGTGTACCCAAAGTGTGTTGCAGCTGACTGGACCCACGCCACCTAAATTTGCAGGATTCAGTCATTTGAAGTGTGCTTTCCAGGTGCACAATCTTTCGCTTTGAAACCGGCTTTTCTCCAGTTGGAGAGGGGCTTGGCATACTTTTTCTGGGCAGTCGTCAAAATGAATTTTCTGCTAATGATCGTATTGGAAAATGAGTTGGGGCACAGGGAACACCTTCACTTGTCCCTGCAGCATTACTGACAGGATTGCAGACATTCACCTGCATGATACGCTGCCTGTGGTTGCACACATGCTGCCTATTAAGGGATGGAATCCCTTTCAATTAAGGAAAATGGCAAAGTTTACATGAAAACTCGTGCGGAACAATCTGTGTGCAGTCAATGACATCCTGCACATGGGGTATCCTGCAGTCTGAGCAAACATTGGTGCTCACCCCTGCTTGTCTCTGGCAAGATGGAATGAGATTAAATTATCTGTCCATAAGGAGATCAATGATCTCCCTTATGCAGCAGTGTTCTGCAAATTGCGAGATATTTTACATCCCCAGCAGCAGCCTGACAATTTGAAATTAAAGCCATTGTTACCTTGGCAGCCATGGTCAATGCCTTCTTTGTCCCTTGCCCTCCTTCGAGATTGCAGTTGTTGGCTGCAGAAGTTGCCAGCTGGGGAACGTAAAGTCCAGCCCAAGGTTTTCATTGCTTGATTGAAATATACGGGGGAGACGAAAATGTAGTGGTATAAGAATTAGATTGCAAGCGAACTGGAGAATCATGAGCACCAAGAGTGTGTGATCTTAAATAAGTTGCTGACTGTAGAATAGAATCATCAGCAGAAGAATGGGCAGTGTTCGATGATGATTTATCAAAATGTTGTACTAACCTGGAATGTTATTTATTTTAGGTAACTGGTATTTCACCTACTGTGCTCTCCATTGTGCATCTAGCAACAGCAAGGCAAATATTGCTATGGCAACTTGAGCGAGAGACTGTTTTAATCTGGAATAAAAATCCTCATTTTAAGGGGATGCTGATGTAGGTTTTCAGTTTATCACTTGGAGAAGTGGCTTTGAGGGATAGCTACTCTGAAACAGAAACAGACCTAGACTCCACTGACAGGTGATATAATAATTCAATTGGATGCAACTTGCATACTTGGGTTCTGTGCTGGTAAATAAATTTGACAGGTTTGCCAAATGCTTCTTTTATGATGAGAATGTACTTTAAGGCCATGGGGGAGAATTTGGACTCTGTAACTGCTGTTTTTTTTAGGTGCCACATGACCTCCGAATGTTTGAAAGTGGTGTCCAAGATGCATGTGCACAGTTTTGAAGGGACATGCACCGGATGCCATCTTGGTAAAGGGGTTTTTGTGTGCACACCCACTGACCAGCATGCTGAGCTGGCAGATTATCATGACAATCAGTGAGCAACAGTCAGTGCTGTTTTAGTGACTTCCTGTCTTAACCTGACATGCGATGAGCATATTTTAAAATGGCATGGAGTACCCCGCTCTTCATCCCAACACAAGTACCACTCAAGGTATCATAAAACGCATACAAATTAGTTGTTGGATTATTTACTCTGTTGGTGCAATTGTACACATTTTTTTGAGCTTTTCTATACTTACTTAAAGTTTCAGTTGTCTATCTGGAGTGACCTGGTTGGTGCTGAAATAAAGCTTGTGCTGACATAAGTTACTTCCAGATCTAAGAAGGCCTTCTTCTTGGAATGGCTGGGAGAATGAAGAGACACCATGTAGAGCAGAAAAGCTAGAAGAGCAATGGGGACATGGGGTAGAATGGCTCTCAGCAGGAGATAATATCCGCTGAGGATCTTTAAGGAGCAAGGCTCTTACCTCAGTTTCAGCGACATTCAATGCATGCAAGATGCTACAAGTCTTCCTGATAGTGTCATTCTCCTTGGCTACTATCTTTGGTTGACCTCACTTAAGGATTCTTTATGTGTTTTTCCAGGGAGAGAAGAGAAACAGCTTTCTGCCAGGTGGTGCCTCATATTATGCCTTCATTTCAAACGAACTCTATAGTATTCTGAACATTACCATATCATTCATCAATGTTGCCATCCTTGTTATGTTTCTTCCAACATTGACCATTATATCGTTCTTTTTCTGATAACATAAAAATAAAACCACAAGTAATTCACATTCTGCTCCAATTTTATAAAGTCAATCATTATACAATGCAAACAAAAACATTCCCCTATTGCCTGCCTTCCATGTGCTTTTGCCTATTCTAGGACACCTATGAGGTGCTTCCCCAGTGCCTGCAGTCTGACTGGTGAAAAGCTGCTGATTTTCAATTGAGGAAACAACAGGTGGCCTTGGAAGCCAACCTTGAGCAACTGAGGGCCTAGAAGAACCAACTGCACCTTCACATCCTGGACTCCAGCATTGGTGTTGGCAAAGTGGCAGGGTGTGAACAGGGATGCTGTCGTCCTGACAGAAGAAAGCAGGCTCATGTTCCATGGAGCCACTGTTGGAGAACAGTATACCCTGAGGTCCTGGAAGCTCATTTGAGCAATGGTATCCAGACCCATGAGGCAAGTTCTCTGAGCTTCCATTGCAACATTTGGGTAGCTGCTGCTTGTGCTGAAATGGAAACTACAACATTTGGCCATCAGACACTGCATCACAGTTAGGTCTACAATTGTGCAAATGGAGTTGGCCACTGCCTCCGCGCTAGAAAGAATGAGAGCTGAGCTCTGTGAAAAGTCCTGTGCGACGTTGGTGCTGGACTCCTCCACATTCCTAGGCAATGAGCCCAGGATTTCATAGAATCATAGAGTCCCTACAGAGCAGAAGGAGGCCATTTGGTCCATCGGGTCTGCACCGACCACAATCCCATCCAGCCCTAACCCCATAACCCCACGTATTTACCCTGCTAATCCCCCGACACTAAGGGACAACCCAACCTGCATATCTTTGGAGTGTGGGAGGAAACCGGAGTACCTGGAGGAAACCCATGCAGACACGGGGAGAATGTGCAAACTCCACACAGTCACCAGAGGCTGGAATTGAACCCGGGTCCCTGGTACTGTGAGGTAGCAGTGGTAACCACTGTGCCAGACTTTCCAGACCAAACTTTTGGTTGTGTTCGCCATCAGCCTTCCTTTATAACTTGGTTCACCAAAATCTTCATCTGCATTCTCTGCTGAAGATACCTTGTACATTTGCACCCTCTGGCAAACCAGTACCTATGTTATCAACCACCCAACCCCATCCTGGATCCTACACACTTGTTTATCTGAGCTTTAGTTTTTAACCTCCTGTACTGAAAAATTATGCTGGGATGAAGCACTACATAGAAATTACAGTGCAGAAACAGGCCATTCGGCCCAACTGGCTTATAGTGGATCTTAGGCTCCACATGAACCTCCGCCCATTCTCTTTATCTCACCTTATGAGCAGAATATTCTATTCCTTTACCCTCATGTACTTAATTAACTTCTCTTTAAAAACGTAAAATGTTTTGCCCACTATATGAGGAAAATCTCAATGGCCAACCTACTCACTGCTTTGCAGGAGCTATGATGAATATTGTGCAGCCTTTGTGTGTTCTCAAGGGCAATTAGGGATGGACAATAAATGGTGACCTTACCAGTGATGCTCACATTCAATGAACAATTTCATTTAAAAAGGTATTTCTTCACTGGCAGAAGTCATCACACACACATCTTATTGAGACCCAATTGAACACAACAGTATGCATCATAACTGGAACTCTCCGCTCAACACCCCTCCCCGTTCTTGTAAACACCAGTGCCCCACTCATCCATGACTGGTGAAAACCCACAAACTTATTGAAACCATCCATGTTGCACCTCACTTACACACTCCATGGTGACCTGTTCAACGCACCCATTGCTCGCCTTCCATCTCGGCACCCCATAAGGAGTACCCTTTCTGAGTAAGATCTATCATCTTTTGAATCAAGAATGGGAAACACTGGAAGTCACCAACAAGTTTCTCGTGACAAACCCCACCTGTTGAATGGTAGATTTTGAACTACCATGTAAGAGTGTTTTTTAATATTTTCATTCATGGGAATTGGGCATCGCTGGCTGGGCTAGCATTTATTGCCCATCCATAATTGTCTTTGAACTGAGTGCTTGGTAGGCTATTTCAGAGGGCAGTTAAGAGTCAACCACATTGTTGTGGGTTGGATTCAGATGTAGGCCAGACAAGGCAAGGGTGGCAGATTTATTTCCCTAAAAAACATTTGTGAACCAGATGGGTCCTTGCTAAACAGGGTTTAGGCATACCAGGACCCCTGTGCAGCCACCCTCCACCACTGGGATCTCAGTACTAACCTCATATGCATTCTGGAAAGACACAAAGAATGCTGGACATTACCAAGAAGTATCCCCTCTACAGATTAAGTGGAAGACCAATCACCTTCAATGCAGCAAATGAGGTGACTATTGCTTGGCTTCTGGGATTTGAATTCACTCAATATTTAACTAAATTTTGGGCTCTAGACTCCCATTTGGTCACAAGCTTGTGTTTCTGAAGCCCATCGGAAAATTCAATCCATTGGTGCTGAACTCAGTTAAGGATAATGCACCCAATGAGAAGTGCCTTCCTCTGTGTATGATCTCTTGGTTTGGTTCCAGTCGGTCTATGCCAGTCAGCTTTGACATGTGAAGTTCAAGTACAGATCGACTCCAACTATGGCTCCCAGACCTGTCATCTTCACATGGAACCTGAGTCCAATCAGGTGTCCAAGGAGATGAGAGAGAGTTGAGGCCTGTAAAATGTTGCACCAATGGAGGAGCATGACCACACTTGTGGAGTGCAGGGGGTTCTCAGCTGTTGTTCCAGGGTGAATACGATCAGGATGTTGGACTACTATTTGTTATAGGTAGGAAGGATATCAAGGCATTATGTCTATCACTACTTGTCAGATACAAACTATCAGTCGATTATAGTTTTACTATTTGGTTATTAGGGGTATTTGTTATTGAGTATTACAACTATTATCAATTATCAGTTCAATTTAAGCAAGCTACTGTTAGATACTGTTGATATCAAAGATACTTCAGTTTCCCCTCTTCTCTGATATTGACTTTTCTGCGTTGTCTGATCAAGGATGCTTCCTGGTTCTTAGTATTTCTACCCATAATAGCTGCTGACAACAAAGATACTCAATGACAAAGGAGCCAATTGTGTAAGATACATACAATAACATTTGAAGATGAGGAGGTCTTATGCTGCAGTGAGTCTGCCTCTGAACTAGGAGCTCTGGGTTTGAATCCCACTCAGCATTTGATGGTCAAAGAAGATGTGCTCATAACACGGTGAAACAGGTTGAGTGTGCCAACCTGCAAATCCTTCTAAACCCGCCAATGGCTGGCAGTAAGAGAGGACGAGATTCCTGGTCAGCCACGCTTGATATGGAGTGGAGCCCCATCAAGCTATAAACCCCTTGCAGCAGTCTAGCAACCTGTTCTGGGAATTACTAGCTATGGAAACAGACGAAAGCCTGCCTTAAGTGCAACCACGAGGTACGGGAAGAGAATTGGAATTTGAAGATGTCATGTGATCAAGGATCATATGGTCTGGTCTCGCCTCCACACCAACCTCCAATTAGAGTTGACACTCTTGGGCTTGCCTCTGGATGCTTAGTACTGGTATCTAAGGAGAAACATCTCCTTGTAATATTTATACAATAGAAAAGCTATAAAATCAATGAAGATGAGTGATAGTGTGACAAAGGTAATGGAGCACCATCCCTAATATTTTTATATTTTCATCATCCAGAGCAAGTCATAGTGCATCACTACTCACAGCAACATGAATATGCAAAACATTTAACATTTTTTTTGTTTTACTACCCAATTTCTCCCAGTAATTCAGTCGCTGGTTGTCGCTAAAATAGAAGCTGTTTGTTGATGTTCCCTATCATTGCAGGTTGCAACATCTACAAATAATCTGATACTCTGGCTCAGTAGCATCACTTTCACCTCCTGAGTCAGAAAGTTAGGGATTCAAATCCCAATCTAGAAATATGATTACAAAATATAGCCTGACTCTTCAGTGCAGTGCACTAGCAGAGTTGCTTCCTTTCGAATTAGATGTCAATTGGATGTCAGCTGGATGTAAAAAATTCAGTGGATAGAATTTTGCCTGGCAAAGTGTCAGCTCAGGCGGGAAAAGCGGAGGATAGCCCACCAGTTTGACCAGCATATTTTTAAACTCATTGAGAAAAACAAAACGTAAGGGTAGGTAGAGCTTGCCCCAATTTTAAAAAATAAAATGAGAACCTCCCCCCACGACAGAACTTACCCACTCCACCCACCACCCTCCTACACGGAACACCCCGGCATCTCCCCCACAGAACATGACCACCGGTACTGCCCTCCAGCATTCCCCGGGCATGACCCTCTCTCTCCCTTGGGGGATTAATTTATCTGTGCACCTCCGGCAGGTTCTGCTCATCAGGTGTATGTCGTGGGGACCTGTCGTGATTCACATTGCTGTGCCTTTACGCTGATGTAAATGGACAATTTAATGTGGAGCTACGATCATGCATAAAGTCATGATCTGCATATTAAAATAGATGCAAAAAGGAATCCCGACATTTAAAGTCGGGATTCCTATTACATCATTGGCGTGGGGTGGAGACAACCCGAGTGGGGAAATCCTGCCAGCATAAAAACTTTTTTGGCACCGCCATCTGATTCTCCACCTCCATCCGAAAACAGGAGCAGAAGATCCCTTCCAATGCCACTATTTTGAAGATGAGCAGGGAATTTTTCCTGGTATCCTGGTCAACCTTTATCCCTCAAGCAACTTCTTTGAAACTGATTATTTGCTCACTATCACATTGCTATGTACATATTCCTGCTGTGTAGAAATTAGTGGCTGTTTCCTATATCTATATTTCCTACAACTATACTTCAAAGTACTTCATTAATTGTAAAGTGCTTTGGCATGTCCTGAGTATGTGGAACGTTTTCTATAACTGCAAAATTCACTCTTTTCAGTTGGGTTGATTGGAATTCAGGACTGCTCTGCCATTTTATTGTTAATAATTCATACGTTTCAGCAATTTGGCAAATCAGCATAGAGAAAATCAGTATAGATAATTTGCTTTGGCCATGCACAAAACATCTTCTACGCAATACAAATGCAGTTGTTTTAGATGACGCTAAAGTAATAGTATGGTATTGTATAGTTTGTCCAGAATTATTACCATGCAATTTTACTTTCCAAATTTACACATAAGTGCAATAATTTAATGTACATCTGTGACATAACATTGCACTAAAAAAATTGGCTTCTGTGATTGAGTATTTTCCTGTGTAACCTTCACAGGAAAATTTAATTGCCTCAAGAGTTCTGGGAAGCTCGCCAGGTAATTCCAATAGCATGAAGATTTACATTCTCCAAAGGCAAGATACTATGTCAAATTCAACATATTTGCAGAAAGAAACCAGAAAAATTGTTTAACAGGCCAAAGTAATTTGTCTGAGTAATGACTTCAGCCAGCAAGTTGTTTATATAAAGAACTCTTTCCAACACAATCTGTTCTGATTAAGAGGTGTAAATTCTGCTATTCTGCCCAACTGTTCATGTGAATTTGGAACAGGTCATATACATTCTTTTGGACTTGTTCCAGGGCTTGCTTTCTCTGGGATAACTTTATAAGTCCCTAGTCAAGATGTTTCATGAAACTATGTTGCTCAACAGAAACTTCCAGGATGCTTGTATTGTCCATTATTTTTGCCCACTTTGACCAATATACAACAGGTCATTCAAGTCTTGGAGTGAATGAGGGTGTAATGACAATGGCACAAAAGCAAAGAAGGCTACACAAGGGAGCACAATTATAATGGTGACTAAAACATATTGCAGAAATGAAGTACAATACAGGCAGTCCTTGGTCATATCCCACAGATGGTTGTAAGTCGGAACCAATTTTCACATAGGTATAATGTTAAAAATGGGTGATTCATTCATTAACACATGTTAATGTCCAGTCCTTTAGGTTTTTTGTGTATCTGCTTGGTGATCCCAGGTGGCACTAAGCCACTTGTCTGAAGCTATTTGTCAGCCAACAATTCACTGTAAGAGATTAACCACATGGATACACGAGGAGATGAGCCTAGCATGGTGCTGGCATATTTATAGTGCTCTCATATGGGCACACAAAACAAAGACAGATAGCACTGCCTCTCCCACTCCACTAAAATATGAAAGATGGGCGGCACAGAATATCATAACATTGAAACCGGCATTGTAAAGCCAAAACAAGGAGCAAATTTATAAATGTTGCAAGTGCTAGTCATTGTAACTTGAATGTCGTAAAGTTGAGAATTGCCTGTAGTTTTTTTTCTACTATTAGGAAAGACTCAGGCTAGCAAAGATAGTGCACACCATAAAATGCTATGGGTGTAGGGTAACTTTGAGCAAGATTGGGCAGGATACCACAGAGCCTGCAATGGTTCGGATCCAACACATGTCAAGATGTTGCAATAACTATCTGTCCAATGTGGACAGAACAATCAGCTCTGTCAATATGACAGGTTGTTCACCATCATGGAGTCTCTCCTGACGGCTCACAGCTCTTGTGGAAGATCATTTGGCTTTGGGGGCCACCACAGCCAGGATTCTGGAGCATCTGTTCTCAGTAAGAGCCACAGGAGAGCTGAGGCTTAGCCTCCAGGGACAGACACCTTTTTCAGTATAGCAACATATCTGATCCTCCACCAAACATTCAGTCAATGCTCTTGATAGTTGTTAGTGCCAGAGTTAACACAAGAGTTTATTAACAAAAATGAGAGAACATGTGGCATTAAAAGTAACCTGTGCCAATTGAGGTGGTGGCATAGTGACATTATCGCTGGAGTAGCAGTCCAGAGATCCAGGGTAAGGCTCTTGGGACCCGCGTTCTAATCCCACTGCGGCAGATGGTGAAATTTGAATTCAATAAAAATTTGTAAATTTTGATTATTGTCAGAAAGACCCATCGGGTTCACTCATGTCCTTTAGGGAAGGAAGTCTATCAAGCTTCCTTACCTGGTCTAGCCTTCATGTGACTTCAGACCAAAGCAATGTGGTTGACTCTTAAAATGCCCTCTAAAATGTACTCAGTCCAAGAGCAAATAGGGATGGGCAATAAATGCTTGATCCAACCAATGGCACCCACATTGAATGAATAGGAAAAAATTGGGAGAAAGAGATAAAGGGAACAGTGACACAGGGGTTAGCACTGCTGCCTCACAGCACCAGGGACCCGGGTTCAATTCCGGCCTCGGGTGACTCTCTGTGTGGAGTTTGCACATTCTCCTTGTGTCTGTGTGGATTTCCTCCGGGTGCTCTGGTTTCCTTCCACAGTCCAAAAATGTGCGGGTTGGGTTGATTGGCCAGGATAAATTGCCCCTGAATGCCAGGGGGAATTAGGAGGGTAGATATGTGGGGTTATTGGGGATAGGACAGGACCTGGATGGGATTGTTGTCAGTGCAGTCTCGATGGCCAAATGCCTCCATCTGCACTGTAGATTCTATGATTCTATGGAACATGCTGAGATTTGGGGAATAGTGTAACCCAGGTATCTATACTGGAGCCTCAGCTTTTCATCATATACATAAATAATTTTAAAAAGAAAGGCAGTTTGTGCACAGCATGCTTTCACAAACAACAATGATTAAATAATCTGTTTCTTGTGATGTTGATTATGGGAGTAAATATTGTCCAGGACATCACGGATAAGTCCCCTGCTCTTCTTCAAAATAGTGCTACTGTGTCTTTTGCATTCACCCAAACAGGAAGACAGCGCATTGATTTTATGGCCAGAATTCTTCGGCCAATCATGCCTCGCCACCGCTGCTAGAGGGGAGGGAGAATTTGGTGCTCAGTGAAATCTCCATTCACCCAATGTCTGATCCAAAAGGCAGCACTGCCAACAGCCTTGAGTTTTGTGCTCAAGCCCTGGAATGGAATATGAATCAGGAACCTCATACTAACAGAACCATAGCTGACACCACTTGGATGAAGAACAGAGAGTAGTATAAATAATGACACTAAGTTAGGAGGTAAGTTTAAATGAGAGCATGAAGTTACAAACAGGACTTCAACAGTAAGTTAGTGGATAAAACTATGGCACGATGGCACAGTGGTTAGCACTGGTGCCGCACAGCACCAGGGACCCGGGTTCAATTCTGGCCTCGGGTCACTGTCTGTGTGGAGTTTGCAAATTCTCCCCGTATCTGTGTGGATTTCCTCCGGGTGCTCCGGTTTCCTCCCACAGTGCAAAGATGTGCAGGTTAGGTTGATTGGCCATTCTAAATTGACCCTAGTGTCAGGGGATTAGCAGGGTAAATATGTGAGGTTATGGGAATAGGGCTGGGTGGAATTGTGGTCGGTGCAGACCCGATGGGCCGAATGGCCTCCTTCCGCAATGTAGGAATTCTATGATTCCATGCGATGGAGTTCGATGTGACCAAGTGTGAGGCAATCCACAAAGATAAAATGGAATCTTTTCCTGAGAGAGAACAATGGAGTTTTGGTATTCTGGTGCAAAAAATCACTGAAAACTAATGCAAAGGGAGGAAAAAGTAATCATAAATGGAATGTTCGACTTTTCTCAAGTGGGTTGGGGAAGAGATGTTTCAGTTGTACAAGAGCCTTGCTCAGAACCAATGTTCCTTTTAAAATTTAGTTGTTCTGCTCAGCTCATTTTTCCAGTACATGGGTCCCTTTAATTTTTTTGTGCGGGTAAACACAGTTTTTATTAAAGAACAAGGCATACACTGTACCTTTTAGGCTATATTCTAAGGCCACACACCCACAGGAACATTAGTCAGATCCCATCTGAACTGTTGTGAATATGTCTGGGCATATTTCTCAACAAGGTTTTTTCTCAACAAGTTAGTAAGATAGAGGGTTATAGGTAAGCCTTGTAGGTAGGGACATGTTCGGCGCAACTTGCCTGTTTGTGCTGTAGCACAAGGGCCTGTTTGTGCTGTAGCTTTTCTATGTTCTAAGCTTTTTGGCCTTGGAGGGATCCAGTGGATGGAAGCGTATATTCAGAGAACTCAAAACCGACAAAAGAAATCAAGCCGTAATAACAGGTGATTGTTCAATTTTCTGATATTTTTGCTCTCAAAGCTCGGGAAGTATTAAACACACAGCTGTGAAACTAGAATTTGTTATTACTTTATTACATAAATAACTTAAAATAATTAATTAAACCAAAGTATTTGATTGAATAAAAACCACAGCTAACTGAAAAAGCAAAACAAGGATGGATAGAGATGGCAGGGTAGGTGGCATGCTGTAATTGCAGTTTGTGGAAGTTTATGAAGATTAGCAAGATTCTCAATAACCACATCTGTGACAAGCGTCTGCAGCTTGAGGATTGTTGGCTCAAATTTCAAAACAGAAAACGTTGGAAAAACACAGCAGGCTATGGCAGCATCTGCGCTTCTAGAAAAGAAAACTCACGAGGGTGATATTTGAGAAAGAGTCAAGAAGGAGGAGAAAGTGAAAATTAAGAGCAAAGTAAAGCAGGTGAAAGGGAGATGAAAGTTAGGGAGGAGAAAAATTAATATGGAAATAAAAATGAGAGAGAAGACAGAAATAAAGGATGAGCCTTTCCTATTAGTCTCCTCCAGCCCAACAATCTTTAAATATATCTACACTCCACCAATTCTGTACCTCCACTTTTAATTGCTCCACCTTTTGTGGCCATGCCTTCAGAGGAACATAGGAATTAAGAACCGAAGTAGACATTTCAGCCCTTTGAGTTTGTTCCGCCATTCAATCAAATCTTTCCCTGGTCTCAAATCCACCTCCCTACCTGTCTCCCATATCCCTTCAACCCGTATATTTTTATCAGAAATATATCTATATCCTTCTTGAAACCACTTAATAATTCAGACTCCTCCGTGCTATGGGGCAGAGAGTTCCACAAATTCATCACCCTCTGTGAGAAATAGTTCCTCCTCATCACAGTTTTAAATCCACCCCTTGGCACTGCCCGGTGCATGGTGGGCAGTGCCAAGGTGCCCTTTGGGCATTGGCAATTTGCCCCTTGGAAGTGCCAGGGTGCCAGGCTGGCATTGCCAGGTTGGCACTGTCCAAAGGGCACCCTCCCTTACCCCTGACCTCCTGAGGGGGCTTCAATGGCCTCTGTTCCCTCCAGCGGGGTTGGCCGCCTATTTCCCATTAGTGGGGAGCAGTTATAAACCCTGCTGAAGTTAACCACTTCTGGCGGTTGGGGGGAGACGTTAGCAGGCCCGAGACTTCAGTCCCGGGCCCACTAATGAAATGGAAATCTGGATTTCCATATGGTAATCAGCTCCGTGTGAATTTCCGGCACGAAGCTGATTACTCTGGAAATCTTTGGCACAGAGGCCCAGGCGACCAGCGGGAACCCGTGAAAGGGCCTCTGCTGATGTCTCACAGCGCAGCAGGCTGGGAGAATCGCCCCCATGGTGTTAAATGGGCGGCACGGTAGCGCAGTGGTTAGCACTGCTGCTTCACAGCTCCAGGGGTCCCGAGTTCGATTCCCGGCTCGGATCACTGTCTGTGTGGAGTTTGCACATTCCCCTCGTGTCTGCGTGGGTTTCCTCCAGGTGCTCTGGTTTCCTCCCACAGTCCAAAGATGTGCGGGTTAGGTTGATTGGCCAGGTTAAAAATTGCCCCTTAGAATCCTGAGATGTGTAGGTTAGAGGGCTTAGTGGGTAAAATATGTGGGGGTAGGGCCTGGGTGGGATTGTGGTCGGTGCAGACTCGATGGGCCGAATGGCCTCCTTCTGCACTGTAGGGTTTCTATGATTTCTATGATTCTCTGAAATTCCATTCAGTAACACTCCTATGAAGCACCTCGGGTTGTTTATTGTGTTAAAGATGCTATATAAATACAAGTTGGGAATAAATTGGAGAAGAGGAGAGTGAGAAATAGAAGTGAAGAGATTAGGAACAACTGAAATAGGACAATCTGAAACACAGAACTGAGGGAAAGAGATTTTGAGCCTCATGTGCACATAAAATGTGTGCATATAAATCGCATATGTATTTTTGATGGCATTACACAGGGGAGGCGGCATAACTTTACTTGGTGTGGGCAGGAAATTGTTTCTGAGACACACTGCTGGCTCTATGCACCCTTTAATTTCCAGGACTTTCTGCTATGAGTTAACAGCAGTGTAGATATGTTTATCCTTATATGGGCAGGAATATTATCCAAGTCACAGAATATATCATTTGATATATTTTCTGTAAATTGTTCCATAACAACATTGGATGCCAGGATTGTTGTTTAGTTCATGACATTGAATGTTGCTATGGTAAAGGAGAGGAGGATTTAAATTTTACAGCCTAGAAAACCTGTGGAATTTATGTCAGGATTACAGGCCCAAATTTTAAAAATATAAGCATTTTCCTCCTGAATTTTATTGGTAGCAAAGCAGCAGCATTCTTACTTTGGCTGCGGCAGGCCTCATAAAGCTATCAATCTTCACTTCAACTCCTCCAAGAGGCCAGATTAACCACATTAGATACGTAAGTGTCCCCAAGGCCAGAAACTCTTTGTGATGGAGGAAGTTGTACTACATTGAAGACATGCTCCAATTCCACAAAAGCAAAATTCTATCCCAGTGTGCACATATTCATTCACAAGAAATATTAAAATATATAACAGCAGATTTTATGAATTTGTGTTCCCTGTGAAAGCTTTGGAAATACATATCAGGATTTGCAGGGCAGGCAAAGGCCCATTGCTTGACTTAATGAAATCTACCCTTTAGGGTGATTCATTGAATTGGCATTCAAGCAAACAAGATATGAACATATGAATTAGAAGCAGGAGTAGGTCGTTCAGCCCCTTGTGCCTGCTCTATGTCCTGAAATCTACTTTGTTTGTGACTGTGTGCTAAATTAGGAGGCTATGGAGATTGTAACATTTAAGGTACAGGATGCTCCACTGCTTGTTACATTTGTTCCTGCCTAGTAACAATAACAGGACCCTCTTGGAGTATTGTAATAAGTCACCAGATCAGTTCTTGGAGAGTCCATTTTTATAATGTGGAGATGCCGCCGTTGGATTGGGGTGGGCACAGTAAGAAGTCGCACAACACGAGGTTAAAGTCCAACAGGTTTATTTGGTATCACGGGCTTTCGGAGCAGCGCTTACTGAGTCCGTTTTTAGTCAGTGAGTCAGTCTTAATCTGAAGAGAAGTGTCCCAGAGAGGGCCAAGTGAGCGGAACAGGGAGAGGCCCCAAGGAGTGTCCCCAAGTGAGGAACAAGGGAGGGATATAGGGAGATAGAGGGAGGTCCCAAATGAAGTCCCAGGTGAGGGCTAAAGACAGGACAGAAACAGATCCCAGATAAGAAAAAAGAGTAGAGAAACAAACTCCAATTGGTAAAAGGGCAGGGAACAGACTCAGGATAAGCCCAATAATCAAAGAAGGCTCAAGAAAACCTCTCCAGATTCAAGAAGGCAGCTGAAGGTTGGGGACTCTGTGTGTAAGGCCTTTGGGGTAAATGTACTCCTTTGGAAGAGTGGTGTCCTACTTGACATGGCAATAGAGCTGAAATTGTGTCTGCAAGTTGATGCTTGAGTGTACTCTGGAATGCAGGAGAACAAAATCTTGGAAGGCAAGGTTAAAACCCTGCGACGTGGACTATCATTGAAGCCGTCTGAGTTGGAACGACCTTTGGAAAGAATTCTGAGGCAAGATGTTCAAAGGTGATGATTGGAGATCCCCATGAGAGAAACAAAATTTCAGTGAGATTACAGAAAATGCTGGAAAATCTCAGCAGATCTGACAGCATCTGTGGAGAGAGAATCTGGATGTTAGCTCTATTGTCTCTCCACAGATACTGTCAGGCCTGCTGAGATTTTCCAGCATTTTCCGTCTTTGTTTTAGATTCAGCACCCACAGTAATTATTTTTATTGCAGTGAGATTGGTTGACTTACAATGTTACAGATGCCAGGGGTGGATTATGATAAATTCCATGGAATCTCTTCTGGTTGCATTTGCAATTTATTGTGTAGTGTGGCGTTTAACCACAGTTGGCTTGTTAATTCACATGTACCTCATACTTGCCCTGAATGTTAGGGTATAAGATAGATAATATAAATTGTTTTACTTTTTGAACGTTATATAGTTAGGTTTATTTTTGTTTGTTGAAAAGCCATGCAATCTTGTGGCTTTCTTCACTTAGCAAGTGTGTTGAATATCAAACTTTGTCTACTTTAAATGAATCATTATTGGTCCCTAACCGAATCTTGTCAACAACTTGAGGTCTGGCCAAGGGTCATAACATCTGCCATTCAATAAGATCATGGCTGATCCAATTGTGGCCTCAACACCACATTCCTGCCTACAACACCACCCTCCCCCCCACCCCCCATACCCTTTGACTCCCCTGTTAGTTAAGAATCGATCTATCTCTGCCTTAACAATGTTCAATGGTCCTACCTGTACCACTCACTAGGGAAGAGAGGTCTACAGACTCATTACTCTGTGAGAGAAAAAGTTTCCCTTCATCTCCACCTTACATGGGATATGCCTTATTCTTAAAATGTGTCCCTTAGTTCTGGTCTCTTTCACAAGGGGAAACATCCTTTCAGAATCCACGATGTCAAGCTCAGAATTTCATGTGTTTCAATAAGATAGCCTCTCAATGTTCTAAATCCCAATGGATACAGGCCCATCCTGTCCAACCCTCCCTTATAAAATAATCCCATCATCCTAGGAATAAGTCTAGAGAACCTTTTCTGAACTATTTTTAATGCAATTATGTCCTTTCTTAAATAAGGAAACCAATACTGTACAAAGTATTCTACATATTGGGTGAGATTCTCCGGCCTCCCAGCCGCGTGTTTCCTGCCAGTGGGAGGTGGTGCTAGCGGCCAGATTCTCTGGTCCCACCGCTGTCAATGGGAATCCCCATTGACATCACCCCATGCCGACGGGAAACCCATGGGTGTGGGTGCACCGCCGGTGGCACCGGACAATCCCGCTGGCGTGAACGGCCAAAGAATTCCGGCCATTGTCTCACCAATGCCCTGTGCAACTGTAGCAAAACTTCCTTACTTTTATATTCCACTCCCCTTGCAAGAAACAGCAATATTCCGTTTGCCTACCTAATCACTTGCTGTACCCACAAACTAACTTTTTGTGATTCATGTACCAGGACAACCAGATCCTTTTGTACCACAGAGTTCGTAATCTCATTCAATTTAAGTAATGTGCTACTTTTCTATTCTTCCTGCAAAAGTGGTCAAGTTCACATTTTACCACATTGTATTCCATCTGCCAAATTTTTGCCCACTCACTGAACTCTCCATATCATATTACTTATGCTTTTCCTTTTTAAATATCTGTAGAATCTCTTACTTTTTCTATTTTTCTGTTATGAGCTAGCTTGCAATCAAACTCTAATTTCTCCCTCCTTATTATTCTTTTAGTCATTCTTTGCTGTTTTTTTAAATATTCTGTCCAATCTGACCTGCTCCTATTCTTTGCAGAATTGCACACTTTTTTTCAATTTGATACTGCCTTTAACTTCCTTAGTTAGATACGACTGGTGTGTCCTTCCCCAAGTCCTTTTGGATGGGAATTTCTGGTCACCCCGTGGCATATTTTCTGCCTTCAGAGGCAGCTCGCCATTGGTTGCCAGTGGGATTTTCCGGTCCCAGCAATGTCTACGATGTTTTGTGTGTTTTGCCCATCCTGCTGCCAGGGAAACTGTCGGGGTAGGGTTGCCTTTGGCAGAATTAAAAGATCCTGTCGATGAGAAGTGCTGGGAAATTCAGTCCTTTCTTTCTCACTGAATTGTATCTTTGCTGAATATAACAAAATATCTCAAGTGTCTACCACTGCATTTCTACTGTCTTTTACCTGAACTGAATTTCCCAGTTTACTTTAGCCAGCTCTGTCTTCACACCCTCATAATTGCTCTTATTTAAGTTTAAAACACTAGTCTGAGACCTACTCTTCTCTCCCTCAAAGTGAATGTGAAATTCAATCGTGTTATGATCACTGCCATCTCGAGGCCATTAATTGATCTTGTTTTGTTGCTCATTACTAGATCTCAAATAGTCTGCTCTCTGATTGGCTGTACAGCATGCTGCTCTAAGATACTGTTCCAAAAACACAGAATGAACTCATCTTCCAGGCGATCCTTGTCAATCTGATTTGTCCAATCTATATGCAGATTAAAATCACCCGTGATTATTAGTGTACCTTTGTCACACGCCCTATTATGTCTTCCTGCCTACCTGTCTTATAGTGTGGTTACTCTAAGGGAGCCTATAAACTACTCCCACAAGTGACTTCCTTTACTATTTATCCATGTCTATCCAAACCAATTCTACATCTTGACCTTTAGAACTAAGGCTATCCCTCTCTAATGTACTACTGTCATCCTTAATTGACAGAACTACTCTTGCACATTTTTCTAGCTTCCCGTCCTTCCAAAGTGTCATGTACCCTTGAATATTCAAGTCCCAGCCTTTGACATCTTGCAGACTGCACCAGTAGTGAATGCAAGTCATGATGCTGCCTATGGTTTCCAATGGCATGCTCCCTGTTGGTGCTATTCCCTACTGGGAACTCAGGATCATTGAATCATCTCTTGTGACAATGGGAAAAAAAGACAATTTCCTGTTACGTTCATGTTTCAGTTATCAAAGATCCATTTGGGTAGTAATCAGTTTCCACAGAGATTTCTGAAATTAACATTAATTGACTGGAAACCTCAAGCATGCTTTTAACTCCAAAACCCACTAACATTTTTAATAATCCATGTTTTGAAAATAAAATCCATTGAAAGTAAAGTAGCAGAGGGAAATTTCAACTGACTGCATTAAATGATCATACATTTTGATCAAACAGTATATTTCAAGACCTGGCTCTCCAGGGGACTCTAGCAGAGGACACACAGGTCACATCAGCTGTGCTTGTGGCCAGCAGCCAAAGTAAAGCTTCACAGTAGGTCACGAGAAAATTAGAGGCATAGAAAATTGTGAGGCGGAAAACAGATGATTTCTGCCTACTTAGGAGAACTCTAAAGTGAAATGAAGAGATGAGGAGAAATATAGAGGACAGGAAGTGAGTGCTCCAGCATCAGTCCGCAGGAAAGGCATGTCAGCTAGAGCCTTATTTTTAAAAAGTATCTGGATACTTCTGCACATAATTTGTGAGGCAGGGAATAGTCTTATTATAACTATAACAGTGGTGACAAGCCATTACTCTAGATGTAGCTGGGAAATTGGGCATGCATCCCTGTGTGGCCTGTGTGCTGTACACTGCATTTTACAGGAAAGAAAACATACAGCTTTTGGCAGACTTTGTTGGTGTTCAGCATGAATCTCATTATACTTGCAGAATATCTGTTGATTAGTCTCACACCGGATTTCATGTTGGAGCTTTCCCATATTAACTGGCGCATGAATGTGGCCTGGCCTGTAGAAGTAGGTTTCTTAAAACTGTGCAGTAATTTTAATTTTTCTATTGTAATGTTTTTTGCCCCAGTAAAAGCTTAGTTTTCTATATTTTCCTGGGTTGCGATAAGTGATATGTTTGGCCTGAATTTTTGCTCTCAGGTCGGGAGCACAGAAACGGGACATTACGTGGCTCCTAGTCGAATGTGCCCTGGAAATTGGGATTTTCATTCCAGTGAAGTTGGGATCTCTAGGAGTTGGACCAGGTGACCTGAGAATGATTGCAGATGCTGCTGGGAGCAGAGGCAATCTAGACAAGAGACCTGCCTTGGTGCACCAGTGTTTTGCCAAAGGTTTTTCAAATGCATTGAAGTAAAAAAAACAGCATTGCAACCCTTACTCCTCACATGGCTATACCCTTCCCAACACTCCCACCTCCGATCTATGCCATCCCATGCTACTTCATGCCCTGTACTCACCCCCATTCGATCTCATACCCTCCATGCCAACCTATAACCCTCTGCCCACCCCATGGCCCTTTGTAGCCCTATGCCAAATAATTTTCAACTTAGTGCAATCTATGCCCTGCTACCCACCACCCTTTGCCCTTACCTACCATGCTAACTCAGAATATCCACCATAAGCAGACCTCAGGAGCCATGCTGAGATAAAATAAAATAAGTTCTAAGTGCCTATTGCAGACTTTAGTTTTTTAAAGCATTTTCATTCATAAAAAAACATTCACTACATTACATTCCTTTAACTACATAATCTCTTTTCAGAACATAAATTCATTCAAATGCTTAATACCTTATAAAAACAAGAATTGGATTTCATAATGCCACTTCTAACCATCTATAACCACTTGGAGCTGTCAATCAAACTGAAATCGAAGGCACTTTATTGCATAATGGAATGTTGTGAAATCAGTCATGCAGCACAAATCCAGTAATGATGTCCCTCAATCTTACATCAGCAGACAAAACAGAATAGTAAGCAATGCTTTTTTAAATATTCCACACAATGTTTCAAAGATTTAAAGGGCAGGATTTTGAAATGCCTTGGCAGCTTGATAGTTCTTTTGACAGAATTGACAGCTCCTCTTGATAGCTCTCTTGACAGTTCCAATATAGGTGTGAGGTTATCCATTTTGGCAGAAAAAATAGAAGCGCAAATTATTTCCTAAATAGAAAGCAGATTCAAATGTGTCTGGGCAGAGGGATCTGAGTGTCTATGTTCATGAATCATAGAAAGTCAGTATGCAGGTGCAGCACGTAATAAAAAAGGTAAATGGGAGTATAAAATGGGAACTGGAGTATAAAAATAGAGAAGTGTTGTTGAAAGTGTATTGAGTGTTGGTGAAAACACATCTGAAGTATTGTGTCCAGTTTTGGTCTCCTTATTTGAGGAAGGATGTGGTGGCATTGGAGGCAGTTCAGAGGAGGTTCACCAGATTGATTCCGGGGATGGAGAGGTTGCCATATGAGGAGAGAATTAAACAGTTTGGGCTTGTACCTGCTGGAATTTAGAGGGATGGGAGGGGATCTGATCGAGGTTTATAAAATTTTAAAAGGGATTGATAAAGTAAATATAGACCAAATTTTTCCTCTTGTGGAGCAATCTAGAACAAGAGGTCAAGGGTATAGGTTGCGAGGTGGTAGATTTAAAACTGAGATGAGCAGGAACTACTTCTTGCAGAGGGTGGCGAATTTGTAGAACTCGCTGCCCCATAGCGCGGTGGAGTCTGAATTGTTGAATGGTTTCAAGAGGGGGATAGACATATTTCGAATTTAAAAAGAGAAAGAAGGAGATGGGGAACAGGTGGGGAGGTGGATTTGAGACCAGGGAGAGATCAGCCGTGATCTGATTGAATGGCAGAGCAGGCTCGAAGGGCTGAATTCGCTTACTTCTGCTCCTAATTCCTATGTCCCTATGCCCTATGTTCCTATGAGTCTATGCACAGTTTACACACATTCATGTTCACTTTTAATCACCCCAAAGGGCACCTTATCAAAAGGTGCCCTGGGATGATATCCAAAGGGGTAACATACCTTTCCAAAAGGATGCCTCATCTCTCCAAGGGCCTCTGCAAAGTTTAGGCCTGCTCTGACCACATCTAATTTATGCACATTTTGTTTCGCACTGCTGGTTAATGAAGATCAGATGAAACTGGCAAAGGCTGCTGGTTTATATGGGTAGCTGCCTGATGCACTATCAATCAAGCAAAGACTAGTTTGTATGCAAGAACAAATAGGCTTTTATTCGCAAAAGACTTGGAGCACACCCATGCTGATGAACTGGTCCAGAGACTGAGGCAGGGGGTGGGGAGCAGTCACCTTTATACCTGGACCAGGGAGGGAGGAGTCCCAGGCAGGGCAGGCAGGGGCATGTCCAGGCATGTCACACACACACAGGCAATAAGCTAACAGTGGTTTACCACACTGCCCCTGTGAAATATGCATGCATAAATCCTGACCCTGATCCATTCCTGCCTCCATGAAAATGATCGGTGCTGTGTTTGGGGGCGGGCCTTCTCCAATTTGACCTCTTCTGCCATTTCCGAATTCCATCATTGTTAAAATTCCGGCCTTTATTTGTCTTTCAATTCAGGTTTTACTTGTAGCTACAAATGGAATCCTAGAGCTTGGAATTCCTTTGGTTTCTAATACAGCTGTACAAATTTGGACAAAAGGAGATAGATTTATGCATGAAGCAGTGGGGCAAATGTGAGACAAAATGCATATACATATTCTTACTCACACTGATGGACCAGAGCAGACCTAGCAGAGAGCCTCAGAGGAGACCCTTTTAAGGTATCTTCACTTCATAAAGGAAGCTGTCATGGAGCAATTATAACTGTTTTAAGCCACTTTTGAAAATGGTGATAGTTCTTCTTATAGCCATATTGTTATCATTGTATTAAACTTTTATATGACCGGATCATATCAAGCCATAATTTTTCCTGTGAAAAGGGAACATTAGCTGGACAGACATGCTGGGTAGTATGCTTCCTAGGTTTGCAGATCTCATAGAAGGGGCCAGCCTACATCACTCCCTGCCTCAATCTATTGCAATACATGCAATGTTACTTTGGAGCACATTTAACAAGGTTTGTTTATGATAGTGCAATACTGCAGTCGTGCAGGGAGACAGTTAGCTCGGTTAGCTAGTGTGAAGTTCAGAATAAACCAACAGTGGGTTTGATTCCTATTTCAGCTGAGGTAGATTTTTGATCTGCTTTCTCACCCTGCCCCAGAGAGTGGAAAGCACTGGCAAACCACCGCAGACAAAAAATGGCCATGAAAATGGCTTAGGATGATACATAAACAGACAACGAGCCAAGGATCTGCCTTCAGGCAGAGCACAAATGATATGACATGAAGCTATTCACGTGCCAGACACAAATGTGCCTTGCAACTTCATTACTTTGAAATTGTGTGAAAATGCTGAAAGGTTGTCTGCGTGCATCATATGCTGTTTTCTGACAATTTACCAGGTTATAAGTTCGATTTGGTATTGGGATTTTAAAATTTTATTTTGGTTACATTGCTATATAAATGCAAGTTGTTGTTCTTCATAAAGTATTGGGCATTTATGAGATAGACAATGATTTAGAAGAGAATGGTTTTTAACACGGAATTACCACGTGGATAAGGAGTAGATAATAGGGGAATCGCAGTAGCAGGGAATCTATAGTCAGGGGAATAAGCAATATTATTTGGAGTCATGACCAGGAATCTGAAAATGGTCTTGTAGCTGGGCCACCGTTGTGGAGGAGCAATCCTTTCACAGGGCGGCCTTTGGCTGCAGATGTGACCAGGCCACTCTGCCATGGGGAGGCAGTCTCCAAGCAGCTGGTCTCACCTCACTCACTCACTCACTCAATGATATCCCGGAGTGCTGTAATCCTAAACCATTAGCATTCATAAGTATGTACAACTCAGGCAGCAGCTTATGATATAGATAAAACTAAATAAAGCTAAAATACAGAAAGTTAGAGTTTACCATATTATCAATAAATCATGAACTTAAAAGATTTCCCAGCTCTCTTTTTACTCTTCTTCATCTAGCCTTTAATTATCCCAATCCCCGTCATTTTACTTTTACCTCCTCTCACCTTTACCAGTGTGTTAAATTCTACCCTGACTGTTTCAAAGTCATTTTCTCTCTGGAGTATGTGTCTATGCCTTGATGATTTCCATCTCACTCGACTGGCCATGTTAACATTTCATGTCATGCTGCTTATCAAGAACAGAAATACAATATAACAATTTGCTGTATCTCATTTAGAGTGCATCTAGTCACTACACTGATAGTCCTGGCCTAAAAATGTTTTTGCATTTAATACACATTAAGCAAACTACCAAGGGCATGGACTTGTGCTTTATGGACAATCATGGATGCAGAATGCAGTATTTCAAGCAATTGGCCAAATTTCAGGCATATTGTCAGCAGAGCAGTGTGTGCTGTTCAATCCCTAATGTTCTGATATGATGGAGATGTAAAGTATCTGTATTCTCCAGCATTTAGGAAAGATTGCCTGCTGTCTTGCTTTTAGGATCAGTTACAGCTTTGTGAATGCGCAATGTTTTTGTTCCAGCGTTATTTTGAGAGGTATGGTAGTGCTCTAATCTCAGCATTGCTAATCAATGCATATTGGCAAAAATCCTTTGATTTCTACATAATCTGCTTCCCTGTTCCTCAATATCTGTGCCTTTAAACATTTTAATTGTGTACTGTATTATCAATCTTCCAACAAGACCTAAGGAGGTGGAACATCTAATCTGCCCCGTTATGTGTAATAGGTCTAGTTAAATCAGAAAAGTGAGTTGTTTTCCCATTGCAAAGCATGGAAAGCCTCCCTGCAGTATTTCCTGGCTCTCTCACAACGTATGTGTAAGAAAAACAAGAAGCTGACGCATTGTCAGAGGCGAATCAGATTAAAAAATGACCCTAGGAGGTTGAAGGGATTAATCTGGAGATTGGTTGTTTGTGGAGGAAGTTAGATGAGGAAATTGAGCATCATGAGAAATGAGAGTTAGCAGTGGGATGAAGGAGAAGGATTGAAATGTGGAATAAACTCGGACTAGCTATGCCCATCCTGGAATCAAGAAGTGAGGAAAAAGACAGGGTGGGGAAACAATGAAGAAATCAGCTTGAGAGGAAAAAAATTAAGTGCCAAAAAAAAATGAGTTTGAAAGAGAAAAACAACGTGAAGCAAAACATTTTGCAGAGAGTAGCAATATTAATGTTACCAGTATGTTAGAAATGTTACAGCAAGTTTAAAAAAAAATCTTACAATACACATTGGAATCAAAATCTGTAAAGAATGGAAACAATTTTTTTAATACGTTTTGTTTTTTTGAAAAAATACACACGAACTAGATCTGTACACAGGGAAGATCACAATGATATAATAATGTGTCATCATTATTACCTATGTCCTTTCAAATCAGTACAAACTGGCAGAAATGCGTGCCCTTTTATTTTTGTCAGGGAGGTTATTAGTGGCATTTTTAATCAGCCAACCAAATAACTAAAGTTAGTCATGTTACCAAGTCAGAAATTGCAACTCTGACCTAAGTAAATGAGTCTACTGATGTAGCAGAGCCACTGCACTGGAAAATTCAAATGTTGTTGTTAAGTGGCTGAGTTTTACTTTATTAGTTGAACTATTACAGCACCGTGAGGATACATTTGGTATTGTTCTACCTGAGCCAAGAACCTAAAGAGCATCTCGACAGGTACTGACCAAGTGAAGGGCCTATAATTTTCTCTGCTCCACTTAGGAAAAAGTCACCCCCCGCTCCCCTACTGTTTATGACAGATGCCATAAAAAGGCTGACATACAAGTCTTGGCGGAACAGGGTCGGCAGTGATGCTTTCCATGGTTAAATATCCGGTTGGCACCCACAATAGGCTTTTCCATATCTGTGACAGGGTGAGCATTGCACCTGCCTATTTGGCCAAGGGCTAATTCTGGTAGATCTTGCCTCTGGAGTAGCTGGAGAAGATTTTTAAAAATGTATTTACAAATGCCAGGACTTACATGGACTGTGAACCAATAATGCTCCTTTGGGAGAATTAAAATGATTAATTCTTCATGTCCACCATACAGTGATCTCTAGCAAGATACCGGTATTCCTTATATTCAACTATGCTATAGCAGTAATGCCTGGAAATACTATGCAAGACATTTACCCATCATTACAATGCCATTTGAATATGTCTGCTCCAATTTGATGTGGAGATGCCAGCGTTGGACTGGGGTAAGCACAGTAAGAAATCACACAACGCCAGGTTAAAGTCCAACAGGTTTATTTGGTAGCACAAGCTTTTGGAGTGTTGCTCCTTCTTCAGGAAAGCTTGTGCTACCAAATAATCCTGTTGGATTTTAACCTGGTGTTGTGAGACTTCTTACTGTGCTCCAATTTGGGCAGAGTTATTCAATGTCCATCACTGTTTTCAGAGAAAAATCTATGAAGTGGCAGCAACCTGATGAGAATCAGTGGAACTGCCTCCAGTTTTATTTCCCACCTTCACACAGACCTTCCTGAAATTTTGTAGACAGATTACAACAGATCGGCCATCAACTGTCTAACCACAATGAATTGACATTTGAGATAAGTAACAGAACTGCTGCTGACTATGAAACTGTGCCACGGCAAGATAGTCTCTTTCAGGGAGGAAAACCATTGAGAAAAATAAGCAGACAGAACTAACCAATTTTGCTATAGTGTAGCTTTGGCATTGCTCTTGGGCCATTTCAATTTAGATGATGAACATTAAATCTTAATGGAAACAAACCACTGTATCAAAATGATCTGAGCTGGGCAAATCACTCTCACTTGTTCTATTTGGATGAAAAATTGCTACTAGTATGATTAAAGTATTATGACAGAGAATTAGACAGATAACAAAAATATTCAGGATTCTACACAAAATCTTCATAAGGAGAAATTAAATTTGTTCTTAAGGCAGTAATATTTTTCACACATGTCAAACTATAGAGGATTAATTGGATTGAAGCAAATACAATAAACATGTAAACTACAAATTTGTTAAATATCGCAACATGATTCTTTTTCCATGTTAAATTATTCCATAGTTCTGCATATTCTCTAAGTACTTCATCTTATGCTTCAAATATTGTAAAAACAACCAGTAACTCCCACTGTGCTCAAGAATGGTCCAAGACTTGGAATATGGTTTCAGCTGATGGGTCCAAGTCTGTGACAACTGTAAATCAGCTGCTCCTCCTGATCCCATGAAAGTAATCAAAAGGTTTAACCTGAAAATCTGAGGCAATTCTCCCAGCCCACCGGCTGGGCGTCCGGGTCTCCGCGGCAAATATTTCTGACGTAATCAGCTGCGCCGGAAATCAGCGCAGAGCTGATTGCAATATAGAATGAGTATTTCCATATCATTAGCAGACCCGGGACTGAACTCTCCTGGCTTGCTAACGTCTCCCTCCCGACAAGAGTGGTTCACTCTAGCGGGGTTTATAACTGCTCCCCACTAATAGGGAACAGGCGGCTGACCCCGCTGGAGTGAAAAGAGGCCATTGAAGCCTCTTCAGGAGGTTGGGGTAAGGGGGGATGCCCCATGGGCGGTGCCAGTGTGGCAGTGCCAGCCTGGCCCCTGGCACTGTCCATAGGCCAAATTGGCAATGCCCAAGGGACACTATGGCACTGCCCACCGGGCATCGGGCAGTGCCAACAGGGCGGGGCCAGAAAGTGGGGCCTATTGTGGTAGGATTTATTGGGGGGCAATCGGTGGGGATGGGGGGATCCCGCTGCCACTCCGCCAGAGGATCGAGGGCAGAAGGAGGGAGGACAGCAATCGGGGCTGGCCATCTGGGGGGTGGGGGCTACCGGGGTGAGGGGGGGGAGTTGCGGGAGTCAGGGTTGGGGGGTTGTGGGTACTGGGGGGAGGGGGGCATTGAGAGATCAGGGCTGGCCGGGTTGGGGGGTCAGGGAGGTCAGGTCTGGCCAGGGCGGGGGGGAAGTCGAGTTTTGCCGGGGGAGGTACGGTACACCAGTGATCAGGGGGTGTGGGGTGGATCGATAGGCCGGCAATGGAGGGTTGCCTCTTGAGCGGAAGTAGGACCCGACCCCTGATTTTCAGAGGGAATCCCGCTAGGGCACTCAGCGGTGCTCAGAGTATTGGAGATTCATTCTGAAAATCACGCTAAAAAAATCAGCAGGAGTTGCTCCCGTTTTCACGTGAATTGAGGACTTAGAATGAGAACCCTGGCCAAACAGCATTCCAAGACGCTATGTATTGATTTTACCCACAGGAAGGCCACAGCAACATCCCCACTCAGCCTGATATTAAGATCAGCATCAGTATCCAAAAGTGTCATTGGACCCTAATTAGCAAATGTGAATTAGAATCCTGGCAACGTGTGGTGGGTAACTTCACTACCTGTCCAAAGTATCCATTGGAGTGAGGAACTGCGAGATAAACGGGGCTCTCTGAAAGGCAAGGTCATTACAATTGCCCACCTGCTGAACAGTTGATTTACAATTATTCCCCCACACACACTCACTTTCCATGTGTCTTATTTTTGCACACAAAGATGGTTTCAGTTCTTGAAGGCACTGTGCCCATTTTTCAGATGCTGATTGGATGCCTACACCACCGGAAGTGTTCCACCCGCCATATTGATAAAGGCAAACAAAGGCATTCTCGGCCCACACCCGAAACAAACATTAGTTTGTTCACATAACCAATGACGTTTGAGGCACACTTTGCAAAGTTGGGTTGCCCTGAACGTAATGGTTGGCTGTACTCATGAAAATCGGGGCCTGAATTTTGTCACCATTGGGCGTGTGGCGGGCCCAAAGGCAGTCGTGAAGTGCATTTCACTATGGCTGGCCAATTAACGGGCAGCCTGCATGGAACACATGCTGAGGAAGGCTCAGCACTGCTGAGGGAGGCGGGAAGGGAGCGGGTGCCAAGAAAAGGGAGGGTCCGCGCTGGCGCTTCTAAGGGGTTCCCTCAAGGCAGGCAGCTGCTGTGGAGCTATCTCAGGGAGCTGCAGGCCTCTGTAAATTAAACGTAATGAATAAAGCAGCTAACCGTGTCTATGCAGCACCTGATAGCAGAACTCAGAGACCCCAGTCCCCAGATACCTTTTTAAATTTTATTTTAGCCTTAACATTTCATCCCACCCTGGATTGAAATTGTAGTTGAAATACAGATTAGCCTACCTGCCAACTGGAAAAGTGGACAGGCCATGTGTAATTGCTTTGAATGGACGACTGAATGGGCCTAATTGCTCTCTTAATTGTTAGCGGCACACCACCCAACGTCTTCCCACACAATTTCATGTGCTTCGGAGTTAGACGCACATCCCACCAGCAATGTAAAATCCTGGTCCTGGTCTACATATGGCCCTTAAAGGACAACAGCAAGTTAGCACAGGGGATAAATCAGATTGCAAGCAAACCGTGTGCTCTAGTCAATTTTCCATTTTAAACAGTACAGTTCCTATGAAAGGGAAGATATGCTATTGGAGTGAAATATGCTGGATAATCATTGTGGAAGACTCAAACTGCAGGAAGATGTTGGAATGAATGAAGAAGTGGACTCCCTGTTTTAATGACCATCCCGGGGGCATTGGTGACCAGAGTGGAGGCTCGGAGAAACACTGACTTCCTGCTGTCAGGCACACTCTCAGAAGGAATGGGATTAGATATCAAGGACAGTTAATGCCCAGAGTATCACCCCAAGGGCATGGCAGCAGTATAGAACAAACTTTGGTGTCCTAACTAACTGGTCAAGGTGAAAGCACCTGAGCACCGCATCTCAAATCCATCTATCTCTCAACCTGCTCAGTCCATCTGACCCTCATTCCTTATCCAAGCAGCACATCCTGGCATTCAGGACTCACACCTAACATTACACCTCACCACACATAGCTATCCAGTCATACCAGGCATGTACATCTTTCTCTGTTTCTCTACAAACCATGATGTGGAGATGCCGGCGTTGGACTGGGGTAAACACAGTAAGAAGTCTCACAACACCAGGTTAAAGTCCAACAGGTTTATTTGGTAGCAAAAGCCTAGCTTTCAGAGCGCTGCTCCTTCGTCAGGTGAATGGGAGTTCTGTTCACAAACAAGGCACATAAAGACATAAACTCAATTTACAAAATAATAGTTGGAATGTGAGTCTTTACAGATAATCAAGTCTCAAAGTTACAGACAATGTGAGTGGAGAGAGCGTTAAGCACAGGTTAAAGAGATGTGTATTGTCTCCAGACAGGACAGTTAGTGAGATTTTGCAATTCCAGGCAAGTCGTGGGGGTTACAGATAGTGTGACATGAACCCAAGATCCCGGTTTAGGCCGTCCTCATGTGTGTGGAATTTGGCTATCAGTCTCTGCTCAGCGACTCTGCGTTGTCGTGTGTTGTGAAGGCCGCCTTGGAGAACGCTTACCCGAAGATCAGAGGCCGAATGCCCGTGACCGCTGAAGTGTTCCCCAACAGGAAGAGAACACTCTTGCCTGGTGATTGTCGAGCGGTGTTCATTCATCTGTTGTCGTAGCGTCTGCATGGTCTCCCCAATGTACCATGCTTCGGGACATCCTTTCCTGCAGCGTATCAGGTAGACAATGTTGGCCGAGTTGCAAGAGTATATACCATGTACCTGGTGGATGGTGTTCTCACATGGGTTCATGTCACACTATCTGTAACCCACATGACTTGCCTGGGCTTGCAAAATCTCACTAACTGTTCTGTCTGGAGACAATGCACATCTCTTTAACCTGTGCTTAACGCTCACTCCACTCACATTGTCTGTACCTTTGAGACTTGATTATCTGTAAAGGCTTGCATTCCAACCATTATTTTGTAAATTGAGTTTGTGTCTTTATATGCCCTGTTTGTGAACAGAACTCTCATTCACCTGACGAAGGAGCAGCGCTTTGAAAGCTAGTGGCTTTTGCTACCAAATAAACCTGTTGGACTTTAAACTGGTGTTGTTAGACTCCTTACTGTCTCCACAAACCGACAGCACTTCAGTTTTGGCAGGGACATCTCACAAGCGCAGTGACACACAATGTGGCAAACAGTGCAAGAGAAGATGGCTATCCTCAAGGAGACAGTGCAATAAATAATTGGGACAGATATTGCAGCAAGGATGATGGTAAATTACTGCCTTAATCATTTTCTCTACTCATTTTTCACCCTCAACCTGAAAGATGCCATGAACTGGAAACTGCACATGGTGTGACTCATTTGTTCCTCTCCTATAATTTAAAAAAATTATTTCATGGAATGTGGGTGCCCTTTCTTAATTGTCCTTAGTTAAGAGTCAGCCACATTGTCTGGATCTGGTAGAGGTAACAGATTTTCTTCACTGAAGGGGCATTAGTCAACCAAACAGGGATTTTTTTGCACCTATAATGATAGTTTCATGGTCACCATTACTGAGACCAGCTTTCAACTGCGACCCTCATCTCCTTCTAGTGTGTGCTTTGTGCTTTCAGATAGTTAATAAATGATGCCTGAACTATGAGAAAGAGCAACACCACTACACTGAAAAGGAGGCTTGACTTGATCTTACACTTGCAACCCGCCAGCTCAGATATTGGCCCTGCATTAACTGGAGATGCTAGTGTAGAATCAGGATCAGGACATGATGAGTCGGTGGGAAAAGTGGGCTGCAGCCAGGCCAAGGAATACGACACCTCTGTGCCAACTTTCCGGAGGGTCTGTTGAATATGTATTTGTGCCGTATATATGTACCACTGCATTGGAAATAAAACAGCGAATTGTGGAAAAAGTGGGATCATGCAGCACAGATATTCTAATTTCCTTCTTGCTGCAATAGTTAGCTAAAGGATAAGGATGGTCTCCAAGTAAAACACTTCACTGGAGTTTGTGTTTATTCTATAAAGTGATGTTATAATTGGAAATGGAGCATTTTTTTCCCTTTTACCTCCTACATCATTATCAAGTGGCATACGTTGTATACAGGCAATATGCCCTTCCACTACAATCCATTAATAAGCCTGTTCCCAATTTCAGATCAAAACACTTTACTCTGCCAGAGTGACTTTTCATTTCTTCTGTCATTAATTCTTATGTTCTGAGTGTGATTTACTGTAAGTTATAAATTATGCATAGCTTTGTGCTGTTATGCCTACTTAGAACTAGATCGTGAGGATAACAACTCATTTCACTGAGACAACTGAGTGATGAAACTTTCATCACATTGTCTGGAATGATTAAACCCAGTGCCCAGCAGTGAAAACTGTTCTAATTCCCAGCGCCCAGCAGTGAAAATTGTTCTAATTCCCTGTACCACTCTCCACCAGCTTTTAGGTTACTGTCCAGTGGATGCTGTGCACAATTCTGAAGTCTACCCAAAACCTGGGAGAAAAATGTAGGGATTGGATCCTGGAATTTGTTTTTAGGTGAGAATGCGATATTCTTTCTACTCTCTAAACAGGCGTCTAATTAAAAAAGACCTGCCAGAACAGATGTCTTTGCCTTTTCTTCTATTCCTACAGTACAACTCTGAGTACACCTCAACAGTATTTCATTGGCTGTCAAGCACTTTGAGATGACCTGAGTCGACACTACACAATGTAAGATTTTTCATTCTTTCTTTCCATGGTGGTGTTGCAGCCTCTGATTGATGTGGATGTAGAAGAACCATCTGGTATAAATATTAATGGTCACTTTTAATTGACTTTGGATTATCCATGAATTGCAGACATTTATATAGTGAGAATTCTCCAGAAGTCAGTGAATCAATAATAAAGCAGGGGTAGAAGACAATAAGATTTGGAAACTTAGATTGAATATTATTGGCAAACATATTATCAAACAATTAAAAATTGTTTTACAGTTTATTTTAAAGCTGCATACTGAAAATTCAGAATGTATTTTCCCATCCCTCACTCTCTGCAAAGTAGTACTTAATGTTCAGCAGTTTTAATTTTGGTTGTTATAGAAAAACTTAGGTTTCATAATTAGTTTGTAATTTGGGTTATGGTAATGATCAAGTAATTGAAATATATTAATCAATTAGCTCAACACAATATTTTGCTGAATTGGAATCGATGCAGTAAGTCACATGAGTAAGCCCCGATACAATTGTGTAAAATAATACAACTATTGGGAATTCACAAATTTAATAAGACAATAGGAAAGGCTACAATGAGTGATGATGTGGAGATGCCGGCGTTGGACTGGGGTAAACACAGTAAGAAGTTTAACAACACCAGGTTAAAGTCCAACAGGTTTATTTGGTAGCAAAAGCCACACAAGCTTTCGGAGCTGCAAGCCCCCGACAGTCCTCTGTATAATTGATACAAAAGATAGTCACCCATCGAATCAGAAACTGATCATGTACCACCCAAACCAATCAACAACTGATCGAGTCAAACAGTGTGTGCGGAACCCGTACCCCAGTGAGAGTCAGTGTGTGTGGAACCCTCACCCCAGTGAGTCAGTGTGTGTGGATCCTGTATTCCAGTGAGAGTCAGTGTGTGTGGATCCCGTATTCCAGTGAGAGTCAGTGTGTGTGGAACCCTCACCCCAGTGAGAGTCAGTGTGTGTGGAACCCGGCATGTACATGAATTGTAGTTTCAAAAGAGTACAAAAGCGCTAGCTTTAAGCTAAAGGGCAAGCTGAATTTGAAGACAGAACTGAAGACTGCTTTCCAACGTGGAGCGGAAGGTCACAACACTCGAGAGACAGAGAAAGAGAGGTGACCACATGTTGTGTCGCACCCTAGTTTGAATTGGGAAGTGAGAACTGTGTTAAGCCAGTAAAGTTGCTGCCTGGCTTTATAAAGTATCACTTTTGTTGCTTAATAAATGTTTCCTGAATTACTTCTCTCGATAATTTCATATTGTCAGAATGGTGAAAGACTAAAAAGAATAAATTAAGATTGAGTAAGTGGGTTTGGAGGGTAAAACACTTCCCCACCCCCCACCATTGCAAAACTTACACAGTGCAAGCCTATTTTTTGGAACATTTCCATTTTTGTCCATTGAAAATCATTGATTTCCTTCCTGCAATCCAATGGTTCACTTTCAGATCATTTAGTTTAATGTTCAGTTATAAAGCTGAGCTGTTGACAGCTCTCCATTGTGATCAATTTGTTTTCATTGCCCCCCTTCCCCCACAAAATTAAAGATTGGTTGCCATTAAAGAATAATCTCTAGTGCAAGTGTTATTTAGAATGCTAGGGAGTTATTTTGACTTGATGCAGTGGAGTAAGGTGGACGATAGTGAATCTTTACTTCCCTCCTGATTATTATTTAAGTCATTAGAATTTTCCTGAATATCGACAAAGGCCAATAGCGGGCGGGAAAACTGGTGCCAATGGTGGCTTTCTCCACCATATTGTCTCAGACTTAGTAAAAAACATGCCCACCCCATCAGTAACTGGGTGCCATTTTTAAAGGCTGCCCCAATGTACAAAGGTTGACCCGGAACCCCAACTAATGCACCTGATCCCCCACACAACAACCCAACCCCCACCCCCCCAAGTTCCCCCCTCCCCCCAAGTTCCCCCCTCCACCCAGGCCACTGTCTTGACACTGCTCCATGGTACTGCCCTGGCACAGAATGTAATCTCATTTCTTTGGTTAAAGAGAACAAATCTGGTTTCTTGAGTCATTCCACGTAACAGAAGTCTTCCATCTTTGGTACCATTCTTGCTAATCTCCTCTCCAATCTCTCTAATGTCTAGATATCCTTCCTAAAGCATACTGCCCAGAATTGGCCACAGCACCAGAGCTGAAACGGGGCCTGTATTTATAAATGCTTGGCATAACTTCCTTGCTTTTCTATTTTATGGGCAGAATACTATGCTGCCCAGGCGTGTGTGTGCCTGATCCGGAAGCGTGTGAAATCTGCTTGAAGATGTTAGGTGTGCATCATGACATTATTGCACACTTGTGCGATACTTCAGTTGAAGGGAGCAAGCATGGTCGGTCACATGCCTCCTGACAATTATGGAGCTCATTGAGAGGATTAGAACTCCAACTAACCAGAATATTACATTGCCCAAGCAACTTTTAGGTCGGCGGATGGGCAACATGGACAGGTAGCCAGTCTGTTTTTGCTGTTTTCTCATCCAAGGATGGGATAAAAGCGGGCTGTAGGAAATGCAGGCTGAGTTGTTAGGAGTTGTTGTGAGCTTGGTGAGGGTTTGGTTCGGAGCATTGTGAGTGTCTTCACTGCATTCTTTGAAAGGTTTTAGCATCTGGTCTGGAGCTTTCAGAACATTGCCATCTTGTGACATCTAAAATGTGTGTGTCTCCGGCACCCTCTGTGCATGTCAGTCCCATTTATGTCTCTACAGATGGGTATGGGGGGATTTTCTGGCCTCCCCGTGGCATGTTTCTCACAATAGGAGACGGCGTGCTGTTCACCGGCAGCAGAACTTCCTGGTTCCCCACTTTCAATGGGGATTTCCCATTGACTGCGGAAACCCACAGCAGAGGCAATGAAAACGGCTGGAAAATACTGGCCAACGCCTATTCAACAGGGAGCACCTCTGAGGGGGGCAGGGAACAAAGAGAGAGGAGGTCAGGTGATTGAAGGCATCACCTCAGAGCAGAGATGCAGGCACAGGGTGGTCAGGGTCAGCAGGGAGGGCAAGGAGGACGTCTCCAGAGAAGATGCCACTACCCAGCTGCCAGGGTGTGCAGGCAATGATCCGACCGTGTTGACTTGATCAAGCTACGGCTTTCAAGGGAAGCTGTGATATCCATTTGCCAAATGATTTGGCTGGAGCTAGTCCCCAATTCTGTGGGTAGACACTCAATGCCCATGGTTCTCAAAGTCATTGTCGCTCTTACTTTTATGTCTCCGGATCTTTCCAGTGCTCAGTGAGTGATCTTTGAGGAGTCTAGAAATAAGAAATAGGAACCAATGTTTGCTGTGCTCTCTTTTTGCCGTCTCCAGAGGGAACCACTGAACCAGGAGGATGATGAGGCAGGTGCATCTGCCTCAGGAGGAATCCAATGAAGGCTCATGCAGAGCCCGGCAGGCAGATAGCAAGGGTGAAGAGGCTGAAATGAGGCATCTTCAGCAGGCACGGAAACCAAAGATGCCTTAATGCAGCATTCTTTCAGCTGGGCTGCTAAGGTCTGCCTTCTGTCTGAGTCCAGGAATACCATCTCCATCCCAAACATCTCACACATAACCATGGCATGAGCCCAATGTGGCAACATTCCCTTAAGTAATAAAGGTTGATGCCCCAAACATATCTCACCGGGCATTGATGAGGCAAACATCAGTTGAATATACAGGACCTCATGGCTTGTCAGCAAGTATTAATTTATCGTCATAACATTAATATGGAACAATGCAGAAACATCTATTTGGTACAGTTTTAAACACTTGTGACATTAAAAAAAACATAAGCCTCCAGTACAAACCCATCGCTGTGCTCACTGTATCTTAAGCTTATATTTGCGATGCCTAGACACTGCCACCCCATCACCCTCCCATCCCTCCCCCCCCACTCCGCTGACTGTGCTGGCCAATTGGCATAAATGACCTTGCCCATCATCCTCTGGCCAACAGAGCCTGAGCAGGCTCTGCCTGGAGGGAGCACTCAGTGACATGGCTGGGCTCTCCTCATTCACTGCAGACTCTGAGAATGACATGAAGACTGGCAGAGAGGCAGGGGAACTGCTGCCCTTGTCCAAGGTGCCATGTGAGGAGCCCACAGCCAGCTTGTCCACCATTGAGAGGTGCATCTGGACCTCGTTGCTTGCCACTGAAGGATGGGCAACCATCAGAGGGAATGGGTGCTTCATCCTTCTCACACACTGCTAGTGACCTCCTGAGGTCAGTGTCTGTGTGAGGGCTTACAGATCCAAGAACAACCCCAGGAACCCCTCATTCCATGAGAGTCACCACTCTCCTAATGGATGAAGCTGTGCGTTCAGAGCTAAGAGTCAATGCAGTGCTCATGTTCTGCAAGGACTCCTCCATAACTGAGACCAGGGCACACAGACCCTCAGGGATTTCTGCCAGGTCTCCCCGCGCATCCCATTGGACATCCAGCATTAGCCGCCTGTGTGAAGACTCCAGAAGCTCATCATCTGCCTCAGACTCAGCATGATCCTGGTCTGCAGCAGTCCTATGGCAGCCCGTGCCCTGCTCATTCCCTGCCTCCACCATCCATTGTGCACAACAACTGTGCCAACGCACTATTGCTCATTGATCTTCCATGCTTGGTGCTGAGAGAGGGTCTGGTGCGAGGGCATCTTCATGGGTGCCCGCGCCAGTGTCAATGGAGGGTCATCAACCTGCTGGCTGGCTCTGGTGGATGGGTCATTTAAGGAATGAAAACAATTGGTGAGAGCTATTTGTCGTATCACACAGAATCATTGTCCATGATATGGGCCCAGTGTGATTGGTATCAATGGCATCGCAGTGGCTCAGTGATTGGTGCATCACTGAAGTTCTTATGAGGAATGAGGCACTCATACATTCTTTTCACTTGCAATCTGTCACACTTCAACCCATTGAGCTCTTACCTTCCTCAGAAGCTGGGCTCACCAGCATGTTTAGACACTCCCCACCCCAGTACCAGGGTAAAACGCCCAACTCTCCGAAAAAATGACTGAGTGTGGGAGGATTGCGATGCAGAGCACGCCTGAGTGACCGGCACAGATCGCTCCGTTGTCCCCGCCGTTATGATACTTATGAATTTTTTGTGAGAATTCTGCCCACGGTATGTCCTTGGCATTGTTGCTTCCTAACAGAATTAAAATTAAGCAGAATATTTTGTGAGCTAGATGCCTTTCAGTTGGATATTGAGGAATGTTTGGCTTTTTAATGAGGTTTCATGAATTAAATTTATCAGAAAGATGATCTATTGCATGCGTGCATGGTCAGACTTTGATCGATTTCAAAAGATGGATGTTCATTTCATGTCATTGACTTCAACAGACTTTATGAAATATTGCAGAAATTCAATATAGAAATCGTTTGTTCAGTGCAAGCATTTAAGTTGTTGGATTGTACTAAGGTTTCTCAAATGGACAGAATCCTGGCCTTATCTGGGTTTTGGTTCTTGGAAATAGACTCTCTTTTAGAGCTGATCTCTGCTTCCTTGAAAAAATTCCATGTGAAGCAGTCATCAAGCAGCCTTGATGACACAGATAGTGCATTCCACTGCGTTTCAAAGGACGGAGGACTCAATGATGCAATATTTTGAGATCATCTAGATACTGGACACAAGAGACAAGTACAAAGGAAGAGTTCTAGCCAGATGGGAATAGAATGAAAGCACTGTTAGCAGATCTGGATACAATAGCAGATAGCAGGATTAGAGGAGCAAAGTGGGTGAATAAACCCCAGGAATGAGCGGGAAACAGTTCACAGGTATTTCAGATGTCACTCAAAATATCATTACGCAAATAACTGATGAAAGTGGAACACCAGAGTTCTTACAGTGACATGTGACACAGAAAATACAGAGGCTGCAGGTGATGGTAATGATCAGTCTGAAGGAACTACTAGTTACAAGAAGCTTTTGTTTGATGACCAACATATTAGTTATGGATTCATTTAACTGTGCTGTTAGATTGTGGTTGCACCTCAACAGTCTGTGGAACTGATTGGCTAAAATGTTATCCAGATTCACTCGTAGTGAGGAGCAGTGCAAGGTCAAAGAGCATGAAAGTTTTATTTAGAATCATAGAATCCCTATAGTATAGAAGAGGCCATTTGGCCCATCGAGTCTGCACAGACTCTCTGATAGGATCTTAACTAGGCCCTCTCCCTTGCCTTATCCCCGTAAACCCACACATTTCTCATGGCTAATCCATCTAACCCACACATCTTGGGACAATGAGGGGCAATTCAGAATGGCCAATCCACCTAGCCTCCACATCTTTGGAGTGTGGGAGGAAAACGGAGCATCCAGAGGAAACCCATGCAGACATAAGGAGAATGTGCAAGCTCCACATGGATAGTTATGCAAGGCCAGAATTGTACCCGGTCTCTAGCACTATGAGTGAGCAGTATTTACTGATAGAGGGCGGGATTTCCTGTTCCTGGAAATTCCCAAAAGGACAAAAGGGTGATGATTGTAGGTAAAGTCGTAGAGAATTGGATAGGGACCAGACTAAATTCCTGACTGCAAATGGAGTGGCATTTGCTAATGGTGAGTTTAGAGATGTGTGAAAAATGAGCTTTGTGGTCATGAATACCACCGCTGAAAGTCCACACAGCACAGAGCTATCACATCCACAGGCCAGTTGTCTAAAGTGGGAATGCAGCTGACATATATTCCAGAAGAGTTCACTGATAGAGCGATGTGACTATTGTGGGATGTGCAGGGAAAGCTATTGGTAAGTTTAAATATTGGTAAAATGTTCAAGATGATGATGGAGAAGTGAGCTCCATGGATTGGCAGAATGGATTAAAAGAATGGAAATTAAGAAACTACAATGCAAATTCAAAGAGTGGGTCTGAGAGTGACTCTTGCATTAGGAAATGATCACATACTCGAGAACCGGAGAATCTAACCATCACCCATTGACATTCAGTGGAATATTATCGCTGAATCCTGCACTATCAACATCCTGGAGGTTACCATTGACCAGAAACTGAACTGGACCAGCCATATGAATACTGTAGCTACAAGAGCAGGTCAGAGGCTAGGAATCCTGTGATGAGTTACTCACCTGACTCCCCAAAGCCTGTCCACCTGTCCCATCTACAAGGCACAGGTCAGGAGTGTGGTGGAATATTCTCTGCTTGCCTGGATGAGTGCAGCTCCAACAATACTCAAGAAGCTTCACAGCATCCAGGACAAAGCAGTCCACTTGATTAGCACCCCTTCCACAAACATTCACTCCCTCCATCACCGACGGATAGTGGCAGGCATGTGTACCATCTACAAGATGCACGGTAGGAACTCACCAACACTGCTTTGACAGCACCTTTCAATCCCATGACCACTACTATCTAGAAGGACAAGAGCACCATCTGGAGGTGCCCCTCCAAGTCACTTGCCACCCTGACTTGGAAATATATTAAGAAGTCTAACAACACCAGGTTAAAGTCCAACAGGTTTATTTGGTAGCAAAAGCCACTAGCTTTCGGAACAGGCTGTTCCTTAGATAAACCTGTTGGACTTTAACCTGGTGTTGTTAGACTTCTTACTGTGTTTACCCCAGTCCAACGCCGGCATCTCCACATCTTGGAAATATATTGCCATTCCTTCACTGTCGCTGGATCAAAATCCTGAAATTCACTCTTTAACAGCATTGTGAGTGTACCTCCACTATATGGATTGCAGCGTTTCCAGAAGGCAGCTCACCACCACCTTCTCAGGGCAATTAGGGATTGCCAATAAATAATGGCCCAGCTAGCGATCCTCACGTCCCTTGAATGAAGAAAAAAGCACATCTAAAGAAAAAACAGCAGTTGTGAAGTTTGAGAAGCCTATTAAATTTATTATGCACTCAGACAAGACTGGATTGAAACTAAGTACTATGATGAAGCACCCTAAGGTGCATTAAGGGCAAATAAAACATTTTTAAAAATAAAATATGGAAGGATATGTACTTAAGTTTTCACCCTTGGGTGAACCAGAGACCATGAAATTAGTTATGTTTAGTGATGTTTCTCATGCAGCTAGTTTCTTAATATTTTTGGTGGTTGAAAGGTTGACTTTTAGCCTGGAAGCTAAGAAAATAAAAAGAGTTGTTATAAGTATTTCAGCTGTGAAAAAAACAGGCTCTTGTAGAGGCAATTGGTATGGGATTCTATTTGTTAAATATTTTAGCGAGATTCTACACGGGGGTACTGAAAGCGGCTTTCCCATTGAATGTTACAAAGATAATTGTTCCTTGTGATAATGTACACTCTCCCAGTATAGATACAATGGGCTGAATGGCCTCCTTATGCACTGTAACACTTTATTGAAAAAAATTAAGGATTGCCCCTTGCTGGCATGAAGCAAATGTTAGAAAAAAGGTAATCTCCAAGATCAAATGGTTTAATGCAAGTCGTCAATTATTTGATTGTTCCTCAAAAACAAATGCTTGTATTGAGGTTTTTGGGGCTCAAGAAGAGAGGGGTCTTATAATGCAATGGTGTATAGCCAATATGAGAAATCCTTTTTTCTTCTTTGATTTGTTTTGAAATATAGTTTCTGAATATTAAGTTTAGTCTACAAAGAGAATCTGTTAATTGTATAAATTAAGGATAGGCGTATACAAGTAAGGGCCACTCATTGGGTAATTACTTGTGCACATATGAAGAGACAGTTAATGAAACGGGTGGTGGATTTTAGATAACAGCAATGTCTTTGTAATTGTGAATAAATCTAAATGAATGAACATTGACTTCTGGTCTCCTCCTTCACCAACTGTCTGTCAAAAAGGTTAAGATCACTCCCCCAACACCCTCTCCTCTAAATTACTGATCTTCTCCCGGGAGGAAATATGGATCAGGCTTGCAGGCTCCAACGAAGCTCGCGTGGCGCCTTTGAGGGGACAGGACAGTTTTCGGCTCGGCGCCAAAATGGGTGTGCATGCACAGAAAGATGGCTGGAAACACTTGTATGTAATCCACATAGTTTCTGAGGCTGAACCAGCCTGTTTGCAGCCTTGGTGTCGTACATGATCCCAAAGGGATATTCTGATCACATATCCACTCAATTGCCAAGACTTCTTGTTTCCCAGCTCTGTCATATTATCCAACCCTGCCTACACGTCACCTCATCTGCTGTCAAAGCTCCCATTCATGGGTGGAATTCTCCTAAGCCAGCAGGTTCGGTGGTGAACAGTGGAGGAGTAATGGGCAGGAGGCCCAAAAATTGGTTTTATGTCGGCGTACATTTACAGCGGAATCTTCCATCGGTGGCCGCCATGGCCAATCGGGAAACTCTCTGGAGGCCAGTGTGAAACTCATTCGCATCTCGCTAATAGAATGGAGATGAAGGCTCGATCACCCATGCCTAGTTTCCCACAGCACCAGCGGGAAAACACCTCTGGAACAATATGGCATGCAAATGCTGGGACTCACCTGAAGAACGAGATAGAGAATCTGGTGAATTGGTTTGATGACAATAATCTCTCCCTCAATGTCAGTAAAATGAAGAAGATAGTCATCGCCTTCAGGAAGCGCAGTGTCTACATCAACGGGGAAAGTGGAAATGGTCGAGAACTTCAAGTTTCTAAGTGTCCAGATCACCAAAAACCCGTCCTGGCCCCTCCACGCTGACGTGATAGTTAAGAAAGCTCACCAACGCCTCTACTTTCTCAGGAGGCTAAGGAAATTCGGCATGTCAGCTACGACTCTCACCAACTTTTACTGATGCACCATAGAAAGCATCCTTTCTGGTTGTATCACAGCTTGGTATGGCTCCTGCTCTGCCCAAGACCGCAAAGAACTACAAAGGGTTGTAAATGCAACCCAGTCCATCACACAAGCCAACCTCCCATCCATTGACTCTATACTTCCCACTGCCTCGGAAAAGCAGCCAGCATAATCAAGGATCCCATGCACCCCGGACATATTCTCTTCCACCTTCTTTGGTCGGAAAAAGATATAAAAGTCTGAGGTAACGTACCAATCGACTCAAGAACAGCATCTTCCCTGCTGTCATCAGACTTTTGAATGGATCTACCTTATATTAAGTTGATCTTTCTCTACACCCTAGCTATGACTTTAATATTATATTCTGCACCCTGTCCTTTCCTTCTCTCCTATGTAATCTACGTAGAGTATGTTTTGTCTGTATAGCGCACAAGAAACTTTCCGCATTTGTGACAATAATAAATCAAATCAAATCAAATCAATGCCTGGGACTGCCTCCAGAGTTTAGGTTGGAGACTGCCGACAACTATGGACAGCAGTGGGTGGAGGGGTCATTTAAAGGTGGACCTTCCAGATTAAGTGCCCTGGAGGGGCCCACCTTCCAATCTCAGAATGTTCCTGGAGATCCAGCTTCATTCTCTTCATTTTATGGTCTCAGCGTGCTCCCAGGGATCTATCTTCACTTTCAGGAGGTCCATCTTCTTTCTTCAATAGTGGGTCCATGATTTTGGGCACATTTTCAATATGGTGCCTGGACACAACGGTGGATTATGCAGTATTAAGCCTTCCCTGCCACAAAATACAGTGTGAAGCACCCAGTTGCATAATTAATAAGGTTGGGGCTGGAGGATCTGGTGAGTTTCCCCTTCAGCCTCCGCAGCTGGAAACATCCTGTGTTCCTTTCCCTGCCACAGGACTTAGTCCCCAGATGGGAGAATTCCCTTGCATATCTTTGTTATCACTAGACTTAATTATTCCAATGCACTCCTATCTTCCACCCTCCATAAACCTAAGCTCAGCCAAACCTTTGCTACTTGTATAGTCACCTGCACCAACTCCTGTTCATCAATCACCTCTGTGTTCACTGGTTTACATTGGCTTCCAGTTAAGCGATGCCTTGATTTTAAAATTCTCATCCTTGCTTTCAAATTTCCTTCAGAAGTAATCCTTCATCCCTATAATCTTCTGAGGCATCTGTGCTCCTTCAGTTCAGTCCTTTTACACATTCTGATTTTAATAGCTATTCGCAGCTGTGTTTTCAGCTGCCAAGGCCATAAGCTCTGGAATTCCATCCCTAATCCTCATTGCCTCTCTACCCCTCTTTTCCTTGAAGACGTTGCTTAGAACTGACCTGATCTCTTGATGAAGCTTTTAGCCATTTATTCTATTATCTGGCTGAGTTCAAATTTTGATTATTGGTATTCCTGTGAAACCCTTTAGGATGTTTTACTAAACTGAAGATACTAAATACAAATCATCATCATTGTTAACAATTCAGCTTTTTTGATTGTTTTTGTTATTTATTGTAAGTGATTAGATCATTGTCAAAATAATAGCATCAATGTGATTATTCTTAATGTTCTATCAGTTTTTATTTATTAGTGTCACAAGTAGGCTTACATTAACACTGCAATGAAGTTATTGTGAAAATCCCCTAGTCGCCACACTCCGGTTCCTGTTCGGGAACACTGAGGGAGAATTTAGCAGGGCCAATGCACCTAACCAGCACGTCTTTCCGACTGTGGGAGGAAACCAGAGCACTTGGGGAAACCCACGCAGACACAGAGAGAACGTGCAGACTCCACACAGACAGTGACCCAAGCCGGGAATCGAACCCGGGTCCCTGGCGCGGTGAGGCAGCAGTGCTAACCATAATTCAGATTCTCATTCAAGTCTTTTCTTTAACCTTTTCTTTCTGCTTTTGTGTTAAAATTAGATTTAAAGTGACTCATACGTTATCCCTTTATAGGGGGGAATTTTACCATTTTGAGTCTAAGTGCCGAATCTAGGCGTCAAATAGATCCGCGCCTGGAATCCTCTTTCCAGCGCGCCCATACGTGTTTTGCCGGCTCCGGCCCGATTTGCGCTGTGGGCGGGGCTTAGCACTGGTGGACCGATTGGAGCTCTGAACTGCGCATGCGCAGTTCGAAAAAAATCTGACAGAGCGCGCCCGGGCGTGAAAAAAAAAGCAGAAAGCGGAGAGAGCGGCTCTCTGACGTTCATCCTCTGGTGGGGGGGGCGGTGGGGTGGGGAGGGGAGGGGGTGTGACTGATCATCCCCTGGGGAGGGCGGGGAGGAGAGGGGGTGTGACGGATCATCCCCTGGTCGGGGGCGGGGGGGGGGGGGTGGTGTTGGCTGCCAGTCTGCGGCCGATGCCTCCTGCCGGAGTGGACACGCGGCCATGCCATCCCACGAAACCTTCAGGATGAAGCGATTCCTCGCTAAGAAGATGAAGCAGAACCGGCCGATTCCACAGTGGATACGCATGAAAACCGGCTGCAAGATCAGTACAAGTCTAAGAGGGGACACTGGAGAAGGACCAAGCTGGGCCTGTAAAGGGATACACCATCACTGGTTCACTACCAGCCACAGATTACTCTTCCCTGCAGGGGCAAGAGAGCGGGAGAGATGGCTGTGGCTCACTGTGATGTCCTCCCCACTGTGATGTCCTCCTGCACTTACCTGAAGACTTATTTAATTTCCTGCCTTTCTAAACATGGCATCAGTGAAGACCTTGATACTGTGGAATGTGGCAGTCTGTGTAATGCCACTGAGATCTGAAAGGACCATGTCACAAAGATATTGACTGTGACAACTACAGGCACTGGGTGGCCCCAGCACAGTTGGATGAGTTCTCCCTCCCAGCACGTCTCAAAGAAATATGACTCTTGAGAGTGGCTCTTGAGAGCCTAAGACTCCCCTAACATTGTGTCCCAGACATCTGCAGATTGCTTAGTCTCTGCCGATATATTTGAGGGGCTGCACAAGTCCTCCATGGGGGATTCACAATGGCTTCATCATCTTCTATTTCTAATGTAACTCTGTCACCGTCATGCACTACTACTTCTCATTCTCCCCCGCCTCATCTTCCTCTCCACATCACTGGAGGCTGTGGCTCCCACAGAGGCAACTGTCCCTCTGTCTGTTCTAGTTAGAAGGCTCAGGTGATGGCCAGGAATTAAATGGACCTCTTGGCAAGAGGAACGAGGCTTCTAAATAAAATAAGTTTGAAATGCCAACCTGCTTCTTGACTGAAGACTTTCAGCAGTCACTGAACTCTGAACTTCGAAGGTGAAACTCAGATGGAGCCTTTAAACTTTACCCTAACAAGCTGCCTGATAAGGAAATGAGAAACTCACTAGGCATGAAACACACTGCAAGCATTTTATTGCTCACGTGATATATTATTGCAGTCAGTTGGCAGATTAATGAGCATAGCTATAATATGGCCAGGGTTTTATAGCCTCACCATGGCATGACTCCCCCGCCAGATGTAGCAGGCCATTTAAAGTGCCATTTACTTCAGCGGGACCATAATATCCCGTCGGATTTGATTTGACTTGATTTAGTATTGCCACATGTATTAGCATACAGTGAAAAGTATTGTTCCTTGCGTGCTATACAGACAAAGCACATCATTCATAGAGAAGGAAAGAAGAGGTTGCAGGATGTAGTGTTACAGTCATAGATGGGAGGGACCGTAAAATCCTGGCCTATTTATTGAAATTTGAATGATGTGGGCTGGCTCGCAATTTCCAACCCCTCCCACCTGCTGTATTACCCAGATTGGGCGTGTTAATGTCAAGAATGTGACCCGACATCATTGTGCCGGATAGTACGTTGCCGCAGGCGTGTAAGTCTCCCGTTTTCAGAATGTTTTATTCAGCTCATTTTTTTTTGTTTTAATGGAGTATTGGGTGTCAACTTCGCACAGCCCAAGAGCCAGGCAATCACTATCACCAACAAGAGGACATCTGCCCACCACCCTTTGTTATTGAGCAGCATCACTGAATTATCTGACATCAACATCCCTGGAGTCACCATGTTCTCCATTTACCAGAAATATAACTGGATCAGCAGCACGAATACTGCAAAACTCAAAGGAATTTTGCAGTAAATAACCCACCTCCTGATCCACCGCACCTCTCCCCCCCCCCCCCCCCCCCCCCACCACCACCACCACCACCACCATCAAACCCTCCCCACAAGGAGTGTGATGGAATTCTCTCCACTTCCCTGGATGAATACAACTCTAAAAAACTCAGGAGGCTCGATAGCATCCAAGACAAAGCAACCTGTTTGGCACCCCACACATCGCCTTAAACATTCACTCCCTCAATCATTCGAGTATCATATGGTTACAGTGTATACCATTTACAAGATGCACTGTAGCAACTCACCAAGGTTTCTTAGACAGCCCTTCCCAAACCAGTGACTTTTGCTACCTAGGACAAGGGCAGCACGCATCATAGGAACACCACCATCTATTAGTTTTCTGCAAAGTCACAAACTATCCTCTCTTAAATTATATCACTTTTCTTTCATCAGCACTGTGTTAAAATCCTGGAGTTTCCTCCCTAACATCACTGTGGGAGTACCTTCACCACTGTGGTGTTTCAAGAAGGCGGTCCCCACCATCTTCTTAATGGCAATAATGGCACACTGGCCTTAGAATCATAGAATCCCTATAGTGCAGAAGGAGCCATTTGGCCCATTGAGCCTGCACCGACAACAATCCCACCCAGGCCCTATCCCTGTAACCCCATATATTTACCCTGCTAATCCCCCTGACACTAATGGACAATTTATCATGGCCAATCCACCTAACCCGCACATCTTTGGACTGTGGGAGGAAACCAGAGCACCCGGAGGAAACCCACGCAGACACGGGGAGAACGTGCAAACTCCACACAGACAGTGACCCAAACCAGGAATCAAACCTGGATCTCTGGCGCTATGAGGCAGCAGTGCTAACCACTGTGCCACTGCTGCCCTTGCCAGAGATGTCCTCATTCAGCCAGGGTCAAATTGAGCCAGGGTCAAGTTATTACTTAGACAAATACAGCTAACCCACCTGCTGCAAAGATCACTGACCACATGTGTTTCCCTGTGAACTTGCACAGAGTTAGACTACTCGTACTGATATAGAGGAGGGTTCTTCCTCTGAAGTTATACAATATACTGCATGGCACTAAGGCGATGCAACATGTGCAAGGAAGATTAAAAGCATTCGGGGGGGATGGGATCAATTAACGGAATGGCAAATGGACAGTAATGTAACTAAATGTATAGCTATATAATTTGTAACAGGAAACAGCAAATCTGTGGATCAGGCAAAGAGGCCTGCTTTAGTAAAGATGAGACAAGGGAAGCATTTAAATGTGTTTACTGATGTTATACAGTTCATATGAAGCTATCACCAATATGACAAAAGGTTCACTGGGATATATCACAAGAACTCTGCTTCTGTATTTTTTTTGTGCTGATCTAGTGTTAGCTCCTTATGATTAGTCAGCAACACACAAAGTAAATTTGTTGGATTTACGAAGGTAACAGCATGAGATTGGGGGTCAGTTAGCTTAGTTGGCTGGACAGCTGGTTAGTGATGCAGAGCGATAGATAAGTTCAATTCCCATACCAGCTGAGGTTATTCTGAAAACATGGTAAAGTTGGGCACCGGTTCCCCCTTTACCAAGGCACCCAGAACGGGCATGACGGCCATTTAAATCATTTGCATGCATTTAAATTGACTTAATGGGCTGCACACCCAACTTTGCTGGCACTTCCCTCTTTACCACTGCATTCGCCCATCCGGAATTGGTGCAAAACAGACATGCTCCATATAAGTCCGATTTGGGCGCTCCATCAGTGATAGCTAGTGAGGGGGTAAATGCCGAGCGTCCAAAGGCTCTCTGCTTGAGATCGGGGGAGGGGGGGCGGGGGTGGGGAGGTGGGTCTGCTGCCACTCTGCTTGAGATCAGTAGGAAGGAAGGGGGGGAGACCGCTGCCCCTCTGCCTGGGATCAGTGAGTGGGGAAGGGGGGTCCGCTGCCACTCTACCTGGGATCAGTGGGGCGGAAGGGGGGCTCTGCTGAGATCGGTGGGGTGGAATGGGGGGAGGGGCCTGCGATCGGTCTGGATGGCGGAGGGGATGGGGGGATAAGGGGGTCAGTAATGTTGTGGGGGGTGGGGCAATGTCTGTGAGTATATCAAGGTCCCACAAACAGCAATGAAATAAATCATGGGGAAACCTATTTTTAGTGGTGTCAGTTGAGCCATAAATATTGGTTAGGAAACAAAGTATGACTAATATCTTCTTAATAAAGTGTTATGGAATTTTCTACATCTACTTGATAGACGGAACATCAGTTTAACATCTCATTAAAACAATAGCACCTCCGACAGTGCAGCACTCCCTCAGTATGGCATTGAACTTCCCACCTAGGTTATGTATTTAAGTATCTGGAATACAGCTTGAACCCAAGCTCTTCTGACTCAGAGGCAAGAGTGTTACCACTGAGCCATGGCAGACATTTAAAATAATGCTCCCTTTCAATTGGGTTGAATTGTTTACCTTAACCAATTTATATTTATTAAGAAAAAAACCTACAGCATTTAACTTGAAGGCCTGGGGAACATTAGCTATCTTGACTCCAGCTCCTCACACCCTGCTTCCTATAAGAAATCCATCCCATTCTCCCAGTTTCTCTGCCCCCGTCACACCTGTTTTGATGATGCCACCTTTGAAAACAGCACCTCTGATACGTCTACCTTTTTCCTCACCTGAGGTTTCCCCTCTATTATGGTTGCCAGAACACTCAACCAGGTTTGACCCATTTCCCACAGCTCTGTCCTCACTCCTTCCCCATCTCCCAGAACCACGATAGGATTCCCTTTGTCTTCACTTTCCACCCCACCAGCCTCTGTATTCAAAGGATCATCCTCCACCATTTCCGCCAAATCCAGCATGATGCCACCATAAAACATATAAGAACATAAGAACATAAGAAATAGGAGCAGGAGTAGGCCATCTAGCCCCTCAAGCCTGCCCCGCCATTCAATAAGATCATGGCTGATCTGAAGTGGATCCGTTCCACTTACCCGCCTGATCCCAATAACCCCTAATTCCCTTACCGATCAGGAATCCATCTATCCGTGATTTAAACATATTCAACGAGGTAGCCTCCACCACTTCAGTGGGCAGAGAATTCCAGAGATTCACCACCCTCTGAGAGAAGAAGTTCCTCCTCAACTCTGTCCTAAACTGACCCCCCTTTATTTTGAGGCTGTGCCCTCTAGTTCTAGCTTCCTTTCTAAGTGGAAAGAATCTCTCCACCTCTACCCTATCCAGCCCCTTCATTATCTTATAGGTCTCTATAAGATCCCCCCTCAGCCTTCTAAATTCCAACGAGTACAAACCCAATCTGCTCAGTCTCTCCTCATAATCAACACCCCTCATCTCTGGTATCAACCTGGTGAACCTTCTCTGCACTCCCTCCAAAGCCAATATATCCTTCCGCAAATAAGGGGACCAATACTGCACACAGTATTCCAGCTCCGGCCTCACCAATGCCCTGTACAGATGCAGCAAGACATCTCTGCTTTTATATTCTATCCCCCTTGCGATATAGGCCAACATCCCATTTGCCTTCTTGATCACCTGTTGCACCTGCAGACTGGGTTTTTGCGTCTCATGCACAAGGACCCCCAGGTCCCTTTGCACAGTAGCATGTTGCAATTTTTTTCCATTTAGATAATATCTTCCGCTCACCCCTCTATCAACTTTCCACAGAGAATGCTCCCTCTGTGACACCCTGGTCCACTCTTCCATCACGCCTAGCTACTCACCCCCTTCCCACAGCACCTTCCTTTGCAATCACAGAAGGTGCAAGACCTGCCCCTTTACCTTCTTCCTCCTTACTGTTCAAGGCCTCAAGCACTCCTTTCAGTAGCATTTCACTTGCACTTCCTTCAATTTGGTCCACTGTATTCACTGCTCTGAATGTGGTCTCCTCTGCATTGAGGAAACTAAACGCAGACTGGGTGACCACTTTGTGGAACATCTTTACCTTGCCCACAAGAATGACTCCAACCTTCCTGTCACTTGCCATTTTAACTCAGCACCTTGTTCTCATGGCCACATGTCTGCCCTTGCTCAAGTGAAGCCCACACAAACTGGAGGAGTAGCACCTCATCTTTTGATTAGGCATGTTACAGCCCTCAGGATTTAACATTGAGTTCACCAACTTTAGGCTGAGACATTTCTTCTCCATCTTAACCTTTTTATCTATATCCCAAACATTTTTTGTCCCAAGGCAAAAACCCTCCTTCCCCCTCCCCCACAGGGCCTTCTGTCACTTGTTCCTAAGTTTTGCTACACTTTTGTTGCAATTTCTCCTAGCTCCCACTAATCACTGTCCCTCTACTCTGTTCCAGCTGCTCCACCTCTTCTTATACAGTTTATAATCCAACACATTTCTCTCTCTCTTCAACTCTGAAGAAGAGTCATAAGGACTTGAAACATTAACTCCGCTTTCTCTCCTTATAAATGCTGCCAGACCTGCTGAGGTTTTCCAGTATTCTCTGTTCTTGTGATAGATTTTAAGTTTTTTAAGTTCTAAATTTATTTATTAATGTCACAAGTAGGCTTACATTAACATCGTAATGAAGTTACTGTGAAAATCCCCCAGGCGCCACACTCCAGCACCTGTTCGGGTACACTGAGGGAGAATTTAGCATGGCCAATGCACTTAACCAGCACGTCTTTTGGACTGTGGGAGGAAACTGGAACACCCAGAGGAAACCCACGCAGACATGGGGAGAACGTGCAGACTCTGCACAGACAGTGACTCAAGTCAGGAATTGAACCCGGGTCCTTGACGCTGTGAGGCAGCAGTGCCAACCATGAGTTTATATGTGACTTCCATCTGTCTCATGTCCTTTGCCCCCCTTTGTCTCCTGTTCACATTCTGTACATGGGATGCAGATTTTCATCTAAAACATAAACAAATCAATGGAATATTTTATTTGTTATGGTCAAGGAGAATATTAAAAAATAGTTGAAAGACTGCTCACTTCACATTTTGCCTTTTATAAATCGTCCAAGCAATTAAACTTCAGCAGAGGAACAGTGACCAAAACAACAGCCATACTGTGGATCACTATCTTTGTAAAGTTAAGAAAGCAGTCACATATTCAAAATTCAAAATTCAAAGAGGAAAAAAGCCAGTCGAGTGTTCGTGAAGAAATTGTTAAACATGCACATCACAGAAGACACTGGGAGATGTGACCAGTAGTCCTGACTGGATAATAACTCCATTAGACCTGATCAATGAATTATTTATCAGAATTACTTTGCCTTTGAAGAGCAAGGAACATCTTAAGTGTTTGCTCATCCAGGATATACGCTGTACTGAATTATTTATGGGTGCAATAATACAATTAAAAATTCCTGTCTTGTAAAATGTAGATTTTTGTATGTTAACAACAACTAATCCAGGATTAACAAGCAGCCAGGTCTGGCTGTCTGCCACAGAGTTTACAAATTTAGGCCAGGATTTTTAGGATGGCATAGTTTCCCTTCTACATCTGAAGAGTCAGCGGGGAACACATCCCCGTTGACACTGTCTGCCCTGCAGCGATTTCGCACTCTAACGATCATTAATTGGCTGGAGGTGGGACTTCCACCCCTCATTAGGAGGAGATCCAATTGTAGTGGACAGGACTGGGTCTGCATGCATTCCCCGGAGCCCAAGGCCCTGGATTCCAGGAAGAATTACATTTCGGGGGTCTCAGGGCAGGGTGGGTAGGGGAGGACTGGGGTGGTGGTGGGGGATTGCGGTGTCGGTGGAAAGGCCGGTGCGAGGGTCGTGGGAGGGGTGGGTGGAGGTTATAAGGGGGGTGCTGATGGAGACGCCCCCCCTTCTTTCTTGCCCGAGGCCTGACCCCAATTATTTTCAGGCTTCCTCCACACCCCAGTGTTCCTCCCGCCAGCCTAAAACTGAGACTAGATGGGAAACAGCCTTTAACCAGTCACAAATTGGCCACTTAAGGTCCTTGATTGGGGCAGGTGAGGGTGGGCTGTCTGAGGCCTTGCTCGCCGCAGAGTGAAATTGCAGAGAGGTCGGATCACCCAACGGGGAGCCCATCCAAAGAAATTTATACTCACCCCCCCTGCCTACAAACCTGTCACAGGGAATCGTAAAATTCTGACCTTAAAGGAAAGTGTCAATCCCAGTTGTGATGCAAATTAAATATTGTTTCTGTAAAATTGCAGTTAAAATATATTCTTGTCAAGTTGCAAGCTAAAAGTTAATCACAACCAAAATCAGTTTGCAAACTGAAAAATCCCCTTGGAAATGTCCCTTTAAAACAGATCTAATACTAAAGGTAAAGTCGCCACAGGCCCAGATGGCCTATTGAGGGGAAGAGTTGACTGGTGGTGATTTAACCTAAGAATCACCACACCTCACGTGAGGATGAGAAGGCAGGGCCTTCATGAATTTTGAGAAAATGAGTGCAACGCGATGGTAAAATCGGGCCCTACATCGCTATTCCCTCACTGTCGTTGGATCACAATCCGAACATCTGAAAATTTCTTCCTAATTCAGCACTGTGGGTATACCTACATCAGATGGGACTGCAGCAGTTCAAGAAGGTACCTTGCCTTCATATGGGTAATTAGGAATGGGCAACAAATACTGTCTTTCCAGCAATGCCCACACCCTATGAAAGAACAAAATAAAGAATTCCACAGCTTTCAGGTTACATGTGTTGAATGTGTCATGAATTCCCTTGTGTATGTTAGAATAGCCCTTTTTTGTAAGAAAGGTTTCAGAAAAGAATAAGGGAAGTTCTGAATTTCTATCTTTATCTGGTTCAGGTCTGTGGGAATGTGAATCTTATGTAAGCCATCGGAATAGAACCAACTAAATTCCTTTGACTATTTTCCAGCATTAAACTTTGCTAAACAAGTAGTTTAATATTAAGATTGCCTGTTTATAGTTTTCATTAAGTTTGTATGATTTTAAGTCTTATTTCTCCTGTTGGAAGTAGGGAATATCTTAAAAATTAGATTCTAATTGCAGTGAGAACACATCATCAAGGCCTGTGGTTATGTGATCACCATGGAAACAGAAAAGACTGTGCTAAGGCTGATAATGGAGGCTCAAGCCTGGGGAGGCCATAGATCCTGTCAGACTCCTGATTAGGTAGAATGGGGATTATGGAAGAGACATGATTGGATGGAATTTTTGGTAGTTCTAGTTTTTGGCGTATATCCCCTCGGGTTTGGTCGTAGAGTAGATTTAGGTGGCTGATCTGTTTTGATGCAAATATGTATGCGAGTGGAAAAAAATGGAAATGGGCCATGCCTACTACCCAAGGACAGATGGGACAATTAACAGGAGTCCTAATTGCTCTTCGTAAACCACTATTCAAATATTATATCGAATTAAGTCTCACCTATGCTTAAATAAAATCAGAATTGTCACCACGGTTTAATATTAAGATTGTCATTTTGTGATTTTTATTAAGTTAGTACAGTTTTATTAACTTAATCTTATTTCTCCATGACTAGATTGAGGGAAAGTATGTGAAAAATTAGATTCTAATTACAATGAGAGCTCATTATCATCAAAGTCCTGGGTTATGTCATCACCATGGAAACAGAAAAGGCTTGTGATTTGTTGGCAATATGGAGTCAGCTTCGAACATTGAACGCAGTCCTAAGAGACTCCAATTTTTTTCCTATAGCAGCGAGCCTAACCCAAAACTGATTGAGTGTTATTGGTACATTTTGGTATTAGAGGGATCCTCAGAAGAGCCTGGTTCATGCTGCCTGGTTGGTTACAGAAGGAAAATCTTTGAGGGATAAAGGAGATAAACTAGCAGAATTAAGAATGGCAGTCTCAAAAAATGTTGAGAATGTAAGAGATTTGAGAAGTTATACGTAACAGATTTATTGTTGTTTTCAAGCATTCCAGAAGGAAACTCACATCGAAGATGGCAGACTTGACCCAGAGCTAAATAAGTCTGGGCGAAATCAATTTAGATGAAGTCAGGCAGTTGTTGCACTATGCAGTTCTCATGTGTGTGCAATGTAGCAGCATTGGGAGTAACCAATGGGGGTTGAAATAGAGAGGAAAAAAGAACGCCAGTAGCCGGAAACCAGGAATGGTGATCAAAGTTGTGTGCTAACCCAGTTCCACATGCGGACTGCAGTCGCAAGGGCACCAGCTCTGGCAACTCTACAAAAGAAGGAGGAAAAAGGGAGTCAGAGGGGAAAAAAAAACAAGCTGCTGAGGAGACAGTTCAAAAGGCTAAAGGATAAAAATTAAAGTTGAACCCAACCCTGAAGCTGATGGTGTAGATGCTGCAAACTTCTGGACTGAGTAAAATGAAACACGAGAATTATTGAGTGGAAGAAAACTTACTGGATGCTGGAATTTCAGTTTGTATGAAAGTGTGCATGAATTTGTGGAACTGGGTTATTATCCCAATGCCATTACCACAATGCCTTTCCTAAGTGTTACAACCGCTTCTGCTCCCTGGGTCTGGAGTCACCTGTAGGCCAGACCAGGTAAGGACAGCAGATTTCCTTTCCTAAAGGGCATTAGTGAACCAGATGGGTTTTACATCACTCAATGGTAGTTTCATGTTCACCATGACTGGCACTAGCTTTCGATTCCAAATGTATTAATTAATTGAATTTAAATTCCACCAGCTGCCATGGTGGGATTTGAACCTATGTTCTCAAAGCGTTAGCCTGGGCCTCTGGAGTACTACCCCAACGACATAATGCCTTCCCTTAAATGTTACAACCTCTTGTGCTGTTACCTCCACTCATTGGGGAAAGTGGGAAACAAGAGAAGGTTGCTATGACCTGCTTGATGCATTGGTAGACTGAAGTCAAAATGTCACCAGTGGTGGCTTGAAATGATCCAGTTCAATAAAAGTTCAATGTCAATCTTCTCAAAAAGTTGGGGGTCGGGGGGAATCAGTCTGGGAGAGACCGGGCGGGATTTTATGGCCTCGCTCATTCTGGAACTGTAAGATCCTGCCCGAGGTCAATGGACTTTTCCATGGGGTCCGCCCCCTCCCCCTCCCCCACTCCGATTCCTGTGGCGGGCGGGGTGATAAAATTACAGCCATCGTAACAGTTTCCAGATGGTGGCAACTACCTTTTGAGAAGCAGATCAAGTAGGTGTAACTGGGTCTGAACATATCGGGGGTGGTTCTCCCATCCCACTGCGCTGCCTTTTAGGGCAATGAGTTGGGAGACTCTAGCAGCGGCCGATTGGCGAGATTCGCGCTGGGTGTCCGGGCCTTCGCGCGTCTCCCAGCACTGGATTTCCAGCACCGTCAGCTCTGTGCCCCGGAAATCGGCGCAGAGCTGCATAATGTACGCAGCAGCTCATTTACTTGATAGTTAAATCCTATTAATGGGCCCAGGGCTGAAATCTCTGGGCCCGCTAGCCTCTCCCCCCTCCCCACCCCGGACAGGAGCAGTTCACTCCAGTGGGGTTTAATACAGCTCCCCACTTGTGGGGAACTGGTAGCTTGACCTCGTTGGAAAGAAGGGGGGACAATTGAGGGCCCCCCAGAGGGTGGTGTGCTGGGGGGGGGGGGGGGGGGGTGGTGACCTCTTCATAAGTTCATAAGTTCATAAGATATAGGAGCAGCATTAGGCCATTTGGCCCATCGAGTCTGCTCCGCCATTCAATCATGGCTGATATGTTCCTCATCCCCATTTTCCTGTCTTCTCCCCATAACCCTTCACCCCATTACCAATTAAAAATCTGTCCAACTCCTCCTTAAATTTACTCACTGTCCCAGCATCCACCGCACTTTGGGGCAGCGAATTCCACAGATTCACAACCCTTTGGGAGAAGTAGTTTCTCCTCAACTCTGTTTTAAATTTGCTGCCCCTTATCCTAAGACTCGTCCTAGAATGCCCCACCAGCGGAAGCATGCGCTCCTTGTCTACTTTATCCATACCTTTTATCATCTTGTACACCTCAATTTGATCTCCCCTCATTCTTCTAAATTCCAGCGAGTATAGGCCTAAACTGTTCAATCTCTCTTCATACAACAAACCCCTCATCTCTGGAATCAATCTAGTGAACCTCCTGTGAACTGCCTCCAATGCCACTACATCTTTCCTTAAATAAGGGGACCAAAACTGTGCACAATACTCCAGGTGTGGCCTTACCAATGCCTTGTATAAGGCAATGCCCTATAATTGCCACTGGACAATGCCACCTTGGCAGCCTGCCCCCAGCACTGCCCAAGGAGCAAAGTGACAATGCCCAGGGGGCATCTCAGTAGAGCAGTGATGCAGGGGTCGCGGGACTGACCAGTGATTGAGCTGGCCAGCAATCAGGAGGCCCGCAGACAGGGGCCATTGCGTTTGCGCCAATCTCCGCTCTGACAGATTGGCATATGCACGGTGACCCGCTCTGTGCTATGCTGCCAGCCTCTCCAGCGGGGATAGGCCCTGCCCACTGATTTCTGGAATGATTCACGCTAGTGCACTCTGCAGAGTGGGAGATTCATTTTGAAACTCCCGCTGAAAAAAACAGGGTGATTTACTCCAGTTTTTACATGAATTCAATATTTAGAATTTGTTTTGGGACAATCGCCCCCATAGTTCCTATGCTCAAGTGAAGTTGCTGCCTGCCAGTTCTACAAATGCACTTGCCTCTCCTGTCTTTGCCTGAACTTCTCTAGCTCCTCTAAAGGCACAACAGCCAATGGCAGGCCAAGGGAATATCCTTGCTGAGTAACACAATGGAGCTGTGGTTGTCGGTTATGGTCCACCACAGTTATGGTACATTTTCCCATTGAGACGTGGAGCTTGCAGAGCCACGTGTGTGCAATCAGTGGCTTCCTACCCCATTGGGAGTCCCATTACCATGGCAAAGCTGAATGCTCATTCCTGCTATTCGTGCTGCTCCAAGAGAAGACAATGATGATTCCCCCACTCTGACTTGGCCTCATTGATCTCCCTTTGTAGTTATTTACAGTGAGCCGAGAAATGTTGGCAAGATCATTAGCTCCACCCTAGAAGTGTCCTTAAGGTGTCCTTAAACAGTGGCCTTTCTACATTAAACCTTTGCAGCAGCTGGCCCACATTTTAGTGCATCCCGCAGTGCACAGTCTCAGACCTAACGATATGCCAGTGACTGCTCCTTGCACTGGAAGACCAGCAAGTTTCAGCTGGACTAACAAGCTTCTTTCACTGAGTTGATGGTCCTCCAGCAACAATTGATGTCTATCTCGGTGTGCGTCCATGGGAACAGCCTGTAGAGGACAGAGCCCAACGTTACGGAGCTGCTCAGGATGAAGTCTGTAAAACATTACATCTCCTCCCAGATCTGCCTCGCAAAGGCAAAATTTCACAAGATGTTGGGCAAAGGACAATCATATTTACAAAATACTTATCTTTGTGCTGGCAGCTTCCAATGATGCCTTTAAAGATTGTTGGTTAGGTATCATGTGAACAACCTTTTCATTAACATAACAGGGCCCAGCATTGGTTTCATTAGAGTAGCCCAAAGGAGCCTCAAACTAGCATCAGAAACAGATTTGCAAAGAGCTTAATGTCTGTTTCTGGTATCTGCCACCTATTTTCCTGCAGTGACCAATATGGTGGGCTTCCAGCTTCGATGACCATTTTTCACCAGAGAAAGGGGCAAGGTGCTATAAAATTTCTGAGCTGTGCTTAGTGTATATCCTAGTACATTTCAATCTCATACATTTTCATGAAAGATGCTTAATGATTCTTATATCAGTAGCCCTCATTGCATTGAGTATACCTGCATATCTAATCTTTGAATCTAAATCTTTACATATCCTCCCCTCTTCCCATACTTTTGGGAAGCCCATTTATTTCAACCCTCTAACAATGTTCAAATATTAAATAGCATTTTCTATCTTCAGCTACTTATAAGCCTGTTGCTTATTTCTAACCTCCTCTCTTTCTGTTTGATTTCAAGCCTGTGTTTATTTTTATTTAGGTGACTGTCTTACTCAGTACTGCCAGTAGATGGCACACCTGCATTGGGAATCAAGGTAAACTCCCTTCGCAATTATCTGGCCGGGGTTATACTTTTATTTTACCAAACTACCTGATATAGAAGCAATTCTGTCTGTGTGGCTCAGCTATTTATGTTGTGGAGCTGATTCCACAGCAGTGATGGCATCAGCTGCAGCAAAGGGTTCACTCTTTGTTAGACTGCGTTGTGGTTTAGGGCACTTTATCACAGGAATTAAGTACAGTAAAAGCAATAGAAAAGATGCAGTGTAGATTTACTATGATGTTACCAGGCATTACAACGATGAAGGGAATGTTTCTCCTCACTGGTCCTGAAAAGGTTAAATGGTGATGTGGGCGTCACGGTGGCACAGTGGTTAGCACTGCTGCCTCGCAGCGCCAGGGACCCAGGTTCGATTCCAGCCTTTGGTCACTGTCTGTGTGTCGTCTGCACGTTCTCCCCGTGTCTGCGTGGGTTTCCTCCGGGTGCTCCGGTTTCCTCCCACAGTCCAAAGATGTGCGGGTTAGGTGGATTGGCCCTACTAAATTGCCCCTTAGTGTCAGAAGGATTAGCAGGATAAATAGGTGGGGTTACGGGGATAGGGCCTGGGTGGGATTGTGGTCGGTGCAGGCTCGATGGGCCGAATGGTCACTTTCTGCACTGTAGGGATTCTATGATCTGATAGAGAACTTCAATATTATGAAGAGATAAATGATGCTCGATTCTTTCCACCCGTGAGACTGATAATAACAAGAAAGGGCAAATTTAGGATAATCATAAATAATTGAAGCAGGTTGAGAAAGATAATTTACTATTCAGAAGCTGTTTTGAGTATGGCATTCTCTGCCACAGACTGGTGCTGAAATTAAATCCAAGGATCCATGAATTCTTTCAAAAGGAATTATATTGCTGCTTAAAAATGAGAAAAAGAGCATGGATTAGATAGTAAAGTGGGATTAGAATAGGTGGTTTATGTGGGTAAAGTGACTTACTAGACTAATTCAGCGCTTCTGCCACAGTGTATGAATGCTATTATGTGTCGGATTTACTACCACACCCCCCCCCCTCCCCCTCCCCTTCCTGCTGGCAGGGTCTCCTGGCCCTGCCAAAGGCGACACCCCGTGGCAGGAGGGGCAAGCCATGCAACATTCCCTGGACATCAGTGGGACTGCGATATCTTGCCGGCGGTCAGTGGCGAGGCACCTTCACCGCTGGAGAACACGCCACAGGAGGGTGCAGGAAATCCCGCCCATATCTTCTATCATTTAAACCATTTCGGGGGTTTAAAGATGCCATGGCAAACAAAATGGCCAGTGAGCAAGCAAATAATTAGCCCAACTTCACGAAGGAACATAATTAGAATGCCAAAGATCGCCGCCCCGCTCAAGAAAGGTGCCAGTCGGATCTGACACCAATAAGAATTTCTTCCGCCATGCCTTCAGCTGAAATGATAGTGATGTTTCAGAGAAGTCTACTGGTTGTTATGGCCAGCAATTTGGAAGACATTGTTATCATCAATTAAAAATGTCCATTATCAAAAATAAAATGGCTGTCAACTTTGATTTAACAAAAATTCACGTAATTTCTGACTACTTTTTATATTTTCGTCGAACTTTAGTGACAACCTCCATCACAGCCTTAACACTAACCTTTTTTGTCTGTCCTTCCTGAGTCAGTCAGCTTTCTGAGTGCTCCCTGAAGTAATTTTTATTATGTTTCTTTCTCCTCCAAGTTTCTCTGTCACTCAGTTGGAAATTTGCTCCAGAGCTTCGTTTACTCAGCAAAGCCAGGAACCAAAACTTATGATGACTTGACAAAGATCCCTGAAGAGCATTGCTCTCCAAAGCCACTGATCATCGCGGAATGGTTCAGGTTCTACTGAAGGAATCAAGTGGAAGGCGGAAGCACTGCTCAGTTTGTGGCGACCTTAAAAAGGCTGGCACAACATTGTGAGTTTGGTGAGTCATTAGAAGATACTCTTCAAGATTGTCTATGGTCACAAAAATGGGGCTATCCAAAGAAGATTGCTTATTGAGCATGCTTTGACTTTAATGACAGCAGTAGAAATCACATTGCTGATGGAACTGGCTGCTAAAAGAGGTTTCATAATTTGGTGTCGAAATGAAGATCCTCAAGTTGGGAACTGCCCATAAGAAGTCAAAACAGCAGCAAGCATGTCACGAATGTGCCAAAATGGGCCATTCAGCAAGTGTATGCTGGAGCAAAGATGGTCAATGCAAGAACTGTGGCAAAATAGGTCACAATGCAAAAAGTTTTAGGCTAGACCAGCTTCCCCTTAGAATAATATTCAGAAGCATTTGGGTGCCTTCAAGTATTCGGGGCGGCACGGTAGCACAGTGGTTAGCACTGCTGCTTCACAGCTCCAGGGACCTGGATTCGATTCCCAGCTTGGGTCACTGTCTGTGTGGAGTTTGCACATTCTCCTCGTGTCTGCGTGGGTTTCCTCTGGGTGCTCCGGTTTCCTCCCACAGTCCAAAGATGTGCGGGTTAGGTTGATTGTCTGTGCTAAAAATTGTCCTTAGTGTCCTGAGATGCGTAGGTTAGAGGGATTAGTGGGTAAATATGTAGGGATATGGGGGTAGGGTCTGGGTGGGATTGTGGTCGGTGCAGACTCGATGGGCCGAATGGCTTCTTTCTGTTCTGTAGGGTTTCTGTGATTCTTTCTATGAAGTAGAAGACCAAGTTGCATTCTCCAAAAATAATTTACAACATGGAAGAAAAGAATTATGACCGTGCAGAAGAAAATGTCCAGCAATATGGTGAGGAACTCCGTCTGTATGTCTTATCCATACAGAGTGAATCACATAGATTCTAGGTGATTACAAAGTTAATGAAAAGCAACCTATTAGGATGGCAGTTGATACTGGTGCTGTTTTATCTTTGATTCCTAAGACTACATACCAACAGAAGCTGTAAACATCTTCCTTTAAAACCAGGGCTGATGTTATTTTAAGGACATGCCTGTAAGAGATCATGCTGTTATAAGGTTATATCGTGGACAATGTAGAGTTCAGTGGAAAAACAGCAGAGTTGCCTCTCCTTTGGGTCCATGATAATTTTCCAGCTCTATTTGGGAGATCATGGTTGGAGAAGATAAAGCTTAACTGGAGTGCTGTCAACAGACCTGGTCGATGCTAAAACAGATACTTAGCTCAATGAAGGGAGTTCAAGTGAAACTCAGGATAAAGCCTACTAATCAACCAAAAAGTCTCAAAGCAAGAACGGTGCCTTATGCAATTCCCAAGGTTGAAGAAGAATTAGTACGACTTGTTAACACTGGTGTGTTATAGCTGGTTACAATGAGTGAGTATGACTGGGCTACCCCCATCATACCTATCATGAAACCAGATGGTTCAATTTGTGGTGATTTTAAAACAGACATGAATTTGATATTGTGTGCTGATCATTATCTGCTTCCTTTAATTTAAGATTTATTTGCTGGGTTATCAGGTGGGCAGAAATTCAGCAAGATTGATCTTTCCCAAGCACACTTACAGATGCTTTGTAGCTGCTGAATCTTAAGCATTGTTTACTCATAAAGGTCTTTTTCATTATAAAAAAGTGAATTTTGGAATAACATCCACACTAGTTCTATTCCAAAGATTGATTAATCAGATTTTAGGTGGTCTCTCTCGTGCTACCTGGATGATATTGTAATGACAGGGTCCAGTGAACAGAAGCACCTGAATAATTGAATGTTTTCAAGCAAATGGTCTGTAAATCAAGAAAGAAAAGTTTGACTTTTTCCAGATGTTGGCACAAACTTTGGGTCACTTTATTGATAGTAAAGACTTACATGAAACATCTAAAAAGATGGAAACTATTTTAGAAGCACCAGATTCAATGATTTTGATGCAATTGAGGCCCTTTCTATGATTAGTAAATTATTATGGCAACTTTGTTCCTAACTTAGCTACATTATTGAAGCCATTGCATTACTTACTATATGTGAAACAGCCATGGGACTGGACAACAGAAAGTGAGAAAGCATACAAGGATGTTAAAGATGTTTTGCAGAAGTCTGAAGTATTAGGTCATTTTAATCCAATCTACCATTACTGTTTGTTTGCAACACTTCATCTTATGGAGTAGGGCAGTTGTTTCACATGTTATGCCAATGGGAGAAGAACAAATTATAGCTTTTGCTTTGCGTACTCTGACTAGTGCTAAATCTAACTATGCTCAGCTAGAATAAGAAGCATTGAGTATAATTTTTGGGGTACAAAGATTTCATCATTATTTATGTGGTCATCATTTCACATTATTGACTGATCATCGATCCTTAACTACCATTTTTGGGCCATGTAACGGCAACCCTTTGTAAGTTGCTAGCCAATTACAAAGATGGTCACTGATCTTATCTACACATTCCTACGGTGTAAAGTATTGTCAATCAGAGTGCTATGTTCATGCTGAAGCATTACCACCCTTATCTTAACCTATTGAGCAGATGCTACCAACTAATTTTGCTAATATTCTTTACTAGATCATTTGCCGGTGACAGATTCTCAAGTTCAGAGATGTACCAGAAATGATCCCGTGATGGGAAAGGTGATGGTATTGAAAGAAATGATAGCTGGAACGCATTGTACATCATAGAATCATAGAATCCCTACAGTGCAGAAGGAGGCCATTCAGCCCATCGATTCTGCACCAACCACAATCCCACCCATGCATTTACTGTAGCTAGTCCCCCTGACACTAAGGGGCAATTTAGCATGGCCAATCCACCTAATCTGCACATCTTTGGACTGTGGGAGGAAACCGGGGCACCTGGAGGAAACCCACGCAGACACAGGGAGGACGTGCAAACTCCACACAGACAGTGACCCAAGCCGGGAATCGAACCCAGGTCCCTGGAGCTGTGAGGCAGCAGTGCTAACCACTGTGCCACCGTGCCGCCCCTGTACATATCCTGATTTGAAACCATATGTGTCAAGAAAGTTTGAGTTGACCGTCCAAGGTGCGTGTCTATTGTGGGGAATCCGAGTGATCATTCATCCTACTCTGTATGGAAGGGTGCTTGAATAATTAAATGAAAGAAATCCTGGTATAGTCCTGATGAAGGAATTAGCATGTAGTTATTTCTGGTGTCTGAGTTTGGATGCCCAGATTGAAGAAAAAGTGGGACAGTGTCAGTCCTGCGCATGAATAAGAAATACAGCACCTTTGTCTCCTTTACACCCTTGGGAGTGGCCTGAAGAGCAGCACTCCGAAAGCTTATGGTATTTGCTACCAAATAAACCTGTTGGACTTTAACCTGGTGTTGTGAGACTTCTTACTGTGTTTACCCCAGTCCAACGCCGGCATCTCCACATCATGGCCTGAAGTGCCATGGCAACAATTGCATATAGATTTTGCTGGTCTATTTGAGGGTTATATGTTCTTAGTCACAACTGATGCACACTCAAAGTGGCCACAAGTTGTTATCACGAGATCCACTACATCTGAACAAACCGCTGAAAAACTTGACAAAATGTTTGCAAGATTTGGTAAACCAGAACAGATTGTTAGTGATAATGGTTCATACTTTACGTCACAAGAGCTTGAGGATTATCTCAAAGTAAATGGTGCTCAGCGTGTAAAATCCTCACCTTATCATCCGTTAACCACTGGATTAACTGAAAGATTTGTACAGTCCTTGAAACATTCTTGAAAAACTTCAAGAGAGCAAGGTTTGTTATCATGTTGTGAGTAGCTTTTTGCCATTTTATAGAAAGACTACTCGTGTGATTATCCAAAGTTCAGCTGCATGACTGCTCTTAAAGAGGAAAGTTGAGAACTACGTTTGATTTGTTACTTCAGAACCTTCAGAGATAGTGGAGCATCAACAACAATTTCAGGTTGCTAGACCAGAAGTGAGGGTAAAACAACGCTCATTTCAACAAAGGGATCAAGTGTTAGTGCGTAATTATGGCACGAATAAGAAATGGGTACCTGCCATTGTTTTAGCAAAAACATGTTCAATTTCTCACACGATTCAAACTGAAGATGAACTAGTTTGGCGACGCCATGTTGACAAATTGTTGCCATCCCAAAATGATTTCTCCGAATCGTCCCCAGAAGTATCAACATCTTTAGTGCCCAGTGTTGTGAATGTTACTACAGAAGACGTATTTGAATCTGAGTTCCCTTACGATTGTATCTATGCTACTATACCACATGAGAATGATTCAGAATTACTTCCAAGAGGAGAAGTGTCTACTGAAGTTCCAAATCACACTTCTAGAGTCTAGGACAGTCAAATTCCAGAACATCGTATACAACCAAAGAGGAGTAAACGTCCTCCTGATCAACTTTCTTATTGACTGTGTACAATGATTAATGGTGCATAGTACCGAGTCTGGAGTATTACTGATCCTATATATAACATCATAGTAATTTGTTGACATGACCACAGAAGTAAAGGGCTTGGCGGGGGTTGGGGGGGTGGTGGGGGGTGTGAATGGATGTTATAATATGTGGTTGCGCGATTGCTTTAAGAGCAAGTCACATGACTTAATCATGAGGTCATGGGGTCTTTCACAGGCTTCTGTCTTAGTTTCATTTTCTGTTCTGTGCAGAGATGATCTCTTTCAATAAACCTGGAGTGTATTATTCTGAACCTACATCTATGCAAACCACCTTTTTTTCTTTTTGTTTAAAACCCACAACCCCGAACATTAGAAGCCAATATTCATGCTGATTTCTGTTGCTTCTCTTATTGCTTTGAGTCAGTAAGATTTATACATGAAATCATGTTACCTTAGGGATTTTGATTATGATGTGAAGACATGGTTAACAACTCCTCTAAGTAAAGCTTTTAAGAAAGCTTATTGCACAACCAGCAATTACAACAACAACTTTAACATAGTGAAACGCCCCAAGGCACAGCACAGGAGCATTTGCAAACTAAACTTAGCATCAAGTCACATCAGGAAATATTAGGGCAAGTGACCAAAAGCTTGCTCAAGCAGGTAGGTACTCGAAGGAGCATCTTGAAGGAGAATGGACAGTCAGAGAAGTTTTGGGAGGAGGAGGTGGAATTCCAGAACTTAGAGCCAGCAGATGACAGCATGGGAATTAATGGTGAACTAACTAAAATTGAGGATGTGCAGAAGGCCAGGATTGGAGGCGCAGAGATCTGAGGGGCTTGTTGGGCAGGAGAATGTTAGAGAGATGGAGACTGAATTTTATGGGCACTGAGGGGCGGATGGGCAGGCAGTGGGAGGGGCGGGTGGGATTGGAGGTGATTGTAAAATGGTGTGTTATACAATGGGCACCATTGTTAGCACTTATCCACCTACCTGTCCCCACAATTTTACTAGCAGAGGGATAGGTGTCAGGAGGCCTGCACTCCTGTGGGCCAATCAGGGCCCTAACGTGGCTAGTTAATGACCACCTATGGGCTGTCTCCCGCTGGGTTACCCATGGTGGTGGGAAGCCAGCACCAAGCGTCCAGCCTGGTATTTTTCACTTTGGGTTTGCTGTGTATGCACTTGCTGCCATGTTTTCTATTACTACAGCGCCTACACTACAAAAAATATTTCATTGGATATAAAAAGGGATCAAGAGATATGGGGGGAAGGCGGAATCGGGATATTGAATTTGATGATCAGCCATGATCAAAATGAATGGCGGTGCAGGCTTGAAGGGCCAAATAGCCCACTCCTGCTTCTATTTTCTATGTTTTTATGTTTAAAGAGCTTTGAGATATCTAGTGGCCATGAAAAGATCTGTACAAAGAATATTGACTTTTCATTTGTTGCTGGTGCAATGTTTATGTAAGTGCTCAACTGACGATGCTGCAATAAATCAGAGAATCAATGTCCTGATTAATGAACTTGAAAGCAAAGCACATCGGATTTTGTTGAGCTGTCTAGCTAAGACCAACATGGATGGCATTCCAAATGCCAGAAAATCCTTCAAGCAGACAGTGATGACTGCAAACCATTTCTAATCTCAGACACAACAACACATGAAGCTGAGGGAATAGCATTCTCAATGTCAGCACGAACAGAGGCTGTACGGATTGCATTTCTGCAGCTTTGTGGGTAAAATCAACAGGGAGAACACACTGTGATGTACTTCCCATGTTGGTTATATTAGCTTTGCAGCTGTAAACTCGTGCTATACTCACTAATCTTCTTCTCTCATTCACCCCTACACCTGTGATGCCTTTTTCTACCACCGTACCTCCCCTCTCCTGTCGTTAAGGCAGGAGTACCTCCCCTCAGCTTTTCTTTTCCTCCCTCAGTCTCTGCATTGTGCCACTCCTCACCCTTAAGTGATTTCAATCTCCACCTCAACAACCCTCGCTATTTCACCGCCAAAATCCACTATCTTGTTCACCTCCCTAAACTTCACCCTTCATTTCAGCTCTGCTACCCATACTCACAGCTGATTTCATAACCATGCCATTTCCCTTCAGCTGTCTGTTTTATCCTCACCCAACTCTTTTGCATTCTTCCCCAGGGAGCAGTGGAGGCAGGGTTGTTCAATATTTTTAAGGCAAGGGTAGAGAGATTATTGACTTACAAAGGAGTCAAAGGTTATCAGAGGTAATTGGAAATGTGGAGCTGATTAACTGATCACAGTCAGATCAGCCGTGATCTTAATGAATGATGAAGTAAGCTTGAGGGGCTGAATGGCCTGCTCCTAATTCATATGTTCATGTGGATCTCTATCACTGACAAAGTAACCTTTGCCCATTCCTTTACATTTACCTTAACCCCTCACTCTCTCCAAATCGACTTTTTCCTGCAGTGTTTACAACTGCACTTTTTAGTTTCCAATTATTTAACCTTTGACTCCCCCCTTAGTTAGGCTATTTCTGCTGTTATTGATTTGCTCAACTTTTGTTGTCCAGAGCAGAAGTTTCACTGTCTCCTCTTGCAGTTGTTTCTCCTGACTTACACTTTCTCAAGTCTAAGGGGGGAAAATTTGAGTGTGCTCAGCATCACCTCGCCTCAACTTAGCCATTCATCGCCAGGTCTGCCCTCTAATACTCTAGGCCATCTTTGTTACACACTACCCTGTTGGAAATTTCACAGTGAGAACAGGCTTAGGCTTGTGTCTAATGCATCCACAGTTCATAGCCAACCAAAACTTAGTAGGCTCAGCAATGAGGAATGTTCATTTTGATAAGATATTAGAAGGCTGTGGCACCCATGTCATGAGCTTCAGACGAAGAAGAGAGTAACTTAGGGGGAATACGTCACTTGCAACCAAATGCCAATGAGAATGAAACGGTGGCTCAGTGGCACAGTGGTGAGCACTGCTACCTCATAGCGCCAGGGACGTGGGTTCAATTCTGGTCTTGGGTGACTGTGTGGAGTTTGCACGTTCTCCCCATGTCTGCGTGGGTTTCCTTCGGGTGCTCCAGTTTCCTCTACACTTCAAAGATGTGCTTAAGTTGATTGGCTATGCTACATTAGTGTCGGGGGATTAGCAGGGTAAATACGTGGGGTTACGGGGATAGGGCCTGGGTGGGATTGTTGTCGGTGCAGACTCAAAGGGCCGAATGGCCTCCATCTGCACTGTAGGGATTCTATTCTATTAAAAAACCTTCATGAATGGTGTTTTTTATGCCAGATTTTCTCACTATTTCTGTGCTGAAGGAAAAGGCTCATTAAGGGTATGGTTCTAATTGTGCTAGCAAGCCTCTTAAAAACTCATTCAAGTGACCATGTGTAAACTTACACAGTGATCTTTGAGAGGCTATTTAACTTTGAAAAACATTTTGTGTGTATGATTTAGTCTTCCACAAGATTGTGATTTTATTCACTAAAGTGTCAAGGGATACCCATAACCTTGGCGGGTGAATGTTCCTTGTTGGATAGGTCACTCGCAATATCCATTGATCCGTGTTAATCCTTGGCAGTTGCACGGAAATATCACAAAACAATACCACATTATACAGGAGTTAACTACTAAGTGCATTTTTGTGGTTTCTTATAGGACTATTTTGTCACATAAATAATAAATCTAATAATGAATCTTTGATGTTCATAATGCCAAATGTGCACTGCTTTTATTCTTATAAGTTGCATTAGGTCATTTGGAATAATGATTTAGCAGTGAAATCATGAAGCCACAACTTCAAAGTACAGCCTCTGTAACCTGGCATGGAAATAATGGGACAAGTTACAAAGTAGACAGCCAGGTTCCTCACCTTGCCCCTGGCCTCATTCAGGCTGAACACCTGAAACGGTCCACATGGTCCACAATTGGCAAGGATAACAAGCATCTTGGATGGTTTCAGAGTAATTGGCCTGATATTTCCAGCACTACACACAACCCATACATTAACAAGATGGAAGCTGTTGTTACTAAATTAAATGCGCATTTTCAAGCAGAGGCTCCAGGTAAGTAAGCTGGGAATTTTCAAGAATTACGACATGGAAATCTCAATACTGAAATATGAAGACATGAGCAAATCAGTGAAGATTAGCATTGATGCTTGCAGTTTTTGATTTGATTTGATTTATTATTGTCATACGTATTGGTATACAGTGAAAAGTATTGTTTCCTGCGCGCTACACAGACAAAGCATACTGTTGATAGAGAAGAAAATGAGAGGGTGCAGAATGTAGGGTTACAGTCATAGCCGGGGTGTAGAGAAAGATCAACTTAATGAGAGGTAGGTCCATTCAAAAGTCTGATGGCAGCAGGGAAGATGGTGTTCTTGAGTTGGTTGGTCCGTGATCTGAGATTTTTGTATCTTTTTCCCGACGGAAGAAAGTGGAAGAGAGAATGTCCGGGGTGCGTGGGGTCCTTAATTATGCTGGCTGCTTTGCTGAGGCAGCGGGAAGTGTAGACAGAGTCAATGGATGGGAGGCTGGTTTGCATGACGGATTGGGCTACATTCACAACCTTTTGTAGTTTCTTGCAGTCTTGGGCAGAGCAGGAGCCATACCAAGCTGTGATACAACCAGAAAGAATGTTTTCTATGGTGCATCTGTAAAAGTTGGTGAGAGTCGTAGCCAAATTTCCTTCATCTTCTGAGAAAATAGAGGCATTGGTGGGCTTTCTTAACTATTGTGTCGGCATGGGGAGGCCAGGACAGGTTGTTGGTGATTTTATGAATGCAATGTTAAAATGACTGTGGCCATCTCTTCATTTGAGTTGTATTGTGGCTTTTCCATTACCACTTCAAACTTTTGCATTGCCCAAAAAATACTGGATGTCTGATAAGAGCTGGCATTGGTAGTGCCCAGCATGCTTTTTAAAATATGCCTTCCTATATTTGGGCAGATGCTATGTTTGCCAGCCATCCAGAATTGGCTTGGAGGTTCCAGGAATTGAAGATCAGTCTCCAGGACACTGCTGTGTCCAAAATCATTGGAGTATTAAAAAATATTTTTTTTGTCATTTCCTTTGAACATTTCTCATCACCAGATACAAAAATATTGGAAATGGGGCAAAAGAAAGGTTGTTTGTGTGACAATTGTGCATCATCCAATCGACTTATGAGTCATTTTGCTTTCTAATTAGCATAGGAAGGCAAGAGGTCACAAGGATGGATGTGTTGGCTGGCTAAAGGCTGGAGCATGGGGCAGGTCATGTGATGAAACCTCCTGGAATACATTTAGTGACAGTTGGCAACCCTAGCAGATGTGTCCAATAGTGTCCAGTTACAATGAATAATCTGTAGATGGGTGGAAATCTGGTGCTTTGGATCCCTGTCCAATATGTCACCCCACTCGACCCAGTATCACTGAAAAATCAACATCAACACAGGGAAACCTGTCCACAGGTTATTTTTTCTGATAATATGTAACGTCATTGTGATCTTCAGGTACATTCACAGTTAGTTTGAATTTTGCTTTGTAAAATGCGGTTTACTTTAAAGGAACAGAGCTATTTACTTTAAATGTATAAAATAAATAAGTGGCAAATGTTACCTGATAATGCGCTTGTGCAGCATGTTGTGACATTTTGCTACAGTAAAGGTGCTATATAAATGCAAATTGTTGTCTGAAGGTGGGATACGGAATTAATGTCTGAAAAACCATTGGGAAAAATTTCACTGCTATTTTCAGCGTAAGTTCCACGATGAATCGGAACAAGTAACTTTCTTTTGCAGAAGAAAACATTTCTGCTGACTTTTCACCCCAAAATAGACATATTTCCTTACAGACTTTCACCCTTTCTACAAGGCGTATCATTGAAATATATGATAAAAAAAGGCTCTGTGGTGTCGTAGCTCTAAATTTCCACTTTTACACTCACAAAGTAATTAGGGTAACTTAAATGTAAATTTAATGGATGGTTTTCACTCACTGTGCCTCAGACAACTGAATAACTGATTAACTGAATAACTACGTGGTGGTTGTGAGACCCCACATCAAGGAGATTGCAATTTTCATCCAAGGTGGTAACTGTGACTGATTACTCAGTAGATCAATCCTTGTGTAGATGCAGGGAGGATGTTCCTGATGATGGGCGAGTCCTGAACCAGGGGTCATAGTCTGAGGGTTCGGGGTAGGCCATTTGGGACGGGGATGAGGAGACATTTCTTCATCCAGAGTGGTGAGCCTGTGGAATTCATTACCACAGGAAGTAGTTGATGCCAAAACATTGAATGTATTCAAGAGGTGGCTAGATATAGCACTTGGGGCGAATAGGATCAAAGATTATGGGGAGAAAACAGGATTAGGCTATTGAGTTGGACAATCAGCCATGATCATAATGAATGGCGGAGCAGGCTTGAAGGGTCAAATGGCCTCCTCCTGCTCCGATCTTCTATGTTTCTATGTTTCAAAGATACAACTAGTTAGCTTACAGACGGAAAGCTTACACAATGTGCTTTCACCTAGAATGGTGGCGGGGATATATGTTTTGGTTTGAGGAAAAGGTGTTACTGCATAACTGTATGCTGTTCTCTCGTTAGACATAGACATAGAGACACAGAGGTTTACAGCATGGAAACAGGCCCTTCAGCCCAACTTGTCCATACCATAAAAGTCCCTTTTTTTAACCACTAAGCTAGTCCCAATTGCCCGCGTTTGGCCCATGTCCCTCGATACCCATCTTACCCATGTAACTATCTAAAAGCTTTTTAAAAGACAAAATTGTACCCACCTCTACTACTACCTCTGGCAGCTTGTTCCAGACGCTCACCATCCTCTGTGTGAAAAAATTGCCCTCTGGACCCTTTTGCATGTTTCCCCTCTCACCTTAAACCTATGCCCTCTAGTTTTAGACTCCCCTACCTTTGGGAAAAAATATTGATCATCTAGCTGATCTGTGCCCCTCATTATTTTATAGACCTCTATAAGATCACCCTTAAGCCTCTTATGCTCCAGGGAAAAAAGTCCCAGTCTATCTAGCTGCTCCTTATAACTCAAACCATCAAGTCCCGGTTGCATCTTGGTAAGTCTTTTTTGCACTCTTTCTAGTTTAATAATATCCTTCCTATAATAGGGTGACCAGAACTGAACACAGTATTTCAAGTGTAGCCTTACCAATGTCATGTACAACTTCAACAAGACGTCTCAACTCCTGTGTACAATGTTCTGACCAATGAAACCAAGCATGCCGAATGCCTTCTTCACCACCCTGTCCACCTGTGACTCCACTTTCAAGGAACTATGAACCTGTACCCCTAGATCTCTTTGTTCTATAACTCTCCCCAACGCTCTACCATTAACTGAGTAAGTCCTGCCCTGGCTCAATCTACCAAAATGCATCACCTCGCATTTACCTAAATTAAACTCCATCTGCCATTCGTCAACCCACTGGCCCAATTGATCAAGATCCCATTGCAGTCCTAGATAACTTTCTTCACTGTCTACTTTTCACCAATCTTGGTGTCATCTGCAACCTTACTAAGCATGCCTACTAAATTCTCATCCAAATCATTAATATAAATGACAAATAACAGTGGACCCAGCATTGATCCCGAGGCACACCGCTGGTCACCGGCCTCCAGTTTGTAAAACAACCCTCTACAACCACGTCTGTCTCCTGTCATCAAGCCAATTTTGTATCCATTTCGCTATCTCACCCTACATCCTGTGAGATTTAACCTTATGTAACAATCTATCTTGCCTTGTGGTACCTTGTCAAAGGCCCTGCTAAAGTCCATGTAGACAACATCAACTGCACTGCCCTCATCTACCTTCTTGGTCAAAAAACTGAATCCAATTTCCACTCACAAAGCCATGCTGACTGTCCCTAATCAGGCCTTGCATCTCTAAATGCCTGTAGATCCTGTCTCTCAGAATACCTTTGAACAACTTACCCACTACAGAAATGAGACTCACCGACCTATAGTTCCCAGGCTTTTCCCTGCAGCCCTACTTAAACAAAGGCACAATATTTGCCACCCTCCAATTTTCAGGCACCTCACCTGAGGCTGTCGATAATTCAAATATCTCTGCTAGGGGACCCGCAATTTCCTCCCTAGCCTTCCACAATGTCCTGGGATACACTTCATCAGGTCCCAGGGATTTATCTATCTTGATGCGCTTTAAGACTTCCAGCACCTCCTTCTCTGTTATATGTACACTCCTCAAGACATCACTATTTGTTTTCCCAAGTTCCTTAACATCCATGCTTTTCTCAAAAGTAAATACTGATGAGAAATATTAATTTACGATCTCACCCATCTCTTGCAGATCCGCACATAGATGACCTTGCTGATCCTTAAGAGGCCCTACTCCCTCCCTCGTTACTCTTTTGCCCTTTATGTATTTGTAGAAACTCTTTGGATTCTCCTTTGCCTTATCTACCAAAGCAATCTTGTGCTCCATTTTTGCCCTCCTGATTTCTCTCTTAACTCTACTCCTACACCCTCTATACTCTTCAAGGGATCCACTTGATCCCAGCTGCCTATGCATGTCAAGTGCCTCCTTCTTCTTCTTGACCAGGACCTCAATATCCCAAGTCATCCAGGGTTCCCTACTTCTACCAGCCTTGTCCTTCGCTCCAAGAGGAATGTACTTACCCTGAACCCTGATTAACACACTTTTGAAAGCCTCCCACTTACCAGACGTCCCTTTGCCTTCCCACAGACTCCCCCAATTAACTTTTGAAAGTTCCTGCCTGGCACTATCAAAATTGGCCTTACCCCAATTTAGAATTTTAACTTTTGGGTCAGACTTATCATTCTCTTAAAGCTAATGGAATTATGGTCACTGGTCCCAAAGTGATCCCTCACTAACACTTCTGTTACGCGCCCTTCCTTATTTCCCAAGAGGAGTGTTACTGCATAACTGTATGCTGTTCACTTGTGTATTTCATGAAATTGTGCCTCATCTTACTCAAGTGTTTTTCAGTCCATCTTCTGTAATGAAAGATGATGATGCATGCTTTAACAACTAAGATTACAGTAGTCAATACAGGTGACAAGGGTTTGATATTATGAATCACTATGCTGGTTAACTAGATATTGGCCAGTAAAGATGCACTCGATATCACAGGGGACATGATGTCTGTTTAACAGGAATGACTGGAGAGCTTAAAAGAATATCAAATACAAGATCTGGAATATTTTAACACTTAAGCCTTGGTGAACAAATTTACTAAAATAGCTTATTTTATTATTTATGCACAAACTTCAATGTTGAACAAAAATTTACATTCGAACAAATGTAAAATTATAGTATTAGTCAAATAGCACAACAACATTTCACCATAGTACAAGTTAAAAAATGTACCTGTCAATTGAATTTAACTTAGAAATCTGAATTGGGTGCACTTAGAGTACTACTGAATTTTTATCCATCTCAGATGATTACACACTGACAAAGTCATCTGATTAACCCATTCAAGAAATTTATTGCCCATCCCTAGTTACCTTTGAGGAGGTGATGGTGAGCTGCCTTCTTGAACTGTGGCTGACTAAGCAGTAAAGATACTCCCACAGTGGTTTTATAGGGAGTTCCAATGTTTTGACCCAGTGACATTGAAGCAAAGGTGAAAAATTTCCAGCCCGGATGCTTTGTGACTTGGAGGGGAACTTGGAACTTGTGGTGTTCTCATGTGCTTGCTTCTCTTGTCCTTCTAGCTCATAGAGATTGCGGGTTTGGGAAGTGCTGTTGTGGAATGCTTGGTGAGTCCTTGCTGTGTGTATTATGAATGTTCACACTGCAGCCACGTTGAGTGGTGGTGGAAGGAGTGCATGTTAAAGATGGTGGATGCATTGCTAATCATGTGGGTTGCTCTGTCCTGAACAATGTCAAGCTGCACTCACCAATGCAAATGGAGAATATTCCATTAGACTTCTGACTTACTGCTTGTTGATGTTGGAAAATCTTTGGGGAGTCAAGAGGTGAGTCACCCACTGCAGAATTCCCAGCCCCTGATCTGTTCTTGTAGCCATAATATTTAAGGAGCAAATCTTATTAAGTTCTGAGATTGGTGATGAGGTGAAGTAGGTTTCTTCCTCATGTTGATTCTCTCATCATCTGCTGCAAGTCTTGTATGACAGTTGCGTAATTCAGGGCTTAGCCAGTTTGGTCAGTAAAAGTGCTACTGACCCACTCTTAATGATAGACATTGAAGTCGATGCCTTCTAGACCTTGCATTGCTACCTTTGTTGCTTCTTCCAAGTGGTACATGGAGAAGTACCGATTCATCAGCTGAAGAAGGGCAGTAGGTGGTAATATTGCCTTACCCAAGATGCTATGAGACATTATGCTCTCTGGAGCCAATATTGAGGACACCCAGCAGTATTCACATCACTTCTGGTTGTGATGAATGTGCCTGGCTGATAGATATAATTCTGTGAATATGGCTGCCAAGCTGTTCCAAAGACACAAAACCATTCTGATTGTTTAATCAGTGGGACAGTTCCCCCAATTTTGGCACAAAACCCCGGGCACTATTCAGAGGAACCTTGTAAATTAGCTGGGCTGTTGTGTCTAAATCCAATGCTGAGGTTAACGCAGGTTGCCCGGTTTTAAAGTTACTATGCTTTTGTGAAGCGGTTTGAGACAACTGAATGGCTTGCTGAGCCATTTCAGAGGGGAATGGTGAGTCAACCACATTGATGTGTATCTGGAGTCACATCTAGGCTGGACGGGGGTGATTAGTTTAATCCTTAATGCACATCAGTCAACCAGTTGGGTTTTTACGACAATTCAATACTTCATGGCCCCCATTACTGATATTAATGTTTAATTTGTTCAGTACATTCAGTATTTAATTTACTGAACAATCTGTCATGGTGGGACCAAAGTTTCCAAATTATTAGACCAGGCCTTTGGATTACTAGTCTAGTAACAACCGCTTGCTCCAGTAGCAACCTGAAATAAAAAGTGCTTCATTCTCTCTTGCCTTGATAAGCGGCAAGGGATGTGGAATGTTTGGTGAGTTCTTGCTGTGTGTATTATGAATGTTCACACTGCAGCCACGTTGAGTGGTGGTGGAAGGAGTGCATGTTAAAGATGGTGGATACATTGCTAATCACATGGGTTGCTCTGTCCTGAACAATGTCAGGACATTGTTCAGAATAGCTCCCTTGCCTTGATAAGCGTTAAAAAACCCTGAGAAGTCCCTGAATTATATACATGATGAAATACAGGCTAATGGATGCTTACCCCGAAAAGGCTACTTCAGTAGAGAACGATGTGGAGATGCCGGCGTTATTTGTAGAGTAGAGAACCTCAGGATTGCTTTTGTGTTCCTCTTCATACTAATATCATAGAATCATAGAATCCCTACAGTACAGAAGGAGGCCATTTAGCCCATTGAGTCTGTACCGACCACAATCCCACCCAGGCCCTATTCGCGTAACCCTCATTTACCCTGCTAATCCTCCTTACATTAAGGTCAATTTAATATGGCCAATTAACCTAACCCATATATCTTTGGACTGAGGGAGGAAACCGGAGCACCCGAAGGGAACCCACACAGACACGGGGAGGATGTGCAAACTCCACACAGACAGTGACCCGAGGCAGGAATAGAATCTGGGTCCCTGGCGTTGTGAGACCAGGGACCCAGGTTCAATTGTAAAATTGAAAGCTATTTTATGTCTTTCTCGGTTCTGCTTCTGTGAATGCCTTTCCAATTACATACTTTGATCCATTTTGATCCTCATAGAAAGAGAGTAGACAATAGGACTTAGCGATTTAACGCATAAAATAAAATCTAAAGCCCTTGTACTTAAGCACGATCAACTCACTGGCAGATTATTCTTCCTTAAACCATTGAATTATAACTATTATCTTCCTGATATTGGTGGATTTTGTGAGTATACTAGCCGATCTGCAGGGCCAACTTCAGGGAAGTAAAGAAATCACTTCAACCGGAGAGGAAGGTTGACAGGAAAATAAACTTAGTTATACCTCTGGATGGGTAAGGAAAGCAGCTTAGTTATTCAAGGTGCAATGAACTACTTTACCAGGGGAATAAGAAAGGAAAAAATTCAGCTATGGAAAACCTGTGGTAGGGGCACGCCATTGTTGGGACTGGAAAATCCCGCAAGCGTGAACAACTGGAAAATTCCAACAGCTTAAGTTTTATGACGATGAAGTAATGTGTGTCTGGTGAGTTTGACTTCTTTCACCACTTTGCTTTCTCCTTTTTGGGAACTTGCATATCTTCACTTATATTAGTGCTGTTGGAGGGCAGTGTCAGTGGTGTCAATGGTGGGGTCACCGTCAGGGGAGGGGTGGGGGGGAGTCAAGGTACTGGTGATAGGTGACAATCACAGTCAGAGATGGGAGTGGGATATGGTGGAGTGACAGCTCCTGGGTGAGTCTGGTCTCATTGGGTGGGTCACAAGGCAGGTTGCTCAAAGAACAGGAGGGGGCAAGGTCAGGGTGGACATGAGGACATGTCAGCTCTGAGGGGAGTGAAGGCATGTGGAATGATAGGGTGCAGGATATTGGGGGGCAAGTCAGGGCTTTTTTCCTATTCATTCAGCCCTAATTTTGTTTTTTGTATTTTTATTCCAATTCAATCAAATCAAGTCCAATTCAGAGTCCCAACAAGTTGAGACATTCCTGATCCAAGCTGACAAGACAGGGCTCTCACCTCCTGTCTTGGGCTTGATCTACATGATCCAAGCTGATTGGAGTAGGCAGAGCTCCTCCTCCAAGGCTTGATCACATTTGCATCTTAGCCAAAAGGCTGAGATGCTGCTTCAAATGAAGCTAAAATGTAACCTAATGACTTCAACCAAGCACAGCATGTCGATACTACACTTGATCTTAGCCAAAAGACTGAGAGGCTGAATGCCCGTGAAGATTAGCCTCTGATCTTCGGATAAGTGTTCCACAAGGCGGCCTTCACGACACACGACACTGCAGGGTCGCTGAGCAGAAACTGATAGCCAAGTTCCACACACATGAGGACGGCCTCAACCGGGATCTTGGGTTCATGTCACACTATCTGTAACCCCCACAACTTGCCTGGACTTGCAAAATCTCACTAGCTGTCCTGTCTGGAAACAATACACATCACTTTAACCTGTGCTTAATGCTCTCTCCACTCACGTTGTCTGTACCTTTAAGACTTGATTAGCTGTATTAGCATTGATTAGCTTGATTAGCATTCCAATCATTATTCTGTAAATTGAGTTTGTGTCTCTGTAAGCCCTGTTTGTGAGTACATCTCCCACTCCACCTGACGAAGGAGCAGCATGCTGCGAAAGCTAGTGGCATTTGCTACCAAATAAACCTGTTGGACTTTAACCTGGTGTTTTTAGACTTCTTACTGTGTTTACCCCAGTCCAACGCCGGCATCTCTGCATCATGACCTCCCCTGTAGCCAGTGAAGATACAAAACTTTCTCTCACAGCCCCAGCAATTTCCTCCCTTGCCTCTCTCAGTATTCTGGGGTATATCCTATCAGGTCCTAGGGACTTGTCTACCTTAATGTTTCTCAAGAACCCCAATACCTTCCCCTTTCTGGTCTTAACATGACTCAAACTATCTACACACCCTTTCCCAGACTCATCATCCACCAAGTTCTTCTCTTTGGTGAATACTGACGCAAAGTACTCATTTAATACCTCACCCATTTCCTCTGGCTCCACGCATAGATACCCTTCCTTGTCCTTGAGTGGGCCAACCCTCTCCCTGGCTACTCTCTTGCTCTTTATATATGTATAAAAAGCCTTGAGATTTTCCTTAATCCTGCTGGCCAATGATTTTTTGTGATCCCTTTTAGCTCTTCTTACTCCTTGCTTAAGTTTCTTTCTACTTTCCTTGTATTCCACACTTGCTTCGTGTGTTCCCAGCCTCCTAGCTTTGACAAATGTTTTCTTTTTCTCTTTGACTAGACTCACAATATCTCTCGTTCCCAAAACTTGCCATACTTATCCTTCATCCTTACAGGAATGTGCCGGTCCTCGGGGCGGCACGGTTGGCACAGTGGTTAGCACTGCTGCCTCACAGCACTAGAGACCTGGCTTTGATTTCTGGCTTGGGTCACTGTCTGTGTGGAGTCACCCCATGGTTTGCGTGGGTTTCCTCTGGCTGCTCCGGTTTCCTCCCACGGTCCGAAATACGTACTGGTTAGGTGCATTGGCCATGCTAAATTCTCCCTCAGTGTACTTGAATAGGCGTCAGAGTGTGGCGACTAAGGGATTTTCACAGTAACTTCATTGCAGTGCTAATGTAAGCCTACTTGTGATGCTAATAAATAAACTTCAAACAAACCTCCACCCTCCCAGGTGAATGACAATGGCTGACCAGGGATCTATTTTTCTATGTTCTCTGTAAAATTGAGGGCAGTGAAGAGAGTCAGAAGTGGCCCGGTCAGGTTTCTTACACATGGATCTCATTCCCCTGGTCAAAGCGCAATGTCTCCATGCATATTCATCTATGAATGGGAAGAACACTCATCTCTGGTCCTCCGGGATGTCTTGTACCTGGAAGGGTTAGGATGGGAATGCATGTCAAGGTGGAGGCCAGATAAAGGGCTTAGTACTTTCCTGCTGGCTTTGAGATGGAGGGCAATCCGCAAAGGACATGCTCACTTAATGTATCACTTCAATTTGTTCACACATTCACTGAGGCATTGATAAGGCAGGCTGCAGGCAGCCCTGCTTTGGTAAAGGCTCTCTTCCAGATGAGGAGAGGGAGAGCCCATTGCAGGTTGGCACAAAGTCAGGAGGAACACAGGCCTGAACAGCAAGATTCAGCAAGGCCTCTGTAAGGTCTAGACGTTGGTGAACATGGACCACCACAACAGCGAGCATTGCCCTGACCATGGCTGTATCAAGGCAGTGTTCTTAACTAGAGATCAATGAACGGCAGTTCTGGAGATGCCTTCATATGTACCAGAATGTGGTTGCTCACATCTTTCAGCTTCTCCAGTTGGAGCTGCAGCCACAAGATCTCTGTAGAAGGAGTGTGGAGCTCCCGGATTGCAATAAGTGAATGTGTGTCCAACTGTCCTTTAAATATGGTGCCCGGACCACTGGCCCCATACATGTCAGGTGTCTTCCTGCGCATGACACCATGAGATTTGCCAAGCTCTTCACAGATGCATAATAATGAGCCGTAAAGCAGAAGGTCATGCATGTTCACCCACCCTGTCACCCAGCAGGAATCACACTGACTCTCCCGCCCACCATTGTACTCAGTCTACAAAATGGAAACTTCCATCCAGTATACTAGGTTAGGTTAGTGTTTTGAAATATGATGATGCATCTTAATATTTGCCGTTGGTTATCATAATACAGAACAAAGTCTCCCTTCTGTGAATGAATTAGCTTCAGAAAATACGGTTAAACTGAGCCAAGTTATGCAGTAGGGATTGGTAAGAGTCTGTCTGCCACTGAGGAAGAGACCACAAAGTGGTCTTTGAGTAAGGAGGAGCAAATGATAAAATTAGACAACACAAGGCCAAAGGCAAGATAAAGAACAATGTACAGATCACATTTTATAGGACCGTACCAATGCTTTATGCACAGTTAGAAGCGATAAGTAAAGAACTCAATAGATTAAAAAGACAGAGGCAATTAGGAAGGTGAACAGCAGTGAATGGGCTGCACCCATTGTCGTGGTTCAAAGAATAGACCGGTCTATTTGGATTTGTGGAGGTTATAAGCAAGCAGCAAATAAAGCGATTAAAAATTATCTTTACTCAGTAAAGTTGTTTTTTAATTCAGACAATAGGAAGATGTTCATTAATATAGATTTGTCAAATCCGTATTTGCAATTTGAATTAACTAACAAGAACAAGAAACAGCTTACCATTCATACACACAAAGGTTTGTACCAGGAAGAAAGGTTACCATTGGGGTGTCCACTGCTCCTGCAGTGTTCTAGAACATTATGGATCAGGTACTAAGTGGGAAAGGAGTGTGACACTTCTTAAATGACATTCTAATTAGCTATAAGACAGTGGAAGAGCACAATGTAAGGTTGAATGAAGTCCGAGATAGACTTCAAAAATATGACCTTAAAACTAAAAAGCACAAATGTTTCTTCATGGTGTCAAGTGTAACAACATACATGAGTCACCAGATTGATGTTGAAGGTATCCACCCAACACAGGAGACAATGGAGGGGGTTTTGAAAGCAAAGAGACCAGAGAACAAATAAGAACTTTGAACATTCATAGGGATTACTGTGTATTATTCTAAGTTCATGCCCAATTTAGTTAATACATTAATTCCACTGTTCAACTGCTCATAAGGATGGAATAGATTGGGAATGGTCTGTGGAGACATAAAGTATTTGAAGTGAAGGAAATACTTAGGAGTCTGGGAAGAGTGTCCTCGCTGTGAGAGTCACAGTGAAGCACTCTGGGGAAAATGTCCTCTTGGTCAGAGTCACAGTGAAGCAGTCTGGGAAAAATCTCCTCTTGGTCAAGTCACAGTGCAGCAGTCTAGGAAAAATGTCCTCTTGGTCAAGTCACAGTGAAGCAGTCTGGGAAGAGTGTCCTCACTGTCAGAGTCACAGTCCTGCCATGGCTTCCTTCTGACCTGGTTCACCCATTGATCCTGGGCCTCCAGTGTCTGTTATTCCGGCAGCGGTCATCACATTACTGGCCTTTGATTAATTGGCATCTCCCAGTAGGTGGGATTTCTGCCCTCAATGTTCTTGATCCCAATGAAGGCGCACCAATGGCCATCTAAGTGTCTGAGAGACACTTAATACTGGCGGGCCTTCCCCAAGGAGACTCTTGGGTCTCTTGCCAGTTCTGCAGCCTGCAGTCAAGGCCTCCAGCACCCCCTGAAAGTCAAAGTTCAGGGTTAACACAGTCAGAGATTTTGAGAGGGCAGAGTGAAGCTAATGAAAAGGGAAGAAGACACCCAGACAGAAAAAGAAAGAAACCAGATTGTTTAAATGAGATTATTTAGGAAGGAAAAAGGAGGAAGTTGTTCTTTACATTACTGCTTGTCAAATGATGAATTTGACCTGTGTACATTATACATTACATTATTTGCCTATGTATTTTTTATGCAGTCTGTATAAGATTCATCATAGAGCCAAATGCCTAAATGTTGTCCCATTTTGAATTTGTGCAGCAGTTTTATTCACATGTTTGTCGTCACACAAACCATTTGTAATGTCAAATAGCCCCACCTATTAGTTATTCTATCAGTTGCCTGATGGATCAGCCATTGTGAGAGAGGAAGACAAACAAAAGGCTGAAGGACATGCTTTGCCTTTAGAAGTCTGGCACAAATCTCATGTAGTAAATTCATAAAATGCGATCCGTAGATTGTCTAGTTACAAACTGCCCTTAACAACTTCCCTGTTTTCATGGATTTTCAGATCCATAGCACCTCACCAGCTGAAAAAAGGTTTTATATCAAGCTGCATCCTAAATCAAAGTTGGAGGAGAATCCTCAGATTCTGTAGGAGATTACAGGACCGATTTAGCGATGACAAAATTGGAACTTGGGATGACAAGCTTTGTGATCTTAATCAAGTGGGGAAGGGAACTATCCTTAACAGATTGAATGAGATCAGCTCAATATAATAATTTGAATGTCTGCTCTACGTCAGCACAAAGCTTGCAAAAAAAAGTGGAACAGGGAATCAGCAATAAATGCTTTCCGTTTTGACATTGTTGCATTGAAGAGAAGGTTACCAAGGCTAAAATGACAGAACAGTGGTCTTGGTTGCTTTGCCTTCAGCAATCTCCTCTGCATCTTAATACACAGCAAAAATGACAGAAGCTGGTGCATTTGATCTGGTCTCTACAAGTTGAGGAAGGAGATCAAGAAGAAATTCCCATACAGGAATAAGATTGTGAAGTTAAAGCTGTCACAGTTTCACCTCAAAGTCTATGCCCATATTTAACATGCCAAAAGCACTACGTTCCAAACATGAACAACATCAGCAAAGGAGCATGACAACCTTTGCACTTGGATGTCCATGAACCATAATACTTCAATTTAAGCCTTGTGGTGGACATTTAAAAATGCTTTTAATGTCACTCCACACAGCTGTGTGTGATGCCGTTAAGTCAAAATAGAGTCTGTAGTTACTTGCATGTTGTTTAATCATCCATTTGTTCAAAACAGGGTGTAGGTTGGCCCACCAGGGTGACAGCCTAAGTTATTTCCAAATGCTGGTATTTTCTGTTTTTACAGGAGAAGGTTGTATAAAAGCACGCAGGGGCAGAACAGGCTGGCAGTGTTCCTGTGATTTGGATCACAGAGAGCATAATGCAGGCTAAAACTGAAGTTTCTTCTTCAACTCTTTTTTTAACTCGTTTTCAAATGCACTCACTGACATACAAACACACTGGCCTATCGATAGCTTGTCACTCAATTGCTTTTGGCACATTGTACTAACCCACTTTGTGCTGATTATGTTCTTTTCTCAATTCTGAAGATTATGCGCCTGCCACTACAGAGGAGCAGAAAACTGAGCCACCTCATGAACTCTACCAGCCCAGCTACATCCTGCTCAAGGGAATCAAATAGAGTCAAGACAACCTGATGAAATATACAGCACAAGTGAGGAAGAGAAAATGGGGGTAACTACAGCAGACATTGTCACATAACAGTCAAATAGGCCTGAATTTTATGTTCCCTTTCCCGCCCCCCCAGGCCTCTCCTCCAGCATCCCAATCCCCCACTGTTCACCCCCACAATGCCCCCGAGGCTCCCTTGCCCTCCCGACCCTGAGCCCCCAAAGTCCTGGTACTTAGGCTGCAGGGACTACATGCAGTCCCAGTCCTGTCTAATGCAGCTTCTGATGCAGCAGGAACTAGAGAACTGCCAGCCAATCAGATTGGCCCGAAGTACTCTGTGGTAGCGTGGCCCCTTTAAGGGGACATTCCCTGAGGGCCACCTGATAAGGCTGAACCCTATGGAATGTCGAGGCGGGAAGCTGAGCCAATCATGTGCATGGGTGCGTATCCTGGGTCAGCGAGGATCCTCAGTTGAAGCCAGGGAGGAGTGCTGTACAGTCACATAGTTTATTGTGTCTGACTCTCTTATTGTAAATACTTATTAAGACAATAACGCCTTTGTTACTTTGAGCCACATCGAGTCACCCTTGATTTATTACACTCTCTAAGGCGGGCTTCTTCCCGAGTGAAGGACCAAAGTCCAGCCTGCGGACATTTAACGCTCATTAGAGTGTGAAATAGCTGTGGGACAGAAAGTGTCGATAGAGATTTGTTCCCTGTCAACTCTTTGGATGGTGGGATGGGAAACCCGGCCATCCTAAATGTCCTGATCCTAATATGAAAGTGTAATGTATTTAATGAGGTAGTAGAATTCAACATTTTGATTTGATTTATTATTGTCACATGTATTGGGATACCGTGAAAAGTATTGTTTCTTGCACACTGTATAGACAAAGCATACTGTTCATAGAGTACATAGGGGAGAAGGAAAGGAGAGGGTGCAGAATATAGTGTTACAGTCATAGCTAGGGTGTAGAGAAAGATCAACTTAATACAAGGTAGGTCATTCAAAAGTCTGATGGCAGCAGGGAAGAAGCTGTTCTTGAGTTGGTTGTTCCTTCTCCTGCTCTAGTCCCCATATTCATCTTTTCTTTTGTTAAAAAGAGAATGAAACTGAGGAATATTGCCTGGACTCTACACTTAACAGTGGAGGGATGCCATTCATTATTCATCACGCTTACAGCTGGCCAAAGGTTTTTGGGGGATTTGGAGCAGCTATTTCCTGTACTAAGAGATTATTTCCAGCATGGCGACTTCTACTGGGGACCAGTGATGTGAGGGAGCAGGGCAAGTGTAGCTCTTCAACCAGTCAAATTGAAGAATCATCACTGAAGAACACAGAGTCTAAACCTAGAAATATAAATTAAAATTATAACTGTGTTATCATCAAACTGATAAATAGTCTAATTCATAATTCATGATTTAGACTTTCCGTGTAGAAAAAGTAAAACAAACAGAAGGGAACAAAGATGAGTTTAATATGGAGATAAAAAGGCAGAGAAAAATAATTATTTTAAAAATATCTCCAACAGTAGTTGAAATCTGATGGAATGTGACTCCTCATTTGTAAAATTACATTTTCAGTGCCAGAGTGATTATTTGGTGGTAATTATCACACTGTTAAAAATTCACTTACACCTGAGTGCGCCAGTCCTGACCTTACTAAGCATGTTTAATGGGTAGCAGTGGGTAAGTGTAGCAACCTCACACCCTGGCAGGAATTTCATAATGTGGAGATGCTGGCGTTGGACTGGGGTAAACACAGTAAGAAGTTTAACAACACCAGGTTAAAGTCCAACAGGTTTATTTGGTAGCAAAAGCCACACAAGCTTTCGAAGCTCTAAGCCCCTTCTTCAGGTGAGTGGGAATTCTGTTCACAAACAGCTTATAAAGACACAGACTCAATTTACATGAATAATGGTTGGAATGCGAATACTTACAACTAATCAAGTCTTTAAGAAACAAAACAATGGGAGTGGAGAGAGCATCAAGACAGGCTAAAAAGATGTGTATTGTCTCCAGACAAGACAGCCAGTGAAACTCTGCAGGTCCACGCAACTGTGGGAGTTACAAATAGTGTGCCATGAACCCAATATCCCGGTTGAGGCCGTCCTCGTGTGTGTGGAACTTGGCTATCAGTTTCTGCTCAGCGACTCTGCGCTGTCGTGTGTCGCGAAGGCCGCCTTGGAGAACGCCTACCCGAATATCAGAGGCCGAATGCCCGTGACCACTGAAGTGCTCCCCAACAGGAAGAGAACAGTCTTGCCTGGTGATTGTCGAGCGGTGTTCATTCATCCGTTGTCACAGCGTCTGCATAGTTTCCCCAATGTACCATGCCTCGGGACATCCTTTCTTGCAGCGTATCAGGTAGACAACGTTGGCCGAGTTGCAAGAGTATGTACCGTGTACCTGGTGGATGGTGTTCTCACGTGAGATGATGGCATCTGTGTCGATGATCTGGCACGTCTTGCAGAGGTTGCTGTGGCAGGGTTGTGTGGTGTCTTGGTCACTGTTCTCCTGAAGGCTGGGTAGTTTGCTGCGGACAATGGTCTGTTTGAGGTTGTGCGGTTGTTTGAAGGCAAGAAGTGGGGGTGTGGGGATGGCCTTGGCGAGATGTTCGTCTTCATCAATGACATGTTGAAGGCTCCGGAGAAGATGCCGTAGCTTCTCCGCTCCGGGGAAGTACTGGACAACGAAGGGTACTCTGTCCACTGTGTCCCGTGTTTGTCTTCTGAGGAGGTCGGTGCGGTTTTTCGCTGTGGTGCGTTGGAACTGTTGATCAATGAGTCTAGCGCCATATCCTGTTCTTATGAGGGCATCTTTCAGCGTCTGGAGGTGTCTGTTGCGATCCTCCTCATCCGAGCAGATCCTGTGTATACGGAGGGCTTGTCCGTAGGGGATGGCTTCTTTAACGTGTTTAGGGTGGAAGCTGGAGAAGTGGAGCATCGTGAGGTTATCCGTGGGCTTGCGGTACAGTGAGGTGCTGAGGTGACCGTCCTTAATGGAGATGCGTGTGTCCAAGAATGCAACCGATTCCGGAGAGTAGTCTATGGTGAGCCTGATGGTGGGATGGAACTTGTTGATGTCATCATAGAGTTGTTTCAGTGATTGTTCACCATGAGTCCAAAGGAAGAAAATGTCATCGATGTATCTAGTGTATAGCATCGGTTGAAGGTCCCGTGCGGTGAAGAAGTCTTGTTCGAACCTGTGCATGAAGATGTTGGCATATTGAGGTGCAAATTTGGTCCCCATGGCTGTTCCGTGTGTCTGGATGAAGAACTGGTTGTTGAAGGTGAAGATATTGTGGTCCAGGATGAAGCGGATGAGATGTAAAATTGCATCTGGAAACTGGCAGTTGTTGGCGCTGAGCACTGAGGCCGTTGCAGCAATGCCATCGTCATGGGGGATGCTGGTGTAGAGTGCCGAGACATCCATTGTGACGAGGAGCGCTCCTGGTTCAACTGCTCCATGTGTGCCGAGTTTCTGTAGGAAGTCCATCGTGTCGCGACAAAAGCTGGGGGTTCTTTGTACAATGGGTTTCAGGATGCCCTCGACATAGCCGGAGAGGTTCTCGCACAGGGTCCCATTGCCCGATACGATGGGACGGCCGGGTGTGTTTGCCTTGTGTATCTTCGGGAGGCAGTAGAGATCTCCAACGCGGGGAGTACGTGGGATGAGAGCACGGAGGGTGTTCTGAAGGTCCGGATCAAAGGTCTTGATCAGAGTGTTGAGTTGACGGGTGTGTTCTTTGGTCGGATCTGCAGGTAACTGTCTGTAGTGTTCCTCGTTGTTGAGTTGTCGGTACACTTCTTTGCAGTAATCCGTTCTGTTCAGTATGACGATGGCCCCTCCTTTGTCTGCTGGTTTGATGACAATGTTGCGGTTGGTCTTGAGAGCGTGGATGGCGTTACGTTGTGCTTGGGTGATGTTCGGGGCTGTCTTGTGAGTGCGGCTGATGAATTTGGTGTTGACGCACCTCCTGACGGCTTGGGCATACATGTCAAGTCGAGGGCAGCGGCCTTCCGGAGGAGTCCAATTCGACTCTTTCCTCTTCGGATGCACTGCGGATCTCTCTGTCGGCTGTTCCGGTTCATTGGCTGTCTCATTGTGTTCGTTGTTGGCCTCTTGGGGTTTGTGGAAGAACTCCCTCAGCCTCATTCGCCTGATGAATTCCTGTGTGTCTGCTGCGAGACTGATGGGGTCTATTTTGGTGGTGGGGCAAAAATTAAGCCCTCGGCTGAGAACTTCGATTTCATCTGGTTGAAGTGTGTAGTCGGACAAGTTGACAATGGACTTCCCTGCAGTGGTACTGTTTTCTACTGTGGTACCGGGGGAGGCTTGGTTGCTGCTGGTGGTGATGCCGAGTTTCTCAAGTTTCCTGTTCTTGGTGTGCATGTAGATGGTGTAGTTCCTTTGTCTCGTCTGCTTGGCAGAGTTTCGCAGCTGGTCTGCGTCCTGAGCGCAAGTTGAGAATATGGATTCGATCTTGGTTTCCAGGCTGCGGCGTTTGCTGTAGAGTTGGTGTATGAGGTGGTTGAGGAGGGTGAGAGAGGTGCGACGGCAAAGTCTCTCAGCGTAGTCTGTGTTATAGGTTGACCTGAGTGGGTTCGTGATCTGTAGTCCTTTCGGTATCTTGTCTACTTTCTTGCATCTTTGTAGAAACTTGATGTCTGTGTCGATATGCGCGATCTTCTTGGCGATCCTCTCCACTTGGAGTCCAACGCCGGCATCTCCACATCCGCCAAGAAGATCGCGCATATCGACACAGACATCAAGTTTCTACAAAGATGCAAGAAAGCAGACAAGATACCGAAAGGACTACAGATCACGAACCCACTCAGGTCAACCTATAACACAGACTACGCTGAGAGACTTTGCCGTCGCACCTCTCTCACCCTCCTCAACCACCTCATACACCAACTCTACAGCAAACGCCGCAGCCTGGAAACCAAGATCGAATCCATATTCTCAACTTGCGCTCAGGACGCAGACCAGCTGCGAAACTCTGCCAAGCAGACGAGACAAAGGAACTACACCATCTACATGCACACCAAGAACAAGAAACTTGAGAAACTCGGCATCACCACCAGCAGCAACCAAGCCTCCCCCGGTACCACAGTAGAAAACAGTACCACTGCAGGGAAGTCCATTGTCAACTTGTCCGACTACACACTTCAACCAGATGAAATCGAAGTTCTCAGCCGAGGGCTTAATTTTTGCCCCACCACCAAAATAGACCCCATCAGTCTCGCAGCAGACACACAGGAATTCATCAGGCGAATGAGGCTGAGGGAGTTCTTCCACAAACCCCAAGAGGCCAACAACGAACACAATGAGACAGCCAATGAACCGGAACAGCCGACAGAGAGATCCGCAGTGCATCCGAAGAGGAAAGAGTCGAATTGGACTCCTCCGGAAGGCCGCTGCCCTCGACTTGACATGTATGCCCAAGCCGTCAGGAGGTGCGTCAACACCAAATTCATCAGCCGCACTCACAAGACAGCCCCGAACATCACCCAAGCACAACGTAACGCCATCCACGCTCTCAAGACCAACCGCAACATTGTCATCAAACCAGCAGACAAAGGAGGGGCCATCGTCATACTGAACAGAACGGATTACTGCAAAGAAGTGTACCGACAACTCAACAACGAGGAACACTACAGACAGTTACCTGCAGATCCGACCAAAGAACACACCCGTCAACTCAACACTCTGATCAAGACCTTTGATCCGGACCTTCAGAGCACCCTCCGTGCTCTCATCCCACGTACTCCCCGCGTTGGAGATCTCTACTGCCTCCCGAAGATACACAAGGCAAACACACCCGGCCGTCCCATCGTATCGGGCAATGGGACCCTGTGCGAGAACCTCTCCGGCTATGTCGAGGGCATCCTGAAACCCATTGTACAAAGAACCCCCAGCTTTTGTCGCGACACGACGGACTTCCTACAGAAACTCGGCACACATGGAGCAGTTGAACCAGGAGCGCTCCTCGTCACAATGGATGTCTCGGCACTCTACACCAGCATCCCCCATGACGATGGCATTGCTGCAACGGCCTCAGTGCTCAGCGCCAACAACTGCCAGTTTCCAGATGCAATTTTACATCTCATCCGCTTCATCCTGGACCACAATATCTTCACCTTCAACAACCAGTTCTTCATCCAGACACACGGAACAGCCATGGGGACCAAATTTGCACCTCAATATGCCAACATCTTCATGCACAGGTTCGAACAAGACTTCTTCACCGCACGGGACCTTCAACCGATGCTATACACTAGATACATCGATGACATTTTCTTCCTTTGGACTCATGGTGAACAATCACTGAAACAACTCTATGATGTCATCAACAAGTTCCATCCCACCATCAGGCTCACCATAGACTACTCTCCGGAATCGGTTGCATTCTTGGACACGCGCATCTCCATTAAGGACGGTCACCTCAGCACCTCACTGTACCGCAAGCCCACGGATAACCTCACGATGCTCCACTTCTCCAGCTTCCACCCTAAACACGTTAAAGAAGCCATCCCCTACGGACAAGCCCTCCGTATACACAGGATCTGCTCGGATGAGGAGGATCGCAACAGACACCTCCAGACGCTGAAAGATGCCCTCATAAGAACAGGATATGGCGCTAGACTCATTGATCAACAGTTCCAACGCGCCACAGCGAAAAACCGCACCGACCTCCTCAGAAGACAAACACGGGACACAGTGGACAGAGTACCCTTCGTTGTCCAGTACTTCCCCGGAGCGGAGAAGCTACGGCATCTTCTCCGGAGCCTTCAACATGTCATTGATGAAGACGAACATTTCGCCAAGGCCATCCCCACACCCCCACTTCTTGCCTTCAAACAACCGCACAACCTCAAACAGACCACTGTCCGCAGCAAACTACCCAGCCTTCAGGAGAACAGTGACCAAGACACCACACAACCCTGCCACAGCAACCTCTGCAAGACGTGCCAGATCATCGACACAGATGCCATCATCTCACGTGAGAACACCATCCACCAGGTACACGGTACATACTCTTGCAACTCGGCCAACGTTGTCTACCTGATACGCTGCAAGAAAGGATGTCCCGAGGCATGGTACATTGGGGAAACTATGCAGACGCTACGACAACGGATGAATGAACACCGCTCGTCAATCACCAGGCAAGACTGTTCTCTTCCTGTTGGGGAGCACTTCAGCGGTCACGGGCATTCGGCCTCTGATATTCGGGTAAGCGTTCTCCAAGGCGGCCTTCGTGACACACGACAGCGCAGAGTCGCTGAGCAGAAACTGATAGCCAAGTTCCGCACACACGAGGACGGCCTCAACCGGGATATTGGGTTCATGGCACACTATTTGTAACTCCCACAGTTGCGTGGACCTGCAGAGTTTCACTGGCTGTCTTGTCTGGAGATAATACACATCTTTTTAGCCTGTCTTGATGCTCTCTCCACTCCCATTGTTTTGTTTCTTAAAGACTTGATTAGTTGTAAGTATTCGCATTCCAACCATTATTCATGTAAATTGAGTCTGTGTCTTTATAAGCTGTTTGTGAACAGAATTCCCACTCACCTGAAGAAGGGGCTTAGAGCTTCGAAAGCTTGTGTGGCTTTTGCTACCAAATAAACCTGTTGGACTTTAACCTGGTGTTGTTAAACTTCTTACTAAGGAATTTCATTGCCAAGTCTATCAATGAAATACCAATAGAGCACATCTGGAGGAGGAGCAGGATAAATTGGACAGTAACCTCTGGATTGCGGGAATAAGTTACAGAGTTGGAGGATCAATCATGATCATCATGAATGGCGGAGCAGGCTCTAAGGGCTGAAAGGCCTGTTCCCTATGTTCCTATTTCCATGTTTAACTGCGCATGTGTAGAAGTTGCTGTCAGATTTATTCCATAATAATGGTAAATGCTGATAATCCCGTGGTAACCTGGGACCACCATAAAGGTGATTGAATGAGTTGTATAAAAGAAGGGTCTTCTTTATATATTAAAATAACAAAGTTTAACCAGAACAGTAACTCAGCAGAACAATAATAACAGTAATAACTATGAAAGCAGGAGCATGGGAAACCGGGTCTTCTTTGTAGAACACTTTCTTTCAGACTGAAACGTCCCCCAAACCCTGACATGCTCAGAACCCTCAACCAATTCCTGTAAAACCATTACATAGGAGAAAGGCTTTGAGAACATTTTGTACTCAAAATGACACTCTGTAACAAGCCTCATCATTATTCTTCAAATCCTGGCCACAACTTTCTGCCTGCATGAGAATGGTTTAACACTTACTTTGTCCAGAAGGGAAATTTTCAGTGTAAAGATAAAATTCTGACCTACTACAGGTGCCAAGGATATAAAGGTATCATATACGTCCATATTTTAACCCAGGTGGGAATTGGGTATTCAGTCTGTAGGGCAGCAAGCAATGCCCCTATGATATTTTCAATATTGAGGCCCAGGAATTCAGTACTTAAGTTGGTGTTTAAGACTGAAATGCTCAACTCATTTAAAAGATACCTGGAAGTGCATCTAAAGTGCTGCACCTGCAAGGCTATTGACCTGCTGTTGGAAACTTGGATTAAAATGAGTGGCTAGTTTCTTTCTTCTCTTTTATGGCTGGCACAGAGATAATGGACTGAATGGCCTCTTTCTGCACCATAATATTTCAATGGTTCTATCATAAAGTCACGCTGCCACACTTTTCAGTCTCATTCCAAGCCAATTCATATCTTCCTTTTCACACCACACTCTAACACTATTCTCTTTTCACATTCTATCACTTTCATAACCACCAGCATTTCCTCAACAATTCCCTTTACATCCATCACTTCTCTAACCTCATTGCTTTTTCTCCATTTCTTGGCATATCCGCTATATGCACAAGCCCCACACTTCTCCAATGATTTAATTGCACACTCACTCACTGCTGCCCTTCTTCTGCTGATACACATAATCCAAAGGAAATAGTTGGATTGATAGGACTTCCTCGTCCGACTAGAGCAGGAAGCCCTATCAGACACTGGATCAGGCAGAGTCATGAAGATTGAGGAAGGAGAGACCGGCACCCAAGCAGACTCTCTGAATTGTACTTAGAAATCATAGAAACCCTACAGTGCAGAAGGAGGCCATTCGGCCCATCGAGTCTGCACCGACCACAATCCCACCCAGGCCCTACCCCCATATCCCTACATATTTACCCTCTAACCAATGCATCTCAGGACTCTAAGGGGCAACTTATAGCCTGGCCAATCAACCTAACGCGCACATCTTTGGACTGTGGGAGGAAACCAGAGCACCTGGAGGAAACCCACGCAGACACAAGGAGAATGTGCAAACTCCACGCAGACAGTGACCCAAGCCGGGAATCGAACCCAGGTCCTTGGAGCTGTGAAGCAGCCGTGCTAACCACTGTGCTACTGTGCCTCTTCATCTTGTATCTTGTATCTCTTGTATCTCTTCATTTAATGTGCAAATGTGCAGCTTGCTTAAAGCTGCATTCTCAAGCCAGAAATGTCCATCTTCTATCTGCTGTCATAACTCTTGGCTCTTTTCTCATAAGACAATTGACCCAGGATAGCAAGGGTGGAATCAAAGTCAAGCTAAGATATATGTACAAACATAACTCCTTTCTTGTTTTCTGCATTCTGTTGTGGGTCTCGCATCAGATTGTTCTGGTTTGAACACACATGACTGGCAATACCACATGGTTTCCAAGGGCCAATTGTTTTTCATAAAAACATGACTTGTGTACAGTTTGATTGAATTGAAATTGTTTTGGGTAATAAACCTTACGTTGTTCCCGGGAACTTGAGTGTAGCTGGGATTAGACACGACAAAGATCCTGCTCAACAGTAAGGCATCATTTGGATTTGAGGACAGGTTGCAGTAGTAGGGGGATTGAAAATGCCCCAGTTGGGATAATTTACAAATAGAATTAGAATTCTATTTGCTAATACATGTGGAAGCATTGGCGTCTTTGGGCTGGAGTTAACGCTGTTTGTTGAGCCTCCCGGATGCTTGTAACAGACACTTTGGAACTTTTGCAGAAGAGCAAGAAAGTCCACGTGCGTCCTGGCCAACAATTTATCCCACAACTAACATTACTAAAATCGTTAATCTAGTCATTTATCTCATTACTGTTAATGAGAACTTGATGTGCGCATATTGCCTACTGTGTTTCCTACTGTTATAATAGTGATTACACTAAAATCATACTTCATGAAACATACTTTATAATTGTAAATTCTTTCTATATTTCAAGTATACTTGTCGCCAGGGGACTGGCCTGTGAACTTGTCTGAGGAACAACAAGAAAAGGGTATAAATTATTGAGGCAAATTCATATTCGTAACTCCTATTTTTATAATAAGAACCTTTAAATTTAACGGGTGGGGAATATTGGATGGGATTTTACGGTCTCGCTCAACCCGAGACTGGAAAATCCCACCTGAGGTCAATGGACCTTCCCATTGTCCGTCCCTCACCCACTCCGATTCCTGTGAAAGGTGGAGCGGTAGAATTCCGGTGATTGTCTCTAAAGCCATGGAAATATCAATAACCCTCTCTGCAAAATCTAAGAATAACAGGACAATTCTCAAATCCTTGACACATACTTATATTTTATCATAAGGTTTTAACTGATAATGTGGGAAGTTTCTAACAAATCAACAAGGTTTTTAGACAGTAGACATTAAGGCACTGACAGAATTACTAGCAAAGAGTTAAATGATTCTTAAAACAAGATTATAAGCTAACAAGAGAATAGGTTACACACATGTGAATGCAGCAAGAGAATTAAACAAGTACTTATGATTTAAAACATATATGCTGATATTTTAAATGTATTTTAAGTATTGTATGAATTATTGTTCACTTTAACCAAAGGCAAGTTACCGCAAGGTGTGGTGGTAAAGACAAATAGTTCAGAACCAAAACCCTGGCAACCCTATAGTTAGCAAAATTCATATCAGAAAGTTTCTTATGCAGAACACATATTGCAACTTTATGAATAGGTGTATTCATTGTTCAGACTCAGGATGGAAACGTGCCCGGACACGGGATCACATGTCTATCCAGTTTGGCAATGATCTGGTGGGAACATTAACTTTGACCCCTATGGTGAGCGTCTAGGGTAACCTGGCAATGGGTAAGTGACTTTTAGCCAAGATGGGAGTTAGCGTCCGGATCTAATAGACGAATGAGGTATCATTATGCTGGATGGTAAAATGCAATTGGCTGAGGTGCGTGACAGGGATTATTATTGATATGTGTAGACTAAAGGTGATTGATTTTAAGCTAATGTAACGCAGGAATGATTGATAAGAAAACCTATAATTTATATGTTTTGGATTGTAAACACCAGTTCTATTCGGAGTGTTCCAGCTGCTCCACCTGAGAGCTGACTCCATCCTCTGGTGATCTCCTAGTAGCTGCTGGTTAAATAAAGTTACATCATTGATTCAAAAACACTGGCTTTGTGAGTCTTGTACTGTCTGAGTTTTCCTGACAGTACTAGTCACCTCGGGTATCCTACTAACAGTGGGAAAAGGAAGTTCATTAATGAATCAGTTCATATTTAGACAGTTAAGAGTGAGTCATGCAAAACTACTTAAACCTGTTTGACAGAAGTAAGCTCCACTGAGGATTTACCAGTCGAGTCAGGGACTGAATTTCCATCAGACTGTCTTGTGCTCCTTAATCATTCGCTACTTTAAGAATGGTGAATTAAATGCTCTCTCTCTCTCTCCCTGAAGCTGTCCTTGGGAAATGAACAGAAGACATATTTAAAAAGATGGAGCTGTTGCATGATTTTTCTTTTTGTTGGTTGAAGTGCAGGAAGAACAGAGACAGTAAGAAAACACAATGATAGAGGGTGCAAAATTGGGCCTAGTGTCCATTTTCCAGGCGCAAAACAGAGACAAAACTGTCTAGTTTGATGATGTTCTGTTCTGCATCCCCGAAGACGCCTGAAAGACATCCAATGACATTTTCAGTCAAAAAATATTCAGGTATCCCGAGCAGCCACCTAAATCTGGCATTCGAACTCTTTCAATGATTGTTGAAGAAACACTCCTGGAAATTCTCCTGTGCTCAGGTTTTGCCCTCGCAGGTGCTCCTAATCCAAACTGGATCTGACCAGCAGTCCTTAAAGGGATTTCATATGGATGCAAGAGGATTCGATGTTGTAGGTTACTGTCTCTTTAGTTCGCCCAGTTCTGTCCTCCTTCCCCATTCCAGGCCCTACCTGAAAACCCAATGCCTACAAGGCAGCCAGACGAAATTGATGCTGATGCAACTTCACAAGCAACCCATGGAGCCCTCACAGATGGGAGCTCACAGATAATATTAAAATGAGACTTGGGGTGCAAAATGGGGTGTGCTTCCAGCCTAATTTGGGTGTAATCTCATGGCTGAAAAAGTATTAACTCCGATTTCTCCCCTAGAGGGAATGAACAATATCACTTCTGGCAGAGAGAGAAGAAAAAGAGTAAGAACCCAATGACTGTGGTGATTAGTGGAGCCATACAGATCCAGGTTTGATCTTGATCTGTGCTGATTTAGCTGATCTCAGCTGGAATGTTAGTGATGACTGGTTGGAGTGGGGATCCTCTGTCAGTAACCGTGCTGGTGGGTGGTCTACAACCTTGGGACTGACCTGCTTCTTTCTTCTCTCAGCCGTCAGAGCTGCTGGGGCCTGCTCTGCCTTGACAATTTTATCTAGATTTTCCACTGCTCCTCACCCTTAAGCTATTCACACGTTTTCAGGCCAGAATTTCCCGAACGTTCACACCAGCGGGATTTTCTCATCCTGCTGTCGTGAAAGGAGATTTGGCTTGTTACCAAAATCTCCGCCTTCGCTGCAGTGGGAGCGTGGTGTAAGCGAGCGGTAAGATTGCGCCCTCTACTTCTCATCAATGCCTTTAATTTCTCTTTAATATTGTTTGTTAATGTTGCTGCAGCCAATTAATTATCTCCTGTTTTCCAATTTTCCACTTGACACATAGGCCCGATTTTACCATCAAGCTGCACCCGTTTTTGGGTGCGAAAAACTGGTAAAATCGGGCGTGAGGTGAGTACTGCGATCCGCACCCGCCTCCGCGCCGGTTCCCCCTTTAACAAGGCCCGAAAATGGACGTGATCGGGACCGCGCCCAAAACGGGTGCGACGGCCATTTGAATGCATCTAAATTGAATTAATGGGCTGCACGCCCAACTCCACTGGCACTTCCCCCTTTACCACCACGTCCGCAAATCCCGAAACAGCACGAAACAGACATGCTCCATAAAAGTCTGATTCGGGCGCTCCATCAGTGAGAGTTAGTGAGGAGTAAGTGTACAGCATCTGACGGCTCTCTGCTACTCACGAATGTCCTTTTGTTGCAACCATTTTCTTTCTCAGGTCGGTGGTGGCTCTGCGAGTGTTTGCGGGGGTGGGGGCTGTTGCTCTGCAGGGTCTCCGATGTCCGACTTGCAGCACGGACCCGGGTCTCAGCACTGAGCTCGGGTCTTGCGGTGCTGCTGGGTCCTAGTGCACTCAGTTCACTTCCAGCTGAAGGATGTGCACAAAACCCTTGTAAATTGCACTGCTGCAGCCTCTGAACTTTTCAAGGAGCTGTGATTGTAGGGAGCATGTGGCTGGAGGAATTGCAGGGGGGCTATGATTGTGGGGAGCATGTGGCTGGGGAATTGGGGGGCTCTGATTGTGGGGAGTATCTGGCTGGGGGAATTGAGGGGGTTGTGATTGTGGGGAGCATGTGGCTGAAGGAATGGGGAGGCTGTGACTGGGGAGCATGAGGCTGGGAGAATTGGGGAACTGTGATTGTGGGAAGCATGTGACTGGGGGAATTGGGGGGGCTGTGATTGTGGGGAACATGTGGCTGGGGGAATTGGGGGGCTGTGATTGTGGGGAGTATGTGGCTGGGGGAATTGGGGGGGCTGTGATTGTGGGGAGCGTGTGGCTGGGGGAATTGGGGGGGCTGTGATTGTGGGGAGCATGTGGCTGGGGGAATTGGGGGGCTGTGATTGTGGGGAGCATGTGGCTGGGGGAATTGGGGGGATGTGATTGTGGGGATCATGTGGCTGGGGGAATTGGGGGGCTGTGATTGTGGGGAGCATGTGGCTGGGGGAATTGGGGGGCTGTGATTGTGGGGAGCATGTGGCTGGGGGAATTGGGGGGATATGGACAGTGATTGTTGACCCACTCTCGGCGGCTGTCAAATTGACGGCCGCTCTGAACTTTTATGTGACTGGCTTCTTAGCGGAGATGTATGTGGGATATCCCAATCAGCTGTGCACACCTGTGTCAAGCAGGTCACAGAAGCCCTGTATGCCCGGGCTGGGCAGTACATCAAATTTAACCTGGGCCAAGCCCAGCAGGAAGCCCGGGTTGCAGGGTTCACAGCCATTGTGGAGACGCCTAACGTACAGGGGGCCATCGACTGCACACACATCGCCCTCAAGGCCCCCCTGCAGAATCCACGGACATTCATCAACAGAAAGGGGTTCCACTCCCTGAATATTCAGCTAGTGTGCGACCATAACATGAACATCATGCATGTCTGCGCCAGATATCCAGGGAATGTGCACGATAGCTTCATTGTCAGGAGCTCGGACATCCCGGGGGCATTTGAGGAGGAGCCCAGGCTGCGGGGGTGGCTCGTGGGTGATATGGGAAATTACTGTTAGTTCAAGAACCTCAGGAACATTCACACTTTTACCTGGGGTGATCCCCCAATTGAGGTGGTGAAACTTCCTCGTGTATTTCGCAGGTAAATCTTTTTCATTTAAGTAAACATTGATACGGCCGATGAAGCCTATGCAGAGGCCCTGTGTCTGAGGCGGAGACCCGCTATAATGAGGCCCATGTAGCCACTCGCGCGATAGTGGAGAGGTGCATTGGGCTCCTCAAAATACGATTCTGGTGTCTGGACTGATTGGCTGGGTCTCCTGCAAGTTCTCGAGCCTCTCAGCCATGGGCCGCAGAATCTCGAGAAGCCTGTTCGGTCCCTCAGCTGTGGCCTGTTGTGACTCAGCCGCGGCCCTCTGGGACTCTGCTGTGGCCTGCTGTGACTGGGCCATCGCTTGGAGCCTGCCACTCATGGTGAGGATACCCTGCCCCAGGCTTTCCACTGCAGACGCTACCCTTGCAGTGTTGGCCTGGGAACTATGCAAGACAGGCAATAGCTGGTCCGCCTGAAAGCTCTGGGACTCCTCCCAATAGCCTCACAGTCAGTCCAGTGTGGCTGTCAGCCCCTCCTGCATTCCCTGGCTCTGTTGCTGCATCTCCAGCAGCTGAGGGAGAAGTGATCTCAGAGGCCCAGCATGTAGCCTGGGGCCAGCTGAGTCCTCACCTCCGGCATGCCCCCGCATGCCAGAGGCCTCGAATGTTCCCTCCTCCACCCGATGTACATTATCAGATGTGTCGTGCCCACCAGAGAGTGACCCAGAAGCCTCACCACTAACTGGACCCACCGACGTGTCAGTATCTGGGATGGTGAGTTGTGAGGTGGCAGCTGATGCCAAAACAGTGCCACCTTCAGAGGTCCCTTCACCCGCATCCTCCGAGGACTCGTCCGAGCTGTCGGGACCAGGATGAGCGGGAGCTGCAGTAGGGGCCTGGAGTCCAGAAGGCCCCTGGGGTGTCCAGATGTGTCCCTGCAACACAGGACACAAGGTTAAGTGCGAGGGAGGGAGAGGAATCCAGGATGCCAAACACGGGATTCCCATTTCTCCATTGAACATAGAGCAAAGAACCAAAAAGATTACATCACAGGATCAGGCCCTTCAGCCCTCCAAGCCTGTAGCGACCAGGCTGCCCATCTGATTTGTAATCCCCTCCCCTTCCGTGGACCATATGCCTCTATTCCCATACCATACACATAGCTGTGAAGATACCCCTTAAAGATCACAATCGTATCTGCGTCCACAACCTCCCCCGGCAGCGAGTTCCAGGCACCCACTCCCCTCTCTGTGCAAATAAACATGCCTCGTACATCTTCTTTACACCTTGCCCCTTGCACCTGAAACTTGTGCCCCCGAGAGGTTGCCTCAAAGTGAGTGAAGGAATGGCAGGTGCTCACGTCTTGACGGCAACCTGACCACGCTGTCACTGACAGCCCGCATCTCCCCTTCTCTTGAGAGCTCCAGCGCCCACTCCTCAAAGTGGGTGCGGACCTGGAGGTCTTGCTCACCACCCCGTGTCTTCGCCCTCTCGTGGGTGTTATGGTCGGTCTTCTCCTGTGGAGACAGAAGGAGCCATGAAAGAAATGATGGCGTGACTCCTGCAGAGTATCAGGTGGTGGCCCTAAGAGGGCAAGCACAGTGGGCCTCTTGGGGGGATAGGAAGGAGCTGCTTGGGGGTCAGGAGCTGGAAACATGCAGGGTGCTGGGGATGGGAGGATCTGGGGGAGATTTGGGGGAAGATGCAAGATGGGGTTCAGCACTCACCCTTGCTGCATGGATGAGGTCATTGACTTTTTTCCGGCACTGCTTCCCGATTCGGGGGGCCAGTGCCCTGGCACTGACCGAGGCGACAACTGCCTCCCAGGCCACACTTCCATCAGCCCCCCTGGGTCTGCGTCCTCCTGGGGGGAAGAGGGTGTCCCACCTTGCCTCTGCTGCATCCAGCAGCCTCCCCAGGTCACCCTCAGAGAATCGGGGGGCTGGTCATGCGCACATTTTGTGCAGGAATTCCTTCCTGCCTGTCCATTCTTGTGTTTTTAATGGAGCTGCCCCTTGTTAGGGCAGATCAGCTGCAGGCAGTTTGGTAGAACATTCCGGCAAGTTCCATGCAGTTTGCTTGTTAGCATTGAGGGGAAGGCAAGTGAGCACTTGCAGGTGTGCTGATGGGAAGGGGTGGTGGGAGTGGGTGGATCAGTGCCTCAATGATTAGTGACAGGGGAGAGAGAGGGAGATGTCACATGGCCATTGGAGTTCAGAGGAGATGGGGGTCTTGTGTGGGAGGGTCCGAGGTGGAGGTGAGGGGGATCACCCTGCCTGATATCTGTAGGGTGGAGGAGGGAGGGCGGATCTCTCTGTCTGTGATCAGTGAGGGGGAAGGGGGGTCCGCTACCACTCTGCCTGAGATCAGTGGGAAGGGAAGGGGGAGGGGCCCGGGATCGGTCTGGGTGGCGGAGGGAGTGGGGGATAAGGGGTCATTAATGTTGTGGGGGTGGGGCAATGTCTGTGAGAGCCGGGGGAGGCATTATCTGGCCCAGCAGGGATGTAGCAGGGGAGCGTTATTCTATCATTATTTTGTCTGTGCATGCGCATTTGGAGGTGCCGATTGGAGCTGCAGGATTTTGGGCGCGTTAAGCCCCACCCACAGGCTTCTGCATCACGATTCGGAATCGCTGATATTTTTGCAGACAGAGTGTGTATGGGGGCACCGGAGAACGGGTCCAAAAGTCGGATCTGAAACACTCCCAGTTTCAAGTCCGCCCAGTACTTAGAATCAAAATGGTAAAATAGGGCCCATAATCCAATTCCTTCTCTCGAGTGTGTGTGTCTTTGCCTTTCTTGCCTTTTTTTCAATTCTTGCTTAAATGATGTTCACCTGTCTTCCAAACTGGATGCTTCCAGCATTCTCTGTTTTTCTGGCAGTAATGAGTGACTGGGCTTTGTCCAAACTGTTCTGAAGAGGCTGTAGTTTTAACAAGTGCAGCAGATTAAACACTGTTGTTTTCTCCGATTTCTTTTGCTAGCCCAACCCGAGATTTGACACCTGATGTGGTTTTTGTTTGAAACTTTAACACCAAGAAGTGAAAAACAAGAACCTGTGTTAATGCAGCACTTCACAGCCAATGGCCTGAATTTTACACAGGTCGTGCCCACACGATAGGCGGGCCTGGAAGTGGATACGACATCCACTCCCATCCATGATCACAACCCAGATGCAGTTACATGCTGGCTGGCCAATTAAGGGTCGGTCAGCATGAAACCTGACATTGGCTCGGTGCTGCCAGTGGGGGTGGGAGTGTGGCAGGCATTATGGGGTCCAATGGTGACCATGAAGGGGGCTTCCTCAATTGGGGAGGAGGAGCCTCAGGGAGCTGTTAATGAGAGACTGCAAGATTGTATAATGGCAAGAGTGTTAACCAAAGTGTGGTGAACCATCGTTGGTTCACCACTGGGGTTGTTATTGTGTTACTGTTGGGCTAGGGTGTTGTTGTTATGGGGGTTGTACTATGTTGTTGGGTTAGGGTGTTTACCTGTCCTAAGTGTTATCATGGCACACTCCAGTGGGGTCCCGCCTCCGGTGGCAGGGTATAAGACCCCCTGCTCCGGCAGGACCCCTTCAGTCTGAACGGGTGAATTTGTGTTAGTAGTTTCATTGTTAATGTATTAAAGCCTTCAGTTCTAAAGCCTTGTTTCCGGGTGCTCATTGAGGTGCATCAATTTAATACATTAACTGAGAATATGGAACAGATCCTAAAACCGGATCGTCTGACACTGGACCCACGTGCGGTCGGTGCAGCTAACACGTTCGAACATTGGTGGAAGTGCTTCGAGGACTACCTGGCAGCCTCGGTAGCTATCACTACAGACAGTGATAGACTCCAGGTCCTCCACGCAAGGGTAAGCGACACGATTTACCTAGCCATTCGTGCAGCTTCCACTTACCAGGGTGCCGTCGAGCTCCTAAAGAATAGGTACATTACGCCACCCAACGAGATTCACGCTCGTTATCTCCTCGCTACACGACGTCGGCAGTCGGGCGAGACCATAGAAGACTACGCCAATGAACTCCTGCAGCTTGCCAGGGGTTGTGACTGTAAGGATGTCTCCGCCGAGCAGTACATGCAAGACCTCGCCCGAGACGCGTTCGTAGCAGGGGTAGGGTCCTCGTACATCAGACTTAAATTATTAGAAAAGGGGAAACTCAACTTGACCCAGGCAATGGGGATGGCCGTGAGGTTGGAGGCGGCGTCGAAGAGCTTGGCGCTGTACCCCGAGGACCACGTGCAGTCAACGTGGTTGGAGCAAGCTCTGCTCCCTCCTCGCCCCGCGAACCCGCGCTCCCAGATCGATTCGACGACGGCGGCAGCTCCAGGTGGCCAGCGATGCTATTTTTGCGGTGGGGCCAAGCATCCACGGCAACAGTGTCCGGCAAGAACGGCAATCTGCAGCCAGTGCGGTAAAAAAGGCCACTACGGCAAAGTCTGCAGGTCCAAACCTAAAAACGGCAGTGCAGCTTGTAACCCTCCAGAACGGAGACCATCTCTTTCGGCGCTGCAGTACCCACGAGGTCCGACCACGTGCGATCTCAGGACGGCGCCATCGTGGCAGACAGAGGAGGAGGAAGACCACCAGGAGTCGCTGCGCTTGGAGCCCTCGGCCACATGCGATTCATGGGGGCGGCCATCATGGTCCACGACGACTAGGAGCGACCAGCAGGGGTCCTCAGCATCCACATCGGCAGCATGCAGCAGCGACCAGCAGGGGTCCTCAGCATCCACATCGGCAGCATGCAGTGATGCCCAGGGGCCAACGGTGGCGTAGATCTCTCTGGATCAGACCAGGCATTACAGACTGGAACATTCCATGATGGAGGTAAAGGTTAGTGGCAGAACTGTGAATTGTCTGTTTGACAGTGGGAGCACCGAAAGTTTCATACACCCTGAAACTGCTAAAAGGTGTGGACTCCGGGTTCTCCCTGCCAAACAGACAATTTCCATGGCATCACAGTCCCGGTCTGTACCGATCCAAGGACGATGTATGGTAACTCTTGAGGTACAGGGCACAGTTTACGAGCAATACAGGCTCCTTGTGCTACCTCACCTTTGCGCGCCAATTCTCCTCGGACTAAACTTTATGGCCCACATGAGGAGTGTGATCCTACAGTACGGTGGGCCACTCCCTTCACTGGCAGTAGGGAACCAGCCGCAGCCTCCAAATTGCCCAAAGCGCCCGGCGTGCAATCTATCCACCCTGAAGATCACGACACCATCCCTTTTTAAAAATCTGGTACCTGGCTGCAAGCCCATCGCTACTAAAAGTAGGCGTTACAGCGCTGAGGACCGGATCTTTATTAGATCTGAGGTTCAGCGGCTCCTCAAGGAAGGGATCATACAGGCCAGTGCTAGTCCGTGGAGAGCGCAGGTCGTGGTAGTCAAAAGCGGGAACAAACCTCGGATGGTCATCGACTATAGTCAGACCATTAATAGATACACGCAGCTGGATGCGTATCCTCTCCCGCGCATTTCTGATATGGTCAATCAGATTGCGCAGTACCGAGTGTTTTCTACCATAGACCTTAAGTCCGCCTACCATCAACTCCCCATCCGCCCAGAGGACCGACAATATACGGCTTTTGAGGCGGATGGTCGTCTATACCAATTCCTCAGGGTTCCATTTGGTGTCACCAATGGGGTCTCGGTCTTCCAGCGTGCTATGGACCGAATGGTGGACCAGAACGGGTTGCGGGCTACCTTCCCGTACCTGGATAACGTCACCATCTGCGGCTATGACCAGCAGGACCACGACACGAATCTCCAACACTTTCTACGCACTGCATCTCGCCTGAATCTGACCTATAACAGGGAGAAGTGCGTATTCCGTACGCATAGGTTAGCCATCCTCGGATACGTGGTGGAAAACGGGGTCATTGGCCCTGATCCAGACCGTATGCGCCCACTCACTGAACTTCCCTTGCCCGCTAGCACGAAAGCACTGAGGAGATGCCTCGGGTTCTTTTCGTATTATGCACAGTGGGTCCCCAACTACGCGGACAAAGCTCGTCCGCTCATTAAGTCCACGACCTTCCCACTTATGCCGGAGGCCCAATTGGCCTTCAAGGTTTTGAAAAGCGACATCTCGAAAGCCACGATGCACGCGGTGGATGAATCCATCCCTTTCCAGGTGGAGAGTGATGCATCGGACTTCGCCCTAGCCGCCACACTAAACCAGGCAGGCAGGCCCGTCGCGTTTTTTTCCCGCACCCTTCAAGGCCCAGAGATTCGGCACTCAGCGGTGGAAAAGGAGGCTCAGGCCATTGTGGAGGCAGTCAGACACTGGCGCCATTACCTGGCAGGTAAGCGGTTCACCCTGATCACGGATCAACGATCCGTGGCGTTTATGTTCAGTAACACGCAGAGGGGCAAGATCAAGAACGATAAGATCTTGCGGTGGAGAATTGAGCTCTCCACCTATAATTACGATATTATGTATCGTCCAGGGAAGCTCAATGAGCCCTCGGATGCCCTCTCGCGCGGAACATGCGCCATCATGCAGGAGGACCGCTTGAAGGCTCTCCACAATGATCTGTGTCATCCTGGAGTCACCAGACTCTACCACTTCATAAAAGCCCGCAACCTACCCTACTCGGTGGAGGAGGTCAGGTCAGTTACTAGAAGTTGTCGGATTTGCGCAGAATGCAAACCACACTTTTATCGACCAGACCGGGCACATTTGGTCAAGGCCACTCGCCCTTTTGAGAGGCTGAGTGTAGATTTTAAGGGCCCCCTTCCCTCAACGGATCGGAATGTCTATTTTCTTAACATAATAGACGAATTTTCCCGGTTTCCGTTTGTTTTCCCCTGTGCGGACACGTCGACTGCCACCGTCATCAAGGCATTCAGTGAGCTTTTTACCCTGTTCGGGTACCCCTGCTATATTCATAGCGACAGGGGCTCGTCGTTCATGAGCAACGACTTGAGGCAATTCCTGCTCTCATTCGGGATTGCCTCTAGTAGAACCACGAGCTACAACCCTAGGGGTAACGGACAGGTGGAAAGGGAGAATGCTACAGTCTGGAAGGCTGTCCTACTGGCACTGAAATCCAAGGGCCTTCCAGTCTCCCGGTGGCAGGAGGTCCTTCCAACTGCGCTCCATTCTATCCGCTCCCTCCTGTGTACGGCAACCAATGCTACTCCCCACGAGAGGATGTTCTCATTCCCTCGGAAGTCGTCCTCGGGGACCTCATTGCCAGCCTGGTTGACGTACCCAGGACCCGTCCTTCTGCGGCGCCATGTGAGGGCTCGCAAGTCCGACCCCTTGGTCGAACCGGTCCAACTCCTCCACGCCAACCCTCAGTATGCCTATGTGGCATATCCTGACGGGCGAGAGGACACTGTCTCCATTAGAGACCTGGCGCCCGCAGGGGACGTAGCAACTCCTGTCGCTCCTATTCCCCCAGTCACAGATCCACTACTCCTCATTACTTCCCCAGACGTGGCGCGGTCAGCACCGGGACCAGTGCATAACACTTTTACTCCCATGTACAGCTTGCCTGAGACTCGGAGATCGGCGCCACCATCATCACCACCACCACCACCACCAAACGTTCCAGGATCCCCTACACCATCGCCTCATCAGGGCCGGCCGGCCCGGGAGTCTTTGAGGGCACAGCCAGATGTTGCTTTGAGAGAGCCACCGCAAGCACCTGCTCCGGTTTTGCAACCGGTGTTGAGAAGATCGCAGCGTCGGTGTGGTCCTCCAGACCGTCTGGACTTGTGAATCCTGTTATTTTTTTTGTCATTGTCTGTTTTCATCCACCCCGCCACCTTTGGTTCCTAAAGGAGGGGTGAATGTGGTGAACCATCGTTGGTTCATCACTGGGGTTGTTATTGTGTTACTGTTGGGCTAGGGTGTTGTTGTTATGGGGGTTGTACTATGTTGTTGGGTTAGGGTGTTTACCTGTCCTAAGTGTTATCATGGCACACTCCAGTGGGGTCCCGCCTCCGGTGGCAGGGTATAAGACCCCCTGCTCCGGCAGGACCCCTTCAGTCTGAACGGGTGAATTTGTGTTAGTAGTTTCATTGTTAATGTATTAAAGCCTTCAGTTCTAAAGCCTTGTTTCCGGGTGCTCATTGAGGTGCATCACAAAGCACCCGCTGATTTGATTTGCTTTATTATTGTCACATGTGAAAAGTATTGTTTCTTGCACACTCTACAGACAAAGCATACCGTTCATAGATTACATAGGGAAGAAGGAAAGCAGAGGGTGCAGAATCATGTGCATGTCAGGTGGGAGGGCACAGCCAGTGAGCACAATGGCCCTATGGTTCTCTGATGATTGCACTCACTCAACTGGAAGTAGAGAGTGCCTTGGGCACCGGCAGTAGGCAGACTGCTGGAGACCAGAAACATGATGACTCCAAGGCTAATGATGGGCCTCTGGAGTCACCCATCAGGCAGCAGATGCTGGATGTCCAGCGGGATGCATGGGAGGATCTGGTGGAGTCCCCTAAAGGTCTGCATGCCATGGTCAAGGTCACAGAGGAGTCCATGTGGAGCTTGAGACTGTCATGACTCTCATGGAGATGCAGAGGCAGGAACATAACCAGGGTTTCTGGGTGTGCTCCGACCTGCAACGCCCACACACTGGCAGTGACCTCAGCATGCCACTGCCAATATGAAAGATGGATGAGGTACTTAGTCACTCTGCTAGGTGCCCATCCATCAATGGTGAGCAGGGAGGTTCAAACCAACCTCATGCTGGTGGATGAACTGCATGTTGCATCTGCAGGCTCCTCTCAGGACACTTCAGATGAAAGCAGCAGCTCTTCTGCCCCTCTGCCAGTGCTCGTGCATCGAATCCAATCCAATCCAATCCAATCCAATCCTATCCAATCCAATCCAAGGAACATCATCCAATCCAATCCGATCCAATCCAATCCAGTCCAATCCAATCCAATCCATGGAACGGCATCCAATATAACCCACTCCAATCCAATCCAATCCAATCCAATCCAATCCAAGCCAAGCCAATCCAAGCCAATTCAATCCAATCTGATGAGATTGTGAAGACTGAAGAGTGGCCAGTTATAATGCTGGAAGCTTCCTCCAGGGTTAGTATCCAGGCAGTATCAGGGTTATGGGGAGAGAACTGGAGTATGGTGTTGAGAGAGAAGATCCGCTATGATCATGTTGAATGACGGAGCAGGCTCAATGGACCAAATGGCCTTCTCATGCTCCTATTTTCTATGTTTCTATGATTGCACAGGCTCAGCCAGCCACAGGACATCTGCCAAAGTCACCAGGGCCGACAGGACATCACAGTCAGCAGGCTGCCTCTAATGCCGCTGCCAGCTAGGGGATAGGATAGCCGGGCCACCAAGATACAACAATCGCAAGTGAAAGGTTAAGGCACTATGAACACATGAGGGGCTGTCACAGGTGATATAACTTCAATTGTAACATGTTCTATGACCACCATTTAAAGATGTTATTATGTTTCATGGTCTGAATGTGCTTCATGTTTCTCATAGATGTCGGGCATGGGAATGGTTTGTGACAGACAGATAGGGCTGCAAACATTATTTCAGAAGTAGTTGACATAAAGGTCACAGGATGGTCATCAGGAACATTCAATAAGAAAGTGTCATCCTTGCCCTCACTTACATGCCATTGCCTTGGATGCCTAGCTGAATGAACATAAAATCAAGGCCTCTCTGGCCTCTCTGCCTCCATAAGAATTTTAACAACACCAGGTTACTTGAGTTTGTGTCTCTGTATGCCTTATTTGTGAGCAGATATCCACTCCATCTGAGGAAGGAGCAGCGCTCCGAAAGCTAATGGCATTTGCTACCAAATAAACCTGTTGGACTTTAACCTGGTGTTGTTAAAACTCTTACTGTGTTTACCCCAGTCCAACGCCGGCATCTCCACATCGTGACTCTCTGCCTCCCGCAAGGCTCATCAATTCTGCAGTCATGTCCTCACCCTGAGCCTCCTCTGGCTCCTCATTAGATCCATCAGATGGAAGACCCAATGTCTTCACCATCACCTACTTCCACCTATGTAGCAACACCTGTCACCAACACTACCTCAGCCCATCTCTGCCTCAGTCTCCTCCAGACTCAATTACTCTAAGCATTTTAGGTCCATCTGAAACGCTACTGTCCATGTCCTATCCTATTCTATGCTGCTCACCTATCACCTGCCACTCCTCTCCCCACTGACTATTCTGGCTCCCATTCCCCGATGCCCCAAATATTAAATTGTCAGCCTTGTATTTAAACGCTCATGGTCTTGTCCCTTCTTAACTCTGTAACTTGCCCCCGCTCTAAATGCCTCCAACCTCAGTATTTTCCACTTTTCTGGCTCTAGTGGATTATTCTTCCCTCACTCCACCATTGATAGTGAGTTTTCAGTTAACCATCCTTCTGAAACCCCACCACTGCTCCACCTTCCTTTAGTTCTTTTAGGCCCTCCTTTTTATTCATTCATGGGATGTGGACATTGCTAGCTAGGCCAGCACTTAGTGCCCATCCCTAATCATAGTATCATAGAATCCCTTCAGTCCAGAAGGAGGCCCATTGAGTCTGCACTGACAACAATTGCAACCAGGCCCTATCCCTTTAACCACACGTATTTAACCTACTAATCCTCCTGACACAAAGGGACAATTTAGCATGGCCAATCAACCTAACCTGCACATCTTTGGACTGTGGGAGGAAATGGTGCTGTGCTTGAGAAGGTGGTGGTGAGCTGCTGCTTTGAACCACTGCAGTCCATATCAGGTAGATACACCCACAGTGCTGTTAGGGAGGGAGTTCCAGGGTTTTCACCCAGCGACAGTGAAGTAACAACATTATAGTTCCTAATCAGGATGGTGAGTGGCTTGAAGGGGTGGTTTTCCCATGTCTGCTGCCCTTGTCTTTTGAGGTGGGAGCCTTGGGTCAATAAATAATCCAGATTCAAACATGGGTCAACAACCCATGTTTTTAACCAAGTTTCTGGATAACTTTCCTGGTCCTTCATTCTTTAGCTTGGCATCTTTTTTCTCTTAGGCCCCTGTGAAGCATTGGAACATTGCCCTGTGTTAAATATGCTGCATAAATGCAAGTTTTTCTTGCATTGATTCCATGGTAGACTGCATACATGTTACATTGTGACAAACAAGCTTGCAAAGAACCATGGCAACTTGATCTGGCAAGTTTCACAAGTGTTATAACTAGAACATGTCATATCTCAATCATTTACTAGGATGTTGACAAGGCTCTGAGAGTTAGCTTCTGAGGAAAGATTAAATAACAACAGAAAAAACAGGAAAAGGAGTAGGCCATTCGGCCCTTCAAATTACATAAACTAGGCTTGGATGTGCTGGAATACGAAAGGTTTTGGAGTTTATGGCCTCTTTCTGGCCGTAAATTTTCTATGTTCCTGAGGAAGGACAGTGGTTTCAAATGGAACTACTGTCATTCTCCCAGGGCAGCACCCATGCAATCCCACTAATCTGTTTAAGACAAGCCCTTTGTACACTATAATCCACAGCCATGAATGGAACCATGAAACACCTAGGACAGGATTTTCTGCCCCCCCCCGCCCCCCCCCCCCCCGCCCCCCCCCCCCCCCCCCCCCCCCCCCCCCCCCCCCGCCCCCCCCCCCCCGCCCCCCCCCCCCCCCCCGCCCCCCCCCCCCCCCCCCCCCCCCGCCCCCCCCCCCCCCGCCCCCCCCGCCCCCCCCGCACCACTGCCAGGATTGTCCAGTCCCACCGAAAGTCAATGGACTTCTGGCTACGGAATGTCCTGCAATGTATGCTGCCACGATGGGGCTGGAAAATCCTGGCCTTAGACATTGGGCAGTTGTTGTTTTTGCTGCAGTGAAAGCTGCAACATCAGAGTTCAGAAGTAAATGATAAAGGAAATAGGAGTAGCAAAGGGAGAGTATGAGAAGAGACTGGCAGTTAACATAATAGTGAATTCAAAACTCTTCCATGGACATATAAACAGTGAAAGGATAATAAGATGAGGGGATGAGGCTGGTCAGGGATCAAAATAAAGATCTATGTATGGAGCCAGACATGGCTGAGATATTCAATGAGTACTTTGCATTTACAAAGGAAGTAGATGCTGTCAAAGGCCTTTTAGCTAAGATGCAAATGAGATCAAGCCTTAGAGGAGGAAGTCCTGCCCCTCCTCCAATCAGCTTGGCTCATGTAGATCAGGCCCAGGACATGGTAAAGGGTCGCATGCCCTGTCTTGTCAGCTTGGATCGGAAATGTCTCAACTTGTTGAGACTCTGAATTGGACTTGATTTGATTGAATTGGAAAAGTATTTAAAAAAAGACATTGTAAAGGAAGAAGTGGTTGAGAGACTGTATGGGCTAAAAATTGATAAAGAGGAGAAATTAGAAAGGCTAGCTGTACTTAAAATTAATAACTCACAAGAATCAAATGGAATGCATCCAAGGATGCTGAAAGGAAAGAAAGATTTATATGCACATTTCATGACCAATGAATGATTGAAAGCACTCTACAGCCAATGAAGCACTTTTGAAGGGCAGTCACTGCTGCAATATGGGAAATGTGGCAGCCAATGTGAGCAGAGCAAACCCCAACAAACAACAATGTGATAATGATTGGATAATCTGTTTTTGTGACGTTGACTGAGGGATAAATATTGACCAGGACACCAGAGATGACTTCTCTTCAAATAGTGCCACAGGATCTTTTACATCCACCTGAGCAGAAAGATGGAGTCTCGGTTTAATGTCTCATCCGCGAAATGGTACCTCCAATGGTGCAGCACTGGAATATTAGCCTCAATTTTGTGCTAAAGTTCTGGAATGGAATGTCAACATTGAACCTTGTCATTCAGAAGCAAGTGTGCAACCAGCAGAACCACAGCTGACACTTGGGAAGGGAAAAAATTAAAGAGGTGCTGGCCATAATCTTCTAAATTTCCTTCGATATGGGGGTCATGCCAGATGACCAGAGAATTACAAATCTTACACCCTTGTTCAAAAAAAAGGTGTAAGGATAATCCCAATAGTTGCAGGCTAGTAACTTTAACTGTCGCGGTGGGAATGCTGTTAAGAATGATAATCCAGGACAAAGTTAACAGTCAATTAGACAAAGGTGGATTAATTAAGGAAATCCAGCATGGATTTGTTAAAGGTAAATGGTGTTTAACTAACTTGGTTGAATTTATTGAAGAGGCAACAAACAGAGAGGGGTGGTGCGGCGTATATGCACTTCCAGAAGGTTTATGATGAAGTGCCAGTGCTTGTCAATGAATTTGAGCCCTATGGAATAAAAGGGACAGTGTCACCATGGATACAAAGTTGGCTGAGTGACAGTAAGTGTAGACCAATGGTAAATGGTTGTTCTTTGGACTGGAGGAAGATATATAATGGTGTTTCCCCAGGGGTCAGTTATATGTCAATGACTTAGCCTTGGGTGTACAGGGCACAATTTCAAACCTTGCAGATGGCATAAAACTGTGAGAATGATATCGATAGACTTCCAGAGGACATGGCCAGATAGGAGAATGGGTGGACACATATCAGCTGAAGATTAATGTAGAGAAATACAAAGTGATCCATTGAGGTTGGAAGAATAAACAGATTAGTTATGATGAACCTGGATTAAAAAACTTAGTAAGAATTCAACAACACCAGGTTAAAGTCCAGCAGGTTTATTTGGTAGCACAAGCTTTCGGAGCACTGTCCCTTCATCAGGTGGGTGGGAGTTGTGTTCACAGACAGGGCATATAAAGACACAAACTCAATTTACAAGATAATGGTTGGAATGCGAGTCTTTACAGGTAATCAAGTCTTAAAGGTACAGACAATGTGAGTGGAGAGAGTGTTAAGCACAGGTTAAAGAGATGTGTATTGTCTCCAGCCAGGACAGTTAGTGAGATTTTGCAAGCTCAGGCAAGTCGTGTGGGTTACAGATAGTGTGACATGAACCCAAGATCCCGGTTAAGGCCGACCTCATGTGTGCGGAACTTGGCTATCAGTTTCTGCTCAGCGATTCTGCGTTGTCGTGTGTCGTGAAGGCCGCCTTGGAGAACGCTTACCTGATGATCAGAGGCTGAATGTCTCTGACTGCTGAAGTGTTCCCCAACAGGAAGAGAACACTCCTGCCTGGTGATTGTCGAGCGGTGTTCATTCATCCGTTGTCGTAGGGTCTGCATGGACTCCCCAATGTACCATGCCTCGGGACATCCTTTCCTGCAGCGTATCAGGTAGACAACGTTGGCCGAGTCGCAAATGTATGTACCGTGTACCTGGTGGATGGTGTCCTCACATGAGATGATGGCATCCGTGTCAATGATCCGGCACGTCTTGCAGAGGTTGCTGTGGCAGGATTGTGTGGTGTTGTGGTCACTGTTCTCCTGAAGGCTGGGTAGTTTGCTGCGGACAATGGTCTGTCTGAGTTTGTGGGGTTGTTTGAAGGTAAGAAATGGGGATGTAGGGATGGCCTTCGCAAGATGTTCGTCTTCATCAATGACATGTTAAAGGCTCCGGAGAAGATGTCGTAGCTTTGCTGCACCAGGGAAGTGCTGGACAACGAAGGGTACTCTGTCCGCCGTGTCCCATGTTTGTCTTCTGAGGACGTCGGTGCGGATTTTCGCTGTGGCGCGTCGGAACTGTCGATCGATGAGTTGAGCGCCATATCCTGTTCTTATGAGGGCATCTTTCAGCGTCTGGAGGTGTCTGTTGCGATCCTCCTCATCTGAGCAGATCCTGTGTATACGGAGGGCTTGTCCGTAGGGGATGGCTTCTTTAACGTGTTTAGGGTGGAAGCTGGAGAAGTGGAGCATCGTGAGGTTATCCATGGGCTTGCGGTACAGTGAGGTGCTGAGGTGACCGTCCTTGATGGAGATGCGTGTGTCCAAGAATGCAACTGATTCTGGAGAGTAGTCTATGGTGAGTCTGATGATGGGATGAAACTTGTTGATGTCATCATATAGTTGTTTCAGTGATTGTTTACCATGAGTCCAAAGGAAGAAAATGTCATCGATGTATCTAGTGTACAGCATCGGTCCTGTGCGGTGAAGAGGTCTTGTTCGAACCTGTGCATGAAGATATTGGCATATTGAGGTGCGAATGTGGTCCCCATGGCTGTTCCGTGTGTCTGGATGAAGAACTGGTTGTTGAAGATGGAGACGTTGTGGTCCAGAATGAAACGGATGAGTTGTAGAATTGCATCTGGAAACTGGCAGTTGACGGCATTGAGTACTGAGGCCATTGCAGCAATGCCATCATCGTGGGGGATGTTGGTGTAGAGTGCCGAGACATCCATTGTGACGAGGAGTGCTCCTGGTTCAACTGCTCCATGTGTGCTGAGTTTCTGTAGGAAATCCGTAGTGTTGCGACAGAAGCTGGGGGTTCTTTGTACAATGGGTTTCAGGATACCCTCGACGTAGCCGGAGAGGTTCTCACACATGGTCCATACTTGTCGGACTACACACTTCAACCAGATGAAATCGAAGTTCTCAGCCGAGGGCTCAATTTCTGCCCCACCACCAAAATGGACCCCATCAGTCTCGCAGCAGATACAGAGGAACTCATCAGACGAATGAGGCTGAGGGAGTTCTTCCACAAACCCCAAAAGGCCAACAGCGAACACAATGAGACAGCCAATGAACCAGAACAGCCGACAGAGGGATCCGCAGTGCAGCAACTGAAGAGGAAAGAGTCGAATTGGACTCCTCCGGAAGGCCTCTGCCCTCGACTCGACGTGTATGCCCAAGCCGACAGGAGGTGCGTCAATGCCAGATTCATCAGCCGCACTCACAAGACAGCCCCGAACGTCACCCAAGCGCAACGCAACGCCATCCATGCTCCCAAGACCAACTGCAACATTGTTATCAAGTCAGCAAACAAAGGAAGGGCCATCGTCATACTGAACAGAATGGATTACTGCAAAGAAGTGTACCGACAACTGAACAACGAGGAACACTACAGACAGTTACCCGCAAATCCGACCAAAAACACACCTGTCAACTCAACAGACTGATCAAGATCTTTGATCCGGATCTTCAGAGCACCCTCTGTGCTCACATCCCATGTACTCCCCGCGTTGGAGATCTCTACTGCCTCCCAAAGATACACAAGGCCAACACACCCGGACGTCCCATTGTGGGACCCTGTGTGAGAACCTCTCCGGCTACATCGAGGGCATCCTGAAACCCAATGTACAAAGAACCCCCAGCTTATGTCGCGACACTACGGACTTCCTACAGAAACTCAGCACCCATGGAGCAGCTGAACCAGGAGCACTACTCGTCACAATGGATGTCTCGGCACTCTACACCAGCAACCCCCACGATGATGGTATTGCTGCAACTGCCTCAATACTCAACGTCGACAACTGCCAATCTCCAGATGCAATCCTACAACTCATCCGCTTCATCCTGGACCACAACGTCTTCACCTTCAACAACCAGTTCTTCATCCAGACACACAGAACAGCCATGGGGATCAAATTCGCACCTCAATATGCCAACATCTTGAACAAGGCCTCTTCACCGCACAGGACCTTCAACCGATGCTATACACTAGATACATCAATGACATTTTCTTCCTTTGGACTCATGGTGAACAATCACTGAAACAACTATATGATGACATCAACAAGTTCCATCTCACCATCAGACTCACCATGGACTACTCTCCGGAATCGGTTGCATTCTTGGACACACACATCTCCATCAAGGACGGTCACCTCAGCACTTCACTGTACCGCAAGCCCACGGATAACCTCACGATGCTCCACTTCTCCAGCTTCCATCCTAAACACGTTAAAGAAGCCATCCCCTATGGACAAGCCCTCCGTATATACAGGATCTGCTCAGATGAGGAGGATCGCAACAGACACCTCCAGATGTTGGAAGATGCCCTCATAAGAACAGGATATGGCACTCGGCTCATCGATCGACAGTTCCGACGCGCCTCAGCGAAAAACCGCACCGACCTCCTCAGAAGACAAACATGGGACACGGCGGACAGAGTACCCTTCGTTGTCCAGTACTTCCCCGGTGCAGCGAAGCTACGACATCTTCTCCAGAGCCTTCAACATGTTATCGATGAAAACGAACATCTTGCCAAGGCCATCCCCACACCCCTATTTCTTGCCTTCAAACGACCGCACAATCTCAAACAGACCATTGTCCGCAGCAAACTACCCAGCCTTCAGGAGAACAGTGACCATGACACCACACAACCCTGCCACAGCAACCTCTGCAAGACATGCCGGATCATCGACACAGATGCCATCATCTCACATGAGAACACCATCCACCAGATACACGGTACATACTCTTGCAACTTGGCCAACGTTGTCTACCTGATACGCTGCAGGAAAGGATGTCCCGAGGCATGGTACATTGGGGAGACCATGCAGACCCTACGACAATGGATGAATGAACACCGCTCGACAATCACCAGGCAAGACTGTTCTCTTCCTGTTTGGGAACACTTCAGCGGTCACGAGCATTTAGCTTCTGATCTTCGGGTAAGCGTTCTCTGAGGCGGCCTTCACGACACACGACAACGCAGAATCACTGAGCAGAAACTGATAGCCAAGTTCTGCAAACATGAGGACAGCCTCAACCGGGATCTTGGGTTCATGTCACACTATCTGTAACCCCCACGACTTGCCTGGGCTTGCAAAATCTCACTAACTGTCCTGTCTGGAGACAGTACACACCTTTTTAACCTGTGCTTAATGCTCTCTCCATTCACATTGTCTGTACCCTTAAGAATTGATTACCTGTAAAGACTCACATCCCAACCATTATTTTGTAAATTGAGTTTGTGTCTTTATATGCCCTGTTTGTGAACACAACTCCCACCCACCTGATGAAGGAGCAGCACTCCAAAAGCTAGTGCTACCAAATAAACCTGTTGGACTTTAACCTGGAGTTGTGAGACTTCTTACTGTGTTTACCCCAGTCCAACGCCAGCATCTCCACATCTTAAAAAACTTACTCAGCCTCAACTGCAGTATTGTGTTAAGTTCTGGCATCGCACTTTAGAGAAGTGCTACAGGCTTCAGAGGGGGTGCAGAAAAGATTTACAAGAATAGATTCGGAGATGAAGAACTTTAGTTACATGGGCAGATTGGACAAGCTGGGGCTTTTTTCCTTTAGAGAAGAGAGAGTTGAGGGGCAAATTTGATGGAGGTTTCAATCTCATGAGGGGTCTAGATGGAATAGATAGAGAGAAACTTTACAATGTAGAAGGAGCACGAACCAGAGGTCACAGATTTGAGGCAGAAGAGCCAAAATGACAGAAGAATGCACGTTTTACACAGCAGTGGCGAGGATCTACAATACACTGTCTGAGTGAGTGGTGGAGGCAGATTCAATTAAGGTTTTCAGAAAGGAATTAGATAAAACCTAACGAGAAACAAATTGTTGGGTTGTGAAGAAAGGTTGGGGAAATAGGACCAGCTGAATTCTCCTTCCCGAGAGACGTATGAGCTCGATGCGTTGCATTTCACCTTGCTGTGCTGTCACCGTTCTATAGGTAGAATTTTAAAGCAATGTCGTGGCGGAGGTAGTGCCAGAAAATGTAGACAGCCATTCAAAACTATATTGGGTGGGATTTTCTGACCGCCCCCCCCCCCCCCCCACCCCCCCCCCCCCCCCCCCCCCCCCCCCGCCCCCGTGGCATGTTTAGCAGTGGCGGAAGCAGCCCACCATTGGTCAGCAGTGAGATCTTCCAGTCCCGCCGCTGGCCAATAGGGTTTCCCATTGTTAGCACCCTCAGTCATCGGGGGACCCATAGCAGGAGGTCAATGGGAATGGCCAGAAATTCCCACCCATTGACTTTGGTGGGCTGGAAAATCCTGCTGGCGGGAGGGGCTGTAAAATCCCACCCTATGATTCTAACATGCTGCACATGGTCAGCCCATGAGGGTGCAAAGAGAGTTGTCTAACATCCATGCTAACAGAGTGCCGCAGGGATCGGTGCTGGGGCCTCAATTGTTTACCATTTACATAGATGATCTGGAGGAGGGGACTGAATGTATGGTATTCAAGTTTGCTGATGACACGAAGGTGAGTGGGAAAGCGAATTGCGTGGAGGACGCGGAAAGTCTGCAGAGAGATTTGGATAGGCTGAGCGAGTGGGCGAGGATCTGGCAGATGGAATATAACGTTAGCAAATGTGAGGTTATCCACTTTGGAAGAAATAATAGTAAATTGGAATATTATTTAAATGGAGAAAAATTACATCGTGCGACTGTGCAGAGGGACCTGGGGGTCCTTGTGCACGAATCGCAAAAACTCAGTCTGCAGGTGCAGCAGGTGATCAAGAAGGCGAATGGAATGTTGGCCTTTATCGCGAGGGGGATAGAATATAAAAGCAGGGAGGTCTTGCTGCAACTGTACAAGGCACTGTGTGCAGTTTTGGTCCCCTTATTTGCGAAAGGATATATTGGCCTTGGAGGGAGTGCAGAGAAGGTTCACCAGGTTGATATCGGAGATGAGGGGTGTAGCTTATGAGGAGAGATTAAACAGATTGGGTCTGTACTCGTTGGAGTTTAGAAGGATGAGGGGTGATCTTATAGAGACATATATGATAATGAAGGGGCTGGATAGGGTAGAGGTGGAGAGATTCCTTCCACTTAGAAGGGAAACCAGAACTAGAGGGCACAGCCTCAAAATAAGGGGGGGCCGGTTCAGAACAGAGTTGAGGGGGAACTTCTTCTCTCAGAGGGTAGTGAATCTCTGGAATTCTCTGCCCATTGAAGTGGTGGAGGCTTCCTCGTTGAATATGTTTAAATCACGGGTAGATAGATTTCTGATCAATAAGGGAATTAGGGGTTATGGGGAGCAGGCGGGTAAGTGGAACTGATTCGCTTCAGATCAGCCATGATCTTGTTGAATGGTGGGGCAGGCTCGAAGGGCCAGATGGCCTACTCCTGCTCCTATTTCTTATGTTCTTATGTTCTAAAGGATGGGTTTCAACCTCTGCCCATAGTTCTCTGCCAAGCTGGTGCTAGATTCCTCCATGTTCATTAACATTGATCACAGGTTTGATGGCAAGCTTTCCAATGCACCAAGTAGTTGGTTGTGCTGTTGTAGTCTCTATCGAAGCCTTTATCCACGTTTTCCGAAGCGGAACCTGAGCGTGACCTCATCTTCTGGTTGGCTGGCTCCTGGGCTATCTTTTCCCTCTGTTCTGGTTGCAAGCCACTCATCCTCAGTACCTCACCATATGCAGACCTGCCTCTGTTCCACCCTCCAAATTATGTGCAGTGTTAGTGTATCCGAGCTGCTGGTTTTGAGTGTGAAAATACTCACTTCATCTGGCCAGGTTGACCTCTTGGGTATCTGAAAGGCAGGGAGGTAGTGGTTGTCGTGTGGGGAAGGAAGAGATGGTTGTTTACAACATCTGCGGATTATAGTTTAGGAGGGACTGTGGGATGAGGGCAAGATGGGAAATGAAATGCAGGATTAGGAATGAGGATATCATTGTCTACAACGGCTTCAGCTCCAACGCTAACCGTGACCTCAACAATAGGCATCCCAATAATGGACAGTGCCATCCCCCCCAGGGGAATGAAGGCACGTTTGTCCCTCTTCAGTGAGCTCCAGCTGCCTCTGATTGTGCACCAACTGGTCCTGGAAGAGAGAGACAGAAGCCTGTCAGCGAGTGTTGTGCACTATTTGAGTGATGTGGCAGCCATGGTTGAATAGCTGGCAGTGTGCACAAGCAGTGAGATGTGCTTAAGAGGTTTGTAACAGTGTTAAATATATGAAGGTACAACGGAGTATATAACTGTCGGGTAGGTGTCCTGATCGATAGGTTATTGGCAAATGTGTGATTGGGGTGTGCTGAATTGAGCTGTGTGTTCGGTTAGTATGCAATTCATGGGATATGGATTTGAAGATCTGTTCACAGACCTTGGTCAGTCTCGTGAGGTCATTGATTTTTTTTGTGACCCTGTGACCAGATCCTCTGGACCCCGACTCCAGGCACTAAATTCTATTTATCTGCTCCCATTGCCTTCTGAGTGTTTGTCCTAAGTGACTCCTGCAGATCAGGACATTTCTCCTCCTTTTCACCTCATCCACCAAGATCTCCAGTGCACTGTCCAAGATTTTTGGACCCCATACTGTTCTGAGTTTCTATTTTTCTAAGCAGCACCTGCTCCAGCCTCTATGCACCTTCTGTTTGTGAACTGGCTTTAAGTAGACTCAGTGTTGGTCTCCCAGCTCCCAATGTATTGGCTGCTTACTGAAATCATTGCTGTGAGCAGAACTCCAAGTTGGCCTCCTGCCTGTCTTGCAATCAACGGGTGAATGCTAATTGCATGTTAATTGTACAACATGATCCCTGTGCCCAGTTTTGGAGGCTAGTGAATTGAACCCTCCTCTACATTTCTACCCAGAATCTGTCTCTTATAATATTTGTGAAATGTCTGTCTGAAACCAAGGCTGTAATGTAGTTCACCTCTGTGAAATGAAGTAGGTACAGTCTTCCATCACAGAATAAACTCCTTATTGAATTACAAGATGCATTGATGTTGGAAACATAAAGAGCACCTGGATTACAATTGGAAGCATTGAATTAGTTTCTCCTGAACAATGTGGATATTATATAAATGGCACCCAAATTGTGAGAGGCCACAATGCCACCATACAATTCTCATTACATTCTGGGATCAGTCCAGGTTCTTTAGATCACAAATCTTAAAAACGTTTTACCCACTGTTTTAAAACATTAGAGCAGGAGAAATAGGAGCAGGAGTCGGCCATTAAGCTCTTTGAGCCGATTCCACGATTCAGTAAGCTCAAGGCCGATTTTCTTATAACCTTAAATCCACCTTCCCGCATTAACCACGCCAGTACCCCCTAATGTACTGACCTGATCTTGAATATCCTCAACGACTCAGCACCTACAGCTCTCTGGAGTACAGAATCCAAACCGTCACAACCATTTGCATGAAGAGTTTTCTCCCCCATCTCAGTCCTAAATGACTGACATCTTCTTCTGAGACTGTGCTCCCTGGTTCCAGATTCCAGAGGAAACATCTCCCAGCATCTAACTTGTCAAGCCTCTTAACAATTTTATATATTTCAATTAAATCAGATCTTATTCTTCTAAATTCTAGGGAATATCGAAATAATCTGCTCAATATCTTCGCATAAAACAATCCCCTCATCCATGGACCACTTTAGTGAACTTGCATTGCATGCCCCCGCTAAGAAGTAAAGTTTATTTATTAGTCACAAGTAGGCTTACATTAACACTGGAATGAAGTTACTGTGAAAATCAAGTATGCCCTTGCTTAGGTAAGGAAAACAGAATGGTACACTCCACTCCAGATGTGGTCTCACCAAGGCACTATACAATTGTAGTAAGAGTTCTTTACTCTTATACACAAATCCCTTTGTAATAAAGGCTAAAATACCTTTTCTCTTCCTCATTGCTTGCTGTACCTGCATGTTAACTTTATGCAATTTGTGTATGAGCTTATTGTTAGGAAAACAAGGTAGTTTTTAGGGATTTATATTTGTATTGGTAAACATTAGAAATAATGTGCTATGATCACTGAATCATAGAACCCTACAGTGCAGAAGAGGCCATTCAGCCGATCGAGTCTGCACTGAATCTCTGACAGAGTATCTTACCCAGGCTCTCTCCCCCACCCTATCCCTGTAACCCCACAAATTTACCATGGCTACTCCATCCAACCTACACATCTTGGGACACTAAGGGCCAGTTTAGCATGGCCAATCCGCCTAACCTGCATATCTTTGGACTGTGGAAGGAAACCAGAGCACCCAGAGAAATCCCACAGGGGATGGCCACGAAGGCCACAGGGGATCATCAATAGATCTTCCTGTGTACTTAAAGAAGTGTGATGTTCCTTATTGAGTGAGTAAAAGGCTTGCCCAATGGGAAGTGGTCAGCGGGGGTTTTTAACCTGTTACTCTACCCAGACCATTGAAGGTCCCAACAAGGAGACTACCTGACTGTAAGCCGCAGGCATAACCCTTTCCTTAGGTGCACAATAAAGAGCTGGTGATGGGAAATTGGCGTTTGGCTGAATTACTGCATTGGCAACAAGGAGAAATTATTTTTTCTCAACGTTTCCCTCCAGACAACCTCCGAACATCAAGAATCTTCTCTGGTAAGAAAAAGCCATTATGGCTCTTTTTGGGAAACTCAAGCTCAATGGCACCAATTGGGAACATTGTGCCCAGTACACTGAGTGTATGCATTACTTCCTCTGTACTAACAACATTGAAGGATACAAAAAGCAATAAGTGATATTGCTAACAGCATGCGGGGCACCAACTTTCAGTGGATGAGAAGTTTGACCTATCCAGATGTCCCCGACTTAAAAATGAGCTAGTAGTGAAAAAGCACAATGACCCAAAGTCTCCCCGTAATTCTCCAGATATATTGTTCCAACATGGCTGGGAGAATTCCTGGGGAATCTGTCACTGAGTCCTTGGCTAGGTTGCAGAAATTAGTTGAATATTGTACATTTAGACTGCCTCTTAATGAAATGTTGTGAGACAGATTGGTATGTGGCATAAATGACCTAACCACCCAAATGCAGCTGTTGGCAGAATCCAATTTGAATTCACCCTATATGGTGAATTCAAGGATGACCCTCCAAAGAAATGAAACTCTACATCATTAAGAAAACTGAACTTAGTTGAGAACCCTCAGCCTCCCTACACCCTTGGGAGTGGCCTGGCAAGCCATTGGTGAGTGTGCATGTGAACTTTGCGGGTCCCTTTATGGATTCCAGGTTTTTAATCATGGTGGACGCATGCTCCAAGTGGCTGGAGGTGCATCACACGGACTCCACGACTACTCAGGCTACGATTGAGAAATTGCAGCGTAGCTTCAGTGTACATGGAATACCGTAAATCATAGTTTCAAATAACGGCACAGCCTTTACTAGCGGTGATTTCCAGAACATCATGCTTTCCAATGGTATCTGACACATCCAAACAGCACCTTATCACCATTGTCAAATGGACTGGCAGAACGGGTGGTTCAAACCTTCAACAGTGGCATGAAGAAATAATGGGGACACCCGTCGAGACTAAACTGGCAGGATTTTTGTTTGATTACAGGACAAAAAAGGACAGAAAGAACTTTTGCAAAGGGTGATATAGTACACATGAGGAACTTCAGAGATGCTCCCAGATGGGTTCCTGGAATCGTTATGGACCAATATCTTACAAGGTCAAAACTCAGGGTAAAACGCTATAGAAGCACTTGGGCCATCTCAGAACCAGGAAATCTTTGCCCAAGCAAGCCATGGACTCTGAGATGGAGGCTAAAGAAGTGAGCTTCCGGGCTGAAGCGGAACTTATGGGGGAACCCGCAATGGTAACCCTGCGCAATATGGGGGGAAGATGGGATCAGAGTATTGAATTTGAAGATCAGCCACGATCATAATAAATGGCAGAGCAGGCTCAAAGGGCCAAATGGCCTACTCCTGCTTCTATTTTCTATGTATGTTTCTACGTAGCCCACTTGATTGCCACCCCTTCCACAAACATTCAATCCCTACACCACCTATGAATAGCGGCAGCTGTGTTTACCATCTACAAGGTTCATTGCAGTAACTCACCAAGGTTCCTTAGGCAGCACTTTTTAAACCCACAATCAGGGGCAGCACGGTAGCACAGTGGTTAGCATTGCTGCTTCACAGCTCCAGGGACCTGGGTTCGATTCCCGGCTTGGGTCACTGTCTGTGTGGAGTTTGCATGTTCTCCTTGTGTCTCCATGGGTTTCCTCCGGGTGCTCTGGTTTCCTCCCACAGTCCAAAGATGTGCGGGTTAGGTTGATTGGCCATGCTAAAGTTGCCCCTTAGTGTCCTGAGATGCGTAGGTTAGAGGGATTAGTGGGTAAATGTGTAGGGATATGGGGGTAGGGCCTGGGTGGGATTGTGGTCGGTGCGGACCCGATGGGCCAAATGGCCTCTTTCTGCACTGTAGGGTTTCTATGATTCTATGAACCACTACCATCTGGAAGGACAAGAGATACCTGGGAACACCACCACCTGGATGCTCCCTTTCATGTCACTCACTATCTTGAATTGAAAATATATTGCCGTTCCTTCAATATCGCCGGGTCAAAATCCTGGAATTCTCTCCCTTAATGCACTGTAGGTATACCTACACCTCAGGGACTTCAGCGATTCAAGAAGGCAGTTCAAGAGCAATTAGGGACGGGCAATAAACGCTGGCCTAGCCGGCGACGCCCACATCCCATCAATTAATTTTTAAAAACTGTAAACTTGCAATTCTGTACCTACATTTTGCCCACCTCATTCTGGTAAGCCCAAAATTGTCTCACACTGCTTGTGGACTGCTGAATTTGATCAGTCCATCCTTTGCTGATGATTTTCCACAGTTACAATAGTGTGTAATCTTTCATAATTTCTTCTGGCTTTTGCATTGCTCAAAATATACCAGATCAATTTGGGGAACATCTTCAAATTCCAACACAATATCAACGAAGTTAACTTGTAGATCTCAGGATATATCTTCTGTTTTCGTTGGGTTAACACAGTAAGAAGTTTAACAACACCAGGTTAAAGTCCAACAGGTTTATTTGGTAGCAAATGCCACGAGCTTTCGGAACAGGCTGTCCCTTCATCAGGTGGAGTGGAGAAATGTTCACAAACAGGGCATACAGAGACACAAACTCAATTTACAGAATAATGATTGGAATGCAGTCTTTACAGATAATCAAGTCTTAAAGGTACAAACAATGTGAATGGAGGGAGCATTAAGCACAGGTTAAAGAGATGTGTATTGTCTCCAGACAGGACAGCCAGTGAGATTCTGCAAGTCCAGACAAGCTGTGGGGGTTACAGAGAGTGTGACATGAACCCAAGATCCCGGTTGAGGCCGTCCTCATGTGTGCGGAACTTGGCTATCAGTTTCTGCTCAGCGACTCTGCGCTGTCGTGTGTCGTGAAGGCCGCCTTGGAGAATGCTTACGCGAAGATCAGAGGCGGAATGCCCCCGTGACCGCTGAAGTGCTCCCCAACAGGAAGAGAACAGTCTTGCCTGGTGATTGTCGAGCGGTGCTCATTCATCCGTTGTCGTAGCGTCTGCATAGTTTCCCCAATGTACCATGCCTCGGGACATCCTTTCCTGCAGCATATCAGGTAGACAAGTCTCGGAGAGTCTCGGAGGGAGGTGTTGACCCGTTAGAGAAAATCTCCATTACAAGGGAGGAAGTGTTAGGTTTTTTAGGGAACATTAAAACTGACAAAGCCCCAGGGCCTGATGACATCTATCCTCGACTGCTCAGGGAGACGAGAGATGAAATTGCTCGGCCTCTGACGGAAATCTTTGTCGCTTCTTTGGACACAGGTGAGGTCCCTGAGGATTGGAGGGTAGCGAATGTGGTCCCGTTGTTTAAGAAGGGTAGCAAGGATAACCCGGGAAATTATAGGCCGGTGAGCTTGACGTCCGTGGTAGGGAAGTTGTTGGAGAGGATTCTTAGAGACAGGATGTGTGTGTATTTAGAACGGAACAATCTCATTAGTGACGGACAACATGGTTTTGTAAGAGGGAGGTCGTGCCTTACAAATTTGGTGGAGTTTTTTGAGGAAGTGACAAAAGCGGTTGACGAAGGAAGGGCCGTGAATGTCGTCTATATGGATTTCAATAAGGCATTTGACAAAGTCCCACATGGCAGGTTGGTTAAGAAGGTTAAGGCTCATGGGATACAAGGAGAAGTGGCTAGATGGATAGAGAACTGGCTTGGCCATAGGAGACAGAGGGTAGCGGTCGAAGGGTCTTTTTCCGGCTGGAGGTCTGTGACCAGTGGTGTTCCGCAGGGCTCTGTACTGGGACCTCTGCTATTTGTGATATATATAAATGATTTGGAAGAAGGTGTAACTGGTGTTATCAGCAAGTTTGCGGATGACACGAAGATGGCTGGACTTGCGGATAGCGAAGAGCATTGTTGGGCAATACAGCAGGATATAGATAGGCTGGAAAATTGGGCGGTGAGGTGGCAGATGGAATTTAATCCAGATAAATGCGAAGTGATACATTTTGGAAGAAATAATGTAGGGAGGAGTTATACAATAAATGGCAGAGCCATCAAGAGTATAGAAACACAGAGGGACCTAGGTGTGCAAGTCCACAAATCCTTGAAGGTGGCAATACAGGTGGAGAAGGTGGTGAAGAAGGCATATGGTATGCTTGCTTTTATAGGACGGGGTATAGAGTATAAAAGCTGGAGTCTGATGATGCAGCTGTATAGAACGCTGGTTAGGCCACATTTGGAGTACTGCGTCCAGTTCTGGTCGCCGCACTACCAGAAGGACGTGGAGGCGTTAGAGAGAGTGCAGAGAAAGTTTACCAGGATGTTGCCTGGTATGGAGGGTCTTAGCTATGAGGAGAGATTGGGTAAACTGGGGTTATTCTCCCTGGAAAGACGGAGAATGAGGGGAGATCTAATAGAGGTGTACAAGATTATGATGGGGATAGATAGGGTGAACGGTGGGAAGCTTTTTCCCAGATCAGAAGTGACGATCACGAGGGGTCACGGGCTCAAGGTGAGAGGGGCAAAGTATAACTCAGATATTAGAGGGATGTTTTTTACACAGAGGGTGGTGGGGGCCTGGAATGCGCTGCCAAGTAGGGTGGTGGAGGCAGACACGCTGACATCGTTTAAGACTTACCTGGATAGTCACATGTGCAGCCTGGGAATGGAGGGATACAAACGATTGGTCTAGTTGGACCAAGGAGCGGCACAGGCTTGGAGGGCCGAAGGGCCTGTTTCCTGTGCTGTACTGTTCTTTGTTCTTTGTTCTTTGACAACGTTGGCCGAGTTGCAAGAGTATGTACCGTGTACCTGGTGGATGGTGTTCCCACGTGAGATGATGGCATCTGTGTCGATGATCCGGCACGTCTTGCAGAGGTTGCTGTGGCAGGGTTGTGTGGTGTCGTGGTCACTGTACTCCTGAAGGCTGGGTAGTTTGCTGCGGACAATGGTCTGTTTGAGGTTGTGTGGTTGTTTGAAGGCAAGAAGTGGGGGAGTTAGGCAATATTTTAAGTTTATCCACTGTGATCATCAAGTTCCTTGCTTGTACCGATTTTGACAGTCATAACCTTGAATATTTATCAAAAGACATTGCAATCTGGGTGGTGCACTGGTCAATGGTTTTCACCAACTCATCTCCAGTGGCTTGTGTTTCGTCTCTATGACAAATCTTTTGCTAAATAAATAGGTCTAAAACCGTATGATTCCAAACATTAAACTTAATATTTCCCGCTCAATGTTGGAACAGTTGGATTCCATTATGGGCAGAGATTTTGAAGAAGTGCAATTGGTTTGCCTTTTTGTAGCATGCATGCCCCAGATGTTCCATGAGGTATCTATCACCAGGAAAGTCATCTTCCTTGGATCATAAAATTGTAATACCAGTGCTTCTGATAATGACTGTTTCAATGCTTCAAAGAGGTATTTGTGGTCTTCGTGCCACAGGAAAGATATATCCTTTCGCAACAATTCCCTTAGCAATGAAGATTTATTTGTGAAATTGGCAATGTATGAAAGCAAGAAATCAAAGAGACTTAGATACCTTCAAAGAGGCCATTCAGCCCATCATGTCTCCGCTGGCCAAAAAGAGAAAAAAGCAAGTAGCCATTCATTTTAATCCCATTTTCCAGCCCCTGGTCTGAATTTTATTTTTAATTCATTCATGAGATGTGAGCGTCACTGGCAAAGCAGCCCATTTATTGCCTATTCCTAACTGCCTTTGAGAGGGCGGTGATGAGCCACGTTCTTGAACCTCTGCAATCATTCTAGTCGAGTTGCTGCAGTGCATCTTGTAGGTGGCACTAACTATATCCAGGTTGCACCAGTAGTGGAGGGAGTAAATATCTTTACCAACTAAACTATGGGACAAACTCCACTCCAACTATTCCATTTGGTCAGAAAGGTAATACAGACAAGGCCATAGACAACTCAGACTCCATCAGTGCCAATTCTTGGTCAGACATGTGAATAACTTCATGTATAGCAAGAAAGATATCTGTATCAGTTTTCCCTCTGACCCTATTTCACAACTTGACTGAGACAAAGCAGAGGTCTGGAACAGTTTAAGTCAAATGTGAAAGTCAAATATTTTCGTAATAGGAATCCTGATTCCCCATTGGAGCACTGGAATAGAAAATTATACGTACCTGTTACCCTCCAGTTGCACCAAACCAGTAAATGTTGGCAGAATTTTTTTTTAACTTCTTTAATATTGTTTCGCTGAATGTGGACTTCGCTGGTCAGCTGTATTGTTTGCCTATCTCTAAATTCTGTTGAAAAGGTGGTGGTGGGCCACCTTGAAACGTCACTATCAAGGATTCTTCAGGTCCACTGTTTAGTGTAGTTAAGTTGTGTTTAGATGCGAATATTGAATTCTAACAGGGCTAGACAGGGTAGATTCAGGAAGGATGTGCCCGATGGGGGAGGGTGTCCAGAACTAGGGATCACAATCTAAGGATACAGGGCAAACCATTTAGGACTGAGATGAGGATAAATTTCTTCACCCAGAGAGTGGTGAGCCTGTGGAATTCTCTACCACAGGAAACAATTGAGGCCAAAACATTGTTTGCTTTCAAGAAGGAGTTATATATAGCTCTTGGAGCTAAAGAGATTGTGGTAAACCACTGTTAGCTTATTGCCTGTGTGTGTGACATGCCTGGACACGTCCCTGCCGGCCCTGCCCGGGACTCCTCCCCCCCTGGTCCAGGTATAAAGGTGACTGCTCCCCACCCCCTGCTTCAGTCTCTGGACCAGTTCAGCAGCATGGGTGTGCTCCAAGTCTTTTGCTAATAAAAGCCTATTTGTTCTTGCATACAAACTAGTCTTTGCTTGATTGATGGTGCATCAATTTTATTCGCAAAAGTTTTGGGATGGAGCAGATACTAAAACCCGATAGACTCGAATTGGACCCTCAAGCTGTAGGAGCCTCTAACAGCTTTGATCACTGGCTGCGCTGTTTCAAAACTTTCCTCACCGCCTCCGCCTCCCGGACTGAAACCGACAAGCTACATGTGCTCCACACCCGGGTAAGCGATCATGTATTTTCGATGATTAGAGACGCTGAAACTTACAAGGATGCGATCAAACTTTTAAAAGGCCAGTACAACATACAGTCGAATGAAATCTACGCCAGACATCTTCTGGCTACTCGCAGACAACAGCCAGGAGAATCAGGCGATCAATTCCTGCGTGTGTTGCGAGCACTTGGCAGGGCCTGCAACTGCAAGGCCGTAACAGCCGCCAAAAACACTGAGGACTTAATCAGAGATGCCTATGTCACGGGTATCAGGTCAAACTATATCCGACAACGACTGCTGGAACAGGGTGGGCTGGACCTACAAAAGACTGTGGCGCTTGCCGACTCGTTAGAGGTGGCCTTCCGTAACCTCGAGGCCTACACCCCCGACCACGGGGGCGCATCGTGGACACCGCGGTCACTGCCACCTCTGTACTCGGGAGGGCCGCAGGCCTACGCCACGCCACGTCCCACCAATGACCCGACCGCTGCGGCAGTCTCCGGAGGCCCGAAGTGCTACTTCTGCGGCCTGGGGAAGCACCCCCGACAACGCTGCCCGGCGAATGATGCGATCTGCTCCGGGTGTGGAAAGAAGGGCCATTACGTGAAGGTATGCAATGCGAAATCGACCTTCAAGCCAGTAGCGCTGCGTACGACCCGTGGGGGCCACCATCTTGGGCGCCGGTAGCCGTGTGTGAGCCGTACGAGTCGCCATCTTGGACGCATTCAGTGCATGTGGGCCGTGCGGGCCGCCATCTTAACAGCTTCAGCTGCATGTGAGCCGTGCGGGCCGCCATCTTGGACGCCGTCAGCCGCGTCGCAAAATCCAACGGTGGCTTCGATTACGCTGGACCAGATTAGGCCTCACCAACTCGCCAGGTCCATGATGGACATCGAGGTAAACAGTCGCACTTCAAACTGTTTATTTGACTGTGGGAGTACGGAGAGCTTTATTCACCCTAACACAGTGAGTCGCTACGCTCTTTCAGTAGTGCCAGTGAAGCAAACGATCTCCATGGCTTCAAAGTCCCACTCGGTGGATGTCCTCGGGTACTGTGTGGTGACCCTGATTGTACGGGGTACAGTGTACAAAAATTTCAGGCTCCTCGTGCTGCCACAACTCTGCGCTGCCATACTCCTGGGGCTAGATTTCCTGAGTCACCTTAAGAGCGTCACCATGGAGTATAATGGGCCTTTTCCCCCGCTCTCCGTTTGCAATCAGCAGTTCTTAGATCGCCCACTGTGCACCACCTGCAGCCTCTCGACCCTTAAAGTCCCCCTCCCTCACTGTTTGAAAATCTCACCCCCGATTGCAAGCCCATCGCCACCAAGAGCAGGCGGTACAGTGCTGGAGACAGAGCTTTTATCAGGTCCGAAGTACAACATCCCTGGGGAAGGGGATCATTGAGGCCAGTACCAGCCCCTGGAGAGCCCAAGCAGTAGTTGTTAAGACTGGGGAGAAACATCGCATGGTCATTGACTACAGTCAGATCATTAATCGATACACGCAGCTGGACGCGTACCCCCTTCCCCGCATATCTGACATGGTTAATCAGATTGCGCAATATCGGGTGTTCTCCACCATCGACTTAAAATCTGCATACCATCAGTTCCCTATCCGCCCGGAAGACCGCCAATATACTGCCTTCGAGGCGGATGGCCACCTCTATCACTTCCTTAGGGTCCCCTTCGGCGTCACCATGATCAGCAGGACCACGACGCCAACCTCCACAAATTCCTCCACACTGCCACGCTCCTAAATCTGACCTATAATAAAGAGAAGTGCGTATTCCGCACACACCGCCTCGTCATCCTTGGTTATGTTGTGGAAAACAGGGTCATTGGTCCTGATCCCGACCGCATGCATCCCCTCCTGGAACTCCCCCCCCCCCCCCCCCCCCCCCCCCCCATCAGCCTCAAAGCACTGAGGAGATGCCTGGGCTTCTTCTCGCATTACGCCCAGTGGGTCCCCAGTTATGCTGATAAAGCCCGTCCACTCATCAAATCCACCTCTTTTCCCCTGATGGTAGAGGCCCGCCTGGCCTTCGACCGCATCAAAGCAGACATCGCGAAGGCCATGATGCACGCTGTAGACGAATCCATCCCGTTCCAAGTGGAGAGTGATGCGTCTGACTTCACCCTAGCCATCACCCTTAACCAGGCGGGCAGACCCGTGGCCGCCTTCTCATGAACCCTCCAAGGCCCTGAAATTCAACACTCCTCTGTCGAAAAGGAGGCCCAAGCCATAGTGGAAACGGTATGGCACTGGCGCCACTACTTAGCTGGTAAACGATTCACCCTCCTCACGGACCAACGGTCAGTTGCATTCATGCTTAATAACACGCAGCGGGGCAAGATCAAAAATGATAAAATATTGAGGTGAAGAATCGAGCTTTCCACCTACAATTACGACATCTTATACCGGCCCGGGAAGCTCAATGAGCCCCCAGACACCCTGTCCCGGGGAATATGTGCCAGCGCACAAATAGACCAATTGCAGACTCTCCACAACGACCTCTGCCACCCGGGGGTCATCAGGTTTTTTCACTTCATTAAAGCCCGTAACCTGCCCTACTCCATTGAGGAAGTCAGGTCTATAACTAGACACTGCCAGGTCTGCGCAGAGTGCAAGCCGCACTTCTATCGGCCAGACAGAGCCCACCTCATAAAGGCCACCCACCCTTTCGAACGCCAAAGGCCCTCTCCCCTCTTCTGACCGCAACATATACTTCCTCAATGTCATTGACGAGTATTCACGTTTCCCTTTCGCTATTCTCTGCCCGGATATGACCTCAGCCACGGTCGTCAGGGCTCTGCACAGCCTCTTCACCTTGTTCGGTTTCCCTCGCTATATCCATAGCGACCGGGGATCCTCCTTTATGAGTGATGAGCTGTGACAGTACCTGCTCTCCAAAGGCATAGCCTCGAGTAGGACCACCAGCTACAACCCCAGGGGAAACGGACAGGTAGAGAGGGAGAACGCGACAGTCTGGAAGGCCGTTTTACTAGTTCTGAGATCTAAACATCTTCCAGTCACCCGCTGGCAAGAGGTCCTTCCTGATGCACTACACTCGATTAGATCACTCCTTTGCACAGCTACCAATGCTACCCCTCATGAAAGAATGTTTGTTTTCCTCCGGAAGTCCTCCTCGGGGACCTCACTACCATCGTGGCTGACGTCCCCAGGCCCTGTCCTGCTCCGGAAGCACGTGAGGACCCATAAGTCGGACCCCCTGGTCGAAAGGGTCCAGCTCCTCCACGCCAACCCCCAATATGCCTATGTGGCGTACCTCGACGGGCGGGAGGACACGGTCTCTATTCGAGACCTGGCACCCACAGGTGCCCCAGGGACCACTACGACCCACAACCCCGCACCCCCAACCCCCATATACAGCACGCCTGAGCCCCAAGAGCTGCCACCACGCACCCGACAATCGGAAGGGACTACAGACGACTCGAGTGACTATGGCCTGGCGCCTGAACCAACACTGCGGCCACCGGAACCGACACCACAACCGGCACTACGGCGATCGCAGCGGCAGATCAAGCCCCCAGAGAGACTAAATTTGTAATTCTGTAAATATTGTTCCACCCACCTCACCCCCGCCGGACTCTTTTTTTAAAACAGGGGGGTGAATGTGGTAAACCACTGTTAGCTTATTGCCTGTGTGTGTGACATGCCTGGACACGTCCCTGCCAGCCCTGCCCGGGACCCCTCCCCCCCTGGTCCAGGTATAAAGGTGACTGCTCCCCACCCCCTGCCTCAGTCTCTGGACCAGTTCATCGGCATGGGTGTGCTCCAAGTCTTTTGCTAATAAAAGCCTATTTGTTCTTGCATACAAACTAGTCTTTGCTTGATTGATGGTGCATCAGAGATCAAAGGAAATGGGAGGGAAAGCAGGAAGAGGTTACTGAGTTGGATGATCAGCCATGATAATAACAAATGGCAGAGCAGGCTTGAAGTGCTGGATGGCTTATTCCTGCTCCTATTTTCTGTGTTTATGTGTTTCTGTATTCATTGAGGGTAAAACCACTCAGCTGGTTCATGTTCTTACTATTCAGTTATCCAGCGCAGGCAATTTGCACAATTTGTAATGCAGCCATATGATTAGCTGGGGGGGAGGAGGGTTTAAAACCATCTGGCTCCACTCAGGCCGGCTGTCGAAAGACTCCGGGGCTGACCTGTATTCTGTAGCCGCTGAGCATCTCTTTGAGCACATGGTAAATGAAGGCTGATGGTGATGGAAGATAGGCCTTGGTAAGATTATTACACTGGCGGCGAGGAGTAAGGTGAGTTTATTTCTTCCCTCCAAACCATCTTTACTGTCAAGGCAAGTAATCATCCAGTCAGAAAAATGTCTCTTTTTGGGAAACTTGAAGCCTCCGATGCAAGTATAGGAGACTGGGTCCAATATACAGAGCACATGTATTACTTCTTTCGGGCCAACAATATTGAGGGGAATGAGAAAAAGAAAGCATCCTTTGACGGCATGCAAGGTCCTGACCGTTGGTGTAATAAAAAGCCTGACTTACCCAGTTAACTCCAAAACCTTTAATGAATTTGTGGACATGGTGAAAGGCTATTATGACCAGAAACCTTCCATAATAGTCCAACAATGCCACTTAAAACTGCAGGGCGAACCCCTGGGGAATCTGTCACTGAATTTCTGACCAGGTAATGAAAATTGGCAGAGCACTGTGAATTCGGGCCATTCCTGAATGACATGTTGCGAGGTAGACTGGTCTGTGGAATTAACAATGTGACAATCCAAAAGAATTATTTGTAATGCAGCCATATGATTAGCTGGGGGGGAGGAAGGTTTAAAACCATCTGGCTCCACTCAGGCCGGCAGTCGAAAGACTCCGGGGCTGACCTGTATTCTGTAGCCGCTGAGCATCTCTTTGAGCACATGGATCTAAAGAAGGCTGTCAATATGTCTACGGTAGGTGCTTCATCATAATAACTGATCATAAACCATTGCTGGGACTTGTAAAGAAGACAAGGCAATAGCCCCCTATTGCCTCCACCTTAACACAGCATTGGGCATTGTTACTGACTGATTATAAATACCTCCTACAGTACCCCCTTGGGACCTGGAAAGCCAATGCACTGAGTCGTCTGCTGTTGCCCATAAGCCTGGCTTCACTACCAGCTGTGGAAGAGGTTGTGATCATCCTCCATTTTCTGGACAACTTGCCGATGTCTGCAAGGCAAATCAAAGCCTGGATGCAAAACGATCCAGTCCTGTTGAAAATAGAACATGTGTCATTACACGGGAGATTCAGAGGCTCAGCTGAAATGAAGCACTACTTGACGAAAAAAGACGAGCTCAGTGTTGAGGATGGCATCATCCTCTGGGGTCCCCGCATAGTTGTCCCTTGGCCAGGGTGACATCTGATACAAATGGAATTACAACATGGCCACCCTGGGATTTTGAAGATGGAAGTGCTAGCCAGGAGCTATGTATGGCAGCCCCCAGCTGGCTCCACTCAGATCAGAAGTCAAAAGATTTTGGACCTGTACTCCATAGCTGCTGAGCGGCACTTTGAGCACTTTGTAAATAAAGGGTGATGGTGACAGAAAACTGGCCTCAGTAAGTTTATTACACTAATCCAGAAGGCTCATGTTGAGCTAGTAGGACTTCATCCTGTATTACATGCACAAACTGCATTGAATGCTGAGGTTACTTTGGTGATTTGATATAAAGATGTTGTTCCACAGTCTTGATAGTAATGGGAGATGAACAAAGGGAAAACCAATATTTCTACCCATTCAAAGTATTAATAATTCCATCCATTGGAAGTATTTCACTGCAGATCATAAGAAGTGCTCTAATTTTCTGGCCTTTTACACCAGCAGTAACTTTCGCCACTTTGCAAGATTGTGTACACATGATTCCCTGTTACAAACAAAGTGTCAGACATTTTAGTCTGTGCCTACACTTGCACGAAGTAAAACTATTTCTTCCAGACCGTCTCAGCAGCTGACTGCTTTTCACCCGTGGCTTGCCGATAACCAGTCTCTACCCTCACTCTGGCCTCGCTTGCCAGCGAGAGCCACGGGCCCTAGTTCTTTGCATGCTTATTTCTGGATACAGCCATTAGTGGGTCTTTGGGGGCAGTACGGTGGCACAGTGGTTAGCACTGCTGCCTCACAGCACCAGGGACACAGGTTCGATTCTGGCTTTGGGGGTCACTGTCTATGTGGAGTTTGCACATTCTCCCCGTGTATCTCCGGGTGCTCCGGTTTCCTCCCACAATCCAAAGATGTGCCGGTTAGGTGGATTGGCCACGCTAAATTGCTCCTTGGTGTTAGGGGGTACTAGCTAGGGTAAGTACATGAGATTGTGGGGATGCTGCCTGGGTGGGACTGTGGTCGATGTGCAGACTCGATGGGCTGAGTGGCCTCCTTCTGCACTGTAGGATTCTATTCTATGAAATTTCCCAGAGAGGAGCAAGTCTCTACCCTGTAAGCTATGCTTCCCAGTAAGAAAGCCAGACTCACATAACAAACTAATCTTACCGTTATTATTTATCAAATGAAAGCACTTGATAGAAAAACAACTATTGCTATTCCTTAATCTGCCTCAAGAAGGAAAATTAATAGTGGGGGTAATGATAGGCGAGAGGACTGTCTTCCATTTTCCTCAAACTTTGGCTCCTCTAAGCCTGAACCAATTATTCACAGCTCACAATTGAAGGTGTGTCAGCAAACTGAAGCCAAAGCAAATTGGACAGTCACTAATACTTTTTTTGGTGCTTGAACAAATAATTCACTTATACTCATAAGCCTGGCATCTACCAGAGGGAGGCCAGATCTGAAAATGGAACACCTCAAATTGAAAAACACGTATATGCATTTTAATTTTAAAAAAAAATTTATACATGTATATACTTAGAAATGTTATCAGATCTACCCACACCTCCCACAGTCCAAAGATGTGTTGAATTGTGCAACTGGTAGTTATATGGATCAGTGATTTGCAGCTTTTTCTCTGGAGGACTCCTGCAAAATATTCGTAACCTCTTGGGGACCTCCTGTCCAAACTTCCAAATGATAGCCTGAGCTACCCAAAGGAAGGCAGTTATTCTCACTGCAGAAGATGTATTTTTTAAGCAATATGCAGCAATAGAATTAGTATGTTCGCAAGCCAACAAATTATGAATAAAGTTAGAAACCAGATCATAGAATCCCTACAGTGCAGAAAGTGGTCATTCAGCCCATCGAGCTGCACCAACAACAATCCCAGGCCCTATCCCCGTAACCCCAGATATTTACCCTGCTAATCCCCCTGACACTAAGGGGCAATTTAGCATGGCCAATCAACCTAACCGGCACATCTTTGAAGTGTGGGAGGAAACCGGAGCACCCGGAGGAAACCCATGCAGACACGAGGAGAACGTACAGACTCCGCACAGACAGTGACCCAAGCCGGGAATTGAACTGGGGTCCCTGGCACTGTGAGACAGCAGTACTAACCACTGTGCCGCCCTCCCGAGGGTTCTTCCTTTCAAAACATTTAATATAGAAATATTACAGTGTGAACATTTATCCGCTAATGATATGATGAAAAAATATGTCAAAACTATTCTTATAAATTATACATTTTCCCAAATGTTGCATGCTCCTTTGTAAATGCAGTGCCTATTACAGAAACAATATCAGCACTTCAGGCTCTGAATTCAGGTCACCTTCACATTGTAAAACAGTTTTAATAGGACAGAACAATAGCGGTACTTATTGCAGCAAGACATTGTGCAATATGAACCCGCAAGCATATTTATACTCAAATGCACTTTTAAAATCTCCCTCTGTGCCATAGGTGAAATTTGGAGTGGTGTGTATGCAGTTTACGCTCAGTTTTTATTTATGAGTTATTCCTCTTTAGTGAAAGAGGTAGGGGCCTCCTGATTGCCCAAAGGGCAAATCTGATAACAGATAGCCTCCTTCTATTGAAGCTGCACAAGTGATTTTAATGCTGCCAAAACCAAACATCCTGGAAAGAACTGTTGTCCTTAGCCACATCTGTCATTTGATGGATATATCCAGTCAAGTCACATCTTGTGCTTGGCTGGCTAAGAATTTTTCATTACCTTACTTAGTCACTGTGAAGTTCTTACTTCTGAGGTACCATGTAACACTGGCACCAGAGTGTAACTGTGCACTCTTTAAGAAGGTGCCTTTTGTTGCCTATTGAACAGACGGTTTGAATAGGTAACACATGCAAATCTGCCTCAAGGCAGCAAACAAGCCAGCCACCTGTATGTAAAGTGAGGGAAGCTCCACAAGAACACCTATCCCCTCAAACTATTTTTGTACAGAGGCATTTACTGACCCGAGTTCTCATAAGACAACCATGGTTTTGCAAAGAGATTTGTTGGATGGAAGCTGTGCATGAGAGAACAAAACTTACAAAATCTTTATCACATGACTTCAGACAGACTCAAACAAAGTACAATTTAATATATTGTAAAGGGAATATTCTTAACACAAAACCAAGGAATAAAGTAATATGAAATAACTTGGAGATGTTTAAAGGTAGTTGATAATTCCCTATTGCACCCACCCCCCCCGGCCCCTCACCACCACCCCTGCCGCCTCCACCCCCCCACCGCCCATAATACAAGCAAAGGATACAAATGCACAGCCCCCTTGGGTATCCAGTTGACTTATCAGTATTAATGAAAGAGAAGGCTCCAATATCTAGATATTTCATAGCATAAAATCATAGAATCCCTACAGTGCAGAAGGAGGCCATTCGGCCCATCAAGTCTGCACTGACCACAATCCCACCCAGGCCCTATTCTCGTAACCTCACATATTTACCCTGCTAATTCCCCTGACATTAGGATCAATTTAGTATGGCCAATCAACCTAACCCGCACATCTTTGGACTATGAGAGGAAACCAGAGCACCCGGAGGAAACACACGCAGATGCGTGGAGAATGTGCAAACACCACACAGACAGTGACCCAAGCGGGAATCGAACCCGGGTCCCTGGCACTGTGAGGCAGAAGTGCTAACCACTGTGCCACTGTATTTGGAAATATTAAAGTTGGTGGGGGAAACTGGATTTTGTGTCCACCTATTTTGATGGTTGACAAATTTCAAAGTGTTTAACAATTGGACTTGGCAGAAAATGTCTGCTGCAAGAGAGATAGGTACCTGCAGAAGCTTAAAACATGTTTCTAATCTTACAAAAGATTTTCTGCCTCTGGTGAATTGGCAAATTCCACCCCAAAGGGAATACATCAACCAATCTATTTGCCTGGCATTGCTGTATTTCCTGGAGTTGTAGATACCTAAATAGTTGGATGTTGGGATTGTTACCTCCAAGTGTTGCTAAGGTGATAATGGTTGGAAAATGTAATATGTGACGTGCGTAGAATTGTTGTGGAGTATCCATTCCTTTGGGCAAGTGCATCAGACATTACCTTGGGTGAAAAATACAACAAACATAATGGACCACTGACCGATGTTGCAACCTCATCTGTTCCATTACTGCTGCAAAGGAAGAGGAAACCTTGCAATGAGTACAATAAGGAAAGAAAAATTTACATTTACAAAGCGCCTTTCCCAATCTCTGGACGACCCAAAGCAATTTACAACCACTATAATGCTTTTTGAAGTGTAGGCATCGTTGTGATCAGACTCCTGGTCAATTGTGGGGGCATCACAGCCTAATATTGCGTTACCTGACAAACATACTCTTTCGCTTGCCAGCAGAGGTCACTGGATAACGATGAGTGGAAACGGTGGGCCAATGTTCAATCTTTCCAACTCATTTAGAATCATAGAATGGTTGCAGCATGGAAGGAGGTCACCCGGCCCATCATGCCCGCTGACTCTCTGCAAGAGTAGCTCAGCTCCCCCTACCCTTTCCCTGCAATTCCTATCCTTTTGGATGCTTATCCAATTTCCTTTCAAAAGCCCCAATTGTACCTGCCTCGACCATTCTCTCAGGGAGTACATTCCAGATTCTAACCTCTCGCTGCATAAGGAAGTTTTTCCTCATGTCGCTTCTGGTTCTTTTGCTGGTTCTTATTCATGTTTGTGTAAAAGAGTTGCCTGTGTTTGTCATGTGTCATGGTAAAAGCAGAAGAGGATTTAAAGGGCACAGTTTTTCTTCACTTGTGATGCTAATAAAACCAAGTTGTAGATTCAATATTAACAGATGCAGCTAAAATCCTTGGGTGGGATTTTCTGGCCCTTCCCGCTGGTGGAATCTTCCAGTCTGACCCAATGCGATCCTTGCATTAGGTTCCCTGGTGGTGGGTTGGGCGAGCACACAAAATACTGTATACATTAGCGGGTCTGGAAGACCCCACTGCAGGCCAATGGCAAGCAGGAGATCAAGCCCTGGCAGGGCAGGGGTCTGGAAAATCCCATCCCTCATTTCTTAGCATCTTTTATCTTCTGTTGTCAATTACTTTTTTGTAAGCTTTTGTGTCTTTTAGTGAATGGCTATTGTGATGTTAGTTTATCTTTAAGAAACGTTTCTTTTAAATCATGACCTCTGCAGCTATAACAAGCTTTGGTCTTTTCGTTGTTGCCGGGCTGTCTGGAGAAGTCCTTTTATTGCTGCTTCAAAGGCTTAAATGGGGTTTTGTTTGTTTTTACTCTGGGGCTTCAGGTACTTTCTGGGATTTTTTTATGACCTTGCATTGTGAGAGGGAAGATCGAATGACAAGTCAAAGTCAGGTGGTTCCTCCCCAGAAAAAAACCTAAGGATTCATTTTCAGTTTTGGTTTAGAAAGGGGTGGTCAGCAGACTGGAAAGCAGTGTTATTCTCTCTCTCCCTGGTTTTGGAAATTCTGCTGTTAGCTGGAGGCAGGGTTCATGGCCTTCCTCGAGTGGAATCGGCTGTTGGTGCCTGGCTTGCCTAGAGTCTCTCTCCCTGTGTTTTGGGGAAGCTGTTCTTACTTTAACCTGTTCTGGGTGTATATCAAGAGGGCTGCTAGAAGTTACAAGACTGGGAAGTCAGAGTTTCAATTCTCCACCCAAAGGACTGTTCCAGCATCATGTGAACATTCATATTTTGCTGCGTTAAACCTGTGCAAGGGTTTTATTAATGGAATTTGTTTGATTGGAACATTTTCTATATTCATTAAGGATTATACAATGTCATGATTTTTTTTTCTTGTTTGGAATTGGTAAAAGTTATTGCTAATTTTCTTTCTATACATGTTAACTATATTCTTAGATAAACTTTGTTTGATAAAAGCTCCCTAGTGGGTCAGTTGAATCATACCTGAAGTGAAATATCTCAAGCTCACCCTAGCCAAATTCAAAGTGCAAAATTTATGACCCAGGCAGACATCATAGAACACCTTGGAGTTTCTGACCTGAATTATAACACTACCATTATTTTTGCTCCCTACCCTCTGCGTCCCTTCCATTTCGAATAGGACACAATAGATGTTGGGAATTACACTCTATCTGCTGCTGGGAAGAAGAGGAGAATAATTTTTTTTATACTTTTCCAATTCAATCAAATCAAGTCCAATTCAGAGTCTCAACAAGTTGAGACATTTCCAATCCAAGCTGACAAGACAGGGCCTCCACTCCTGTCTTGGGCCTGATCTACATGAACCAAGCTGATTGGAGTAGGTGCAGACTCACCTCCTCCAAGGCTTGATCTCATTTGCATCTTAGCCAAAAAGCCGAGATGCCGCTTTTAAAAATTGCTTCAAATTAAGCTTAAATGTAACCTAATGACCTCAACCAAGTGATAAGAACAGATACTACACTTGATCTTAGCCAAAAGGCCGAGAAGCGAGAAGAGGAGAATAAATGCCAGGCTGGTGAAGACACAGTAACAGTAGATTCACCAATACCCCCACTGTAGCTGCCCACGCAGTACAGTCAGAGACACCTTTCACACTTTGGATTGCAATTAATGGTGCCACGTAGTTAAAGTTTACACATTAGCTTTGATGTAATTAAAATGTAAAATGCTACTGTTGAGCTCAATTTAGTTTTTAAAGAGTTAAACTCACAGGATAGCAGGGTAGATTATGTTTCAGACTGGGCATCTGGACCAGTGTCCTGAAGACAATGCAAGATAGTCTGACATTCCAGAGATCATTCACACTCATTGTTCCTACAGCAACTCTATTCATTGGAACTCAGCAAGGGTCATTGCCATGTTAGGTTGGAGGATTCTGTTCTGCAGTTGGCTGGGACATAGGGTGGGGGCCATGATCAGTTTGACGAAAATTTGATACGATTTGTGCTTTTAGGTAACTAAAGGAGCTGCAAAAGCAGGGAGCAGTCTGACAGCATACTGCTGTGGAAAATAGGATAAAAAACAGAATACTGTAAAGGAGATTTCAGCTGTGGACTGAATGCAAAGGAGTTACTCTGTTCAATTTGAATAACACAAATTTATTTAAAATAGAAAACTTCCATATTATAGCACTTTTTATGACCACCAGACATCTCAAAATGCTTTACAACCACTGAAGTACTTTTTGAAGTGTAGTCACTGTTTAAATGTAGTACACATATAAGTGAAAATGCGCTGGCAAATTCCCACAAGCAGCAATAAGCAATGTGATAAGGACTAGCTAATATGTTTTATTGTGATGTTGATTGAAGGATTGGTCAGAACGCCAGGGAAAACTCCCCGGTTCTTCTTTCCAAATAGTGCCATGAGATTTATTCATCAACCTGAGCAGGCAGATGAGAGCTCAGTTTAACATCAGAAAGATGGGACCATAGGCGCAGCACGATGGCACAGTGGTTAGCATTGCTGCCTCACAGTGCCAGGGACCCGGGTTTGATTCCCGGCTTGGGTCACCATCTGTGTGGAGTTTGCATGTTCTCCCCGTGTCTGCGTGCGTTTCTTCTGGGTGCTCTGGTTTCCTCCCACAGTCTAAAAGAAGTGCTGGTTAGGTTGATTGGCCGTGCTAAATTCTCCCTCAGTATACCCGAACAGGCACCAGAGTGTGGCGACTGGGGATTTTTCCAGTAACTTCATTGCAGTGTTAATGTAAGGCTACTTGTAACATATTAATTAATAACAACATCTCAGGACAATGCGATGCTCCCTAATATTACACTGCTGTGTCAGTTTTGATTTTTTTGTGCTCAATGGAACTTGAACCTGGAACCTGAAAGAAGCAGCTAGATAAGATCATAGAGTCATTTACAGCACAGCAGGAGGCCATTTGGCCCATTCAGTCCATGCTGGCTCTCTGCAGAGCAATCAAGTCAGCTCCACTCTGTATCTGTTGTTCTGTTACAGTTCTTCCTGTCAGTCCTTGGTCCCATTTTACTCCGGCTAGATCCCTTCCAATCTAAATCTATTTTATATTGTTGCTTTTTTTTTCTATTTCTAATTGAAACTTTGATATAATGATCATTATTACTCAAATATTCCCCACTGGGTCCACGTGGCCCAACTCATCTCCCGGCATCAGATCCAGCAATGCCTCTTTCTAGTTGGACTGAGAATGTCCTGATCAAGGACATTCTCCCGAACACATTTCAGAAATTCCTCCTCCTCCATATTCTTTATTCTAACAATTATCCCAATCAATATTTGGGAACTAAAGTCCCTCAATAACTAAAGCATTCTTTCTGGTTGTCTCACAGCTTGGAATGGCTCCTGCTCTGCCCAAGACTGCAAGAATCTACAAAAGGTCGTAAATGCAGTCCAATCCATCACGCAAACCAACCTCCCATCCATTGACTCTGTCTACACTTCCTGCTGCCTCGACAAAGCAGCCAGCATAATTAAGGACCCCACGCACTCCGGACATTCACTCTTCCACCTTCTTCTTCAGGAAAAAGATACAAAAGTCTGAGGTCATGTCCCAACCGGCTCAAGAACAGGTTCTTCCCTGCTGCTGTCAGACTTTTGAATGGACTTACCTTGCATTAACTCTATAGTGCTTTCACAGCTCTACTTTACCTGAAGATTTTCTCTCTCTCTCTCACTAGTTCAGTTGGCTGTACTTGCTACCCCATGGCTTGTGATGACCTTGGCAGTGGGACCTTCCTCTGTTATTGTGGCAACTTGCGATGATGTTGTCACTAGCAAAGAGACTGAGAACCTGCTGCCCACAGCAGGAGAGTTGAGAAGAGTTCACTGATACAGAAGGCAGCCACTCCTCCTCCCTTACAGGGCACACAGGGAGCTAGCTCACAATCAAGGCCCAATGAGTGTTGGGATATGGTGTACAACCCACTGTGGGCTAGAAGACACATTCATTCCTGATTAGCATATACGTGGTCTCCAAGGGGCAAACAGGCAAACTATTGCAGGCCAACTCTGAGCTGGTGCAACATCAGGTAGTTTGGAGGTCAACGAGGTCAGAAAAATGTTTGATCTGACAGAGACTTGTAATCATTTGGAGGGTGGAGCCTTTGGTGATTTGTGGTGATTATCCCTTTAAGGGCAACACAGTAGAAGAAGAATGATATTGGGGGACATTGATAAACTGGAAAGAGTGCAGAGAAGATTTATGAGGATGTTGCCAGGACCACTGGACCTGAGTTATAGGGAGTGGTTGGCCAGGCTAGGACGTTATTCCTTGGAATGTAGGAGAGTGAGGGGTGACCTTATTGAGGTTTATAAAATCAAGAGGGCATAAATAGGATGGACGCATATCGTCTTTTTCCCAGGGAAGCGGAATTGAAAACAAGAGGGCATAGGTTTAAGGTGAGAGGGGAAAGATTTAAAAGGGCCCTGAGAGGCAACTTCTTCACACAGAGGGTGGTCTGTTTATGGAATGAGTTGCCAGAGAAAGTGATTGAGACAGGTACAATAGTAACGCTTAAAAAGCATTTGGATAAGTACATGGATGGGAAAGGATTAGAGGAATATAGGCCAAACCCAGGTAATTGTGACTAGTTAGGAAGGCACCAGGGTTGGGATGGACCGGTTGGGCCAAAGGGCTTGTTTCCATGCTATATCGCTCTATGACTCTATGATGTGGCTTGGGGGACCAATTGGGACTGAGAGTGGGTAATCGCCCCAGGAGGTGGAGTCCTTCCTTAGACAAAAGACATGTAGGGACTGTTAAGGTGGGCTGTTAACCTCTGTACAGTTATCTGTGAATGCGCATCATTACATCTTGTGAATATCTGGCAACAAGGATAAAACTGATGTCACTGCCACTGGCCCGCCACCTGTGAGTATGCTGTTTTAATCAGCATGAAGAAAATGTACATACCCGAATGCCTCTCTTTGGCAAGAAGACACGTTTAAGATGTTGAGATAATGCCAGACCCTGAGCAATGTAGAATTGGAAAGCATGGAAGTTCAAAAGCTGCGTGGGCAATGGATAAAACACAGCAAGACCCCTGAGTAAGAATCCACAAGAAGAGTGAGCAAAATGCAGGAACATACCTCTGCTCACACTGTAGACTAGGAGGTGAGGTGGTCCAGGAGGCTTCATGAGGGACAGATGCAGAACAAACCTGACTTGGCCGGCAGAGTCAATAGTTCACAAATATATAGAAAAAAATAACAAAATAAGCATCAAAAACAACAGCTGAGATTTTGGCGGGAATATTACCGGCATGCCCGCCCCCGATTCCAGGGATGGGCGACGCTCGGAGAACCCATTCTCTGTTGGCCTTGGGCAGGATTGTACAAAACTCGGGCAGACGTGCTGATAAAATTCTGCCCTTTTAGTTTAAGGAAAAGTGAAACTTAACTTGAAAAAAGAGAGTTTTATTTTGGGAAAAGAGAAAAGAGAACACGGAAAGCAATGTTTTAATTGAAGGAGAAGAAATGTTTCAAGATGGGGACCTAAAGCATGGGAAACTGAAGAGCCTGAAGCTGACAGGCCCCTGATCGGAACTGAGCCTGTACTGTGGTAGTGGTCCTGGCACTGATGGACTTTAAGCAGTAAAGTTGAGAACCTGTTTGGAAAATATGTTTAAAATGTTTTTTAAAAAACAATGGCCCCGAATGGGCCACACGTAATCGCCCAATGAAATAACAAAGAGAAAAAGAAGGGAAAACAGTCTGTCCAAATGGCCAGAGAGGAAAAAGAACAGCAGAGATTGCTGAGAAAGCTTTCCATCAGTAAAAAGATGTTTAGGCGGTTTGGAAGAGAAAAGCAGCCGGGTTCACGCCAAAACTTCCAAAGCGAGGGAAAAACACGGAGAAAGTAGAAAGGGTTGAGAGCTTTACGTTTTTAGGTGTCCAGATCACAAACAACCTGTCCGGTCCCCCTATGCTGACACTATAGTTAAGAAAGCCCACCAACGCCTCTACTTTCTCAGAAGACGAAGGAAATTTGGCATGTCTGCTACGACTCTCACTAACTTTTACAGATGCACCATAGAAAGCATTCTTTCTGGTTGTATCACAGCTTGGTATGGCTCCTGCTCTGCCCAAGACTGCAAGAATCTACAAAAGGTCGTGAATGTAGTCCAATCCATCACGCAAACCAACCTCCCATCCATTGACTTTGTCTACACTTCCTGCTGCCTCGACAAAGCAGCCAGTATAATTAAGGACCCCACTCACTCCGGACATTCACTCTTCCACCTTCTTCTTCAGGAAAAAGATACAAAAGTCTGAGGTCATGTCCCAACCGGCTCAAGAACAGGTTCTTCCCTGCTGCTGTCAGACTTTTGAATGGACTTTCCTTGCATTAAGTTGATCTTTCTCTACACCCTAGCTATGACTGTAACACTACATTCTGCACTCTCTCCTTTCCTTCTCTATGAACGGTATGTTTTGTCTGTATAGCGTGCAAGAGACAATTCTTTTCACTGTATGTTAATACATGTGACAATAATAAATCAAATCAAATCAAATCAAAATCAAAAACCGGCAGCTGCTGACAGTTCAGTGAAAAAGAGATGACAGTCTTAAAGCAGTAATGCGTTTAAAGAGGCAATGCATTTGAAGTGATAATGCACTTAAAGCAGCAACCACAAGAAGAAACAAACGGCAAGGGACAGGAAAAATGAAATAGATCCCAGATAGAGGGAAACTCTCCAAAAACGTCCATAAGCAACAAAGGCCCCAAGGAAGAGGCAAGACAAGACCTCAGAGGAGGCAATGTAGACCTCAAGGAAAGGGCAATGGAAACCCTCAAAGATGAGGCAACAAAGACCCCAAAAGGAGGGCACTGAAAGAGTCCAGAAGGAGAGCACTCAAGGACCCCAGAAAGAGGGCACTTAAAGACGCCAGAAAAAAGGCACGGAAAGCCCCTAGGAGGAAGAAAATGAAAGACCACAAAAGGAGGGCACTGAAAGACCTCTGAAGGGCAAAGAAAGACAATAAATGACCAAATGAAGGGCAACAAGACAATTGCAGAATGGAAACAAGTCACCACAAATAGCCTTGAGGTGAAATATCACGAGGCCTTGTTCATCATGGCCGGGGACTTCAATCAGGACAAGCTCAAGAGCATCCTACCAAGATGCCACCAACACGTCACCCAAACCTTTCACACCACTGCTACACAAAGATCAAACATACCTAATGCTCTATTGCCCACCCACACTTTAGCAAAGCAGACCACAAGGCTGTGCCCCTGCTCCCAGCTTAAAAGCAAAAACTGAAGCGGGAGAATCCGTCAAAGAAAGTTGTGCAATGTTGGTCTGAGGAATCGGATGATCTCCTACGGGGCTGCTTAGAGTCAGCAGACTGATCAATATTTAAAAACTCAGCGACTAACCTTAACGAGTACGCCACTACAGTTACTGACTTCATTAGTAAGACTGTGTGCCAAAGAAGCAAATCCATATGTTTCCCAACCGGAAACCATGGATGAAGAGGGATATCCACCACTTGCTGAAGTCCAGGTCTGAGGCGTTCAAGTCAGGCGACCCTAACCTATACAGGGAATCCAGATAGGATTGACGGAGATCCATCAAAGATGCCAAAAGATAGTACCGGACCAAACTAGAGTCCCAGGCTAGCCACACCAACCCTTGCCAACTATGGCAAGATCTGCAAGACATAACAGGCTACAAGATGAAGGCATGTAAAATCGCCGGCTCCAATGCACCCCTCCCTGATGAGCTCAGCACATTCTATGCCCGTTTTGAGGAAGAGGTCAGCGAGATTACACCCTCCATCCCGGAAACCTCGGCTGAACCTGTACCCGAGGTACGTCAGAGCAACCTTCTCGAAAGCCAGCCCACGGAAAACGACTGGCCCGGTTGGGGTTCCCAGACAAGCACTCAGATCCTGTGTGGACCAGCTGACGGGGGTACTCGCAGACTTCCTTAACCTCTCTTTATATCAGTCCGAGGTCCCTATCTGCTTCAAGAAGACGAACATCATCCCGGTACCTAAGAAAAGCCAAGCAGCGTGCCTTAATGACTATCGGCCGGTGGCTCTGACATCCATCATTATGAATGCTTCGAAAGGTTAGTCACGGCACGAATCAATTCCAGCCTCCCAGACTACCTGGATCCACTACAGTTTGCCTACCACCGCAACAGGTCCACAGCAGACACCATCTCCCTGGCTCTGCACTCAATCCTGGAATACCTAGATAGCAAAGACACCTATGTCAGACTCCTATTTATCGACTACAGCTCAATTTCAACACCATTATTCCTACAAAACTCATCTCCAAACTCCATGGCCTGGGCCTCGGCACCTCCCTCTGTGACTGGATCCTGAACTTCCTAACTCACAGACCACAATCAGAGAACTTCCTAACTCACAGACCACAATCAGTAAGGATAGGCAACAACACCTCCTCCACAATCATCCTCAACACCGGTGCCCCACAAGGCTATGTTCTCAGCCACCTACTATACTCCTTATACACTGATGACTGTGTGGCCAAATTCCCCTCCAACTCGATTTTCAAGTTTGCTGATGACACCACCGTAGTGTGTTGGATCTCAAACAATGATGAGACGGAGTACAGGAAAGAGAAAGAAAAAGAGAATTTGGTGAACTGGTGTGATGATAATAATCTCTCCGTCAATGTCAACGAAATGAAGGCGATAGTCATCGACTTCAGGAAGCATAGTGGAAGACATACCCCTGTCTACGTCAATGGGACGAAGTGGAAATGGTCGAGCGCTTCAAGTTTCTAGGTGTCCAGATCACCAACAACCTGTCCTGGGCGCTCCATGGCGACGCTATAGTTAAGAAAGCCCACCAGCAACTCTACTTTCTCAGGAAGCTGAGGAAAGTTGGCATGTCTGCTACGATTCTCTCCAACCTTTACAGATGCACCATAATGTGGGAAGTCAACTGTTTTATTTTTTATAGTTTATGTAATATTTTCCACAATGTATTTGTGCTAACATTTTCGCACAGGATAAATCATGCTGAGGTTTTAGGTTTTACTTGTGCTGGGGAATGTTACAATGTTCTGTCTGTGTGGAGTTTGCACATTCTTCTCGTGTCTGCATGGCTTTCCTCCGGGTGCTCCGGTTTCCTCCCACAGTCCAAAGATGTGCAGGTTAGGTTGATTGGCCAGGTTAAAAATTGCCCCTTAGAGTCCAGTGATGCGTAGGTTAGAGGGATTAGCAGGTAAATATGTGGGGGTAGGGCCTGGGTGGGATTGTGGTCGGTGCAGACTCGATGGGCCGAATGGCCTCCTTCTGCACTGTAGGGTTTCTATGATTTCTATGATTCTAATGTTACAACATGCTGGAATGTGCTGCTTACACTCACAGTGCTGTGATCAGCTAACCTTGGCAGAGACCATTAACCCATGGACAGTGCGTGGTCAGAGAGGTCAGAACCAATTAGTGTCGGCCACCTCTGCAAATGTGTTTAATTAACCAATGAATGTAAATGGATGTTCTCTGGAGTAATGTATAATAATGGCTGTGTAAGAGAGAACAGAAGAAAGAGACTGGTAACATCATGTAATGATGTGGAGATGCCGGCGTTAGACTGGGGTAAACACAGTAAGAAGTTTAACAACACCAGGTTAAAGTCCAACAGGTTTATTTGGTAGCAAATGCCACTAGCTTTCGGAACAGGCTGTCCCTTCATCAGGTGGAGTGGAGAAATGCTCACAAACAGGGCATACAGAGACACAAACTCAATTTACAGAATAATGATTGGAATGCAGTCTTTACAGATAATCAAGTCTTAAAGGTACAAACAATGTGAATGGAGGGAGCATTAAGCACAGGTTAAAGAGATGTGTATTGTCTCCAGACAGGACAGCCAGTGAGATTCTGCAAGTCCAGACAAGCTGTGGGGGTTACAGATAGTATGACATGAACCCAAGATCCCGGTGCTTGGGTTCATGTCACAGGGTTCATGTCACACTATCTGTAACCCCCACAGCTTGTCCGGACTTGCAGAATCTCACTGGCTGTCCTGTCTGGAGACAATACACATCTCTTTAACCTGTGCTTAATGCTCCTTCCATTCACATTGTTTGTACCTTTAAGACTTGATTATCTGTAAAGACTGCATTCCAATCATTATTCTGTAAATTGAGTTTGTGTCTCTGTATGCCCTGTTTGTGAGCATTTCTCCACTCCACCTGATGAAGGGACAGCCTGTTCCGAAAGCTAGTGGCATTTGCTACCAAATAAACCTGTTGGACTTTAACTTGGTGTTGTTAAACTTCTTAACTTCTAATAAACTCATACATTTGTACCAGACCACGAGGTGTTGGTGAATTCTTGAACCTTATAATTCTGGCGCAGTCAGCAATGTCACCGGTTAGATTTTGACTTGAGGAACACTGAAAGGCCCATTGGGCCAAGAGGTAAGAACCCCTCTTAACAAAGGTTCTTCTCCGTTATGCAACTCTAAGTCGGCCACTTGCGTGATTCCATATTTGTCTGACACCTGGTCTAGTCACTTCCGCTCGAGACCCCATTGAGCGCACTTCCTCGGTTAAAGTGTAGCCCACTGTCATTTTTTGACTCCAACCAGCTCAGGACCCCACTCGTACTCAGAGGTGAAGATGGCAGGAAAAAGCAGTAAAAGTCATTTACCAACTACGGAGAAGGGCAGCAGTGCCCCTCCAAATGTAACAGAACAAGAAATGATGCAACAACTAAAAGAGTTTGTAGAACTGCAGTTCGATTTACAGAAAATGTTTATCAAAATTGAACAAAAGTATGGAGCCCCCAAGGGACAATGAAGCTTGGACGAGATTAGGTGAGCATGGGGAAAAACAAAGAGGTTACCCGGCAAGGACCATATTCGCTGGTCCCTCGCCGTGATGAGTCAACTCACGCAATGAAATGAAATGATCAGACGTGCAGAGTTGGACCGAAAGGTTAAGGGGCTCCTGGATCAATTAGTCAGTTTGTACCTCTTTGAAGGAGGAGAAACAGGAACGTTGGAAACCTGCAGACGAGAATGTGATCCTAAGGCACAGTAAGCCTCCGTCAATGCCTATCCCCAGAATGTATCCTATTCTGGAACGAAGAGAGCAACAAGTGTTTGGGGGAGATGAGTCTTCTTCTTCCTCGGAAGACTGAGAGAATGAGGGAGAGGAGGTAGCACCTAAAAACCTTTCCCCTGAAATATCAGAGGGTAACGATCGAGTCCCAAAGAGCAACAGGGGAAGATGGGGTCAGTCTTACTCACAACAAATATGGTAACATGGTAGTCCATATACCGTAAGAAGTTTAACAACACCAGGTTAAAGTCCAACAGGTTTATTTGGTAGCAAAAGCCACACAAGCTTTCGAGGCTCTGAGCCCCTTCTTCAGGTGAGTGGGAATTCTGTTCACAAACAGAACTTATAAGACACAGACTCAATTTACATGAATAATGGTTGGAATGCGAATACTTACAACTAATCCAGTCTTTAAGAAACAAAACAATGGGAGTGGAGAGAGCATCAAGACAGGCTAAAAAGATGTGTATTGTCTCCAGACAAGACAGCCAGTGAAACTCTGCAGGTCCACGCAACTGTGGGAGTTACAAATAGTGTGACATAAATTCTGATTCTAGGATCGCATGATAAAGACTCAGGAGGAAAAAAGCAGAAATATTTATGTGAAATAGTGTGACATAAACCCAATATCCCGGTTGAGGCCGTCCTTGTGTGTGCGGAACCTGGCTATCAGTTTCTGCTCCGCGACTCTGCGCTGTCGTGTGTCGCGAAGGCCGCCTTGGAGAACGCTTACCCGAATATCAGAGGCTGAGGAGGATCGCAACAGACACCTCCAGACGCTGAAAGATGCCCTCATAAGAACAGAATATGGCGCTAGACTCATTGATCAACAGTTCCAACGCGCCACAGCGAAAAACCGCACCGACCTCCTCAGAAGACAAACACGGGACACAGTGGACAGAGTACCCTTCGTTGTCCAGTACTTCCCCGGAGCGGAGAAGCTACGGCATCTCCTCCGGAGCCTTCAACATGTCATTGATGAAGATGAACATCTCGCCAAGGCCATCCCCACACCCCCACTTCTTGCCTTCAAACAACCGCACAACCTCAAACAGACCATTGTCCGCAGCAAACTACCCAGCCTTCAGGAGAACAGTGACCAAGACACCACACAACCCTGCCACAGCAACCTCTGCAAGACGTGCCGGATCATCGACACAGATGCCATCATCTCACGTGAGAACACCATCCACCAGGTACACGGTACATACTCTTGCAACTCGGCCAACGTTGTCTACCTGATACGCTGCAAGAAAGGATGTCCCGAGGCATGGTACATTGGGGAAACTATGCAGACGCTGCGACAACGGATGAATGAACACCGCTCGACAATCACCAGGCAAGACTGTTCTCTTCCTGTTGGGGAGCACTTCAGCGGTCACGGGCATTCGGCCTCTGATATTCGGGTAAGCGTTCTCCAAGGCGGCCTTCGCGACACACGACAGCGCAGAGTCGCGGAGCAGAAACTGATAGCCAGGTTCCGCACACACAAGGACGGCCTCAACCGGGATATTGGGTTTATGTCACACTATTTCACATAAATATTTCTGCTTTTTTCCTCCTGAGTCTTTATCATGCGATCCTAGAATCAGAATTTATGTCACACTATTTGTAACTCCCACAGTTGCGTGGACCTGCAGAGTTTCACTGGCTGTCTTGTCTGGAGACAATACACATCTTTTTAGCCTGTCTTGATGCTCTCTCCACTCCCATTGTTTTGTTTCTTAAAGACTGGATTAGTTGTAAGTATTCGCATTCCAACCATTATTCATGTAAATTGAGTCTGTGTCTTATAAGTTCTGTTTGTGAACAGAATTCCCACTCACCTGAAGAAGGGGCTCAGAGCCTCGAAAGCTTGTGTGGCTTTTGCTACCAAATAAACCTGTTGGACTTTAACCTGGTGTTGTTAAACTTCTTACTGTGTTTACCCCAGTCCAACGCCGGCATCTCCACATCATGAGTCCATATACCCGCAGACCCAGAAAAGATCGATAAATGGACTAAAGAAATACCTCACCCTAAAAAAAGTGGAGCAAAAACGTTCATCTGCAGATATGCCTGTGAAAGATCAATCTTGCTGAATTCCTGTCCATCTGATAACCCAGCAAACAAATCTTCAATTAAAGGATATTGATCAGCACACAATACTGGATTTATAGTTGTTTTAAAGTCACTATTCATGCAAACTGAACCATCTGGTTTCATGACAGGTAAATGGGGGTATCCCGGTCATTCATTGTAACTGGCTCTAACACACCAGTGTTTACAAGTCATCCTAAATCTCCTTTGACCTTGGGAGGAATTGCATTTGGCACCACTCTTGCATTGAGACTTTTTGGTTGACTATTGGGCTTTATCTTAATTCGCACTTGAACTCCCTTCATTGAGCCAGGTGATTCTTCAAATAATAATCTTCGGCAAGGTGGCACAGTGGTTAGCACTGCTGCCTCACAGCACCAGGGACCTGGGTTCAGTTCTGGCCTTGGGTGACTGTCTGTGTGGAGTTTGCACGTTCTCCCCACGTCTGCGTGGGTTTCCACCGAGCCTTCCGGTTTCCTCCCACAATCCAAAGATGCGTGGATCAGATTGATTGGCCATGATAAATTGCCCCTTAGTATCAGGGAGATTAGCAGGGTAAATACGTGGGGTTACAGGGATAGGGCTGGGTAGGATTGTTGTCGATGCAGGCTAGATGGGCTGAATGGCCTTTTTTTGCACTGGAGGTGTTCTATGATTTATTCAGAAGCTGCTGTAAGTCTGTTTTGACATCGACCAATCTGTTGGACTGCACTCCAGTTAAGCTTTATCTTCTCCAACCATGATCTCCCAAATAGAGCTGGAAAATTACCATGGATCCCATGGAAAGACATGTTTGTCGATGCAACTCTGCATTGACCATCGTGTAATGTTTTAATGGCACAACTTCTTCAGTGTATGTCCTTAAAATCACATCAGCTGGTTTTAAAGGAAGATGCTTTAGCTTTTGTTGGTCGGTAGTCTCAAGAATGAAAGATTTAGCATCCATCCTAACAGGTTGTTCACTTAACTTCAGAATCACCCAGAATTTATGTGGTCCACCGTGTGGATAAGACATTCAGTTGGAGCTCTTCATTATATTTCTGAAAATTCTCTTCTTCAAAGTTGCAACTCTTTCCTTCCATGTTGTAAATTATTTTTGTTGAAGGCAACTTGTTCTTCTTGAAGATACCCAGATTCTTATTTTGAATATTCTTCTCAAGGGAAACTGATGCAGCCCAACAAGCTTTTGCAATGTGACCAATTTTGCCACAATTCTTGCATTGACTATCCTTGCTCCATTCATTTGCTGAGTGGCCCATTTTGGCACATATGCTTATTGCTGTTTTGCCCTCTTAAAGGAAGTTCTCAACTTGTGGATCTTCATTCCTGCACCAAATTGTGAAGCCTCTTTCGCAGCCAGTTCCATTGACACTGCGATTTCTACTGTGGTCTTTAACGTCAAAGTATGTTCAGTAACTTTGGATAACTTCATTTAGGAGACCGCAAAGTCGACGATCTCGAAGGGAATCTTCTAATGACTTGCTAAACTCACAAATGTTGTGCCAGCCTTTTTAAGGTTACCACAAACTGAGGCAATGCTTTCGCCTCCCACTTGATTCCTTTGGTGGAACCTGAACCGTTCCACGATAATCAATGGCTTTGGAGAGTAATACTCTTCAAAGATCTTTATCAAGTCATCCTCAGTTTTGGTTTCTGGCTTTGCTATTTGAACCAAGTTCTGGAGCAAATTTTAGGCTTTACTTCCTATTGTACTGAGAAAACTGGTATGAACAACTTGTTTGCTTGTCATTCGCTTGTACAAAGTACTGAAAACATTCTACAAAGGAACTCCATGATTCATTTCTTAACTGAAAGGGCCCACGATTTGATGTATTTTTTTTTCCAAATGATCCCAGCAAAGTATACCACTTTCAAGTATGCCAGATACTACCTGGAATCTCACACTTCCAATTGGAAAAAAACCCTCTTTTAAAACTACTCAGGGAGCTTTTTCTTCCTAATAGTCTTCCTGCAATGACACTTCAATCTTTAATCCTGTTGGTGACTTTTCCCCAGCCTGTATAATGTCCTAACTATGTTCAGGGATTGTGGGTTTTAACAAAACGAAAAAAATATGGTTTGCACACGGGGATTCAAAGTAACAACAACAGATTTATTGAAGAGCAGTTCTCTGCACTGCATAGAGTACAAGCTGCAAATAAAACAGCAGCCTGCAACACCTTAATGACATCACAATCAAATCATGTGATCAGCTCTTAAAGCAAACATGGGACCTTTTAAATATATAACAGTTAAGATGGAATAACAGCATCATAAGTTATTAAAGTGGTACCAGGAACATTTGTGAAATTATGTAGTCCTCGCACATACTTGGTCAACATGTTTGTGGAATAGTAAGGTTCTTACATAGATATAATGTTTTACCTTCAGAGGTTCATGAAGAAGAAGAATCAGAGTTTGGTGAATTTTATAGTTGGGATATGAGTAGGGTACTAATAGTTACTCCAACACAAGTTGTACCTGAAACCAGTTCAGAGTTGGACATCCACTCTTCAGTGGACAGGAAGTCTCTCACTTGAAAGCTTTCAGCCAATCTGATTGGCTGGCAGCTCCAGCAGCCCCAGCTCAACAGTGGGCACTGCTGGGACTGCAAGAAGACACAGGAAGAACACTGGCCAGCGGAGAGTGTTAATTCCTGGGGTTAACAGCAGGGAAGGATTAGTTTTAGTTTAGTTTAGTTTATTTATTAGTGTCACAAGTAGGCTTACATTAACACTGTAATGAAGTTACTGTGAAAATCCCTTAGTCGCCACACTCTGGCGCCTGTTCGGGTACACTGAGGGAGAATTTAGCACGGCCAATGCACCTAACCAGCGCGTCTTTCAGACTGTGGGAGGAAACCGGAGCACCCGGAGGAAACCCACGCAGAAACGGGGAGAACGTGCAGACTCCACACGGACAGTGGCCCAAGCCGGGAATCGAACCTGGATCCCTTGGGCCAAAGGACAGGGAAACGGGATAGGAGGGCTGGGTTTTAGAGGGCAGATAGTGAGGAGTAAAGTGGGGGGGGGGGGGGGTGACTTCTTGCAAGGCTGCCCCGATGTGCACAGGGCACCCCCAGATTGTTCTGTCTCCACTTCCTTCCTGTCTTTTCAAAGAAGCACTTTCAAATACAGCCCTTGCATTCTGGCCCACCTGGCACTCACCAGAGCTTTTTGGAAGTTGGGTTGGTAGTTTGCATTATATTGAGCAGTTAAGGATCTCAACAGGCCTAAGGGTGAATGGCCTAGTAGGGGGATAAAGAACAAAGAACAAAGAACAATACAGCACAGGAACAGGCCCTTCAGCCCTCCAAGCCCGCGCTGCTCCCAGGTCCAAACTAGACCATTCTTTTGTATCCCTCCATTCCCACTCCGTTCATGTGGCTATCTAGATAAGTCTTAAACATTCCCAGTGTGTCCGCTTCCACCACCTTGCCCGGCAGCACATTCCAGGCCCCCACCACCCTCTGCGTAAAATACGTCTTCTGATATCGGTGTGAAACCTCCCCCCTCTCATCTTGAACCTATGACCCCCTTGTGAACGTCACCACCGACCTGGGGAAAAGCTTCCCACCGTTCACCCTATCTATGCCTTTCATAATTTTATACACCTCTATTAGGTCACCCCTCATCCTCCGTCTTTCCAGTGAGAACAACCCCAGTTTACCCAATCTCTCCTCATAACTAAGCCGTTCCATACCAGGCAACATCCTGGTAAACCTCCTCTGCACTCTCTCTAAAGCCTCCACGTCCTTCTGGTAGTGTGGCGACCAGAACTGGCGGATTATGGGGAACAGGTCAGAGGTGGGTGGGAAGGAGGTGGGTTGGGCACCTGACATATTTTACGTGTCCCACGACCCCACTGCCAAAAATATACGCGAAGAGGGGGCTGTAAAATCCAGCCTCATGTGCTGTACAATAGTCTCCTTTCCATCTTGCAAAGGTAACAAAGGTGGGGGATTGGGACTACTAGATTCCTGCTGCAGAGAGGCAGCATGGACTTGATGGAGTGAACGGCCTCTCTCTGTGCTGTAATGATTCAATGGCATGATTCCCTTTATGCTCTTCTCACATGCCATTACACTGCTCCTTAAGCTGCTCAGCCACTGCCAAAATAATATCATTCAAAACTGTGTCCTACCTCACACCAAATCATGATCAGCCATCATTCCTATGCTCACTGACCAACAATCGCTCCTGAATAAAATCCTGATCCCGATTTCAAATCCTTCCACGGTCGTGCCCTTCCCAATTTCTGCAACATGCTGAAGTCCCACATTGCCTGGATTGTCCCTTGGTGTCGGGAGGAGTGGCGGGGCCTGAGTGGGATTGTTCTCGGTGCGGACTCGATGGCCCAAGTGGCCTCCTTCTGCACTATAGGGACTTTATGATACGAGCAAGGTAGCTGCACTCCTCTGATTCTGACCTCGTGGACAAGCCCAGTTTTAATGCTGCACTCGTGGTGGTCAAGCTTTCAGTTGCTCGAATCCTTTCCCCAAAGCTCTCCATCTCTCTGCCTTACTTTCCTGCATTAAAACACTCATTAAAATCTACCTTTTTAATCAAGCTTTTGGTCATCTACCTATTTATGTGCCTCAAATTTGGTTTTATTATTTTGCTTGGGATGTTTTATTATGCTATATAAATGCAAGCTGCAAATCATTCAAACACTTTTTGGCAATTCATCCACTGGCTCAGCTGCTGTGCAACTTGGGCCAGGTTTGATCTTCGATCTTTGCGGACTTATCCGATATTCAGCTGGTTTAACAATTGGCCTCAGAGTCCTCACTCCCCAGGAGCGAACTTACCAGAATTTGGTAAAATGTTCAGGCTCAGTCAGAAAACTGGCGTGTGCCAACCTGGCAGTGCCAGCCTGTGTCAGGGGCAGTGCTGGGGGGGACAATTCCAGAGCACTGACTGGCCACATCCCTCTCCCCTGGGGGCTATACTTACCTCTGCACCTCAGAGAGAACTCTTGATAGGTTTACAGTTTTAAGAATATGTCGAGAACCTCACTGATGTGACATCACGGAGGTGCGGTATGATTATACAGTGAGGGAGTGGATCATGTGGCAGAGGACTACATAATTACATGTAAATTTATGAAAATCAGATTCACACCCAATTACATCGCTGGCATGGGGCAATCTCGCTGGCGAGATTTGCACTTCCGGTTTTCTCCGGATTTTGTGCTCCCGCTGGTGATCCCACACACAGAGAGTCTGGGCTCAAGATCCCCATTCCCCATCTCCCTGGGTTAATGTGGGGAAAATTCCATCTGCTTTCTTGCTGCTGGCCATTACCTAACAGTTTCTGCAGCAAGTATCAGATAAGGAAAGGTTTGAGCTTGTCTGTGATTGCCTTCTCTGATGAGTTGGCCTGACAACAATTACTATTCACATTCGCACATGAATAAGTGGGTGGCTACAGGGGGAGTAAGGAGCAGCAGGAGGGAAAAAGAGAAAAGTGGACTAAATATATTCCAAGTAGCAGTCCTTTGACTATATCCAAAAAAGATAATGAAAGTCCTCAGTAAGGTTTATGTCTGTAACATCAACCTATTTGCTGCTTTTAAGATCGTGCCTGACTCATTGGATAGCTATCTATAAAAAAAGAACCAAAATGAAGAGAAGAGTGAGGAGGATGCTGATATAATCGAAGCACTCGAGGTGGAAGAGATAACAGTAATTGACTGACAATGGATGTAGTAACATTGAAGGATTCAACAGTAAACAGCAAGTGCGAAAGCAGTTTTATGTGCGCAATACTATCACAGATGTAATTCAAGCCACAGCCTGTGGGACAATTTTGAATCTATCTTGCCCAGCAGGGACTTTGCAGAGTCAGGTTGGCCAGGGATGAGCAGGAAACACTTGTTCACACAAAGCATGGTGGGGAATCGGGAATTCTCTCCTCCAGCTCAGTTTAAAATTTTTAGAACTGTGCTTTTTGTTAAAGTGAACCAAGGTGGGTAGCTGGAGTTAAGACACAGATCAGCCATCATCTAATTGAATGGTGGATCATGCATGAGGAATCAAATGGCCGACTCTAGTACCTGAGTTCCTAGATAATTGCACAGATAAAATCATCCCCTTAAATATTCTGCCCTCTCGCCCACTGTTATCTTAACTATGCCCTTTCCTTCAGGCAGCCAAGTTGAGGTAGGTACCTAGTTGAGTCAGATGAGCCTCAATCCGCCATTATCCCTGCCTTACCAGCACATGATCCTGTCATGATCACTGCTCACGTCTTCCATGAGTGCTCGAGTGCGGTCAACTGCTTTCAATTACACCCATCTCGGGCAGACAGCTGGCCCAACAGATGATGTAAATGAGGCATGTGAGATAAAATAGCCTGACCATCAAACTGATGACACAAGGCAGGAGAGGAGAATACCTGTCACTTGCCTACCCAAAGTTTGCTTCCAGTTCAAATAACCCCCTTCCAAATGGGCATGAATGAGCGAAACCGTTCAAATCTACTAAAATATCTAGGCAGCAGAAAATATAACCCTTGCTTCACAGGCTAAGAGAGAGGAATAATTTGTTTTTGGTCACTTTTTACTCATCTATCCTTCTAGTATTATCTCTTTTTGGTTTACAGTTCCTGTAATGAGTCCTCGGAGGCAGAAATCCTTTTACCAAAATCCCTTTATTTACGAGCCTGATAACAGCATACAGAGTGCTTTCTGATAGCAGCCTACACTAGGAGTCCCAGAGGAACTGACACTCCTGGTTAAATACAAAGCAAGAGGCTCCCTGACTGGCCCATCAATTTGACCTTTAATCAGGGAGTTGATATTCTAACAGGCCCATTTCAATTAAAGTTGTTACAGTCCCATATATGTAATGTTTCCACATCAATTACACGAGCCTTCATGATTAAAAAAAGTGTCAGTCATGTCTAACTTCATATTTGATGTTGTTTCTTTTCACAAATAAGAAGCCCGAGCTCTCACCGCCTCTTCTTACAGTTCACTTCTTTAAGATCACATGACATCCTTGCCCAAAGGCAAAACAGAGAAGAAGATGCTGGATATCTGAAATAAAAACAGAAAATGCTGGAAATGCTCAGCAGGTCAGGCAGCATCCGTAACAAGAAAGAGAGTTAATGTTTCAGGTCGACCTTTCACCCCAGTTGGATAACAGAGACGTAACAAGTTTAAGAAAGGACAGAGACTGGGAAGGTTGGAAGGTGGTGAGGAGGGGGGGAGAACAAAAGGGAAGGTTTGTGTTAGCATGGGGACAGGAGTGATTAAATGACAAAAGTGATGATGCTGCAAGGAAAAGGGATAAAAGATTAAAAGATAGATCTGGAGAAGCTGTAAACGACTGTGGTGAACCATCGTTGGTTCACCACTGGGGGTTGTTATTATGTTACTGTTGGGCTAGGGTGTTGTTACTGTGGGGGTTGTACAATGTTGTTGGGTTAGGGTGTTTACCTGTTATAAGTGTTATCATGGCACATTCCAGTGGGGTCCCGCCTCCGGTGGCGAGGTATAAGACCCTCTGCTCCGGCAGGACCCCTTCAGTCTGAACTGGTGTATTCGTGTTAGTAGTTCCATTGTTACACAATAAAAGCCTTCAATATCGAAGCCTTGGTTCCACGTGCTTAATTGTCGCGCATCAATTTTATTGTGTAACAGAAAACTCACAGCTGTACAAAAAAAAAGAGTATGGAACAGATCTTAAAACCGGATCGTCTGACACTGGACCCACGTGCGGTCGGTGCCGCTAACACATTCGACCATTGGTGGAAGTGTTTCGAGGACTACCTGGCAGCCTCGGTAGCTATCACTACAGACAGTGATAAACTCCAGGTCCTCCACGCAAGGGTAAGCGACACGATTTATCTCGCCATTCGTGCAGCTCCCACTTACCCGGGTGCCGTCGAGCTCCTAAAAAAACGATACACGAAGCCACCCAACGAGATACACGCTCGTTACCTCCTCGCTACACGACGTCGGCAGTCGGGCGAAACCATGGAGGACTACGCCAATGAGCTCCTGCAGCTTGCCAGGGGTTGCGATTGTAAAGACGTATCAGCCGAACAATATATGTACGACCTCGCCCGAGACGCGTTCGTAGCAGGGGTAGGGTCCTCGTACATCAGGCTTAAATTGCTGGAAAAGGGAAATCTCGACTTGACCCAAGCAATGGAGATGGCTGTGATGCTGGAAGCGGAGTCGAAGAGCTTGGCGCTGTACCCCGAGGACCACGTGCAGTCAACGTGGCTGGAGCAAGCTCAGCTCCCTCCTCGCCCCGCTAACCCGCGCTCCCAGATCGATCCGACGACGGCGGCAGCTCCAGGTGGCCAGCGATGCTATTTTTGTGGTGGGGCCAAGCATCCACGGCAACAGTGTCCGGCAAGAACGGCAATCTGCAGCCAGTGCGGTAAAAAAGGCCACTACGGCAAAGTCTGCAGGTCCAAGTCTAAAAACGGCAGTGCAGCTTGTAACCCTCCAGAACGGAGACAATCTCCTTCGGCGTCGCAGTACCCACGAGGTCCGACCACGTGCGAACCCAGGACGGCGCCATCGTGGCTGACGGAGGAGGAGGAAGACCACCAGGAGTCGCTGCGTTTGGCGCCCTCGCCCACGTGCGATTCATGGGGGCGGCCATCATGGTCCACGACGACTAGGAGCGACCAGCAGGGGTCCTCAGCATCAACATCGGCAGCATGCAGTGATGCCCAGGGGCCAACGGTGGCGTCGATCTCCCTGGACCAGACCAGGCACTACAGACTTGAAAATTCCATGATGGATATAAAGGTTAGTGGTCGAACTGTGAATTGTCTGTTTGACAGTGGGAGCACCGAAAGTTTCATACACCCTGAAACTGCTAAAAGGTGTGGACTCCGGGTTCTCCCTGCCAAGCAGACAATTTCCATGGCATCACGGTCCCGGTCTGTACCGATCCAAGGACGATGTATGGTAACTCTTGAGGTACAGGGCACAATTTACGAGCAATACAGGCTCCTTGTGTTACCTCACCTTTGTGCGCCAATTCTCCTCGGACTAAACTTTATGGTCCACATGAAGAGTGTGATCCTACAGTACGGTGGGCCACTCCCTTCACTGGCAGTAGGGAATCAGCCGCAGCCTCCAAATTGCCCAAAGCGCCCCGCATGCAATCTATCCACCCTGAAAATCACTACACCATCCCTTTTTAAAAATCTGGTACCTGGCTGCAAGCCCATCGCTACTAAAAGTAGGCGTTACAGCGCTGAGGACCGGATCTTTATTAGATCTGAGGTTCAGCGGCTCCTCAAGGAAGGGATCATACAGGCCAGTGCTAGTCCGTGGAGAGCGCAGGTCGTGGTAGTCAAAAGCGGGAACAAACCTCGGATGGTCATCGACTATAGTCAGACCATTAATCGTTATATGCAGCTGGATGCGTATCCTCTCCCGCGCATTTCTGATATGGTCAATCAGATTGCGCAGTACCGAGTGTTTTCTACCATAGACCTTAAGTCCGCCTACCATCAACTCCCCATCCGCCCAGAGGACCGACAATATACGGCTTTTGAGGCGGATGGTCGTCTATACCAATTCCTCAGGGTTCCATTTGGTGTCATCAATGGGGTCTCGGTCTTCCAGCGTGCTATGGACCGAATGGTGGACCAGAACGGGTTGCGGGCTACCTTCCCGTACCTGGATAACGTCACCATCTGCGGCCATGACCAGCAGGACCACAACACGAATCTCCAACACTTTCTGCGCACTGCATCTCGCCTGAATCTGACCTATAACAGGGAGAAGTGCGTATTCCGTACGCGCAGGTTAGCCATCCTCGGATACATGGTGGAAAACGGGGTCATTGGCCCTGATCCAGACCGTATGCGCCCACTTACTGAACTTCCCTTGCCCGCTAGCACGAAAGCACTGAGGAGATGCCTCGGGTTCTTTTCGTATTATGCACAGTGGGTCCCCAACTACGCGGACAAAGCTCGTCCGCTCATTAAGTCCACGACCTTCCCACTTACGCCGGAGGCCCAATTGGCCTTCAAGGCTTTGAAAAGCGACATCTCGAAAGCCACGATGCACGCGGTGGATGAATCCATCCCTTTCCAGGTGGAGAGTGATGCATCTGATTTCGCCCTAGCCGCCACACTAAACCAGGCAGGCAGGCCCGTCGCGTTCTTTTCCCGCACCCTTCAAGGCCCCGAAATTCGGCACTCAGCGGTGGAGAAGGAGGCTCAGGCCATTGTGGAGGCAGTCAGACACTGGCGCCATTACCTGGCAGGGAAGCGGTTCACCCTGATCACGGATCAACGATCCGTGGCGTTTATGTTCAGCAACACGCAGAGGGGCAAGATCAAGAACGATAAGATCTTGCGGTGGAGAATTGAGCTCTCCACCTATAATTACGATATTATGTATCGTCCAGGGAAGCTCAATGAGCCCTCGGATGCCCTCTCGCGTGGAACATGCGCCATCATGCAGGAGGACCGCTTGAAGGCTCTCCACAATGATCTGTGTCATCCTGGAGTCACCAGACTCTACCACTTCGTCAAAGCCCGCAACCTGCCCTACTCGGTGGAGGATGTCAGGTCAGTGACGAGAAGCTGTCGGATTTGCACAGAATGCAAACCACACTTTTATCGACCAGACCGGGCACAATTGGTCAAGGCCACTCGCCCTTTTGAGAGGCTGAGTGTGGATTTTAAGGGCCCCCTTCCCTCAACGGACCGGAATGTCTATTTCCTCAACATAATAGACGAGTATTCCCGGTTTCCATTTGTTGTCCCCTGTGCGGACACGTCGACTGCCACCGTCATCAAGGCATTCAGTGAGCTTTTTACCCTGTTCGGGTACCCCTGCTACATTCATAGCGACAGGGGCTCGTCGTTCATGAGCAACGACTTGAGGCAATTCCTGCTCTCATTCGGGATTGCCTCTAGTAGAACCACGAGCTACAACCCTAGGGGTAACGGACAGGTGGAAAGGGAGAATGCTACAGTCTGGAAGGCTGTCCTACTGGCACTGAAATCCAGGGGCCTTCCAGTCTCCCGTTGGCAGGAGGTCCTTCCAAATGCGCTCCATTCTATCCGCTCCCTCCTGTGTACGGCAACCAATGCTACTCCCCACGAGAGGATGTTCTCATTCCCTCGGAAGTCGTCCTCGGGAACCTCATTGCCAGCCTGGTTGACGTACCCAGGACCCGTCCTTCTGCGGCGACATGTGAGGGCTCGCAGGTCCGACCCCTTGGTCGAACCGGTCCAACTCCTCCACGCCAACCCTCAGTATGCCTATGTGGCATATCCTGACGGGCGAGAGGACACTGTCTCCATTAGAGACCTGGCGCCCGCAGGGGACGTAGCAACTCCTGTCGCTCCTATTCCCCCAGTCACGAATCCACTACTCCTCATTGCTTCCCCAGACGTGGCGCGGTCAGCACCGGGACCAGTGCATAACACTTTTACTCCCATGTACAGCTTGCCTGAGACTCGGAGATCGGCGCCACCATCATCACCACCACCACCACCACCAAAGGTTCCAGGATCCCCTGCACCATCGCCTCACCAGGGCCAGCCGGCCCGGGAGTCCTTGAGGGGACAGCCAGACGTTGTTTTGGAAAGAACGCCACCGCAAGCACCTGCTCCGGTTTCGCAACCGGTGTTGAGGAGATCACAGCGTCGGTGCGGTCCTCCAGACCGTCTGGACTTGTGAATTCTGTTTATATGACCTGTTTTTTTCTTGCACCCCGCCACCTTTTGTTCTTAAAGGAGGGGTGAATGTGGTGAACCATCGTTGGTTCACCACTGGGGGTTGTTATTATGTTACTGTTGGGCTAGGGTGTTGTTACTGTGGGGGTTGTACAATGTTGTTGGGTTAGGGTGTTTACCTGTTATAAGTGTTATCATGGCACATTCCAGTGGGGTCCCGCCTCCGGTGGCGAGGTATAAGACCCTCTGCTCCGGCAGGACCCCTTCAGTCTGAACTGGTGTATTCGTGTTAGTAGTTCCATTGTTACACAATAAAAGCCTTCAATATCGAAGCCTTGGTTCCACGTGCTTAATTGTCGCGCATCAACGACAATAGCAGAATCATTACTAATAGTTGCTGTCTAAAGAAATGGGCTTTAACCTGGTGTTGTGAGACTTCTTACTGTGTAAAGAAATGGGAGCAGTTGTTATGATCTGAACTTGTTGAACTCAATATTGAGTCTGGGAGGCTATAAAGTGCCTAATCCAATGGTAAGAAGCTGTTCTTCATGCTCACATTCAGCTTCGCTACAACAGTGTAAGTAGGCCAAGGGCAGAGGGTCAATGTGGGGGGTGGGGACAGGGATTTAAAATGTTAAATGACTGGAATTAAGCTCACTGCACAGAGGTGTTTCACAAATCTGTGACTGAGCTCCTAATGTAAAGGAGATCACATTGTGAACAGTGAATTTGTTGTTGTCTCTATTCCCATATCTTGTGATGCACAAGGCAGACTTTAGTCTGTTCCTGTAGCAAGGTTTATCCTGGAACTGGTTGCTAGCCTGTCACCAGAGACTTATAACTTGAGGGGGCACCACTCTGCATCAAGCACGGCTGACCAGGAATCTCTCCCATCTTACTGCCAGCCATTGGCATGTTGGAAGGAATTTGAAGGTTGATAATCAACCTGTTTGACTGCGTTATGAACGCACCTTCCTTGGCCATCAAGCCCTGGGGTGGGACTCGAACCTGGACCTTCTGGCTCAGAAACAGGGACATTACCCACTGTGCCACAAGACCTCCTATGAGCGTTGAATAGTAAACTGAAAGAAGTACAAATAAATCACTGTTTCACCTGGTAGGAGTATTTGGGGTCCTGGATGGTGAGAAGGAAGGAGATAATAGAATAAGTCTTGTGTATCTTGTGCTGTGAGAAGGAAAGGGGGTGCTGCATGGGGATGACTAAGGAGTGAACCAGAGTGTTGCAGAGAGAATGGTCTCTTCAGAATTCTGAAAGTGGAGGGAAGTGGAAGATGTGGTGGTAACATCAAACTGGAAATGGTGAAAATGGTGAAGGTTGACAAGTTGAACATGGAGGCTGGTAGGATGGTATGTAAGGGAAGACTATCCTGGTTCTGGGAGGGTGGGGAAGGGGTGAAAGCAGAAGTGCAGGAAATGGAATGGACACGGTTGAGGCTTCTGTCAACCATGGTGAGGGAAATCCTCAGTCGAGGACAAAGGAGTCCACTCCCAGTCTTCCAGATCCTTCCCTCAGCCTCCACCCCACCGCCCACCCAAACGCCCACAATCACATGACTCTCACAACCCCTCCATCATGTGACTCCTCCCCAAGCCTGAAAATGCACAAATCCACTCTCACTCACTGGAAGGTGAGGTTCCCCAGGGAAGCAATATCTTAAAATTACCCGATGTTCATCCTTCATGTTGTCTTTGTCTTCAATGGGCTAGACGGTGGAATGCAGCAGAAGGGGACTCGGATACAAAATTAATGCATCTCAAAGAAGTTATGTGGTTATTTTTCTTTTTCCCACAGAACAGTGGATTATGGATGTACATCATGGCTGATGACACCTAATGCAGCATTCACAAATTTCAGTCTTGTATCAGCCCAGTGAAGCTCATTAAATCCATGAGTAAAGAGTAGAACTTATTGTTGGTGCTCACAATAAATTCCTATTGCCTGCGATAATAATTAAGTGCCTTTTTAAAAACATGTAAAATATTTGTGGCATGTGTCTCCTGCATAATTTGACCCAACAGTACCATTAGTCTGGACATGCCAGAGCAAAAAAATGTGTATGTTCAACATGTTGAGTTAGTCCAGCCTGAACAAGTGATGGTAATATTCTTGCAGTGATGACAGAATAAAGGCGATAACATTACAGACATATTTTGACTAATACTACTTAAATTTAATCGATGGGATTCTTTCTGGAAAAACATAGCTTTCCTTGTTCTTCAAAATCAGCCCTAATGTCGAACATACAATGCTGCCAAGATATCTATGGGACAGCCTCCCATAACAGTATAGCCTAGTGTGACAGGTATGTTATATGTACCTCGGTTGGTCACAACCCTCACCTGGGAGTCACCAGCTGCTGTCACACAAAGTTGATCTTTCTCTACACCCTAGCTACGACTGCAACACCACATTCTGCACTCTCTCCTTTCCTTCTCTATGAACGGTATGCTTTGTCTGTATAGCACGCAGGAAACAATACTTTTCACTGTATGTTAATACATGTGACAGTAATAAATCAAATCAAATCAAAATCAAATCAGGTTGTGGGTTTAAGTCCCACTCCAGACATCTGAGCAAAAAGGTCTAGCCTAACACATGAGGGCTGCATTGTTGGAGATGCCATCTTTCAAATGGGTTATTAAACTGAGGCCTGCTCTTTCAGGTGGGTGGCAAAGATCCCATGGCAGGGGAGATATCACTGCTCATACCTTCAATCCACATCACTACAACAGACTATCTGGACATTTTCACATTTATGTTTGTGGGATCTTGCATTGTGCAAACTGGCTGCCGTGTTACCCTCATGACAGCAGTGACTGCACTTCAAATGTACATTATTGTCTATAAAGTATTTTTGAGGCATCCTAATGTTGTGAAGAGCGCTTTAGAAATTGAGGTCTTGCTTTTAATATAAAAAATGGACCAGTTTGTGTTTCTGTCATGCCAATATGAATTACAATGAAACTGACCCAAAATATTTACTACAGTGATCAATATCACAGCTGTATTTTCCTGTTGGTTCAACTATCTAAGTATCTATCATTTCTACCTTGGTGGACTAGAGGGGCAATTTAATTCTCTCCACCTAATGGAAGTGAGATAACAGCTGAGTTAAAATCATGGTGGTTGACAAACTGGTCTGTTTCCTCATCATTGCCATTTTAACTGGGACTGTGCTGCATGACCCAGGTGACTGCCTCATTACTCGATGCAAATCAAGGTTCCATGACACACAGAGGACCCCCAGTGCAATGCTAGGCACAACTCACTAATGGCACATTAATGAGGCCTTCACAAGGAATTGGGTCCCCAGTTGGAGTGATCAACCCATGCTCTACTAGCCACGATTCCAGGAGTTAGAATTTGCATCCATGTGCCAGAAGGGATGGCATGGTTGGTGAAGGAAGCAGTCTACAGATGGTGACAGTGAACCGGGGTGGGTAAGTAGTACACTACTAATAATACCCTAACAGATCTTGCAGCTCATAAAGCATCAAAGGGGGCACTTTTGGCCAAATGCTTTAGGTGCTAAAGAGGTGCCAATAGAGTCTCAAACTACACCACTAATTCAGCTTGAATTTGCTACAGAACCAAATCTTGCTAAAGGAATTGAAGTGTGCTTGGACTGGCCACCCAGGGAATCAGCAAGGGGCAATTGGTAGTATTCATTAAAAGGCTGCATACAATTTTAGTTACAACGGTTCATTTAATGGCCTCTCCTAACAACGAGCAGCTAACTTGTCCTCATTGAGTATTTTAAATGCTACTTAAACCATCCTTGCCTTTCAGTATTGACTTGCTAATTGAGATTGACTGGCTGTACTGCATTTGAAGAGAGTTTTGAGACATCAAGGGGTGAATTTTACTGTCCCGCCCACCACAGGAATCAGAGCGGGCGAGGAGCGGACCATGGGAAGGTCCATTGACCTTGGGCGGGATTTTCTGGTTCCGAGGTGAGCAAAGCAGGAAAATACTGCCCCAAGACTTCATGGGCACTCTACTGTTTTCTCAGAAATTCCTCTCATTACTTCACCCAAAATGAGAGCTCCAAATGATTGTATCTGATTGGACACTTTCCAGGAGTCACAAGGAAAAAGAGGATTTGGTCATGAACATCTTGTAACAGGTTTAATCTCGCACTGCATAAGGAATTGGAAAAACAGCTCCAGTTACTGCAAAAGAATGGGAGAGGAGGATTGGAAAAGGTTCTTAGTGGGAAGTCTTATTCCTTCTGCCAACTCCTGGGCACAGTAAGAAGTCTCACAACACCAGGTTAAAGTTCAACAGGTTTATTTGGTAGCACAAGCTTTCGGAGCGCTACTCCTTCATCAGATGAAACAAAAAAATGTCGATATGCTTGGAGATCCTCTCCACTTTGAGCCGGCAGTTTGCGGTGTCGGTGGTAGCCATGATGTGGAGATGCCGGCGTTGGATTGGGGTAGGCACAGTAAGAAGTCTCACAACACCAAGTTAAAGTCCAACAGGTTTATTTGGTCATTTGGTTATTTTTTTGACTCACCTGATGAAGGAGCAGTGCTCCAAAAACTCGTGCGACCAAATAAATCTGTTGGACTTTAACCTGGTGTTGTGAGACTTCCTACTGTGCCCACCCCAGTCCAACGCCGGCATCTCCACATCATGGCTACTCCCGGGTATTCAGAGAGCACTACTCCAACATTCACATGACCTAAAGCCAGTGCATGAAGAAGCTATGCTTTACAATGGATGTCACTACAGATACCTGTGGGCTCATGGAAAATTCAGATCGTAGTCAAGATTGCATTTTTGTGCAATCAATGTCTCAAGCTTAAAGTTTATCTATTGGTGTCACAAGTAGGCTTACATTAACACTGCAATGAAGTTACTGTGAAAATGTCACAATAACATTTAACTTTTATGTTACTGGAACATTCCAGGTTGCTGTTGTGTTGAGTTGTCTGGTGTTTGATTGTCTGTGTCTGTTGACTACTCACTGTACTGAGTGCTCTGAGTCTAGTCTGTTGATGTGGTTAGAGAGGAAGTGAAACAAACAGTAAGCTTGTGGTTGCAGACAATATAATAAACCTCTTGTTCACGCATTGAAGCTGGCGAAGGTCATCTCTGCATATCTCCAAAGGACAAAACACAATGGGCCGGATTAACAAAGAACAAAGAAAATTACAGCACAGGAACAGGCCCTTCGGCCTTCCAGGCCTGCACCGATCATGCTGCCCATCTGAACTAAAACCCCCTACCCTTCTGGGGAACATATCCCTCTATTCCCATCCTATTCATGTATTTGTCAAGACGCCTCTTCAAAAGTCACTATCATATCAGGATTCTCCAACCTCTCCCGCACTGGGATTCTCCGATCCCGCTGCAGTGAACAGAGATTTAGCTGAGCATCAGATTCTCCATTCTCACCGGCAAGGCGGCAGAGCATGAGCGGCCAGAGAATTCCAGCCAATATTTGGCAACTAAGAGGAGAACAGTTTAAACTTACCAGCTCCTGCACCTTTCCTCTCTTCCCCAGGGGATCTACCCACGCCTGGGATCCCTGGATTTCCAGGTTCATGACTTATTTAGTCACATTGTGCATGGATGGTCCACAATAAGGCAATATTTGTCCATTGTCTCAGGGCTGAAGGCCAGCGAGCATTTGAACAGGTCACAGAAAGCCAAAGAGATCAAGGGATATGGGGGGAAGGCAGGATGAGGATATTGAATTTGATGATCAGCCATGATCATAGTGAATGACAGACTAAGCTCAAAGGGCTGAATGGCCTGCTACTGCTTCTAGTTTCTATCTTTCTAAGACACGCCTCCATTTGATATGGCACTATGTACCTTCAACAAATACATTGGGCCAAAAATGTGATGATTGAATGATAAGCATTTCACCAGAGTTACCAGGGAAATGGTGAGCCCCTAAAAGAAGACTGGGCAGCGTGCAACAGTTGACTTCCAAATGCAACTTTGGCATCTTAATCAACTTATAGAAAAAACTTCATTTCCATGAATTATAGAATGCGTCCACATGGAGGTTGACGATTTAACCTTGGGAAAAAGCTGTAACCTTGGCAGTCCAATTTGAATCTGCTCTGGTTGATCTGAAGAGGTTACACAGAAATGCATCTTGAAAGCTTCCTCCTTCAGTAAGCTAGTAATCACCCCACTTAATATCTGTTTGTACTTTTCTGAAGCACCTTGCAGCACTTTTCTATCTTAAAGGTGCAAATTGTTATTCTATGTATTTGTTTGCGTACATAGAACATTTTGCGTACTTCAGATTTTGGTTATTGTACTTGATTTCGTTGCATTCATAATTAATCATAACTTTCTGATTACTCCTCCTCCAGGTACCATGGCAGAATTGGTGACCAAATTGGATTTCCATTTGACTGGGCCATGATAATGCTTGACAAGTCCATAATCGCGACTGCAAGTATATCATTTGCCATTCCCTTCTGCTCCTACTGCCTGTCATCGGGCGTATTGGAAAGTTTTACAGGCTGATAATCAACCTGTTTTGTCCTATTCTGAACTCACCTTCTGTAACCATCAAGTTCTAAATGGGACTTGGACCCAAAACTTCTGGCCCAGAGATAAGGATGTTATCACTGCACCACAAGACCTCCCAGGTCTCATTGCTCCATCGACAATTGATTTTATCAACGTCATATTGTATTCAGAAAAACAGAACGATGCTGCTAAATGATAGAGTATCTGCACTGTAAATATAATGAATGAAACATAATAGTTAAAATATGTTTTGAAATTTATTGCAAAATTACAATCATATCAAACAACAATAATGTAAAGCACTGTAGTTAATGGATCATCCCATATATTGAATTTGGCCATGTCTCTCATCACAAACTCATTAACTTATAATCAAACAAAATTACACTTTCAAAACTTGTCTCTTTTGTTGTAGAACATGTTTCATCCAGTGTAAAGTACATTCTCTGCATCTTGATTTTTTGCTTCTATCTCACTTCCTGAAAAGGAAGAAAAATTTGCATTTATATAGAACCTGTCGTAATCTCAGGATGCCCCAAAGCACATTTGCAGTCAATGTCATCCTGTTGAAATCTAGCCACTGTTGAAATGTAGGAACCACAGCAGCCAATGTTGCACTCATCAAACTCCCAAAAGGAAAAATAAGGACTTGATCATCTTTTGTGATGTTGACGGGAGGGATAAATATTTGCCAGGATGCCTGGACTACTTTCCCTGCTCTTCTTCAAATAAGTACCATTGGATCTTTTATCTCCACCTAGCAGACAGATGGCTTTAACCTTTCACTTGAGAGACAGCACCTCCAAAAGTGCAGCATTCCTTGATTTGCGTACTCAAGTGAGATGTGAACCCAGAACCTTGTAACTCAGAGGAAAGATTAGTTAGCACAATTGACACGTGAGCAGCTGTTCTACATGTCTGTATGTTAACCTCCTTAAGATAAAAAAAACAACATTCTACTTAACCTTGTTAACTACACTGCATACATACCCTAGCTCTTGGTGCCTTGTGTCACTCAGTGGTACAGTTTACAGGACACTGGCACACCAAGAGTGTGGTTGAATGCTCTCCATTTGCCTGGAGGAGTACAGCTCGAACAACACTCGTTCGACACCAACCTATACAAAGCAACCCACTTCATTGCTACCTCTTCAATAAACATACAATCCTTCCACCGCTGATGAACAGTGGCAGCAGTGTGTACTATTTATAAGATGCACTGCAGGAACTCACCAAGGCACTTTAGGCAGCACTTCCCAAATTCATGACCGCTACCATCCAGAAGGGTGAGGACAACTGATACCTGGACACATTACCACCTGGAGGTTCCCCTTCAAGTCACTCACCATTCCTGATTTGGAAATATATCGGTGTTCCTTCACTGCCGCTGGATCTAACTCCTTTTTAACAACACTGTGGGTGTACCTGCACCACATGGACTGCAGCGGTTCAAGAAGGCAGCTCACCATCACCTACTCAGGGGCAGCTTGTAATGGGCAATAAATGCTGGCCTAGCCAATGATACCCACATCCTGTAAATGAATAAACAAAAGGTATAAATGAGAATAAGCTGCTGCAGTATTTCCTGCAGCTAATACATACTAAGAAGTCTCACAACACCAGGTTAAAGTCCAACAGGTTTATTTGGTAGCAAATACCATAAGCTTTCGGAACGCTGCCCCTTCGTCAGATTTCCACTCCATCTGACGAAGGAGCAGCGCTCCGAAAGCTTATGGTATTTGCTACCAAATAAACCTGTTGGACTTTAACCTGGTGTTGTGAGACTTCTTACTGTGTTCACCCCAGTCCAACGCAGGCATCTCCACATCATCGCTAATACATACTGCAGACATATTGCACAGGATAGACTTGGTACATAATGACTCTGGTGGGGTTTGCTGATCAAATTTTCCTCCCTCTGCATGACCAGAGCAACAAAGGCCACACCAACTCTCGTGCATCTTTGCAACTGGCCCTCATTCCCTCTCACACCTCATTATTGGGCAGCTACACCACTGGCCAAACCCTAATTGGCTGCATATCAGAAGATCGACAATAAAGTCCCATAACCCACCCATACGGCTATATGATCTGCAAATGACCCCAGGCAGTGGGACATTGACTCTTTTGACAATATCCAACCCTATGGTATAGTTATCCGCTGCCTTTGCCAACGAAACTTGCACACCTATTGTTCTAATTGCATCAATATCATTGAAAAAAGTGATGACATTGTGATTGGTTCCTTTTAATTTTCAAGAGGTCATGTGGAACCATTTGATAACTTCCGCCACAATTGTTTTATGACAGTTGCGATTTAGTATTTATATTTTATCATTTTATTCTTTCATGGGACATGGGCATCACTGGCAAGCAATTGTCGCTCATTCCCTTATGTGCTTGTGAACCACTTTCTTGAACAGCTGCAAGCCATTTGATATAGGTACACCCACAGTGCTGTTAGGAAGGGAGTTCCAGGGATTTTGACCCAGCGAGAGTGAAGGACCGCTGATATAGGGCAGGATTTTCCAGATCTTTCTGCCAGCAGAATCTTCCGATCCTGCTAAAGGTGTCCCCCTAAAGCTGGTTTCCCAACATCAGGGTGGGCGAGCAATACAAAATGATATAGACATCGGTGGGAATGAAAGATCTCACTGATGGCCAATGGCGAGCTGCCATTGCAAAACACACTGGGGCAGTCTTACTCATAGTTCCAAGTTAAGATGGAATGTGACTTGGAGAGTTTTCAGAATAACACTCTCTCAGTAGGATTCCTGATTGAAAGTTACTTCTGCTTAATGACCAACCCAAAATATCTCACAGTAATACCCACAAGAAATCATCAACATGCATCATGAAGGTGCCTGGAATTTTCCTTTTTGATGCCAATGAACACAGCCTACTTTCAGCAACACAGATCTCACTGAAAAGTACCACACCACCAAGGCATCATTCACATCATGAAGACATTTATTTGGTTTCCATAGTTTTCCTTCTGTACTGCTTGCCTCTTCAGATGGTTTCAGGAACATTCCTGTCTGAAATATTTCCTCTTGGAGAAACACGGCTTTTAAGTCCATTGCTCTACATTCCCACAATTACGTGGCCAAAAAAGCTAAGAAGACTTTCAGAATCACTTCTTCCACTTTGGGAGAGTCCATTTTAACATCTGTATCACACAGCTGCTTTTGAAAATCCTGCGTAACTAGCCTCGCTTTAGCCTTTTAAGTCCCACTTGCAAGGATCTTTTATGTACAAATCAACCTGTGCAACAAAGCTGGCTGTCCTCTCCCAGGTAAATCAGAATTAAATCCAAATTCCTTTTGTCTTGTGTCTCTGATTAATTTATCCATCGCATCTACTGGCAGCAACCAAAACTTCATGGTCATGATGATTCCTGCCTCTAGTTCTACCTCGAGACACTGAGGACCCATGGGAACTATCCTCTACATTATGATAAAGTAAGAAGTCTCACAACACCAGGTTAAAGTCCAATAGGTTTATTTGGAATCACGAGCTTTCGGAGCGCGGCTCCTTCATCAGGTGAGTGGTGACTCCTTCAACCTGATGAAGGAGCAGCGCTCCGAAAGCTCGTGATTCCAAATAAACCTGTTGGATTTTAACCTGGAGTTGTGAGACTTCTTACTGTGCCCACCCCAGTCCAACGCTGGCATCTGTGCATCATATATAAGGTTAGTGTTTGGAAAGGAAAGCTTGGAGCAGGAGTGGCCCAAGGTTTCCACATTCTCCGCAATAAAGAGGAAGCTTCTTCACTTCAGTGATTGACTCATGCCCACCCTATTATTCCATGTAATGTGTGCAATTTCCTTTTTTCTTTAATTCCTGTTCATCACAAATAGCTATTGTTTTGTCAGACTGAATTGGCTAAACTAGCTTCTGTCAGAATATATTAAAGAGAAGGAAGTTTGTAATGCAAACCTGTTCGTAATGTCGTAACAGCAATCTGAAATCAAAGGAGCTCATTCCAGTAAGATTAACTGCATGCACTGATGCAAACAATGTAGATTATAAGGATAGAATTTTCTAAAAGTGCAGAAATAAATCATAATTTAATGTAATGTCAAAACGTGTGTACAAAACACAAAAGTGAAATTAAACTTTTGGGAATTTTTTCGGAAAAGAAAATAGATAAAAATAATACTCTGACGAATGCTCTGACAAAGGGTCATCTCGACTCGAAAGGTTGGCTCTGTTCTCTCTCCACAGATGCTGTCAGACTTGCTGAGATTTTCCAGCATTTTCTGTTTTTGTTTCAGGTTCCAGCACCCGCAGGAATGTACTTTTATCTTGGATACAATGATTGACTTGTTCATTTAGCCATTTAGCCAAAGAGCGGGATCTTGAGAAAATAATTCTAAGTGCCGAATGAGTGAGAAAACGGGAGAGAGTTGTGCTGGTTTTTACGGCGAGTTGCAAGTTGCAATCTTGTAACACTTAGTGCAAAAGTGCCAGGATGTGACTCTCGCCAGTCGGGGAGGGGGTGAAACCAGTAAACAGGGCTGGTGTGGCCGGGGGAGACAGGAAACCGAGCATGTTTCTGATTTTTCATCTCTCATCCGATCATACCACCTCACCTCACCGAACGACGGGCAGGACGAGGTCCTAAACTCACGCCCAAAGGAGTTAAGTGGAGGACAGCAATTGGGGATAAAATGCACGTTACATTTGGTAACATAAAAGAGTTCATGGCAAATGTGAAATAACACTGGTCATAAGAAGTAGAATTATAGGCCGGACGTCTCTCCAAAAATTCTAAGTGTTGAATTCGTGTGAAAATTGGAGTAATTCACGCTGGTTTTTCAGTGGGAGTTCAGACAAGAATCTCCCACACTCTGTGCACTGCAGAGGCCACTAGCGCGAATTGCACGAATAATCAGTGGGCGGGGCCTATTCCCGCTGGAGAGGCTGGCAGCACTGCGCTGAACGGGCCACTGCGCATGTGCCTGTCTGTCAGCGCCGAGATCGGCGCATGTGTAGTAACCCCTGTCTACCAGCTTCCCAATAGCTGGCCACCTCGATCACTGGCCAGCCATGCGATCCCAACAACGCTGGCCCTCTCAGCCCCCCTCGAGGGCCCAATCGCTGGCCCCCTGACCATTCCTGGGCCAGCCCTGAACCCACCTTCCCAGTCTGCCCAATCTCCAGCTGCCCCCCTGATTCCCCACCCCTGGAGTCCCGACCACCACCCCCCTCCGCCACAGTCCCGACCACCCAGCAGGCTGACCATGCCCAATCCCCCCCAACCCACCCCAATCATTGGCCCCCCCTCCTTCCCTCACCAATCCTGTCTGCGGAGTGGCAGCAGGTCCCCCTATCTCCACCGATTGGCCCACCAAGGCCTGCCCCATAGGCCCTGCCCCTAGACCCCATCCCCATTTGCCCCACCCTCTTGGCACTGCCCTATGCCCAATGGGCAGTGCCAAGGTGCCCTCTGGGCATTGGCACTTTGCCCCTTAGGCCGTGCCGGGGTCCCACGCTGGCACTGCCAGGGTGCCCATGCCCGGGGGCACCACCCCACCGCTGCCCGACCCTCTGGGGAGCCCTGATTGCCCCCCTTTAATCCAGCGGGGTTGGACCGGTAGTTTCCCATTCGTGGGGAGCTACAGTAATCCCCACCGGAGTGAACCCCTCTAGCCGGTGGGGGGGAGATGCTAATAAAATTTAAATTATATTTAAATGACTATTTAAATGGTCTTGGCGCCTCCCTGCCGATTCCCGGCATGGAGCTGATGCCGCCGGAAATCCGGCGCTGAGAGATGCTATTGTGGTGGGAACGCATGTGCGAACCCTGCGAATCGGTTGATGCGAGAATCCCCCAGCCCGCTGCGCTCAAAAGTTAGTGCAGCAGGATGCGAGAGTCGGCGCCATAAACTTTATTTAACTGCTAATAGTATTAAACTGATGTGAAAATTGGAAGTTAAAGTAAGAAGACTGGGTGTGTTTGAGTTTTTACACTATATTGAAAACAGGTTGGACAAAAAGAAAGATGAGTTTGAGGTTTGCATATCTTTAAAGGATGAAGTAACGTAATTCATTATGAAGGGAAAGATGACAGGGACAGATTGTGGGGAATTCACAAGGCTCACTGTTGGGAAACAGCTGTTTAGAACAAATGAATAATAGACTTCAAAGGACCAAATGACGTGATGAATTGGGTTGGCACAACAGTCGGAACTGAACAAGTCTAACTCTGAATGAAAAGACCAGGAACAGTGCAAGAGATTGAATATTTGAGAATGAAGAGTTCATGGGAACATAGAGAGAGAGAATCATTGTGTATGCAGCTTCTACTCATGTTGTATATTATCCGATGAATACTTTTAAACTCCAAAACACTGGATGAGATTCTCTGGCCTTCCCTCAGCATTTTTCTCGGCGGTGGGAGCAACGCGCAGTTCACTGGCAGCGGGAATTCTGGTCCCATTGCTGCCAATAGGGATTCCCATTGGAGCCACCCCATGCCAGCAGGAAATCCTAAGCAAAGGGTGCACCACCAATGGGACCAGAAAGTCCCGCTGGTGTGAACAACTGGAGAATTCCGGCATTGTTTCACTGCACAGTCTTTACCATGTGTATGTTTTCAGCTGCATAAAGAATAGTAATCCCTTACTCTCTCAACTATTAGCATCAAAATTACTTAGCTATTTAGCATCAGTGTGAAGTTAGGGCAGAAACCTCATTGGAAAGGCAACCAAAATTATTGGGTGGGCGAGATTTTCCAGCCTTCCTACCAGCGGGTACTCCCGATCCCGCCAAACGCGACCCCCATGGTGAGTTCCCTGGCAGCGGGATGGGTAAGCCACACAAAACACTGTAGGCATCAATGGGACTGGAAGATCCTGCCTTTGGAAAGCAGGAATTGGATCAGGAATTGGCTAGCTGTAAGAAAACAAAGGGTGGTGGTTGATGGGAAATATTCATCCTGGAGTTCAGTTACTAGTGGTGTACCGCAAGGATCTGTTTTGGGGCCACTGCTGTTTGTCATTTTTATTAATGACCTGGATGAGGGCGTGGAAGGATGGATTAGTAAATTTGCGAATGACACTAAAGTCGGTGGAGTTGTAGACAGTGCGGAGGGAAGTGGCAGGTTACAGAGGGACATAGATAAGCTGCAGAGCTGGGCTGAGAGGTGGCAAATGGAGTTTAATGCGGAAAAGTGTGAGGTGATTCACTTTGAAAGGAGTAACAGGAATAAAGAGTACTGGGCTAATGGTAAGATACTTGGTAGTGTGGATGAACAGAGGGATCTGGGTGTCCACGTGCATAGGTCCCTGAAAGTTGGCACCCAGGTTGATAGGGTTGTTAAGAAGGCGTACGGTGTGTTAGCTTTTATTGGTAGAGGGATTGAGTTTCGGAGCCAGGAGGTCATGCTGCAACTGTACAAAACTCTGGTGCGGCCGCATTTGGAGTATTGCGTACAGTTCTGGTCGCCGTATTATAGGAAAGATGTGGAAGTGTTGGAAAGGGTGCAGAGGAGATTTACCAGGATGTTGCCTGGTATGGTGGGAAAATCGTATGAGGAAAGGCTGAGGGGCTTGAGGTTGTTTTCGTTAGAGAGAAGAAGGTTAAGAGGTGACTTAATAGAGGCACACAAGATGATCAGAGGATTAGATAGGGTGGATCGTGAGAGCCTTTTTCCTCGGATGGTGTTGGCTAGCACGAGGGGACATAGCTTTAAATTGAGGGGTGAGAGATATAGGACAGATGTTAGAGGTAGGTTCTTTACTCAGAAAGTAGTAAGGGTGTGGAATGCCCTGCCTGTAGCAATGGTGGACTCGTCAACGTTGAGAGCGTTCAAGTGGTTATTGGATAAACATATGGATGACATTGGAATAGTGTAGATTAGAGGGGCTTTAGATTGGTACCACTGGTCGGCGCAACATCGAGGGCCGAAGGGCCTGTACTGCGCTGTAATGTTCTATGTTCTATGTTCTAGTAAGAAGTTTAACAACACCAGGTTAAAGTCCAGCAGGTTTATTTGGTAGCAAAAGCCACTAGCTTTCGGAGCCTTAAGCCCCTTCTTCAGGTGAGTGGGAATTCTGTTCACAAACAGGGCATATAAAGACACAAACTCAATTTACAGAATAATGTTTGGAAAGCATGCCACGGGTGTCCAGGGTAGGGGGCCGTAAAATCCCACCATTGTTCTTTTAAATATTTTGATCTTTATTAAAAAACAAATCCTGAACAAATGTAATTTGCTGCTAAAATCTGAAGAAAAATTGATCTTTGTGCAGTAAATCGTTAATTGAATGGATCATTTATTGGCCAGTAAAAAGAAATTGTATTTGTTTAGAGAAATTGAACAGAATTTGATTTGATTTGATTTATTATTGTCACATGTGTTAGTATACAGTGAAAAGAATTGTTTCTTGCGCGCTATACAGACAAAATATACTGTTCATAGAGAAGGAAAGGAGAGAGTGCAGACTAGTGTTACAGTCATAGCTAGGGTATAGAGAAAGATCAACTTAATGGGAGGTAGGTCCGTTCAAAAGTCTGATGGCAGCAGGGAAGAAGCTGCTCTTGAATCGAGGAGTTACATTTAATGCTGCTGGAGGGTTGCCATGGGAACTGAATATTTCTCGTTGCTGATGCGCTTTCCAAACATGTCTCCACTGGTTGAGATCAGCAGCACAATTTCTCATCAGAAGCTCTGTGATGATCCATTAGATGAGAAGGAGAAAGGCAGGAACAAAGTAAGGAGGATGAGCCAGGTTGTTTGTCCGTTTTGAAAGGTACCGTTGTTTGGTAGATCGAGGGAGAACCTTGTTAGTCTGTGGTTTGGAAAATCATCAGAAAAATGTTTGGTCAGAAAAATTATTGCTGAGGGCATCAATATATGAGATTACGGTTCAGTTGGTGAAGCCAAAGAATGGCATATTTCTGTTGACTTTAGAGCAGGTCAGCTATTGAATGAAAGGTCTGAGTTAATTTCCCCCAACAATTCAAAGGTAACGTCTCAATATAGCCCAGGAGGATCTCAAACTCAACCTACAGTCTATTATAAGTTACCAGATCTCAGCAGGCGTAGGGCTACACCAAACACACCCATCACTGTACCCTACCCAAAGTAGTCGGTACTCATGTATGTATCTCAGCACTAAAGGGCAACAATGATTCAACTCTAGAAAACTTAATCATCAAGACCGATCCTGTCCTGATCTCCGCACCTAGGGAATTTCAGCAGGGAGCACTGGATAACTGGGAGCTGCGCCAAATTTCCTTTTCCGCCCCTGGAGCTAATTGTTGCACCTCTCTTCCTCACTGAGAACACCCAAGGAATATCTCAAAGAAAGCAATCTTTGTATCGAAGATGTGGAGATGCCGGTATTGGACAGGGGTAGGCACAGTAAGAAGTCTCACAACAACAGGTTAAAGTCCAACAGGTTTGTTTGGAAGCATGAGCTTTCGGAGCGCTGCTCCTTCAGGTGAGCGCAGGATTTGGTTCACAAACATGGCATATATAGACACAAACTCAATTACAAGATAATGGTTGGAATGCGAGTCTTAGCAGGTAATCAAGTCTTCACAGGTACAGACAATATGAGTGGAGAGAGGTTTAAACACAGATTAAAGAGGTGCAAATTGTCTCAAACCAGGACAGTTAGTGAGATTTTGCAAGCCCAGGCATGTCGTGGGGGTTACAGATAGTGCGACATGAACCCAAGATCCCGGTTGAGGCCGTTCTCATGTGTGCGGAACTTGGTTCTCAGTTTCTGCTCAGCGATTCTGCGTTGCCGTGTGTCTTGAAGGCCACCTTGGAGAACGCTTACCTGAAGATCAGAGGCTGAATGCCCTTGACTGCTGAAGTGTTCCCCGACAGGAAGGGAACACTCCTGCCTGGTGATTGTCGAGCGGTGTTCATTCATCCATTGTCGTAGCGCCTGCATGGTCTCACCAATGAACCATGTCTCAGGATATCCTTTCCTGCAACGTATCAGGTAGACAACATTGGCCGAGTCGCAAGAGTATTGAAGTTATTGGAGGGACAAGCAATGGCCGAATAGACTATACGTAAAGACCAATCTGAAGATGGAAGATGGTGGCCTGATGCCACAATGCTAAAACAGGTGATTTTAGTCTGGCGGTTTAGAAAGTAGTTTGCCCTCTGATTTTTGAACTACTAAACCAACCACGCTATTAGCTTCATTGATGGGATTACACCAGGGCTAGGTGCAATTATTTATTTTCAGATGTTTATGGTTTGTGAAGACAGTGTCAGGGATTCAGTAAAGCTATTCTATCTGAGGTTTACGAATTGGGTTAATTCAATTCAAATTGCCCAGCAGGAAATCAGAAACCTCCTGCAAATCGCTCACATATTATAACAGAGAAGATGTGTCAAAATGATGGGCTTCTGAACATTTCAGGATTTTTCCTCCACCAAATTCCACAGTTCCATCATTTTTCAGTTGCATGCAACAAAACTGAGATTATCTTTGCAACTACAGTCCAAGTTGTTTTTGTCGCGATAAGAACTGATGCTGAATCAATTTTGCCAGATAAATCCACAGTAAACATGCAGTTAGATGATATAATTGATTCCTTAATCAAATTACACCTGGGTGGCACAGTGGTTAGCACTGCTGCCTCACAGCGCCAGGGACCCAGATTCGATTCCAGCCTCGGGTCACTGTCTGTGGGGAGTTTGCACATTCTCCCTGTGTCTGCGTGGGTTTCCTCCGGGTGCTCCAGTTTCTTCCCACAGTCTGAATGATGTGCTGGTTAGGATGCATTGGCCATGCTAAATTCTCCCTCAATGTACCCGAACAGGCACCAGAGTGTGGCGACTAGGGGATTTTCTCAGTCACTTCATTGCAGTGTTAATGTAAGCCTTACTTGTGACATTAATAAATAAATTTTAACTTTTTAATTTGAACATAAGCTGTATTTTATTTCTTGCCAATTTACTCTTCTTCCCATTCTCTCTTGAGGATCTTAATTCCTAGCTAATTATTATATTCTATTTGTTAAAATGAAATGGTTCTTATTCATGTGTGAGTCTGATTGTATGTATTGGCAGGCTATTTAACCATCAGGTATCATGGTTAAAGCCAATTTGGCTGTAATACTGTCCCCTATTCACAATATATTCTTTTCCATTGAGTGGCTCCTCTATTTCAGCTCTAGAATTGTAAAATACACGGTGGGCAGAATCTTACCCTGTTACCGGTGTGTAGCTCAGTAGCTGCACTACCCAATTAACTCTCCAGTCTTGAGCCTCTTTGAGTTACAGAAGTGAGTGGGTGGGATTTACGTGTCACTCTGGCTGAGTAGGGCCTGACAGAGCTGGCAAGGCCGGCTCCACATGTTCAGCACACTCACTTCAACATACTCCACAGAGACTGGGGTGCAATCTTAAAAGGGCGCTCCGATCAGCACTGGAGTGAAGCTCTTCAGCCCCACCCACCACTATGGAGCACTGGGGCTCCCCTTGCTGCAGCACGAGCATCGGGGGCTCTCCCACCACCACCATTCCTGCCCCCCCCCCCGCTGCCCGATCTCCCACTCCCCCCCACACCAACAAAACATAACTAAAACCCCTCCCCTCTGGAGGAGTCCCACGAGGCCCCGCCCATGGCCAATCTCTGGCACTGCCCCTTGGCACAGGTTGTCACTGACAGGTTGGAACCTGGCAGTGCCAACTTGTGGCAACCTGTGCCAAAGGTGTTCCACTTCCCTGAGCTATACTAACCCTTTCGCCCCAGTCGGATGGGCCGCATCTTGTAAACCTCACTGACGTGATGTCACGTCAGCGAGTTTTCAATATTCAGTGAGGGGGATGATGTGATGGGGGGCTGGCTAATATTAAAATTAATTTAAATGCATTAAAATGAGGTTCTGGCCCTTTGTGGGTATGAACCTAGTGAGGGCTGGGAAAATCGTGGCGGGCGATTCTCCCAAAAAAGTTCTAATTGCTGAATTTGCAGGAAAACTGGTGTAAATCATGATTGCTTTTTTCAGTGGAAGTTCAGACTTGAATCTCCGCACTCTGTGCACAATCGTGAATCTCATTAAAAACCCGGCGGGGTGGGGCCTATTCACACCGGAGTTTGACAGTTCTGGAACTCTGCGCATGCGCAATGGCTCCGATCTGTCAGTCTCCCCGTTTGCTGGCCAGCTCGATCACTGGTCAGCCTGAGACCCCCACAGCGCTGCACCCCCATGGCCCGATCACGGCTCCCACAAGTATTTCCGGGTCAGCCCCAACCCCCCCCATCCAGGAGCACCCCAATCTCCAGCACCTCTTCCCAGAAGTGACAATCCCCCCCACCCCTCTGGCAGACTCTCCTCCCACATGGGAGGTAGATCCCCTGGCAGACACCCCTACCCCCCAGCAGACCCCCCCCACGGTGGGCAAACCCCTCCACCCCCACAGAAGGCAGACCCTCCCCAGGCCACTCCGTTCACTGGCCTCCCTCCAGACCTGACCGATCATTGGGCAGCAAGAACCCCACCCCCAACGATCGCCCCTAAGCACCGCCCCCTAGGACCCACCCCCTAGGACACGCCCCCTTAGCCCCACCTTCTAGGCACTGCCTGATGCCCGATGGGCAGTGCCAAGGTGTCACCTGGGCATGGGCACTTTGCCCCTTGGGCAGTGCCAGAGGCACAGGCTGGCACTGCCCAGGTGCCCATGTCCAGGGGGCACCACCCTCTGCCACCCGACCCCTTGGGGGGCCCTGATTGCCCCCCCTTCACTCCTCTCCCGCTAGTTCCCCGAAAGTGGAGAGCTACTCTAAACCCTGCCGGAGTGAAATTGTACTGGCGGAGTAGGAGATGCTCTCTGGCCCGGAGAATTCAGTCCTGGGCCTGATAATGACATTCAAATCACCTTAAAATAAGATTAAAATAACTTACCTGGTCTTCCCACCGGTTTCCAGTGTGGTCCTGACCACGCCGGATATCCATTGCTGGGAGATGAGTGTGCGCCGGGAACGCATGCGCGAAACCTATGAATTGGCGCACGTGCGAATCTCCTGGCCCGATCCGCCAAAGAATTAGGGTCGGGATGGGAGAATTGCCCCCGTGAAATGCGATTCTCTCTGGATTTTCCACTTGCGTTGGCAATCCGGCAGACCACTAATGTTGGCTCATAATCGCTTTCAATGTATCTAAGAACAAGTTCAGTTGAACTGTGTACTTAACTGGTGATAACATAATGACCCCAAGAGCTTTTAATCTGCATGTTATGCAAATATTATATCACTCTTCCTTTGGGAATAGAAAGCCTGCTTAGTATTCAGTCTTACAATTATGAGTTTTAACTGACAAATTGGTCTTCAAATGCTCCAGATAGAAATGTTACCTGACTATTCATTCATAAGATAAACCTGACTTTACATTTGATTTTTCCTTTTTGACCGTGGTGGATGCTAAACAATGTGATATTTAACATTAAATAGAATCCTTCAAATTCAATGAGC